>NC_064626.1:483638807-484263807 GCF_023864275.1 Schistocerca cancellata | reverse complement strand
TTATTGGTCGCATTCCGTTGACACGTATTGATTCAAATATGCCCTTCGATTTAAAGCGCTTGTATTTTCCCCCTTCGGCTTTCATTCGCTACGAGGATGAGATCCAGTGACCTTTACCAGCAGATATTAAACACCCCTGGCCAAGGCAACGTCGAGCACTGCTGTTAGTATTATCATCTTTTCGAAAGTGGATCCTGTCAGTTAGACCTAATACTTGAAAGGGTTCAGAAATTATGAACACTACATTCTGTTTGACGACGAAATATGACCGTGACGAAATTTTATATATTTGTGGCAAAACTGTGGCCATTTATTAAAGCTCAGGTAATTAATTTCATATCTACAAAAATAGACGCAATTTTTCGTTCAAAAATACTAAATTTACAAAACATCAAAAATTTACGCATAGATGTTCATTTTTACATATGCTGGGTCGATATGATGAGCAGATTCAGGTATGTGGCTGTTTCGTTTATGCGCAAATTCACTTCCGATGTCTCTTTGTAATTTTGGTATATTTTTGTACGACAGATAGCTTCCGTAATTTTTAGAACAGAAATTAATTACCTGATGTAAAAAAAATTGTGAGCCGTAAGTGGAAAAAATAAATATATAAATTTCTTTCCGGATTACTGCCAAAGTTTTGCAGCGACTGTGTCAAAACTCGAGATTTGTTACAGAGACTCTTTACCTTGACTACGAAACTGAAAATAAACTAGGTATTTATTGTATGAAATCAACGTAACTGTCTCTTCGCATTTGAGTTGTGTGATGATCACTGGCTGGAACGTCGAGCCTATTTTGAATCCCCTGCGTTCCTTTTCAAAACCATTTGTCGAAGGAGAATGCTAGAATTTTTCTACGATATTCTCGTGAATTTCTATCTGTGACAATGAATTTCTTGTAATTAGCATAACGGCTGACGCCAAACATTTCTCTGTACATTCATCCAGCTTTCCACACACCATACCATGCTGCGAAAATATGTAAAATGCGTCTCTGCTATTTCCTCTAACTGGTAATGGTCCTGCTTGTTAGATAACCAGTCATGAACTGTAAAAAGGTGGAAACTCAACGGTGGGCTATCACAGATGATTGTATATTGTTTTCCAAGTTAGAGCTAGCAACGTTGACATGCTAGGCACTTGTTTGTTTTGAAACATAAGTGGTTTACGTAAACTTATCTCACGCTCACTGAACATACAAATTCAACCTTGCCTCGCCAGAAACATCCATTTCCTACCATTGGTTCCTGATCTCAAAATACTCACTGTAGGTTCCTCTGCCTCAATAATATTGATCCAAAAGCTTTGGAACAACGTGTATAGTTAACGTTACAGGTAAAAAATTTCAGTGATTTTTATACGTCGAATAAATATTAGATTACCCATTTACTTTTCGATTCAGTAGGTCAGTAGTGAGGAGATTCTCACGGATTCAGAACATACCATAAGACAAGAATACATAATAAATATTTATGAAGGAAAAAAGATACTCTAATATAACCTCCACAGACCCCGACTGAAATGGTCCTCATGGCTTGGAAGATGTCAAAAAAAATCTTAAACGTATTTTCATTTAAAAAGTAATAACAAACTTGTCACAAAAGTGGAAATGTGCAATACGTTGAGGTACATGCGATAGTTCTTGCAGTATTGTAGCACTCATCATGAGGTGGAAAATCAGTGTACAGCACATATTCATATTACTGCACTGAGTCTGTACAGAAGTCAGATCTTACGCAATACGCGATTATTTGACGTTATTAGTAACACACAGCTTTTGGTGAATGTAACAGAGTTCAATTACGGGAAATTTTAGGAAAGAATGACATACTCTAGCATCTAATAAACGTAATTCAAAGTGTGTATATAGACAACAAAGTCATAGTACAAAAACTATTTCCTTTTGCGAGAAAAATCTGTGAAGGAGTGAGACAAGGGTGTCCTTCATCACCCACATTTTTAATGTATACAGAGACGGCGTCATAAAGACGTGTAGAATAAAGTAGCGCACCATTATAAGCTTAATTATAAAGTTATAAATTTAAAGAAGATCAAATAATCTTAGATTTGGAAGATAAATTAGAGAGAGGAATTTGGTCCTTGCACAGGATAGCAAATGATTATAATATGACAATGTCTAAAGGTAAAACTAAGATTGTGGCATTCTACGGTAAGAAGAATTTAACAGCAAAAACAATTGATGATAAACGGCTAGAACAAATAAATACTTTTAAATTCCTGGAATATGAGGTTTCGTATGTCACACACAATGATCAAAAATACAAAATGCAAAAATTCCAGCAGTTTGTAGGTACTGTAAATCGCACTCTCCTCAAAGTTGGAAAAGAGATAGTACTAAAATTTTATAATGTGATGGCAGTGCTAGTTCTAATGGACGTGTCAGACCAGGACTGGAACCACCGGACAGAGGTAGAGGATTAGGCAGCAGAGTGAGACTCCTAAGGCCTATAGCTGGTTACAAATTCGTAGATCGAATAAAAATAATGAAATAAGGGATGAGCCAGGTGTCAAAAGCATACTTCAGAAAACAGAGTACGCCAATAAGTCCTGTAGACTTCCCTAAACTGAAATTTATTACTAGTTACACTTTTTATGGCTGCTAGTAAATTATTGAAAATATATGTACCTGAATAATGGACACATTTTTGGATCAAAGTAGGTGACTCCTTGTGAGGATTCTTATTTATAATGATTTCATCAACTCAACTGTTGGACTGAAAAAGAGATAATTTTAATGACAGGTTTCAGTAAGGAATAAATGTAGACCTCGGGTGTAAACATCGGTAAAGGACACTGGGTGGGAAACAATCGTTGCAAGTAAAACATGGTACGTTGTGGGATTTATTCACATTAGTTGATAGTTACATGATAAACCGAGAAATGGTGGCTCTGTTTCTAATTTGAGATTCTCACAAATGGCAACATCACAGGGTCCCGGCTTCGGTTGCCGGCCGGGTCGGGGATTTTCTCCGTCCGGGGACTGGGTGTTCGTGTTGTCCTCTTCATTCGGGAAAGTGCCGAGACTGGAAATGGAAAGATTTGGAGCTTGTACGGGCGCTGATGACCACGATGTAGAGCGCCCCACAAATAATCGTTATCATTAGTGATAACGGTAAAAATGATGGCTAACAGTGACGATTTGTACAAATCTGAGGATGATGGGGTAGTTAAAACGAAACTCAATCTGAACAGGCCTTGAAGCCCCAACGGACCGACCGGCCTCCGTGTCATCCTCAGCCCACAGGTGTCACTGGATGCGGATATGGAGGGGCATATAGTCATCAGCCCGCTCTCCCGGCTGTTGCCAGTTTTCGTGACAGGAGCCGCTACTTCCCCATCAAGTAGCTCCTCAATTGACCTCAGAAGGGCTGAGTGCACCCCGCTTTCCAACAGCGCTCTGCAGACCGGATAGTCTCCACCAAATTGCTAGCCAAGCCCGTCACCACTTCACTTCGGTGATCTTACGGGAACCGGTGTTACCATTGCGGCAAGGCCGTTGACATGTTGATAACTAAGGACTCCGATAAAACCCTGAATATGTTCCTGAATGCAAATACGTTTCAGAAGTTATTACTAATCAGGTAAATGTAAATAACTATATTGTAAACAATGTTATCCTTCTTACCACTGTCTGTGAATTTACATCACAGTGTGATGGTAGAAATGTTAAGGGTTATCTTGAACATTGTCCTGAATCATAGAATAATTTCTGAAATTGCTGTACTCAATTAATTAAAAGTTAGTAATACAAATCTTATTATTATAAAATACTGCGGACGTTTTTTTATTTTTTTGAGATGTTTCACAGTAATGTTTCGTTAACTCGCCCAGCATGTAAAGAGTGGTATTTCAGTGCGAACTGATGCTAAGTACACTGTTTGCAAGTAAACAGTGTTAAGTAACCATTGACGTATTTTTAAGGGTAAAATTTTGGATGGCATTCACGATATTAAAAATGTCGTTCACCTAGAAATATTTGAAAACAGTGACTTACCTGAATTGAAGGAAAAAAAAAACCACAATGGAAGTGTTCGAAATATCTTTATGGGGATTTATGAAACTGTGCTGTGCAATTTCTCAAAACAACTTACTTGTCCCTTAAAACTGTTCACAGCCAAAGTCTTCGAATACGTTAGGGAACAGTCGTTAGGATGCTAATTTCTTGAACAGGTCTCTGCAACACGTTATTGAATACACACAAGAAATACTCGTATTACATGATTTTTGGAATTGGAGGATTCTAGTTTGGCTTGATGAGTTATTACAAATAGCAATTCCTTCTGACACAATGTAAGGAAAATAAGTATACTAGCTTTTTTATTATGTCACCTATGGCTGGCAACATCCGCATTGGAATAGTAATTCAATAAACCGACGTGAAAGTATTAATCAGTTCATATGAACTAGAAAATATCTTGTTCATTTCTATGTCGATTCATTTCTAGAAAACTGGAAGATGAATCGAGCGAGTTAAAACAAATGGTGCGGTGCAAGTTGACTATTTGATACACTTACCGAGAGAAACAATTGCGCATTGCAGAAGTTGCTTTGGAGCGTAGCAAAGAAAAAGTGTGTTTATATTTATTTAATAGTGTAGCAATATTTCAAAAAGCCTGATTTATTGGACGCAACTCTTCAACGTCTCTACTTAATAGCCGACTCTTGAGTGCTGAGTGCTCAGTTTCCGTTTTCGTTATTTTGCTGAAGCTGTAAATCTAGGAGGAGAACCTCAGTTATTAATGTCTCAGGTACTGCGTGCGTGCGTGCACGTTTATCCACATTATTTGTATTGTATACCACGATCTGGATGATGAATAATTAATAAATCAACTGGTCGCTCCTTTGATTCTAGTTTTGCCCTAAATTTCCTTCCCCATGTTTGATTCCCCCACCCCCTCCCCCTCCCAATGAACCATAGACCTTGCCGTTGGTGGGGAGGCTTGCGTGCCTCAGCGATACAGATAGCCGTACCGTAGGTGCAACCACAACGGAGGGGTATCTGTTGAGAGGCCAGACAAACGTGTGGTTCCTGAAGAGGGGCAGCAGCCTTTTCATTAGTTGCAGGGGCAACAGTCTGGATCATTGACTGATCTGGCCTCGTAACGCTAACCAAAACGGCCTTGCTGTTTTGGTACTGCGAACGGCTGAAAGCAAGGGGAAACTACAGCCGTAATTTTTCCCGAGGACATGCAGCTTTACTGTATGATTAAATGATGATGTCGTCCTCTTGGGTAAAATATTCCGGAGGTAAAATAGTCCCCCCATTCGGATCTTCGGGCGAGGACTACTCAGGAGGACGTCGTTATCAGGAGAAAGAAAACTGGCGTTCTACGGATCGGAGCGTGGAATGTCAGACCCTTTAATCGGGCAGGTAGGTTAGAAAATTTAAAAAGGAGAATGGATAGGTTAAAGTTGGATATAGTGGGAATTAGTGAATTTCGGTGGCAGGAGGAACAAGACTTTTGGTCAGGTGAATACAGGGTTATAAATACAAAATCAAATAGGGGTAATGCATGAGTAGGTTTAATAATGAATAGGAATGCGGGTAAGCTACTACAAACAGCACAGCGAACGCATTGTCGTGGCCAAGATAGACACGAAGCCCACGCCTACTACAGTAGTACAAGTCTATATGCCTACTAGCTCTGCAGATGACGAAGATATTGAAGAAATGTATGATGAGATAAAAGAAATTATTCAGATAGTGAAGGAAGACGAAAATTTAATAGTCAAGGGTGACTGGAATTCGATAGTAGGAAAAGGAAGAGAAGGAAACGTAGTAGGTGAATATGGATTGGGGTTAAGAAATGAAAGAGGAAGCCGCCTGGTAGAATTTTGCACAGAGCACAACTTAATCATAGCTAACACTTGGTTAAAGAATCATAAAAGAAGGTTGTCTACACGGAAGAAGCCTGGAGATACTGGCAGATTTCAGATAGATTATATAATGGTAAGACAGATTTAGGAACCAGGTTTTAAACTGTAAGACATTTCCAGGGGCAGATGTGGACTCTGACCACAATCTATTGGTTATGAACTGCAGATTAAAACTGAAGAAACTGCAAAAAGGTGGGAATCTAAGGAGATGGGACCTGGATAAACTGACTAAACCAGAGGTTGTACAGAATTTCAGGGAGAGCATAAGGGATCAATTGACAAGAATGGGGGAAAGAAATACAGTAGAAGAAGAATGGGTAGCTTTGAGGGATGAAGTAGTGAAGGCAGCAGAGGATCAAGTAGGTAAAAAGACGAGGGCTAGTAGAAATCTTTGGGTGACAGAAGAAATATTTAAATTAATTGAAGAAAGGAGAAAATATAAAAATGCAGTAAATGAAGCAGGCAAAAAGGAATACAGACGTCTCAAAAATGAGATCGACAGGAAGCGCAAAATGGCTAAGCAGGGATGGCTAGAGGACAAATGTAAGGATGTAGAGGCTTATCTCACTAGGGGTAAGATAGATACTGCCTACAGGAAAATTAAAGAGACCATTGGAGAAAAGAGAACCACTTGTATAAATATCAAAGAAGGGAAAGCAGAAACGTGGAAGGAGTATATAGAGGGTCTATACAAGGGCGATGTACTTGAGGGCAATGTTATAGAAATGGAAGAGGATGTAGATGTAGATGAAATGGGAGTTGATATACTGCGCGAAGAGTTTAACAGAGCACTGAAAGACCTGAGTCGAAACAAGGCCCCGGGAGTAGACAACATTCCATTAGAACTACTGACAGCCTTAGGAGAGCCAGTCCTGACAAAACTATACCATCTGGTGAGCAAGATGTACGAGACAGGCGAAATACCCTTCGACTTCAAGAAGAATATAATAATTCCAATCCCAAAGAAAGCAGGTGTTGACAGATGTGAAAATTACCGAACTATCAGTTTAATAAGTCACAGCTGCAAAATACTGACGCGAATTCTTCACAGACGAATGGAAAAACTGGTAGCAGCCGACCTTGGCGAAGATCAGTTTGGATTCCGCAGAAATGTTGGAACACGTGAGGCAATACTGACCCTAAGACTTATTTTAGAAGCTAGATTAAGAAAAGGCAAACCGACGTTTCTAGCATTTGTAGACTTAGAGAAAGCTTTTGACAATGTTGACTGGAATACTCTCTTTCAAATTCTGAAGGTGGTAAGGGTAAAATACAGGGAGCGAAAGGCTATTTACAATTTGTACACAAAGCAGATGGCAGTTATAAGAGTCGAGGGACATGAAAGGGAAGCAGTGGTTGGGAAGGGAGTGAGACAGGGTTGTAGCCTCTCCCCAATGTTATTCAACCTGTATAATGAGCAAGCAGTAAAGAAAACAAAAGAAAAATTCGGAGTAGGTATTAAAATCCATGGAGAAGAAATAAGAACTTTGAGGTTCGCCGATGACATTGTAATTCTGTCAGAGACAGCAAAGGACTTGGAAGAGCAGTTGAACGGAATGGACAGTGTCTTGAAAGGAGGATATTAGATGAACATCAACAAAAGCAAACGAGGATAATGGAATGTAGTCGAATTAAGTCAGGTGATGCTGAGGGAATTAGATTAGGAAATTAGACACTTAAAGTAGTAAAGGAGGTTTGCTATTTGGGGAGCAAAATAACTGATGATGGTCGAAGTAGAGAGGATATAAAATGTACACTGGCAATGTCAAGGAAAGAGTTTCTGAAGAAAAGAAATTTGTTAACTTAAAGTATAGATTTAAGTGCCAGGAAGACGTTTCTGAAAGTATTTGTATGAAGTGTAGCCATGTATGGAAGTGAAACATGGACGATAAATAGTTTGAACAAGAAGAGAATAGAAGCTTTCGAAATGTGGTGCTACAGAAGAATGCTGAAGATTAGATGGGTAGATCACATAACTAATGAGTAGGTATTGAATAGAATTGGGGAGGAGTTTGTGGCACAACTTGACTAGAAGAAGGGATCGGTTGGTAGGACATGTGCTAAGGCATCAAGGGATCATCAATTTAGTATTGGAGGGCAGGGTGGAGGGTAAAAATCGTAGAGGGAGACCAAGAGATGAATACACTAAGCAGATTCAGAAGGACGTAGGCTGCAATACGTACTGGGAGATGAAGAAGCTTGCACAGGATAGAGTAGCATGGAGAGCTTCATCAAACCAGTCTCAGGACTGAAGACCACCAAAACAACAACAGTTTGATTCAGTACCTTTTCATTAGTAACCCGATTAACCATATAATATTGAATATTCCAAAGTATTCTTTAGTAGCTCTACTTTTCGGAAGCTCATATTCTCTTCTTGTCTGAACTTTTTAACGCCCACGTCCCACATCCGTACAGGTCTTGCAGACAAATACCTTCAGGAAAGACTTAATAATCCTTACATTTATATTCGATGTTAACAAATTTCTTTTTTCAAAAAGTGCATTTCTTGCTATTGTCAGTTTGTATTTTATATCATCTCGACCATCGTCAGTTATTTTGCTGCGCAATAGCAAACTCCATCTACTACTCTAAATGTCTCGTTTTCCAATCAAGTTCCCTCAGCATCACCTGACTTAATTTTAATACACTCCATTAATAATATTTTACTTCTGTTGATATTCATCTTATCTACATGCAAACAAGTTCTTTGCAAAATGCTACCCCTTTCATTCAATTGAGCTTGCAACTCCTTCGCCATCTCTGATAATTACAATTGAATCATCAAACCTTAAACTTTTTGTTTCTTTTCATTGAACTTTAATTCTGTTTCCACATTTCCTCTGTATACCTAATATTACTGCCAGGTATTTAAGCGATGTGGAACGCCACAGAGATTTACCACTGATAGATCCTTGGCAACTGACGATATTCACGCTTCAGAGACATACAGATATGGTTTCAAAAACGACGTGGAATGCTAATTTTCCTGTTACGCAATTGGAAATATACGTCGAATTTTGCTGGCCAGTTAGATCAGGGCGCACGTGACATTGAAGTCTGGGGACAATTCCGGACGTTTTGCGCATAGCGCAGTTAATTGGTCGCTGTGACGCACATAGCGGTTTCACGGGATCGCACGTGACCGCATTAACACGAGAGTCAGTAACCCGTTCTGGAGGACGTGGCTTCAAGATTCATGCTGACCTTTTGAGGCGATCGAAACTAAAACACCTCAAGGAACAACAGAGCCACGATGAGATACAATAATATGTAAGTACATACCTTAGAATTAGAACAATCACGCTTATTTGATATTAAAATCACCGTCTGATGATAAGAGGGCTGAAAAATAAAGTAATTCGTCGAACACTGATTAAAGAAGAATGATAAAACTAAACAGAATGATAGGACGATCGCGACCTGGATGGTTTGCCTTAGATGAAATGATTTAGGAATACCGTGCAAGAACATAGATCAAGAACAACAAGAGGATTTAAACCCGGCGCTTTTGTATAAGATGATAAAGATGTCACACAGTTTAGTTAGTTATAAGATATTCATCGTGTAAAAGAGAATAAAAGAATTTAATTATTAATCCAGTGTCTGGCTTTAACACTACAGCGTCATTCTGTCCACATGCAAATGGTCTGATTCAGCCACTTTCCAGTTTCTTTATAGCTTAACGTCGAATACGAACAAAGGGTGTAATATGATGCTTTTGTAACTTTCGAAACCTTGCGTGAGCGATTTCATACTGAGCGTGAGCAAAAAGAAATATCAGATTGTGAAGTCCAAATTCTAGTACAAGAAATGGTATTTTTTAAATCTATAATATTTATTATATTTATTTTATAATACTGAATCAATGTCAGTTGACAGTGGAAATGGCACTGCATTAAGGGGAGTTGGAACGCCCTATCCCGACAGTGTTAAATTAAGTGACTTGGCTACCCCGTATTTCAGGAACCACTGTAGCCATTGACATGAAACTTTAACAGGACATTAAACTGTGTGTTCTGAGTCTACTGAATTACAATAATTGCATTTCAGCCACTACTTTCGGAAATACATTTTTTTTAATTACACAGTTAAACTTTTGTGTATCTTTCTTGTACGTTATCCAAAATAATTTTAATTATATATAACATTATGTTCTTCTTTTAGTTCAGTAGACTCAGGATACGTTTGTTCATTACTCCCAGAAAATTTGAAACTCTACTCGAAGTGGTTTCTGAGATTTAGGGAAAAATGCAACAGAAAATGTAAATTTTCAGGATTGGCTTCTAAAGTTTCAAAAGACTGTAACTCAATTTATGCTTATTTTTTTTTTATTTTTAGTCACTCAGAAGCACCCTGCGTCATACTGTATATCATCCTCTTGATCTTTTTTAAAGTTTTTTTCTTCTTTCTGGACTCCTTAGTGGCCAACTGTGCTGCACGCTCTGCTTTATCAATGTGAACCTTGTCCATCCGTTAGAGTTCACTGATGCGGTTTGCTCCAGGGTTAGTTATCATATGCTGTAGAACTTTCACCCTAACAATGTTGCATCATTAAAAGCAATAACAGCATCACTGACGCCACACTTTTTCATCCCAACAAAAACATTTTTCCATATAATATTATTGAACAACTCACTGGTATTTTGAGTGTGACCATGCAGACACTTCTTCAGTAATTCAGGATTTGCCAGGTCTCTGTAAATAGATTTTACGATACCCATGACTGCTGCTGGGATGGAACGTTTATAGCTGGAATAACTGTTTGAGTACTGGGCATTGGAGTAATTGCACCATGAATCAGGCCCAGGAGGGCAAAGGTGGTGTACTTGGTTTTCATCAGTTGACAGTCTGCTTCATTTTCAACAAATCCTCAGTTCTATTTCTAGTGGCCATCCCATAATACTGCTGTAGTTCATCAATCATTTTGTCTGTCGGCCTCCCTCTTAGGGTTTTACCATCAGAAAGTTTCTTGTCTCTCAGACTTTGTTTCAACTTCCTCAACCTGGTGTAAATGTTCTTCTCGACATTAACTTTATAACACAGAAATCCACAGCCTTCTATATAAAAAAATACCGATTTCATTAGATCTTGAAGTAATGCATGTAAAAATTTTAACATTTCCAACCAGTGTAGATTATATTTTTTTTTTAAATAAAATACTTCACATGTGAATTTATAAGTGATAGATGTATATATCATTTTATTCGGAAAATTGCAAATTTTATGAAAATAAAAATCCGAAAATGTGAAAAAATTTTCCATTCTAACTACCCTTAAGTGAATGATAATAAGATACTATTAACAATATGTGGTTGTATTAGACTTTGTTACAGTTGTCGCCCGTTTCTCGCATCCTCTTTTGAAAGAATCCCTGCCTTGCCAAAGAACTCTTCGTATTCCTCTTCGTCCTTTACTAAAAAGCTTGCTTTGGTCAGTCCTCTTCTTTTTTGTGGCTGCCATTCCAATACTCTCCTTGGTCGATTATCTTCTCTCCTCCAGATTTGTCCATTCCGTTTCAGCCAACGCTCTATTTCTTCAAGCAAATGTTTTTCAATCATTATCATCTTTCATTACTCTACCGTTGTAGTCCACATATTCGAAAACTTCTCCTAAAATCATTTTCCGCTAATCTTCGTCGATCAACGAGTCATCATCAATCTTTTAAACAATCGTTTCATACAATCTTGCCCAAAAACAGAATGACAACTCTGCTCACTGGATATGTCCGCTTACGCCTTTTTCGTGTTCTCTAAAAAGGGTAGGATAGCTTTTTCAGGATGCAGGGTGTAACAAAAACCACAGAGCGCGCGAAGAAACGAGAAACTGACGCGTCGACGTATTTTCTACTGGTGATCACCGTTTCCACTATTTCAAACTAACTGGTTTCGGGCAGCATCGCCATCTTCAGGTCATTTGTCATACTCGCAGAGTAACTAGTGTTAATGGAACTGTCAGTAAATAGGAGTGAAATTAATGGTTCCCGTAAGATTCATTCCTCTACAATTACAAGAAATGACCTGGGCGTGGGTGACACTGCCTAAACGGTCTGTTTGGAACTAATAGAAACAGCGGCCGATAGATGGAAAATACGTCTCTGTAGTCCTAAACCACTGTCTCGGAACCTGGTATCAGTTGCAGGTTGCCTGCCTAACAGGTTCCGGGGGCAACAAAAATATGATTTTCAATATATCGCCTAATTATTTTAAGACAAATGTTACAGATGTGGACTGTGTGTCTTGAAGCATAACTGAGGGCACGCAAATACCCGGATCATATTCAACCAGAATTTGAGAATGAGAGAACTTAACGACTTCCAACAAACTTCACACAAACTTCACACATAATTTCAGATCTTTACGTAACATTTTCCCGCTGATGTACTCCCCCCCCCCCCCATTCTTCCCCCACCCCCAACAACAAGATGAAAGAAAAATGTTTATCGCTTACAGTATCGTTGTTCATGAAATCAATCTTCAGCATGAGGCGTGACATTATAATGTATTACTTCTCTACTGCCGATTCTATTCCAAACAGGAGTTGCAGACAGTATCCGCAAGTGCCATTAAATATACCTGCAAAATTGTCATCAAACGATACATAGTTCAGGAAATATGACGTCATAATGTCAAATATTTAAAACATTAATTCTTCTGTGAAGCAATCAGTCGTTTGAAGCTGTTATATACATGCAAGTTACGTTCTTCAAAGAACGGAGGATTTCCCGGTTTTCTAATTGCAAGGATCCCGGGTAATTCCCTGTGACAAGAACGTCTAGTTCTGATAAACTTTTCCAAGGAGTCAAGCGATATCCGAAGAACTGAGCTAAGGTCATCTTCAGTGGCCAAGGCGCTGATGGTTCCTTAATGTCGACCAGCCAGTAAACACGAGGGCGCGGTAGAAAACACACTCGCTTTAAATATGGATAGCTAATAATCGTTTGAGCAAATTGTCTGTTTGTTATCCAGATTATTCTTTCTTTGAGTGCTTGGAAAGATGGAACTTCAGATTATCGAATCTTTCGGGACCATCTCATGTTATCTGAAGGCAACTTCATGACGCTCCTCTGATGTCAATGATCAGCATTCGTGAGGAGTCAGTGAACTTAAACTGCTTGTAGCTTTAGTAGCATCAGTTGGAAAACCAGGGCAACCTCTTCCTTGCAGCTGAAAACTTCAGTCTGCCAGTATCTCAAGGTTTTCTGCATTCCTTGTAGCTATTTTGAGAGAAAAGAGAGATACAGGCTAGTGTGTATATACAAAATGAATGTTTTGCTTTGTTTCTTTAAAGCTGTGCGAAACGGAGAGAATGGAAGCGGTAATTTTTTTTCCACATGGGATGCTTCTTCGTTACAAATCTTCGTTCGGCTTTTTAAGCCATTATCTAGTGTTCATCTAGAACAAGGTTCCATACTCAAAGAAGTGGCAGCGCTTCACATGATGTGGTACCATTCGCGATACTTTACAAATTGAACTGTTCTGAATGGCTTGACAGTTATTCGGTGCAGTATGCCAAAATATCAGTAACAGTTAAATTTAAAAAAAAATAACATGGAAAAATGCTGCTTTCAGTCAATAAATTTGTGGCCGTAGTGCCTAATATTAAGAAAAGTACCAAGAAGACGTACTGTCACTCTGAAAATGAGTAACATCTGCAAGGGTGATCGGATGGTTTTTTGATTGGCTTGTTATCAGCGAAAGGTAAAAGTTCCGACTAAAATGTCCCAACCCTGCACATTGTTTCAATCTGTTAGTGTTTGATGTTCACGTTTGATTTGTATGGGGCAGCGAAGTTTTGACATAATAGTTACACTTGTTTACTTAGACGTGCTTCCTTGCTACTAAACTTATTTATATCTTTATGAATATCAAATGTACTCTGGTCAAAGCTATCCGGTTGGATTATTGAAGACCGCCGCTTAAAAAATGTTTGTGTCACGCCATTGCCGCGCTTGACAATAAACTCTAGTTTTTACGATATTTTCACTCTCCCTGACGTAATTCGCGGAAGTGATGTTTGGTTTTATTGGGCGCTCAACTGAGCAGTCATCAGCGCCCATACAAAGTCCCAATTTTTTTACTCAGTCCAATTTAGCCCCTGTCACGAATGATGATGATGGTGAAATGATAACACAAACACCCAGTCCCTGGACAGAGAAAATGCCCAAGCCGGCCGGGACTCGAACCCGAGACCCCGTGATCCAGAGCAGCAACGCTAGCCACTAGAGCACGAGCAGCGGACACTCACAGAACACGTAGTGGGAAAACAAACTTGTGACTGACGCAGTAAAATGTTTACTTGGAAGCTAGGGAAAACTTAAAAGTTGATACACCCTGGTACGGTTCGAAACAATTTTCTTTCATTCTAACAGCACCATTCGAAAGTAATGGCGTCAATGCAACGTAAGGAACTCTAAAAGACAAACACTGTCTGCCTAAAACGTGAATAATTATTTCGTAAATTAAAATTCAGTGTACGAATTGTGTAAAATTTCAGGCAATATTTCTCGTTTCCTGGAATTTCAATTAGCGTGATATCTAGTGAAATGACGAACTTCATTTTTATGGGCATTGAGTTTGTCTTCACTAAAAAGAATGTAGCTTTTTTGAAACGTCAAGACGAGCTACGTCATCATGACGAGGTAGTCTCACTCACTGGGCAGTAGTCGTTTTCACGATAGTTTTTCAAACGTCTCTCTTCCAGGAAAACTAAATGCTACCCAGGATTCCCCCCAATGCACCGCAGAGGTTGGCCGTCTGTCGCAGTTAAACTGATGGAGCCTCTTTTGCTTTTGTTCCATATAGGTCTCTATAGCAATATTTACGAACGCCAAGCTTACATCTCAGTGGTATGAATGAAATTATAGACGTCTCTTTCTGCTTGCCCGCTAATACACATAAAACAGATTCTGCTCGAAAGCTATCCATATTTTACTAAAATCTTCCCAGACGACACTTAGCTGTAAGTAACTAAAGTATGCCTTACATCTGTGCAACGTTTGATGTAGGCAAAAAGTATCCGTTGTCTCCAAGAAGTAGGCTAGCCATATTCCATGTCTAAAGGCCTTCGTGCTTCAGAAACATTAATCGTTATTTGTCGTTAAGCGCCGGCCGCGGTGGTCTAGCGGTTCAGGCGCTCAGTCCGGAACCGCGCGACTGCTACGGTCGCAGCTTCGAATCCTGCCTCGGGCATGGATGTGTGTGATGTCCTTAGGTTAGTTAGGTTTAAGTAGTTCTAAGTTCTAGGGGACTGATGACCACAGATGTTAAGTCCCATAGTGATCAGAACCATTTGAACCATTTTGTCGTTAAGCAAACTAAGTATCTATCAGCTGCACTTGCCGAATAATTGTGTAGCGGCAAAGACAATAGTAAAAGTTGTAGCCAGAAAGACAAGGCAACACGAATCTGGAGTGTCTACGCCTCGAAAGACAATGGCGTTGTATAACTCATTACTAAGGCTGAAAAACTTACAGGTGAAATAGAAGTGACGAGGTTGCGCTGCATCTACATCATCAACCCTTCAAGCATTAGGCGTTGCCTGTTCCGAACTCACAAACAAAACCATTCCCATCTTTTTCTAGGTCTTCCAGTACATCTTTTCTCATATGGCTTGTAATTCAGGATTTTCTGAGGAATTTTGTGCCTTATCGGAGGCACCTTCACTGTCGGGCGGGAGGGTTTGCACGCTTCGAGGAAGTCGCGAGTTGTGCCGTCGGTAGCGTAACTACTTGCAGAGTCAACCTAGCCGAAGTGGTCTCGACTGAAGAGTCACACAAAATAGGGCACGGAGGGTTCTAGAGGCGCGGTGAAGCCAGCTTCCCTAAGGGAGACAATCACAACAGAAAACCAGGGAGGTCGCGATACCTACAGGCCGCAGCCCCATCATGCGACCTTATGTGCGCCGTGCTCGTAACGTAGGCAGGGGAATATAAAATTATTGGGAAGTTCACAAACAGCCTCGGATACAGGACTGGATCAGCTGGTAACAATCGGAAAAACTTAAGGGACAAACGATTTGGTTGCATTTACAGTGACACGAAACTACTCTAGTGCAAATTATTAAGTAGTGACGCTGGAGAAGAAATTGAGAGCGCAGTTTTCTTTGTAACCGAAAAACTTCAGCATTTTGAAATACTTGTCTGAGTTGTAGTTACACTCCTTTAGTGGTTCACAAAGAAGGTATTCAGTGAAGTTTGTCACGTTTATTGGCTAGGTAAAGTAGACTATTGGAAACACTCGTATTAGCAGGCTCTCAAGCGTCAATGCAGACAAAATAACGTGGCCGTTGCGGTGATACATTACATCATTGTACGACACTTAGTTCAGGACATATGACGTCACAAACACTGAGATGCATGAGAAACTACCGCATCATGTATGACGTTTTAATTTATTACTTCATTGTTAGTAATTCCATCCGCAATACTTTTCGCAGGCAGTATCCACATTTTCCACTGAAAGCATCTACAAAAACGTATCATTGTACGACGTACAGTTCAGGATATATGACATCATAAACTCTTAAATGTGTGGAAAACTATCACATTATGCACGGCGTTTTAATTTATTACTTCTTTACTACTAACTCTATTCGCAACACATTTCGCAGACAGCAGCCACATATAACACTGGATGAACGTACAAAATTATGTCATCGTACAGCACATAGTTAAGACAATACGAAGTCATAAACATTGAGCCTCATGAAAATGAAACTTCAGGGCGAACTTCGATAGACACCCAGGTGAAATACGTGTGCACATAGGTGTGAAAACATGTTAAATATATGTGAAATATATTTGAAATATATTTCAAGTGCGTATGCGGACAAATCCGAGGGTAAGAAGCTCATCCTAAACCCGAAAATGATTTCGATCATACTTGTGTATTAAACCAGAGACCTAGAAACGACGGAGAGGCTTCGTCCCGCCGTAGCGTTCAGACAACCCCACAATAGGGCACAGCAGTCCAGCCACCTCACCACTGCTCCACACCGAGCCCAGGATTACTGTGCGGTTCGCCCCCCCCCCCCCCCCCTCCCCGCCACCGTTCTGTGGGTGGCCGCACACTTGCATCGTCGTCAGTTTTTCTTATTCATTACCAAACGCAGTCATTTTCTCAGTTTTCAATAGTGCTTAGATATTCAGGTTATTAGCAGATGGTCAGTACACATCAATTTATCGCAAGTTAATGTTGAAAGACAATAAATTAATACACTGCAAAGCATGCTCAAGATTTCACCATTCCCACTCCACTTTTCCTTCTCAGTCCTATCGAAGACAGGCTTTCGAATGTATGCTGTAGCAGGCAAATGTTTTAAACCAATTTTTCATCGCTTGCTTTTTGAAACTGACGTGACGTAGTATAATTACAAAGAGCAACCGGGAGCAGTGTCCTTCATTTGACGACCAAGGTTCAAGTACCCGTCTGCCAATCTTGATTTATGTTTCCTTCGCTTTCTTTAAATCAGTTTAGGTGAGTAATTGTATGGTACCCTCAAAAAAGGCCACATTCATTTCCATTACAAGGTGTCTGTACATCTCTAACAAGCTCTTAGAAGGGACGTAATACCATTTCCTTAAGATTTTTGCAGAGTCAATGCAATGAATCTAACTACAAAATTATTTTTCTTTATTTTTTACGTTTACTTTGTAGGGCTTTTATCTCCCTGAACGAGAACTGAAATACATAACCCCTGATTTCACCTTCTCATCGGAGAATGAAAGCATTGCAAGAACTGACGTGCAAAAGGACTTGGGCAAAACAAGCCATTAACGAGCAAAAGGAACGGTCTTCGCATATTCGTTATCTACTATCATCTGTAATGACTTTGTTGTTGCTAGGACGCTAAACGCCTGGGAAAGGGCAAAAAACAGAATAGTTCGATGGCGAGAATGTTCATGTGGATGATGTGGTTCCTACACGTAAACATGGCGTGGACAGTGGAAATAATGCAGGAAATCTATTCTACGCTGACAAGCACAATGTGTTTTTTTATATATTTCGTCAAATGGACCTGTTCCGCGTTCAGCAGTATTTATTAGAATGTTTGACATGTTCCAGTCAGCTATCTGTATTTTTGCTGTTTATATGTGCAATATTTTATCGATTTCATATTGTGTATACAAACAGCAAATTGAACACAGTTCAATTGCCAAACGTGTTTTATTGGTATACTGTTTTCATGGTTTTTTCTTCTTTACTAATTGTAAGTCTGGCTTCAGTTATTGCTTGGGAGATGGAAAAACTCTGGTATCCTTCAAACCATTCATCTTGGTAATGTACCCAATTTTCCCAGCGTTTTCGCAATTCTTCGAAACACTTCTGGAATGTCTTTTCTTCAATGCTGTTCAAAACGGTCTCTGTCTTCTACAGAAGGTCTCTTGACTGGGCCGTTTTCAGCTACAGAAATAGCTAAAAGTACCATGCCGGTAAGGCGCTGCATTCATGAACTGTGCGGCTGGTCCCAGCGGAGGTTAGAGTCCTCCCTCGGGCGTGTGTGTGTGTGTGTGTGTGTGTGTGTGTGTGTGTGTGTGTGTGTGTGTGTGTGTGTGTGTACTTAGGATAATTTAGGTTAAGTAGTGTGTAAGCTTAGGGACTGATGACCTTAGCAGTTAAGTCCCATAAGATTTCACACACATTTGAACATTTTTACCATGCCGGATTAAAATGAAACAAGACAGACCATAGGAACGCTTCGTTTTGCTTAGTCGGAATCCATACACGCAGCCAAAACTTTGTCGCTCTCAGGTTTGGTCAAACGTTAATTCGCAGCGCTATGGCCGTTAGGCATCTGTACCGATGTTATGCTGCTTTATACAGGACACTGCGAAGTGACGAAGTAGGAAATCCAAAGTTTTGCGATACAGAAATACAATCTGTCATCTACTGACAGATGATCGCACTAAAAATCTGACCTAGTGCGTACAAGTCTCATTTGCATTCGCTCAAAGTCACATCATAGAATAGAATTTCAGTTGTGATACGTCGTCTAGTTACTTGCTAATGAAACACATCCGTGTGCAACATGACATGTTCTAGCACTCCGAGTGGGAGCACCATTATAACAGAAGCAGTAGTATTCGAAGTTAAATGGCATCATTTTCTTCAATAAACGTCGGTATATATAGTGATGTTAGCAAGAATAAAGTATGAGCCTGTTATCACGTCGAAACATTGACACGGAAAATTTACACGTGATTAATTCAGCGCTTGCTCGGAAACACGTAGATTTTCCGAGTAACTGTAAATGCAGTTACACCATTTTACTTGTCTGATATTTTATGAGATATATTGAGCCGTTGTACTGATCAATCACTTCCAAAGGACTTGCGGAATGTGAAACGTTTACGTTGAAGTGACTTTTTTCTTTTTTTTGTATAAAACGCCTTGCACTGACAAAGATGATATATCGGGATTCCGATGTGTAATGGTCTTATGGATATGTCTGGATTGTTACAGCGTGACAAATTCAGTCCACATATCCCTGTCGTCCGCTATGCGAGACGTCTCCACGACTTCATTTAACTTCCTTAAGAGGAAAAAGATGACACGAAACGTACTGACACATCTAAGACTGTCTACGTTACTTTGTAAATTGTTTAATGCAGTAATTCCTTAAAAAAATTGTGTTAAGTCTCAGTTGCAAACTGTCAGAAACTATTACTAGCATCGATCATGATTTACTCACAGCTGTATTGTCACTTTACTACACAACCGGACTGCAACAAACAGACCATCTTCAGATATATTGTTACGTAACCAGATGTACGACTGACTACAACCACTATCAATCATCCTGTCAAAAACCAACAAGAGGATTCACCTACAAACCTGGAGCACGTCTAGCATGGCAGTAGATCTGTACTGAGGATCAAGCCATTTCAGTCTTGTCATGTGCTTCGCCATGCATGTGCTGCATGCTATATGTACCTCAGATGTATAGTTGAATTGACATGCTGGTTTTTGACATGATGCTTGATAACGGGCCTGGATCATGGTCTACTATATGCTATATGTGCTCCATATCTACAGGGTGTTACAAAAAGGTACGGCCAAACTTTCAGGAAACATTCCTCACACACAAAGAAAGAAAATATGTTATGTGGACATGGGTCCGAAAACGCTTACTTTCCATGTTAGAGCTCATTTTATTACTTCTCTTCAAATCACATTAATCATGAAATGGAAACACACATCAACAGAACGTACCGGCGTGACTTCAAACACTTTGTTACAGGAAATGTTCAAAATGTCCTCCGTTAGCGCGGATACATGCATCCACCCTCCGTCGCATGGAATCCCTGATGCGCTGATGCAGCCCTGGAGAATGGCGTATTGTATCACAGCCGTCCACAATACGAGCGCGAAGAGTCTCTACATTTGGTACCGGGGATGCGTAGACGAGAGCTTTCAAATGCCCCCATAAATGAAAGTCAAGAGGGTTGAGGTCAGGAGAGTGTGGAGGCCATGGAATTGGTCCTCCTCTACCAATCCTTCGGTCACCGAATCTGTTGTTGAGAAGCGTACGAACACTTCGACTGAAATGTACAGGAGCTCCATCGTGCATGAACCACATGTTGTGTCGTACTTGTAAAGGCACATGTTCTAGCAGCACAGGTAGAGTATCCCGTATGAAATCATGATAACGTGCTCCATTGAGCGTAGGTGGAAGAACATACCGACGAAACTAAAATGAGCTCTAACATGGAAATTTCTTTATTTGTGTGTGAGGAATGTTTCCTGAAAGTTTGGCCGTACCTTTTAGTAAGACCCTGTATAGTTGAATTGATATGTTGGTTTTTGACATCACGCTTGATAAAGGGTCTGGGCGGTCGTCATGTAATTATCACAAACCACTCGAAGAACCTCTGTTTATGAATGAAGCTGTTTGTGTACTAAAGCGACAATGCAGCTGCGTGCAAACCATGATTTTTCAGAAATAGTTTCGACCACTTTTTGATCACCTCCACATCTAGTTAAACACAAGTTATGAAACGACAAAATCTGATGATGATAAGTGATCGAAACTTGTAAGAATTTGTGAAAATTTGTAACTGAGACTTTCATTTTTTTAAATGCACGGTTGCACAATTATCATGACAATATAACATATATTACGAATGATTTTTCGTTCTACAGTATATATCGTAAGGATTAATTAACTAGACTCAAATGGGACTATAATTAAAATCCCGTTTTGACACTTCAGTAGTGGCAAGTTCCCATTAAGACAGTTTCGTTATGAACGTAAAATTAAACCTACAATTTTTACTGGAAATAAATTTTTTCGCTACTCTTCTTAGAGTGATGATTTTCTACCGATCAGTATTTGTTCCCCGAATTTCTTGATCGATATATGATTCTTTTCTTTCGAGGGAAGAGACGGATGATCAGCCGTTGGCAATGCAGTGCGTTTCTAAAGCTCTTGTGTAGGCGTGGCTTAATATCATCACAGGTACGTACTGAGAAAACAGAGTACTAATATAAAGTGTGAAGATTAATCTAAAATCACAATTATTATAAATATGGAGTAGTTGTTTACGTATATATACGGAAGAACCGACACATGAAGACTACTGGCCGCCGGGAGAACGAATGCCACCTGATGGCGTTTGGGTGTGTGAGGCGATAGAAACAGTGCACAAGCGGAGAGACTACTTCTAGCGACGATATGGGCCCCAAATTGGAAAACTCACGAACATAGGCGACTTTGGAAAACGGCAAATTATTATGGTCGGGCTCCTGGGAGCGAGCATCTGTGAAACAGCGAGGTTGGTCGGCTGCTCATCGTTTTACTTTTGTGAGCTTCTGCGGAAAGTGACTGAAGGATTGTGAAAGCGCGAGCAGGCGATGAGGTGTTGGACGTCCACGTTCCACCACATAATGTGCACGTCAGATGTTCTTCCACTGTGTAAGCATGTAAGAGACAGTCGGCGATTTGTGACAAATCTAACAGCATACTACAGTGCCCGTGCTTGTGAAGTGTTTCGAAGTACACCGTTCAATGGACATCGTTGAACACTGGGATCCACACCAGACGATCACTGTGTTGCCGATATAACAACGTCAGTTATAATGGAGGTTGGACGGTAGATCAAGGAAATGAATCTGCTGGCAAGATGATTCACGTTTCTTGATACAAGAAGTCGATGATCGTTTCCGGATATGCCATCATCCTGGCGAACGGATGCTTGAAACACGCACCGCGCCATGGACGCCAGCAGGGGGAAGTAGTTATGAGCTACTCGTACATTCACGTGGGCCTCCATGAGACCTGTGGTAATAACGGACGACATGACAATTGGACGACGGTTCAATCCCGCGTCCGGCCATCCTGATTTAGGTTTTCCGCGATTTCCCTAAATCGCTCCAGGCAAATGCCGGGATGGTGCCTTTGAAAGGGCACGGCCGGCTTCCTTCCCTAATCCGATGATACCAGTGACCTCGCTGTCTGGTCTCATTCCCCAAACAACCCAACCCATGACAGTTGGAGTCTACGTGAACATCCATCATTGAGGACCACTTGCATCCCTTCATGCTTGATGTCTTCCTTGACGGTGACGACTTCTTCCAGCAGGATAACTGTCCTTATCTCAAGACCATAATCAAGCTGTATTGGTTTAAGAATCGGACGCACGTATGCGCCCACATATCAACTGTATTGCGTTCTAAAGGTGTAGGGCCTACCCTCACGCTTTTAAGTATGTGGTCATAATGTTTGGGCTAATCAGCGTGTGCTTCATGAAACTTCAGCTCACCGTGTTGCATCAGAGTAAGAGCCTGATGCTGTGCAACAAGAGACGCGTAGGATGATATCGTCTGCTTGAGAAACGCCTTGCAGATAACGTGAGACGCTCATCACTTTTTGTCATGGTCTGTTTGGATACACATGAACCGTTTCTGAAAAGTCAGCTATTTTTTCCGACTGGATGGGCGACTTGCTTCAGAAAAATGCATTTTTTTCCGAATGAGAGCTGGCGCAGTTAAAGGGAGAGTCTGACAGTTGCCTCCTTTGACGTAACTGACTTCCACTGGCGTTCGTCGTTTCGGAGATGTAACTTGCTGACAATTAGATCTCGTTGAATGTAATTTATCAGCGGTTAGCGGCCTCGAAAAAGATAATACACATATGGTACTCGATAGCGGTAGTCAACATGCTAGGGAATGTCTGAGCTGTTCTTTTGTCATACATCGCTCGCGTGGGTTGCGTCAATATATGAAAGTGCTTGTGATCGTTTAAAGTAGCATTCATCAGTCACAACAAAGACGTACTAGAGAATTCGACGCGCGTAGCATGTAATCTTTCGCGTGATCTGACTAAACAATTGTCTGCATGCACACTTCCGTGTGGTTCTTATAGAGAGATTAGTCTGCAAGCTCAAGGCTCTTCTTATTTCCTTCCAGAGCACATTTCATTTCTTTGCTGCAGGTCTGTTTTTCACACCAGCTCTTCATAAGCACCCGAGCAAACAGTGCTGCTACGGTTGCAATATTGAAGACTTGAGTCTCGATGGGCGGGAGAGAAACATTGATTCCTGATTAAATGTTTGATAAGGCTAAATAAAAAAAAAAAAATAGGGACAGCAACTGTATCAACCAGCTGCTACTTTTAGCATGCTAATTAACAGAAATATGACAGAAGAGGTAGAGAACTTTCAATGAGCATCGATGTCCGACTGCGAGCTACTGCGCTGGAAATTTCGTATTGCGTTGAGAAGCAAACTGTCTGAATTGCTAAACAGCAACCATGTAAAATCTCAGTTTATCCACTTGCCTAGAGCTAATAGCAGTTTCATTTCATTTTGAACCGTGTCAGTCATAATAATCGTGTCTCCTTTCCTACATTTGTTTCGAGTTTTTTTTTTTTTTTAACTGAAGGGTAGAGTGGCCTGTTCAAAATCAGACCCCAGGCATCGCTGACTTCGTGCGTTGACTTTACCAGCAGACACTGTAATTCTACAGGCGCGATGTAGTTTTCTCTATTAATGTTCCGTTTAAGATTGTCTATTGTGCGAGGATTGTCAGCGTACATCTTGCTTTGTAATGTGCCCGATAAATAAAAAAAAAAATAAAGTCCGAAGACCTTCGGGACGCAGACGTTCTTACCGACAGTCTGTCTTCAGGAAACATGTCGATGATGTGGGCCATACTTTGGTTGGATATGTGGCGGTTGCTCCATTTTGTTGGAATACTGGATACAGCTTCTCTGCATCTGTTAATTGAGCGTAGAAAGAGTCAAATATCTCTAGATACCGGGCATTATTTATTATGTAATTGGAAAACATGGGACCTATCATGCACGTGCCGGACAACACACACCAAACATCACCTTATCTTCTCTGAGTGGAGAGGTTTTTCATTCAGAATAATCGTGGTATCCTACGACTAGTATCTGCAATTCTGGGAGTTCAGATCTCACAAATGAAAACAGGACTAATCTGACATGAGGTAAAGCAAGGGTCCAAGTAACCGTTAGCAGTTGGTGTTAACTGACATTTGCAACAATGAACTCTATTTTTTCTGGTCTTCTGACTTCAGTTCTTGCATCACACTCACACGACAGTCATTTAATTTCATGTCTTTTAGTGCACAATGACACGACGTAATACAAAAGGCGACTTGCGAGGATTTCTCGTAATGTCCAGTCGAATTCTGACTATAGAAACAGGGGTCCTCACTGCCGTCGCCTAGTCCTCTGCACATACTGAACAGATACTCCAGCCTTCATTTCCTGTACAAATGTTGAATAATGCTGGTCGTGGTGAGTTTCCTACCAACATACTTTGCTTGAAAAATATCCTTACATTCCTTGATGGAGCACTTCTGTAATACTCCACAATATCAATTCGCTCTTCTAATGCAAATTGCCCCATTTCTGTAACAACAATACGAGCTTCTCACAACAACTGATATCCAAACCCACAACTGCACTCAACTTTCCGATAAAATGCAGTGTAGCCAACTGCCGAGACAGTGTTGCCACTTCACAAGCAATTCGACTAGAGATAATTAACTGGGTGGTAAATGAGGTGTACCGGTTTTATGTGGGACACCCTTTGTCACACCTTTTACTTGACTGCAGTTGATGAAATTGAAGTAATTAATTTCTGTACAATCTTTCATTGGCACCGAAGTACTAATTTCAGAAAAACTGTATCTCTCCGTATTTTACATGAGGTAACGGTCCTACCGACCGTACGCCTGATCTACTTAAGAGCCTCTTGCTTTCGTGCTTGTCGAATGCACTGTTAATCCATTCTGTGTTGATGTTCATTCTAGCTATATCATCCTGGATGTTACCTCGCCACCTAATTCTACTTCTTTGCCTCCCTCTCATTCCATCATCTGGCCTATCGAATGCAATTTTGGAAGTCTACTTGCCGTTATTCTTGCTTTATGACCCGCCCTGTTCAGCGTTCCTTCTTTAGCACCTCATTAACACACAATCCGGTTTTGCCAGCGATTTTGTAATAATCCTGCATCGTTCTGATTAATTCTGTTTTGGAACTACTTATATCATCTGCATAGGTAAATAGGAATGTTCGCCTCCTGCATTTCGATCGCTTGTGGATTAGTTTAGCAAAACTTTCCATCGACCTTCTACAAGATGAGGTCAAATAAAGTGGGTGAAATGACGTCTCGTTCCTTGAATCCAGTGAACACCTTAAAAATTTCGGTTTCACCTAAAGGTGTCCTTATACGACACGAAGTTTCGTCTGTACAGATTTTAAGTAATCTAATTAGTGTCGTCTGTATTTCAGATTCCCTCTTTATATTTAGGGGTGTCTGTCGGTGTTTGCTATCGTAGGCCTATTTCAAAACTGGAAATAATACTAGTATGTGGTCATCTACACTAAATTCCCACGTCTTCTCAGTTATTCGGCTTAGCGTGAATATATGACCTAATGTGCATCTACTTCTGCGGAAACCGCAATTAGTTCTTCAGTTATTCGGATCAATCTGTTTAATAGGTATATCTCTAGGATTTTATATGTGGCATCCAGTAAAGCAATTCCTCTGTAGTTATCGCACATAAGGGGAACATTCTTCTTAAATATGGGGCGTAGAATTGCGGTTTTCCAGTCTGGGGTTATGTTTTATGTCTTCCATATTGTTTCTGTTAAATATGTAGTTCTAATTCCAGCTACGGCCCTCTATTCTTTAATAACTCAGCGTAAGTCTGATCTTCACAACAAGCCTTGTCATTCTTTTATTTATTTATTGCTGACTGCATTTTTACAGTCTGGTTGGTGACTTGTACATCAACTGTATCAGGTTTTTCAAATCAGCCAGAGTCACTACGTCTCCATCTGGTGATACCCATGTCCCTGAATTAATGCGTTTGTTTTGAAGTTTTGTGCTGCTTAGAATGAGATCATTTGTCGTAGCGAAGTTTATAAGCTAAGCCCAATTATCTGAACTTTCCTTGTGTAAGCTGTAATTGCCAATAGTTAGCCTGTAACGTACCTAAAGCTTAAAATTCCATGCTTCCGGGAAATTCCTTTGAAGTTTTGGATACGATCTGTTCAAGCTACACTTCTTCAAAGTTAAAACTCACCACGTCCATAGCCGTCATCCGTGCGCGTTCTAGTATACCCCAGTTTACGCTTGGAGTCCCTCTTTTGAATTCTGGTCTCTTTTGTAATTTTCAGGGTACTTGTCTCGTCTCCCGCACCCATTGTTGGTTAATTGACGCAAGTGCATTCTTAAAGATCATATCAGGTTCTATACATATATCACTGAAAACTTTCACATCACTGAAACACAACAATGCGTCCACGACCACAGTTTTTAGGGTTCTGAGGCTCACGAATACTGTTTTAGGCTTGTTCCCCACACATTTATCGGAACTTTCGTTAGGATACTGAGTTTTCCCATGGATGCATTTAGCAAGCAAGTTTTTGCCAGATAAGTCTCTGTAGATTGGTTGCAAAACATTTGGCATTGACGTTGGTAGGGGATGCTTGTGTATACATATATCGCCAGTTACGCCAGCTCTCTGATATTTACACAAGGACTAGGGACCTTTGGACAGGCAAATGACAAGGATCCTCGTCTGAAGCAGTCTTGTGAAAGGTGGAGCACACAGCTTTTGTCATTCCTTCTAAATTATTAGTATTTCTCCGTATTATTTGGTTCGCACTTACGATCTTTATGGATAAAATAAAACTATAAACACAGTGAGATTACTTCTTGAAATCAACTTCCTTCAAATCACTACGACGAGTAAAACGTAAACCTTCGACCATAAATATAACAGACTGGCCCTGACGTCATTTTCGTGGCTCCAACATCTCTGGGCTAAAGTCACGTGAATGTTGGCAAAACATGGTTGTTTCGTGTTGCGCTTATGGCTGTACTCAGCGTTTTGTCGGGGGAAATGGCATTACATTTCACGTGTGTTTCTATGATAATGCAGATGCGTTTATTGAAATCTGCTGAAGTGACTTTTATATGTCTTTTACACTTGAAATAGAGTATCACGTAAATTAAAGTGTTGAAAGTGATGCCTGTAAAGTCAGACTCATACTACATTTTGGAAAGTATCTGTGATAATTCCGTTACAGAAGTAAGTATAAGTGTTTCTCGTTCCTACTCATAGGTTCTCTAAGGATGAAAACCGAAGACAGCTTTGGATACAGGCCCTGAAACGGAAAAACTATAAGCCATCTGCACATAGGCGCCTTTTTGTATATACAAGTGAGATTATAATAAGGTAAGAGCACCTATAGTCGACACATGAAGAGCATTTTTTTCTACCTTCTAATACTATTAAATAAATGTAGGTTCCAAAATTATTTTCTGAAACTTCAGAGTCTCACCTTTCATCTAAAATATTTTTCTAAACTGATAGTTTAAACTTTTGTAAAAATAGTAGGAACTGAACCTTTGAAGTGCACCTAAAATTGATACTCTAAAATGGACCTGCTCCTAAAGTCGACAATTTTGGGACCTATAGTTGACATAATTCCCATATCCCATTTTCTTTTATAAGTGACTAGAGCTCAAAACGCGGCGAATCCAATATTTAAAGTTTTGACACGAGCCCACTCTTACTGTTTAAGAATTTTAACGACATTTTACTGTAACTGATAGTTTATAGTAATTTAGTCCCACTGCCCACCAGAGGGGCCTTCGATATATTTTTTAGATTTTATAAATGGTATTGTGAACAAATCCAGGTCAAATGTAGTTCTGACATAATTTTTCGCAAATAAAAAAAGTAATTTTTGTTGGAAGCATTTGGCAGTCAATTGAGAAATGTGGGTAAAATACGATACAAACACAGGATGGCAGACCGCTCATTTGAAATCCCGCCACGTTTTGCCAACAGTCACGTGTTTTTATGTTGGAGCCACACCAGCCCTATAGCTTCTGCACAACAAGGCCAGTCTACTAGTATCTATGGTCGAAGACGTAAACTGAATGCTCAATTGTTTTGACGTCACGCACAATATCTACGAGCGCAAGAACTGCTATCGACTTTCGTTAGCGTTCGATACTGGCCTCCTAAAAGACACCTTGCACACATGTTGGAATTTTATAAAAACTCATCATTCTTGGTACGATTTATTATGGTTATTGTTATGATACAACGTCACATAGTGATTTATCGAAGATTAATGGTTCCATATAAGTGTGTTCTCTCAGGAGTAAGTTATCGTCAATAATTTACAAATTAAGCATGAAGCACGGTTGTATTACAATTTAATGTATCACAAACACGTCACTATTCCCCATTACAAGTGGTTCAAATGGCTCTGAGCACTATGGGACTTAACATCTATGGTCATCAGTCCCCTAGAACTTAGAACTACTTAAACCTAACTAACCTAAGGACAACACACAACACCCAGCCATCACGAGGCAGAGAAAATCCCTGACCCCGCCGGGAATCGAACCCGGGAACTCGGGCGTGGGAAGCGAGAACGCTACCGCACGACCACGAGATGCGGGCCCCCATTACATGTCAGTTAATAATGCATCAACGATATTAACCTTCAAAAGATACTATAGTAACCAAAACAGGAGTCTAAAATCACATGTCCAGACGCTAGTATTATGGATAATGTTGTCATCTATGGAGTCAAAATATGTGTATTAGCATAATACTGCTACAAGCAAACATTTTCATCGTAGCAGTGTTAACAAATTCTGTGATTTTTTTTGTGAATTTAATACAAATATGTTCTGCAATATTCGATGTTATTTACATTTCCGTCTGATTAGAGAACGAAGGATAAAATAAACATTTGGTGATTTCTGAATGTGTGCTTAGGCAGGAATCTAAGAGCTCAGCTTAAATAGCTACGTCTGAAACGAGAAGCAATATAATTCATAATCTTCCTTTTCGACACAGGCGATAGCAGTTCCTGCGGTTTTCGATAACTGCGCGTCAAGGCAACTAGATTGCGCGTGACGTCAGAATGAGTATTACCCTTCGCTCTTTTCACAAAAATTCCCGCAGTCGTGACGTCTTTTTGACGTCACGCGCAGTTTGGACGACCGCATGATTAGTTATCAACTTTGTGACACGGCAGAATATGAACTTTATTGCTGCTCGTTTCAGTCGCAACAATTAAATCTGTACTCTTAGGATCCTACCTAATCACACCCTCGGGAAACGCCACACCTTCGTAAACAAACAACGAAATCCAGAATGAGATTTTCACTCTGCAGCGGAATGTGCGCTGATATGAAACTTCCATTGATGAGAGATTAAATTGGAAGAAACACATTGGTGATCTGTTGAAACGTTTGAGTTCAGCTACTTATGCAATAAGGGTAATTGCAAATTTTGGTGGTAATCGTCTTAGTAAATTAGCTTACTAAGCCTATTTTCACTCATTGCTTGCATATGACATCATATTTTGGGGTAATTCATCACTGAGGAATAAAGTATTTATTGCACAAAAGCGTGTAATCAGAATAATAGCTGGAGTCCACCCAAGATCATCCTGCAGACATTTATTTAAGGATCTAGGGATATTCACAGTAGCTTCTCAGTACATATACTCTCTTATGAAATTTGTTATTAACAACCGACTCCAATTCAAAAGTAATAGCAGTGTGCATAACTACAATACTAGGAGAAAGGATGATCTTCACTATTCAAGATTAAATCTAACTTTGGCACAGAAAGGGGTGAATTATACTGCCACTAAAGTCTTTGGTCACTTACCAAATAGTATCAAAAGTCTGACAAATAACCAACAAGTATTTAAGAAGAAATTAAAAGAATTTCTGAATGACAACTCCTTCTACTCCATAGAGGAATTTTTAGATATAAATTAAGAAAAAAACAAAAAAATATAAAAAATAAAAAAAATAAAAAATAAAGTTGTTATATTAACTTAATTATGTTGTTAAATTAACTTAATTATGTCATGTATTGGAGAAATTTGACTCGTTCCACATCATTACGAAATATCGTATTCATGATCCATGGAACTAGTATTAATCTAATCTAATCTCTAATCTAACCTGGCAGATTAAAACTGTGTGCCGGTCCGAGACTCGAACTCGGGACCTTTGCCTTTCGCGGGCAAGTGCTCTACCAACTGCGCTACCCAAGCACGACTCACGCCCTGTCCTCACAGCTTTACTTCTGCCAGTACCTCGTCTCCTACCTTCCAAACTTTATAGAAGCTCTCCTGCGTACCGTAAAGCTATGACGGGGCGTGAGTCGTGCTTGGATAGCTCAGTTGGACGCCGGCACGGTAGCTCAGCGTGTTCGGCCAGAGCTGTTTAGCCTCTGTAATAAAAAAACGGAGTGGAAGGATCAACAAAATTTAAAAAACAGTTGGTGGAGCGCTTGCACGCGAAAGGCAAAGGTCCCGAGTTCGAGTCTCGGCCCGGCACACAGTTTTAATCTGGCAGGAAGCTTCATAGCAGCGCACACTCCGCTGCAAAGTGAAAATCTCATTCTGGAAGCATCCCCCAGGCTGCGGCTAAGCCATGTCTCCGCAATATCCTTTCTTTCGGGAGTGCTAGTTCTGCAAGGTACACAGGAGAACTTCTGTAAAGTTTGGAAGGTAGGAAACGAGGTACTGGCAGAAGTAAAGCTGTGAGGACGCGGCGTGAGTCGCTCTTGGGTAGCTCAGTTGGTAGAGCACTTGCCCGCGAAAGGCAAAGGTCCCGAGTTCGAGTCTCGGTCCGGCACGAAGTTTTAATCTGCCAGGAAGTTTCAAACAACGAAATGCTTGTGACGACGAAGAATATGAATGTTAATCCTCCTCTTTTCACTCGCAGCAATTGAATCTGTCCTCAGTCTTCTACCGAGCCACACACTCGAAAGGTGATATATATTTGGAAACAAAGAGTCAGACATTTGGGAGAAGGCAGAATATGAATTTTATTGTTGTTCGTTTCAGTCGCAGCAATTTAAGCTGTCCCCTTAGGTTCCTGCCTGACCACATACTCGGAGATAGCTGAATATTTATTTCGTCCTTCGTTCTCAGATCAGACTGAATACAATAACATCCAATACTGTAGAACATTCATAAGAAAATAACAGCGTATTAACAACGCTAACATAAGAAAAAAAAGTTGTATGTAACAGGATGCGAGCCAACAACTTCAGACTCCAGAAACTACGACGTTATTCTTTACGCTTACACTTAACCATGCGATGTTTAACTCCGGTCTTCGTTATCATATTCTATCTTGAAGGCTCATATCGCTGATGCGCTATTAAGTGGCATTTAATGATAATGGCAATGAGTTTGTCGTAAATATTGAATGCTCCGTTACATTCAAACGGCATATTGCAAATTATAAAACAAGTGTGTTTCATTCTTAATTTGTTTATTTCTTGAAAATAATAATTCGCTCTTATGTGAAGACATTCATCATGGGTAAATCATTATGTGACATTTTATTATAGCAATAATTACAATAGTCATTCCAAGAATGGCGAGTTTTTGTAGGTCTACGGTACGCACGCATGGAATCTTCTGAGAGGCCCGTATCGAATACTAACAAAACTCGATAACCTACCATGCAGTCGACGGTCGTAGATGTTGCGCGTGACGGCAAAATGACGTCACGTTCGCGGGAACTGTGAAACGAGCATTACTCTTGAAAAGCAGCGGTCAAAGTAACATCAGATATACAAAAACCATACATATTCTTGTTCAAGAACTACTGGGGTATAACTTAACACGATAACAATAATTATTTCGACGGAATTTTCTTCCTGGTTCGTTAAGTTGAGTAGTCACCGAGGAAATATGTACCAGCCGGACTGGTAACACCCAAATTTAGCAATTTCAAACGGTTCCTTCCTGTCCAATTGCTCAATCGTAATTCTCGGCCTGGGGCAACACCATGTAGCTGGTGGATTCTCACTGCGCTGTCGGCGAACATAGTCATAATGGCACAGTTATCTCAGTGACACCAAGCGGCGTCGCCAAACGGCGATGGCAGCGCAGAGGTTCTGTGCCAAGCGGGAACTTAAGATGTGTCGGAATATCGGGTACAAAACTAAGACAGTAAAATACTGTTTTCCCAGATCTGGAAGGCAATGGTAGTCGAATGCTTACGAGATTGACGTTGCTTATTTTGATGACGTGAGGTGGCTGGTCGTCTGGTTGTCAACAGGTTCTCGCGAGTTTAAAGTGTGTCGGTAAATAGTCTTTACTAACAAATTTTTATGATCCGGCAAGCTGAGGAAATATGTTCCGTCAAATAGTATTCTCTTTTAATTTTGCGGGGAAATATAAAAGTAGTATCTATGTGAATATCGCGACCATGTAACTATGCAAAGAAACAGAAAAGTTTATACTGGCAACCTTGATTTGGATTTCTATTCTTTTTTATGAGCACGTGTACTTCTAAACGTTGAGTGTTGCACATTTCGAATGTCGTCTGTGTTATATCTGTTTCCGTACTATCATCATGCTCTACCAGCAATCGACATTGAAATTGTATGAAAGAAAATGTATTAATTTATTTGGATGGCTAGGTAAAAATGTTCGAAAGATATTTCGCATAATATATTTTTTCATTACATCAGAATTCGTATTGTCATTAAGATTTTCTGGTTTCGCATTGCGTTCCACTGTGTTTTTACAAGACTTGCACTTTGTTGTAAGATGTATCGAAATTCCAGTGAATTTGACCGTTAATTAAACTTATTGGATTGATGGGAAGTTAGGGTTTAACGTCCCGTCGACAAACGGAACCGAAGGATGGAGAAGAAAACTGGCAGTGCTCTTTTGATGGGTATCATTTCAACATTTGCCTTAAGCGATGGGTTCTCACTAACCTACTCAGATAAACCCACTTGTATTCTGCAAGACCATTAACTTACCACTGATGCCTGGAACTAATTTTTATTGACATACATAGTTCTATGTATACAGGTCGCAGGGAAATGGAATTAAGCAACAAATACTTTTAATATCTAGCCTACACGCTTATCAACCTGTTTCATGCCCTTGGCGTCTCGTCTTTCTCATTTATACGACGAAAATCTCAATTTCCTTCATACATCAACGAACCGAGAAGAAAGTGCATCTTAAAACTACATGTGAAATTTGTCAAAGAAACGTCACCAAACGGCCTATGTTTTCAGAACTTAATTTTATTTAGACAACCAGTTCCGGTATCTCATTAATGCCATCTTCAGGCCCCTTTGCACTCCATGTATACAGAATAAGATAGATCGATACATGCATAACTGGAACCAGAGTGTTGTCAAGTTCAACAAAAAAAAAAAATCGCGGAATCCAGATACTGATGGCTCCAGTTATGCAAGTATCGATCCATCTTATTCCGCATACATGGAGAGCTTACGGAACTGAATATGGCATTGATGAGACGCCGGAACTGTTTGTCTAATCAAAATAACTTATGAAAATACACTGCTACTTTAGCAAATACCTGACCAGTCGCTTTCCCGTATCCATGGTGGATCAACAGAGATTACATTTGAAATGGATTTTCTGATCTGTGACCCCTCCGTTCAGTTTCTGACTCAAAACCGTCAAGAATGTATTGCTGGATTTGTGTGTTGCTCGTTACCTCAATGGGCATTCGGTTAACCTCTGTGTCATTCCCCGTGTCTCGTCCTGACTGTTTGTCACTGGCAGGACAGTGTCGTGACTTGTAAACACTCGGCCCCTTTTCTAAGAAGTTTCCAAGTGGAGCGTTATGTAAATTAAATGCGTTGCCAAATGTGGAGACGACGACACTTTCTCGCCGCGGACTAGCGGTGCTTGAGGCACCGACACGGAACGCGTGTCGCCGCGAGGTGCCGGTTGATCAGTGGCTGGGGCCGAGGAAGGGGAAAGAATGGGGAGGGAGAGCGGGCAACGGGACGCGCCAGCCGCCAGGTGCCTGTCACCAAGGCTACGCCGGCTGTTGCTACTCAAGTGATAATACCAACAGGCTACCTTCAAATTCATTTCTCCGTCAGAACATATGTCTGATATTCTGCCACAAAACCACTGTAACTGGCAGCAAAAAAGGAAAACAATGTGTTGTGTTAATCTTGTTCTGAGGAAATGAAGCCTCTACAATAAGTAAAAGTATCATCAATCACCGTCACGTATTCTGCCCTGTGGCCAATGTCCTTTCGCTACAAGCTCGGCATCTTCCATTATTTCCTCATTTCGGAAGTTCCATGCTGCTTTTCGCGGATGATGCTGTAGTACACAGAGAAGTTGCAGTATTAGAAAATTGCAGCGAATTGCAGGAAGTTCTGCAGCGGGTAGGCTCTTGGTACAGGGAGTGGCAACTGACCCTCAACATAGACAAATGTAATGTATTGCGAATACGTAGAAAGAAGGATCCATTATTGTATGATTATATGATAGCGGAACAAACACTGGTAGCAGGTACTTTTGTAAAATATCTGGGAGTATGCGTGGGGAACGATTTGAAGTGGAATGATGATATAAAATTAATTGTTGGTAAGGCGGGTGCCACGTTGAGATTCGTTGGGAGAGTCCTTAGAAAATGTAGTCCATCAACAAAGGAGGTGGCTTACAAAACACTCGTTCGACCCATACTTGAGTATTGCTCACCAGTGTGGGATCTGTACCAGGTCGCGTTGACAGAGGAGATAGAGAAGATCCAAAGAAGAGTGGCGCGTTTCGTCACAGGGTTATTTGGTAAGCGTGATAGTGTTACGAAGATGTTTAGCAAACTCAAATGGCAGAGTCTGCAAGAGAGGCGCTCTGCATCGCGGTGTAGCTTGCTGTCCAGGTTTCGAGAGGGTGCGTTTCTGGATGAGGTGTCGAATATATTGCTTCCTCCTACTTATACCTCCCGAGGAGATCACGAATGTAAAATTAGAGAGATTCGAGCGCGCATGGAGGCTTTCCGGCAGTCGTTCTTCCCGCGAACCATACGCGACTGGAACAGGAAAGGGAGGTAATGACAGTGGCACGTAAAGTGCCCTCCGCCACACACCGTTGGGTTGCTTGCAGAGTATAAATGTAGATGTAGAACCTCCCCTTAACCATACTAAACTAATCTACAAACAAACATGTGCACTTCTGTGAATATGCTGATATTCCCAGTTCGTCTCATTTAGTATGGGTCCCACACACTTGAGCAATACTCTAAGTTGGAACGCACGATTGCTGTCAGCAGTCTCCTTTGTAGTCTAATTGTATTTTCCCAGCGTCCTTGCAACGAACATAAGACTGCCATGGGTCAAGGTAACTATAGATGGAGAGTCATTGATTACTGTAGAAGTAACTTCATGCTTGCCTGAGGAAATTCTTTGGCACCCTTGGTGGTCATGTTGTATATTAATGACCTTGCAGACAATATTAATAATAAACTCGGACTTTTTCGGAGATGATACTTTCCTACAATGAGGTAAATGTAAAGTCTGTGGCGTGAGCCTGTCACTCGGCTATTGACCTAAAGCAGAGAGTGCAGCCTTCCATTGCCGCGGCACTAGATGGGGAGAGTGGCGGGCTGATCATCACGGCTGCCTCTCCCCCCCCCCCCTTTTTTTCGCGAAAGATCGCTGTTACTGATTTGACAGCAGGCAGAGAGGACTTGTAGACGTCCTGAAGGGACTGGAACAAGGAAAAATTCCCTCCTGTATTCGGGATTGAAGGCGAGACTCCAGGTTCGGAGTTAGGTGCTAGACACTATTAGCCTCTCTGTAATGAGGTACTACACGGAAAAGCTACACTGGTATTCAATTACATCTTGACAACAGTTCGAAGTGATGCAAACATTGACAACTTACTTTAAATGCACAGAAAAGTTAAATTCGCGCTTTACAAGACGAATAAACACACTGTTACTAAAATACCAATGAGCCACCATTGCAGTTAGTCAACTCACACAAATACCTGGGTATAACAATGTGTGGGGAAAATGTAGTGGAATGGTAATATAGGCTCAACTGTAGGTCAGGCTGGTGGCGGACTTCATTTCTTTGGGGGCACTGGGAAAATGCAGTCATTTTGCTTAGGAGCCTGTTTAGAAAACAGTAGGGTATCTCTTCTTAGAGTACTTTTCAAGTGTGTGGGACCCATATCAGATAGGGCTAACAGGGAATGTTAAGCTTGTTCAAAGAAAGGCAGCAAGAATGGTCACAGGTTTGTTTTTCTCAGAGGATAGCATTACGCAAATCCTGAAGAAAAAAAGAAAAACAACAACATTGATAGGGTAACACTTTTAGCTGGACATCAATTATTCCGTGAAAGCTACTGTAAAACTTGTATATAAGTATTCAGTGAAGAGTCTATAGATATATTTTTATTTATCACTGCTGTAGGTATCGTACAGACAAAATTAGTCCAACTGCAGCATGCACAGACTTGTTTAGCATTCATTATTCGCGCGTTCCATTCGTGATTGGAATTTGAAGACACTGTAACGTGGTATCATTCTAAGTATCCTCTGTCATCCGATTTACATTGGTTTGCAGAGTTTGCATATCTCCATAAATTGATACACTTCGTTGTATGACTTGTCTGGTTCCAGTTGTGGCTCACTGGCATTATAGACGCAGGACACTGCCTTTTTGCCTTTTGTGAAATGCACTGCTTTACATTTCTGAACATTTAAAGCGCGTTCCCAGTCTTAGCATCATTTTGAAACCTTATCAAGATCCGACTAAACATTTGTGCAGCTCTTTCCGGACAGTATCTCGTTTTAGATGGCTTCATCATCTGAAAAACTCAGAGTTTACAACTAATACTGTTATCACGTCATTAAGATACAATCCGAACAGCAAGGGCTCCCATATACTTTCCTGTGGCACTCGTGAAGTTACTTCTAGATCTGGCGATGACTCTCCATCAAAATAGTCAGGTGGTGCAGTGATTAGCATACTGGAGCCAGATTCTTGGAGGGGAGAGAGGTGATGGTTCTGATCCCTGTCCGGTCTGGCATCCAGATTCAGGTTTTCCGTGACTTCCCCAACTCCTTCAAATGTTTAAAATGAGGAAGCTGCAACCAGCGTTCGGTTGGCGTTGGAATCGTGAATAATGCTGCTTGCTGTGTGGTCCGTCCTTGTCTCGACTGCCGAATGTACGAAAGCGTTGTTAACGGTGATCGCAGCTAAACATTTGTCTCAAGAAAGAATATAAATGCAATTTGAGCTGCCCTCTAACGTCCTCACTATAGGACTACTTTCGAAAATACACACATCCGGAGAAAACGGCCAAATAGTTGTGATCAGCTGCTCGTCTCACTCGCACGAGTTTCTTTCATTTTTTAATCAGTCTTAAGTCGCAAACGCGAAGAAAATCATTCCTGAGAGAGCATGCTGTTACATGTGAATAACATCAAGCAGTAAGCAGCAAGCCTATAGCAGGATGCAGACCTGCTTTTTTCAGTTCAGTGGCAGCTAGTGCAAAATGTCACCAGTGTGCTGCAATGTGGAGGCGTAAAGGCTTTTGGCTTAAAAGGATAATAATCGTAACTAAATTGAATATATTATTTTAGATGCGTAAATTGAACTGTTTAAATATATTTAAATTTCATAATTAATCTTTTAACATTGTGAGAAATAAAAGAAAATGACAACAGTGAGAATCGAACCCACTCTGATGAACTGCTAGTCCACGTGCTTGACCAGTAGGTTATACAGTTATTTGTACCACTGCTCAAAAATTCCTCATACTCTAATTTTAAAGAACTTAAGCATCGTTGGCTTGTTTACATGTCTTGTTCCGCCGATCCTCTCACTCCTGCAGATGAGTTACTTCCAAATCTTGCTGAATAAAATATTTTCGAGTGTTTATCATAAAATATAGGTGCCTCTGCGTGCTATCGTTTGTAAAATACCTCTTCTTGATATCTTGAACGGTTTATGAAATATGACTATTGTTATGGCCACATGATTCCCGATGTGCAGGTACAGAAATGGGCGCGTCGTATGTAGCAATCACACAGATATAAAAACAAATGCTGTAGTCTATTTTCACAGCAAAACGAGATATCGTTCTGCACTCTTTTAAACAAAACTTTCGATCTTGTCTACATTTCATACACAGGAATTATGGGCTAAAATCAACCAAACGCAAAGTTTCCGCAATACCTCTCCAGCTCTTTAAAATTTCGTACTATGCTTTACTTATTATGCAGCAAAAATTAAATAAATAAAAATGTTGGTAGCATTGGGATTGCCATTTTGGTTACGAGCTGCGGTTTACAACTAAAGAGACAGTAAACGATAGCAAATTAAGAAAATGGAACTTGAATAAGTCAAGACCCACAGTTTTTCGAGAACCTTAAAGTTACTGACAGAAACAGAGGAAGGAATCCGCTAGAATACGAATCTTTGAGAGAAGAAGTGGTGAATGCAGCAGAGTACGTGAACGGGAAGAAGGTACAGTAGAAATCGTTAGATAAAACGTGATATATTAAATTTGACACAAGGGGAAAATATAAAAATGTAGTAAATAAAGTAGGCCATCGGAAATAGAAATGTCTATATATGACGTTAACAGAAAGTCCAAAATTGCAATGCCATTTTGCTATTGGAAAACATATGGGAATGAAAAATGAGAAAGAACAAAGAAAACTTTGCTCAAAGGAGAAGCAACTGTCAAGAACTCATTTGGAAAAGCCAGAACTAAGCAAATGAGAGAAGGCTAGAAAGTGGAAGGAATATGTAGAGAGGAGAGGGGGAGGGGTTGTACAAACTAACCACACACCTCAAAACAATCCACATTATTCACATCTCCTTATGGCACCAGTACTTAAATACCACTATAACTGCCGGCCGTTGTAGCCGAGCGGTTCTAGGCGCTTTTGTCTGGAACCGCGCGACAGCTATGGTCGCAGGTTCGAATACTGCCTCGGGTATGGATGTGTGTGATGTCATTAGGTTAGTTAGGTTTAAGTAGTTCTAAGTTCTAGGGGACTGATGACCTCAGAAGTTAAGTCCCATAGTGCTCAGAGCCAAATTCAGTCCAAACTGGAAGATGTGAAAAAAATAAAATTATTTCACTTTATAGTTTTATTAAAATCATATGATAGATACCTAATAGTGGCCAGAATGCCATGTGTCTGCCCAGGCAGCAGCATTAGGTGAGAGCACAGTGACGACATGGCTGGTCTCAGCACGGGAAGTAGAGAGCATGTTTGTAGCACTCAAACTGTTAGTTTAGCATTGAGAGAAATAAAATTAAATAAATAAAAATGTTGGTAGCATTGGGATTCGAAATTAGGCTGCCAAACTGCCATCCTGTGCACTAAACCACCTTGCCATGGTGCCTTTGTGACAAGTGTTGCTCTAAAATCCATCATACTCTACACATGCACAATACTTCACCTACAGTGATCATGGAAAAATACTTACCTGCCGCTGTGAGTAGTGTAGCAGCCCCATTGCCGGCAGAGCATGCACAGTCGAAAACCAACAGCTGTGTTCCTTTTCTGAGCGATGGTAGTGCAGTTGACGATCATTTCAGCACTTGACATTGTTTTCTATTTATTGATTTATTGACATTGTTTACTATTTATTGCCGAGAGAGCACTAAAAAACGTTTTCGTCTGTTTTCGTTTCATGCCAGCATGTATTAGAAGAGAACTGGCGTAATTTTAGTGCAATTTTTGGCTCGCTTTCTAAGAGAAATTGCGTAATTGTAGTGTGATATTTACAGTGTGCTGCAGCACATTAGCGCATGATTATCGGCCGCCATAGCTTCAACTAAGTAACTGCACGTTTTTAACCACAAGACCACACCAAAAACCTACGTCAAGCATTATCCTTCACGTTAGAATTTCCTGAAGACTTTCACTTTCTTTATAAAGCTATATTTTACATTACAAATGAAATGTGGTAGCAGACTGCCCTTGTATTCAGAAGGGTGAGAGCTCCAATCTTAATCTAGCGATACTGATTTAGGTTTTCTGTGGTTTCCCTAAACCACTTGAAATGCCAGAATAATTCCTAGTATAAACCCAAAGCTGAATACCTGTCACATTCTTTTCAAACTAGATCTGTAAGTATGTAAATGTCTGCATATTTGAATAGCGTCATTATCATTGTTCTTAATTTAATACAAAGACATGTCCAACATATTTGTACTAATATTCCTCCTCCTCATACTACTACTACTATATAACCTTTTACAGCTGCGTAATTCAACTGGAAGCATCACAATTAGTAGCAGTCATGTGGGACACCATGCTGCAGGGGACACCAACCCAGATAGCACAGTAAGCCGGTTTCAAACTTGTTTCCAGATGTAAAGTTCAAGTATATAAGCTTGATCCAAGCTGGAATATTCAGGCCTGTTAGTTGGATTCAAGCTTGAAACAAACATCAAAGTTGGCAGAGTTCAAGCTATATTTCAAGCTTGACTTATCAAGTTTGGCTCCAGCTGTATCTACACACGTGGAATACAGCCTGGTATTTACAGCTTGTTTTAAGCTACAAAATTATTAATCTGAATTTATTGAACCTAATTAATTAAATAAATATCAGAATGGAAATGGTGTGAAAAAAATTATCAAGACATGTAGGTTTAAAATTTTTTATTTTCAAAGTGTTTAAAATTGTTTTATTTTAAAATTTAATTATTCTGAAGCCCCTCTGGCCCCAGCACACAGACCAGAGCAGAATCAAATATCGCTGACTTCTGCTGGTATAATGATCCTGTAACAGGTAAAAGAAAATGTTAGCCATACCTAAACATAAAAAATGTAAAAAGTTGAAACCGATCAATCTAAATATAATTTATGCCCCAGATTAGCAAAATACCTTCAAACTCACTGATGTAGTAAGAATCATTAACTAGTATAAACGTCACTGAGTAAGCAGCTGCTTCTGGTGACTTCATTCCAAAGAGTTTTTAAAGTAATTTGAAATAACTCTTTGTTTGAAATTTTTAAAGTAAAGATGACATTTGGGTAATTTTGCGATGACTTCATGAAGAAGCCACACATCACTATTTCTAACAGTTTCAGGGCCATTTAATCTGAATTATAAAGAAACAATTACTTGAAATCATATACACCTCATACTGTAAGCTTATGAGGAAACTACCGTTTACAAAAATGTAGACTTTTATTCTATCCACAATTATATTTTGGTGAGTAGAACTGAATCAAAATAAAATAAAAGATGAAATCGAAATAAATTTAAGAAATTACCAGTTCAGTGGAACTGAAATGTAAAAGAACAAAAAATGTTCTCCTTGTCGTATTTTAATATTGCCTTTTATTAGATTTCAGCCACATTAAAAATAACAATAAAAGTAAGAAGTACCAGTAGGCCTTGCAGTATTATTTCACCTAGGGAACAAAAAAATTAAGAGCAATTGAACACCAGTCACAGCTACGCAAATAAAAAAGACTGACACCTATTTAGTGACTGGTTCTTGATGCACTTTTTCCTGTTCACCATGTCATTACTATTTGTATTCGCAAAGAAACTTTTCACACTTCACGATTATTCATTCATGGTGTGACACACACGAGTATTTACAAGTAAACAAATGTAATAGGGCAATATATATATAAAGGCGAGATTTTAAAAAGGTAAAATAACATTAAGTTTTAATTTATTGGTCCCACGTACTAGAGAGCTAGTTTAAAATTACCTCTTTTTGCTGAACAACTTGTAATATGTTTTCTTAGCTGGTAATCCATTTCACTTTCATCCAGGTTCAATTTTTCTACGTAAAAGAATATGATATTTCTTTACGTTACGTAATAATATTTAACATTTGTAATATTAACGTACCACTAGAGAAAAATGCACCAGCGTACCTGTAATACTGCTATACCGGGTCTGAAGAAGATATATAGTGTAAGGCAGGGGACGCCACACATTTTCCGAACTATTTTCCAGTATAAAACAAACTTCACAACAGTCAACAATCATTAGCGCACGTCACAAAAATAAAATGGCCGTAAACCTAACAGAGTCAGTGCAAGGCTTATAAACGCTTGTGGCGCTTCCCGTGGACATATATGGAAGCTATGCTGTGCGCGCATTTGCAGTACAGCCTTCCAGGGAAATTACAGTTTATTTCAAGCTTGGGAAAATTATTTTAATTCAAGCTAAATTTTTACAGCTTGATGTAAGCTGTGTAACAGGTTGATTTTTCAATCTTGAATTTTCAACTGAACCTAAACTCAATATCCACCTTGAAATAAGCTTGAGTGCTAGCTGGGAAGGGCCTATCACAATTACAGTGAAACCCCACTGTAACACTTTTCAAGGGACTTCAACGTCATAATCGATGTTTTTGAAAAGCCTGCAGCTGCCATTCATTATTTAAATAATGAAATACGGCACTAGTTACGTATTTTTTCATGCTTAGCACGACGCGTTTCGAGAATTTTTTCTCGCCGTCAAGTGTAAATAGTAAATACGTAAATAAGTATTTTGTATAGTGTTTGAATATGTGTTATTCTGCTTCACTTGCATTGTACTCGTCTTTTTGAGGATATCATGTATTGTGCCTCATCAGTTATGTAGACACACACACACACACACACACACACACACACACACATTGTTTGTGTAACATCACAAAAAATACATAAGTAAATACTGCACTTGACAACGAGAATAAATTCTCGAAACACAAAGTTTTGCTCAGCATGAATTAAATACGTAACCGGCGCTGAGTTTACACTATAATCATTTGAGCAACACAATGTGAATGACGGTGTCAACTAGCGATCCACCTGGCTATACGCCGAAACACGCAGTTTTTTTTTTTTTTTTACATTATGACGCGGTACCAAACCCAGAAAACTTTTATGTCGACGCTAAATATGGTTCAATAAAGGTGTCACTATGATCACAACAATGACGAAATTGCATTTGCGCAGTAGAGACAGTCTGAAAATGGATGTGATTGGTCATGTTAGCTTCATTCGAACGAACCTAGTTACTCCCATCAGCCACCACGCCACGTAGAGCTCGGCAGCGGCGGGAGATACGGCACAAATTGTTACAACCTTTACTCGTTTAGCCATTTAAGTCCGCTGAATAGAGTGCCCTGGTGTCAAGAAACTTAACCATTTAATATCTGTAAACACTACTGGACGGCCAACATTATACCAACATCATATTTTCTCCACAAACATTTTTTCGTAATGCGTAAATCACGGGAAAATTATCAATATGTTGAAGCAAAACAGGTGCAAATTAACATTGTGGGCGTAGGAAATTTGATGGGACCGATAAAAAATTTCGCAAACAGCGGGAAAACGTTAATTCCAGGAACGTAAAAGCGGGGTTACACTGTAGTGCCAAAAGCAGACAAGAGTGAAAGTCTACAAAGGGCAAGGGGCCAAAGGGGGAGGGCTGCCAAGTAAGAAGTCAATTTGTGGAAAAGGTTCTCAAACCAGCCCTGGCAATGTCAAAAGGTAGAACTGTCGATTTAGAGCTCTGCTAGAAAGATATTAAATGGTTTCTGGTATGCATCTGGTGGGTTGGGTCAAAGTCCTAGAAAAATAGAGGGGAGAATCTTCTGAATGATACCACCCTGCTTAGTCTGCCAACTGTGTTCACAAATTCTTGACATGTGTTGTGCAATTTTTATTTTGAAGCACATATATATTCTCCGGATATGGCACCTGCAGCCTTTTTACTTTCAGGAACTGAGGAGAATCCTTATGGGCACGTATTTTGTACATATACCACATACCAGATTTAATGAGTTTCCAGCAGCTTTATAAACATTGTTGACAGTATGCCTGAGGTAGATGGAGATTACTTTGAAGACAGGGAAAGGTATTCTTTCTATCTTCCATTTCTTTGTTTCATAACAATATAAGTATTTCTTTTACACGTACATTACAGTTGGCCTCATATTTGATGCCAATGTGATCTTTATACTGATTCTGTTATGCTCAGTATATCAAGGGCTACAAAAAGCTACGGAGCAGGATGTGAAAATCACTGTCTCATTGCCTCCAGAAGGCACCATGTGTTCTTGTATAAATGGGAGCAAAGAATCAGTCTTCATGGTGTGTTTTAAGTTCTGTAAAATAAAAGCTTTAAAGAGAATGAAATGCTTGATAATAATTCAGTGAACTGCACCACTTGGATGTTCCTTTGACACCATTTCTAAGCCTCATGGGAATTCATTCACTTAAAGTGCTTTCTCATGAGAACTGTTTACAAAGTACAACTTAAGTTCGACTGTTACATTAATTAATCTGCAGTAACTATGACTACTACTATGAGCATGGATATCTGCAGAAATTTATCCAAGAGGGAGGTAAGATTCTAAACTTGCCATTTTTTGTATAATGTGAACTAAATTTGTGAAAAAATGTAGTAAAATTATATTTTTCTAATGACTGATAGTTATCTATGGTTATCTACACAATACATTCTTGAAGGTAAATTACTCCAATATCTAAAGCACATTTCATTAGTATATATGAAGTACGTAGTACTTTTATTTTATTAGCACAGAAGCATTTTGATTTTGAACTAATTATCTTCCTACCTCATTTATTTAAATTACTTAATGTGATATTTATGTGTAAAGCACTACAGAAGAACAATTTCAGAATAGATATTTAATTATAGTAACATTAGACCTTGCCAGATTTCAGCCATGTATTTTGGAAACATTGTGGGCCTTAACTCCGTTGATATGATATTGACATGATAGATTTTACACTTTTTTTGGCCACAGAAAAATAACAAGATAAAAAATATAGCGACTGCACTGTTAATAATTCAACCTTTCCTTCCACTGTCAACTGTAAGGTAATAGTAAGTGCATGTGCATATCTTTCTTTTCCATACATGACCAGTGTTAATGCACTGAATCTTCTACATTGTTGCAGCTGCTGTAACACCAGACCATCTTTCCTTCTTTTTTTTAGTTTCTGTTACAGATCTATTATTAGAAAGCAAAGCTAATATTAATTATTATGTATGTGCAGGATCCTCTTGCACACTGAATGATGGAAGACAAGGTGTATGTAAGAAGTTTGAACAGTGCCGAGAGGCCATTGAGGAACTACGGAAGGGGATCCAGCCTACAACCTGCTTCTTCGATGGTTTTGTGGCTGTCCCATGTTGTCCAGTGAAAGGACTGTCAACTCCGTCAACACCTGGAACTCCTCCCAGAGTGACAACACCATCAAGACCCATACCAACTCCAACACGACAGCCAACACAAGGACAGCCATCTTCATGCCACGATCCTATAGAAAACTGGTCACCAAGTCCTGCAGAGGAACGATCACTACTTCAGCTTGCCCAGCAGAGTAAGTACTTGTGCAGTTGTGTGTTGTTGTTGCTGCAGCATAGAATTTCGAATAAATTTTTGCATTCTTTAATAATGAATTACTCTTTCTTGAAATCCTCCCCACTCCACCAAGAGTGTCTTTCCGCCATCCACCTAACCTTCGTAACCTCTTAGTTCATCCCTATGAAATCCCCAAATCACCTTCCCTACCCTCTGGCTCCTACCCTTGTAACCGCCCCCGGTGTAAAACCTGTCCCTTGCACCCTCTCACCACCACCTACTCCAGTCCTGTAACCCAGAAGGTGTACACGATCAAAGGCAGAGCCACGTGTGAAAGCACCCACGTGATTTACCAACTGACCTGCCTACACTGTGACGCATTGTATGTGGGAATGACCAGCAACAAACTGTCCATTCGCATGAATGGACACAGGCAGACAGTGTTTGTTGGTAATGAGGATCACCCTGTGGCTAAACATGCCTTGGTGCACGGCCAGCACATCTTGGCACAGTGTTACACCGTCCGGGTTATCTGGATACTTCCCACTAACACCAACCTGTCAGAACTCCGGAGATGGGAACTTGCCCTTCAGCATATCCTCTCTTCCTGTTATCCACCAGGCCTCAATCTCCGCTAATTTCAAGTTGCCGCCACTCATACCTCACCTGTCATTCAACATCTTTGCCTCTGTACTTCCGCCTCGACTGATATCTCTGCCCAAACTCTTTGCCTCTGTATATGTCTGCTTGTGTCTGTATATGTGTGGATGGATATGTGCGAGTGTATACCCATCCTTTTTTCCCCCTAAGGTAAGTCTTTCCGCTCCCGGGATTGGAATGACTCCTTACCCTCTCCCTCAAAACCCACATCCTTTCGTCTTTCCCTCTCCTTCCCTCTTTCCTGACGAAGCAACCGTTGGTTGCGAAAGCTAGAATTTTGTGTGTATGTTTGTATTTGTTTGTGTGTCTATCGATGTGCCAGCGCTTTCGTTTGGTAAGTCACATCATCTTTGTTTTTAGATATGTATAAAAGAAAACACTGATTGAGAAAAATAATAAATTATGAGACAGCATTGCTGACAAGTATTCACCTTAATTAGTACTGCAAATCGTTTTAGTCTTCATCGTTGTCATCGTAACCTGTATCTTCACAGGGTTTGCATATTAATCCGCATTTAGCAAATTTAGTTGCAGATGATATTCCTGCCACCACCCTTTCTTCCCAGGGACAGAATTTATGCATTCCATCTATGTCTGTGTCTTAGTGTTATCCCATGTGAAATTGTCATACTGTTTCTGAAAAGTTTTCAAATTGTGTAACCAAGGTGGGACCATGAGCATCAGGCCAGTATTCACTCAGCCATATATGGAAAACTCCCTAAAAACTACATCTAGGCTGGCTGGCACACCATCCTGCATTGTTAATCGGATACGTTTGGGCCCAATGCATCTCCCCAAATCCAGAAGCGGCATGCTAACATGAACAGCTATTTGGGTGGGTGTGGGCCTTTAGTACTGTGAAAAGACACACAGATTGAACATCACATAACTGACCCTTGTATTTATTTATACAATAAATATTTTTTCTCAAGCAGAATGTGCAAATATTACATTGTACTGCAGTTTTCCTTGAAAATGCATATTAACAAAATACTTAAATTTTTATCAGGTCTATTGGTGTACACAGTGCTTTCAGAGAACTTTCTTTTGTGTTACAGAGTGTGTTGAGTATCGGCAACATGTTTACCAATTGGTGCCGGACCCAATTCTCATAGATAATCCGGGACTCCTCAACCTGTCAACATGTGGTATGGACAGAGAACCACTCATTGTTGGAGGTGTTCCAGCTTCTCCACGAGAATTTCCACATATGGTGAGAACTATGTAATTTTAATGCTTTTTGTCTGTTGCAGGTAACATCCCAGTTTAACTTAAATTACTTGATTACTACTTGATACTTTCCTTATAGAGAGAGGAGACAATCGGACAAGGGTAAAGAACCTGTAGGTGCATTGGTGGATTAGAAGAGGTGTGTAGTGCTGGTGTCAGAGTAGGGAAGGGCTTAGGTAGGTGGCAGACAGGGCTAGTGAACTTTTAGGATGGAGGGTTTACAGGAAAGGGGGATATGTTGTAAGGAGTGTTCCATGAGCTCGGATCAGAAAAGTTGGTGTTGGCAGAAAGAATAAAAGTGACATGGACTGTGAAGCAGTCATGAAAGTGAAGCACATCATGTTGGACAGAGTGTTCAACAACTGGATAGTCCAGCTGCCTCTTGACCACAATTTGGTCATGGTCAATCTTGCAAATAGCTTATTAATTTTCATGCCCTCCTAGAAAGTGGCACAGTGGTTGCAGCTTAGTTGGTAGATCATGTGAGTGGCAGAACACCACTGTGCGAGGGTGGAGATGATGATCCTCATTTCAGGGTACATCGACAGGTAGTGAAACCCTAGCAGAGAATGCAATTAACTTGCTGAAATTCTGGGTGATACTCAGTTGAAAGATGTGTTCTTTTGTGGTCAGACAATAGATATTTAGGATGGGGTACGTTACTGGAGAGAAGGCATGGGAGAACTGGGTTGGATGAGTAATTGTGGTCTGAGAGACCTTTGTCCTTTTTGGAGAGAATGCTCATAGCTACACATGTGATGGCCACAGATGGCTAGGTTATATGAAAGGCTTCTTAGTATGGAATGGGTGGCAGCTGTTAAGTGGAGGTATTGTTGAAACTTCCTGGCAGATTAAAACTGTGTGCCCGACCGAGACTCGAACTCGGGACCTTTGCCTTTCGCGGGCAAGTGCTCTACCATCTGAGCTACCGAAGCACGACTCACGCCCGGTACTCACAGCTTTACTTCTGCCAGTATCTCGTCTCCTACCTTCCAAACTTTACAGAAGCTCTCCTGCGAACCTTGCAGAGGTATTGTTGGTTGCTGGTAGGTTTGATGTGGATAGAGGTACTGATGCAGCCATCCTTGAAGAGGAGGGTGTAATGCACCACTTCAGTGCTGCATATTCAATGACTCATCTTCAAACCAGATGTTAGTCTTTCTTTTCGAGTGAGTTGCATCAAAGGACACATCCACACACAAAATTGAGTAATATCTTGTTAATGGCTTCATTGTCCATTGTAGGACATCATAATGTTGGCAGTTCATCTTTATACTACAAAGAACATTAATTAATAAAAGGATTGGGAAATTAAGGTAACTTTTAAAAATTACTGAATGAAGTAAAGTTTCTGAACTTCAAAACATTTATATTCAGCAGTATTTCACACTCTGAACAAACAACACAAAAAATATAGCTGCTCTCAGCACTTTTACAAAAGCATTTGACCTACAACCACTTTCCACCAATTCTGACAACATAGAGGAGCAGAGATACTATGCAAGGTAAAGAGTTCACATCTTCATCAGTGATAATTGGTGGTACATATTTAGCAAAATTGATCAAATGAATTTAAGAAAAAGTGTGTAAAATATGACAACATCGTTTTAAACACATGAAATATAAATATTCATGCAACTACCATTAAGGAAGGTGGTTTGTTGGGTTGAGGAGGACCAGGTGAAGTGAATGAGGAAAAGGTGTTGAGCTTCTGGAGGACTCACCCTCAGTTCAAATCGCAAAATGTCATCAATAAATCTGAACCAGGCAAGGAGTTTGGGATTCTAGATGGTTAGGAAGGATTCCTCTAGATGAGTCATGAATAGACTAGCACAGGATGGCACCTTGTGGATGCCCATTGCTGTACCCTGGATTTGTTTGTAGGTGATGCCTTCAAAGAAGAAGCAGTTATGAATGAGTTTACAATTGGTCGTGATGATCAGGAAGGAGCTGTAGGTTTAGTGTCAGCTGGGCACTGGAAAAGTCAATGTTCCATAGTCAGAAGCCCATGGATGTTCAAGAATACTTTCGGACAAGGTTCTTCCTCTGCAGTAGGAAGCACACAGACATTCACATAAGCACAACTCGCACACACAAAGCCACTGTCTCAGGGCACTAGTGTAATAAGTGACTTGAAAAATAACTATGGGTACTAGAACTGCAGGCACATCTCACTAACATCAATTTGCTTCAAAGTTATGTAACCAATTTTGTGCTCACATATCACAACCTCCTTTTTAGGAAATATGGCTGTCCAACCACACTGATTGTGCGTGCTTCATTTGTTCATTTAACCCAGATGGCTTTAGATAGGGGAGCCTGGATTAATGTTGTTTTCTTGGCTTCTGAAAAGCCTTTGATGAAGTACTGCATTTTAGTAAACAAAATGCATTCATACAGAGTACTGAAATGTGTAGCAATTCAACAAGACACTTCCTCACTGTTAAATGTGGTGTAGGGTTTGTACTGATGAGACAGTGCCAGAAGTGAAAGGAGCATCTGGAGTACGGGTAGCTCAGGGAAGTACAATAAGAATATTACTGTTCATAATATGCTTTGTCAGAGAAGTCTCCATACCTCAATATCAAAACAGTAGACTATATTGAATTAATATGTACCCAGCAATCTGTATCTGCACCATCATGTTTTTGTCTTCTTTGACATACTGCAAAGAACTGCAGGTGTTCTGCTTCAAAAAGCATCCTCAGCACTCTTGTGCAAATCTTCATTGATCTTGCACTGATCCTGAATTATCTGCCATGGCAAGTCCAGCCTCTGTAGAGACCATTAAAATGGAACTGAAGGTGTTGCTCAATCACAGCCACTCCAGCACCCTTGAAATTGTTATTCATGTGCATGAGTTCCTTAATAAACAAATTGTGCTGGAGCTCTATCCTGTTGCAATCACACGATACAAGATTCTGACACCTTTGTGGTGAGGCATGACATCTGCAACATGTTTGCACAAGAATTTTCATTCATGTCCACTTGAAAATGCTCTGAGCACATATTGTGTAACATTCCAGCCAATATCATAATATGAGGCAGGTTTTTTTCCAACTCTTGCACATATTGGGAATTTTCCTTAGATCAGAAAACCACATTCCTCCTGTACAAACTGCAATATATCAGACATTTATCAGAAAGTAACACACTTAGTGAGATGTGGAATTTGGAAATTGTGCGAACAAAGCAAGACAGGCTGGAATTCTGACATTGTAAGATAGTTCATTAAAAAAATATTGGTCTAAATCATTCCATTTTCAATTTTTTATTTTATTTTTATTTTTTTGTAATGTGGTCATGGATTGTTGACTGCACTTTTTGAGGTTCATGGAAATGGATACCAATAAAGCAGCTATTTTTTTTTCTCCAGTTGTGCAAAGCGAGGAGAGGTACAGGGACTTTGACACTGTATATAAATGACCTAACAGAGAATGATTTTAGATTTCTGAGGCTGTCCACAAAAACATTCAGTTGTACATTGTTAGAAAATGGTTGTGAATTGCAGGAAGACTTGAAGATAAGTGGCATTTGCTGCAAAGAGTAGCATCTGACTCTCAAAAGTTATGTAATGCACAGTATAGGTCAAAATATTTAATATTGTTGTGAGTACATAATCATTAATCAGTGATTGATCACTGGTATCGTACACCACTATCAAACACCAAGGAGAACTGGTTTAGACTGATTTCAAGTGTATCGACAATGCACATCTAACCACAGGGAAAATATTAAGATTACTCAGCAAAAGGCTTAAGTAGTGAATCAACAGCTGCCTTTTGGATCACCTTCTCCCCCTCACAAATACATTTTCTTTTTAACTATACAGTAGGAACTTTGTTGTTGCAGTTCCACTAAACTAAACTCTGCTGGTCCCCTTTCCACTCCTTTGCCAGTACCATTACTTTCCCTCTAGTGTTATTTTATCTCATCTTATTTTCCACAACCTTTTTTTAATTACAACATTTTAACAGAATTTTCTTTCTTTCTTTCTTTCTTTCTTTGAATATAGAGAGTAATTTCAGAAGATGATAATATACAACAAATGTTGCTAATCATTGGTGAGAGAGCACTCTTTACATTGTCAAGAAGTGAAGCATGGTAAGTTCACACATAATGATTAATTTCCACAGAACTCAATCCTTCCATCAAAAATCAGAGATGTAAAGTGCATGATAGCAGATCTTTTAGCATTTTTTTTGGTCCTTTAGTGCCCAGTACACTTACTATAAATCATTTATGAATGAAATTTGCTTGTCATTTTTATCTAGGACACAAAACAAAAAAGCTGAAGAAATGTTTCTAGTTCATTCACATCAGTTTTTCATTCACATGGTGAAATATGAGATTATTGTGTACCTCAAATAAAGACTCTCCTCGAAAAGGTACAGTGGAAGCTTGTTTATCTGCCCCTCATTAAACTGTATCATGGGTTCATTCAGATTCATTCTTTGTTATTATTGTATTTGTTAGTATTATAGCATAACCAGAAACAAAATGAAGACTTTTGTTTCAAAATGATGACAAAGGATAGTTTAGTGAATCACGGGACAACCAAAACGCAAAGAATGAATTGCTAGGTGATACATTTTTTCATGTGGTGTAGTGCAAATATAGAGACTGGCATTCCAATTTCAGGTGTGATGCTGCAGGAAAAGTCAATAACTTTAACTAAGTAGCTTTCTAATTGTGATCCCAACTTTGTAGCCAGCCAGAATTGCTTAGGAAGAAGGAAATAATCCCATGGATTGCATCATCTGTCACTGACTACAGAAATCAGCACTTAACTAGAGGGAAAAACACAGCCAGGCAAAATGATGGTTTATTTGAACTCTAGTTCCAAACAGCTTCAGTCAAATGCTGCTCAGCCATTCTGTTAATGCTCTTGGCCATTATTGGAAACATGCAGTCACATTTCAGTAAACAAAGTACAGTGATGACTATGGAGAATGCATCACACTGTCAGTGCTTTCAGATGAGTTGTGCATATACTATCAACTTCGATTATGCGATAACTCATGATAAGCTGACCTAATGGCCATCACTCCCAGGTGCAATAATATTGTGACAACTAGTAATGTGGGCAAAATGCCTGCATAATTATGCTGTGTAAAAACAGCATACAAACCTAGCTTATTAACGGTTTCATTCTTTCCAGTATCTGGCCAAAATTCATGTGAAAATAATTTATAATTTTGTGTTTGTGAAAATAAACATAATGTGTGTTCATGACAGTAAAACTGTCGCATGTTTTTTTTATTTTTATTTATTTATTTATTAATATCATTTTTAGTTTCCAGATAATCGAGATTTTTGATAGTCCATATGACCTACAGTCAAACCTGGTACCAGATAAATGTGTTTCCATTGTATTTATATTTTGTTTGTATAGTAGTTTGGTGCTATATAGTGAGTGTGTGGAAGTCACACTGCTCTTATAAGCATATGATTTAGTTTCTGAATGTTACTTTCTTTCTCCAGTTATGCTTTTTAGCTCACTGATAACAATCCTGTTACACTTAAGATTGTGAACATGTTTTTACCTGTTCCCTTGATACATAAATAATTACTGTATTTCTTCAGGCTGTTATAGGGTACGGTGATGGGAAGACAAGCTGGCAATGTGGTGGAAGTCTTATTAGTAGCAGACACATCCTTACTGCTGCTCATTGTGTGACATCTCCTAGTGCGTGAGTGAAAAAATTTATATGTAGTTGAGTGTAACAGTTCATAGAAGGATAAATTTAGTTCAAAGATAAGGCAAGATTGAAATACAGAATTGTTTTTTTAACAAGTGAAACAGGAGAAGGCCAGGGATAAAAGTAATTCTGCAATACATTGGGACTTACGGGATTATTTGTTTCCCGTAAAATTTTACTAAAATTTAGAAAAGAAAATTTATGGAGTAATCAGTAAAGATCACCCAGATGCTAACAGTGTATAACTCAAATCCATGACAGTTAATCTTAATAACACAGTCCCCTTACCCTGCTACACACATACTTCATCTGGCATTTAGTGTGCATGTTTACACTAACACAGTAAAAAAAAAAGAGTCCGAATTGTGATATTATTATTCTTAGCTATCTTTACAATCTTGACACAAAGATACTGTTAGCATTTCTTTTGTAGTTTAGCTTGACAAAACCAGTAATATTAATAAAGGTCTGGGGATAATGGATAATTAACAATGGAAAATTTAGAATGGAATTGGAGGATGGGCTGTAAATAAATCTCTGCTTACTTTTGAATTGTTTTACAGGTGACATCCAGAATTATATGTTGTTATAAACATGGGAACCAGTAATTAAACCATTTGTAGTTTATTCTGCTCTCCAAAGTTTTTGTCCCACTATCTTCTCTTTAGACCTTCAGACTTTCTTTCCCCATATTTTGGCTTACAGTTCAGCACTGTTTTTGGTACTGAGGTTCTAACCATGAGTTCCTCACATTTCTTACTATACTTTTATTATTTCCTCATTCACGTTCAGCATCTTTAATTCTTGTCTGTTATCTTTCTTTCTCATTCTATATAGTAATATGCATTGTGCCACAATTACATTCTCATCTTTGTATAAATTATTTGTTCTGGCCTGTTGTTTAGCTAGTGTGTCTTTTTCATATTCATAAAGCAGTGTTGGCGCCACCAGTATTTTATCAGATTTAGTCATTGTTTCCTGTCTGTTGTTCCTGACATGGGTGTGTACATAAGGTTGCATTCATAATGTACAAATTGAAGGTCTTGCTGCATAATTCTGGTAGCTCCAATTTTTCTAGTTTCCAGTAAACCAACAGTACCCATCTAAAAACAGTTTGAATTCTGGGTTGCATGAAAATTTTGTCTGATCCTTAATGGTTCTTATATATTATGGCAGTATTTTCACACAAACATTTGTGCTCCAGATCTTCTGGCATGTGTTTCATTACCAGAGTTACCTATTTCTTGCCATAAAAGAGGTCTGTTTTTGTGAAACAGATTTCATAAAGTGATCTCCGATCACAATATTCTAGCATTCAAAAATCAAAGCAACCAATACAAAAAGCAGGGCTGAAGTATAAAATCATATCTCTGTACTAAAAACATACTTCATCTCAAAAGTTACGCAAATATCGTGTACAGCTTGCAAATAATGTTAATAATACTACTGTTTTCTTTTATCTGGTCAACGAGGCTGAAGGTTGCACAGACACTATCATGAAAAAAACTGAAAAAAAAACATAAAAAGATAGCACAGCTCAGAAGACCACAAACTCACAACACACAAATGTGAACCATAAGGAACCTAAGCACATGCACCAGTTTTACCCAAGACTGATTAATCTCACAGCCACAAAACTAAACAATGAAGAAAAAGAGCTGTTAGGAAAAGGATTGAAATATGATGTGAATGCAAAAGTAGATGAGCAATACATGGAAAACCTCATACAGTCAGAAGCTATTCTGAAACAGGAGTAGTAGTGTGAAAACACCAGTGTGAACACTAGGCTAACAAGAGAACTGATAAAAAAAAGAAATTCTTAAAATTAAAACAGGCATGGAAAAACAGAATGAAAAAAACAATAAAACACAGAATTCATAGCCTAATGCTCAATAAATGTAGAAAGAAACTCCAAAATGAAAACATCATTATTTATGCAAACAAAGGAAGTACAGTTGACCTTACAGGAAAACAATAATACATTGACAAAACACAAGAGTTCATTTCACAAAATAATATTAGGAAATTGAAACAGATTTCAGGGTAAGGTAAAAGATATCTTTAAAAGCACATGCTACACATTAGATGACAGAGAAAAAGGAAAACAAATACCAAGTAAACCCACTGTACCCATCCTTCGATGCAACCAATGATCAATAAACTAAATATCCTTTACGTTCGATTGTAAAAAATCTCCGTCCAAACAGGCTTTGGAAGGCCCAATGGTGCCTACCGGCTGCCGTGTCATCTTCAACCCACAGGTGTCACTGGATGTGGATATGGAGGGGCATGTGGTTTGCACACAACTCTCCTGGCCGTATTGTCAGTTTACAAGACCAGAGCCACTACTTCTCAATAAAGTAGCTCCTCAGTTTGCCTCACAAGGGCTGAGTGCACCCCGCTTGCTAACAACTTTCGGCAGACCGGATGGCCACCCATCTAAGTGCTACTCCAGTCCAACAGCACTTCACTTTGGTGATCTGATGGGAACTGGTGTTACCACTGCCCCAAGGCCGTTGGTGATTGTAAACTATGAAATTTATTTATTTATTTTATCCATCTTTCAGCATTAACATGCAATCGATGTGGTCAGAAGAATCACAGCTATTTGTACATTATGTTTTGCATAACGAAGTTCCCCCTTGCAAACTTGCAGGATACAAGTTGAAATTACTGGCTGAAACCTATAAAATGGAAGAAGACAGAACTATAAGAAACATCTCACAGTTACCGCAACTCATAAAAGATATAAAAATCCCAGAAAAAACTATCCTACTCTCTTTTGAAGTAGAAAATATGGCTCTGACACACCAGTAGCAGAAACAATAGACATTATAGAACAAAACCTGAAGGATAACAGTCAGCTACCGCATGAACACATCACAGAAATACACGAATTGTTAGAATTGATGACTGAGCAGAACTGCCTTCAGTTTAATGATGAGTACTATATACTAAAAGATGGGCTACCAGTGGGATCCCCAGTGTCAGGTGTCCTAGCCAACATTTCCGTAAACCATGTGAAAACCAGATTTTTGGAAACATTATCACTAAGAATTAAAACCTACTTTATTGGATCAGATATGTGGATGATATCTTTTGTTTAATTGATGAATGTTCAGCAAAAATTGATAAATTGCATGCAAATATAAACACAATACAAAAAATATGAGTGTCAGAATGGAGAAAGGAGGGGACAACCAAAAAAACTTCTTAGATATAACCATCAAAAAAGAAAACAATCAACAGAGCTTTGAAATTTACCATAAACCTACAACAACAGACATTATCATATGTCAGACTTCAAATCACCCACACTCACAGAAGCAATCAGCACTCAGATTACATGCTTTGTAGACTCAACACAGTACCAGTCAGCACAGAAAGCTAACATCAGACAAATAGCAACAAACAATGTGTACAACAGCAATCTAGTCACAAAGTTAAACAAAAAATTAAACAACAGATACAGTCAATAAACTTGACACATACTAGTGCAAAAACAAGAGCACAACAAACAATCACACAGCCAACCAAGCATGCACAGCAGCAGAAAAACACACCACAGAAATAAGCACACACAGCAACATATCATCATCACACAGAATACATAAAAACAAGAAAGAAGATTAAAGATGGTACAATGACCTACAAGCACAAACTCACACATAAGATAACAAACATTTTCCAAAGACATGGCATAAACATAGCATTCAAAACACAGTTCACTCCAAAAGTACTTTCCAAAAATAACAAGACACAGATATCTAACAGAATCCAGGAATGTGCCAACTACAATGCAACACATTTGATGAAAAATATGCAGGGCAAACCAGCAGAACATTTGTTACCCAGTACAAAGAACATACCAGAGCCTGGAAATGTGGGACAGGCCACTCAATTTTTGCATTCAAGAGAAAATAATCAAAAACCTACTAGGAGAGAGAGAGAGAGAGAGAGAGAGAGAGAGAGAGAGAGAGAGAGAGAGAGTGAGAGAGAGAGAGACATGAAAATAGTTAGAATAAATAATGATACACCTCCTAACCTTATAGGAAAATTACCACACATACAAAACAAAGACTGAAAGGAAGATACTACTAAATGACCAAGCAAATATGATTGACTACTAACTGTTTACACTGATCATACAACAGACAGTAATCTCACAAGAATAAAATCATAATAATAATAAAAATTTAAAAAAATGTGCGCACATATTCTCTCAGTTCAAACTGTGTAAACTCATTCTGGAACCTGGAGTATACAGTGACATGTTTATAAATTAGACCAGCAGTTTCCTCACTCTGTATTTAGGAAGAGGACAAAGATTTAATGGCTCATAAGTATGTGGAAATGTATGCCAATGACCTGAAGCACTTTAGCAATGTATAGGTTTTCTGAATTTAGGGCAAACATTGGTTGAAATAAGAAAAAAATATGGCTCAGTGGACATTAAAAGCTACATTCTGGGGGTATGCAAGAAAGCTTAGTATGGAAAAAAAGTTTCTTCTTTCATATGTATATTTTTAGATTAACATAATAAGAAAAATGAACTTCGTGTTTGTTAAAATGCATTTGGCAAATTTAGAATTGAACCATTTTGGCCACTCAGAATGAATTCAGCAAGTCTGCAATACACATCCTGGAAAAAGTAAAAACTGGTATAACTGGGGTCATACTTGGCTGAAACACACAAAAAAGTTACAGAATCTAGATTTCCAAACTGTTACTTTAGTTGGCATTGCAGTGTAATAGACATATTTAGGTTTTTAGATGCAAAGGATCTCAACTTTCAGAAATGGTTCTACTTACTTCTGTATTAGAGCTGACCTGATGCTGGTTCAATTTCAGGGCAGCCAGCTGTAGCCAAAAGGGGATGAAGTTGCAAAGAAAACCGTTCATACCAAAATAAATAAGTAAGTCTGAAATACTCCAAAAAGAAAAAAGGGAAAATAAAACCATTTTCTGGCCCACAATGATTCAAAATGAATATATATTTCATTTCATCCCTTGATTAAAAAAGGAGTTTTCATCAACTTAAGAACCTTACTCATAACTTTACAATGAAACTGTATAAAACCAACTGCTACATAGTGCACCAGAGCGAGCCTGCCTGTGAACAAGCAAGCACATGCAGGTTGAAAGTGGGATGTATAAGCTTCTGGTATGTGCAAATCAAAAAATCGTGTAATATTTCAGGACACCCACTGAAAATGCCTTGTAACTAAGGCTAAATGTGTCTGGGTGCGCAAGATAAATAAGAAAACTTAATGTGCAGGATGCAAAGGACATTTCTCTTTTGAACTACTGTAATTTATATTATTTTTTGCTTTGAAGCAATGTGATTCAACACTGTAAACAGAAAGTATGACTGAGGAAGCTCTGGCCTGACCTTACCTATTCTTCTCTCTTATCTATTGAACGTGATCAAACTAATGATGTGTCCTGAATAAACATTGTGTACCCACTGTATCAAAAGAATCTCATAGATGCATTTTTCATGTTTGGCAAGTTTTATGGTAATGCAATTTCTCAATTATATAGTCACAGCCAGCAGCTTGGAATAATTTATCTTATGCACTTACAGTTCTGTACATCTTATAGTCAATCATTTGTCATTTATTTGCATCGTATATCCGTTCACTTTCATTTCAAAACTTTCCACTTCTCCTGCACAGAGATGTAGTTGCTATTTCTTCACTAAAAGTGATTCTTTCCCATCAGTGGACTCCTGTAAGTTGTTAAACCCAGAGCTAAATTCCAAGTCATTCATTAGTCTTTGAACAAATGCACTATTATGTTTATTAGGTCCAAGAGTACAGGTCATGATTCAAAAACACTGAAATCTTAATAACACTGTTGTGTAAGATTTCTGTAACAAAATTGCATCAGTTAATCTCTTGAATAAAAGATTTATAATGACTGGGGCTAAAGATTTACTAAACAAATAAGAGAAGAGTCATCATCTTCCTGCCCCCACACCTTTGTCTTAGCCCATACTGAATCATTTTCTTTAAATGCCAGAATTTAGTGTTGGTGGTAGCAAGATTCAAATTGTACTGGAGTGCTAGGTTCATCAGGGTTTTACACTCTTTGGTGAAATTCACCCTCTAATTCATCTAAAATCATTTGGTCACCTGCAAAAGAAAGATTTGCATAAAAGTAATAATAAATATTTGAAAGAATTTTAGAGAGACAACACAGGGTCAGGGGTCACCATAAGGATTAATTGAATTAAATTTCCATGTAAAGATAAAAACTAAAAATACTTACATTTTTTCAGTTTTGAGGGCCAGGTGTACCAAGAACAGGCATACGTATTTAGAATTTACAAAGAGCTTAGTATACTTAAGTCTTTAATTAGTGTCCTATTTCTTTATATCTACTCAGAAGATATTCTTTGATATTTCCATGGATTACAATAAGTTTCACTCGGAAAAGCTCTAGACGTTTACAAGCATTCTATAGCCTCAGGTTTTAAAAACACACAAACAAGCTGTGTTATGGTTATTAAGACCCAATGGATGTTGGCTGATACCATATCATCCTCTTGTGATGCAATGGCATAATATGGATGCAATATCAAGGGGCATATGATCAGCGCACTGCTTTCCTGGCCATGTTGCCGACTTTCCAGAACTTGGAGCTGCTAATTCTCAATCAAGTAACTCCTCAGTTAATCTTCTTGCTTTTAAAATGAAAAGAAGCAGCAAACTACAAAATAAACATTTCAGTTTTAAGGCACTGGGTACCTGGACAAGTCATAAACTTAGGTCTCTCCTACTAGAAGGCAGTATTTATTTATCATCTTAAATTATGCCATAGCATCCTAAATGCCTAGAAAGTACTAAGAATTACAAACTGAGTCTAAAAATGGAGGGAAGTCTGAGTTAAACAGCTAATCACTTATATTTGAACAAAAAGACTAAAGGGCATCCAAAGAAAGGGAATAATATGTGTGAGTGAGAGTGGGGGGTGGGGAGTGCCTACGAATGTGTGACCATCTCTTAAACCCCAAGCTTAACTGAGCCAGAGACAACATTACAATCATATGAATGTAGTGAGACTGCTGAATTTGATGACATACTTAAAGATTCAGTTTAAACATTTCGACAAGTAGCCTGAAATGGAGCCTGTATCTCTTCACTAATTTTTCCAGTATAAGTACATGCCAAAAGCACAGCCTAGGAAAAATCCCAATAGTTGCCAGATCAAGAAAATAACTGTGGAGTACACTGAGTGAGTGACAAAATATTATCTTGTATAGGGGATTGGGTAACTGGGTGAAACATGCACAATAAGGAAACTGTAGATAGGACAGATGATGATGATCCTACACAGGAGCTCATAATCCACCCAATATGATTGTCAATGAATGTTGAATATTTTGTAGAAGAAGGCTACAGAAAACTTAATTAAAAAAAGTCTCTTATCATTAATCATAAAGCTACTTGAAGAGAAAACTAAAATGTCTTCAAAAGCTCAAATTACATACAGGTACACTCGTAAAGCTTATGATCCTTTTATCAGTGATTGGAGGAAAGTGGTAGTTACTTATTATTAGTTATTATTTATTTATTTATTTCCAATTTGTTACTTATTGCTCTTTTGTTGGTGGGGTCATTGCTCTTTTGTTGGTCATTGCTACCATTTATTTGTTACTACTGCCATATTTGGCAGATGCCACACTCCATTTAATTGAGGAGACGAGATGAACCCATAAACTATGGACCTTAACCCAGGGGGGCTGGTAGTGAACTTTTGTTCCTTAATGTAACAGGTAGCTAAACTGTAAGTGCACCTACATTGGCTGTATCCATGGAGAGGCCAAACTAACATACCATTCTTCAAGAGGGTCAGCAGTCTTTTCAGTAGTTGCAGAGGAACAGTCTGGATGACTGACTCATTGGGCATAATAAGATTGAAGCAATATTGCATAGCTATGTTGGTACTATGAATAGTTGAAACTAAGGGGAAACTACAGCTGTTGCACTTCCTGAGGACATAAGTTCTACTGTATGTTTTAATGATGACATTTTCTTGGGTGAAACATTCCAGAGGTAGAAAAGTCCTTCTTTCAGATCTCTGAGCAGGAACTACTCGGGCCGATTTTTTCACCCAGAAAGACAAATCTGCAATTCTAAGGTCTGGAGTGTAGAATGTTGGTCACTTAATCAAGTAGGTGAGTTACAGGATTTAAAAAGAGCAATGGACAGGTTGAAACTGAATACAGTAGCAACTATTGAAGTACGGAGGCAGGGATAACAGAGCTTCTGGTTATCTAAGTACATAATTATTGTATAGTGCTAGTGGAGTAGAAGATCTCAAGATTAATAAGAAAACAGAAATGTAGGTGAGCATCTATAAACAGTATATTGAATGCATCTCACAACAGAGATTAATAAAATACCAACATTTGCCACAGTAGTACATTTTTATAGACCTACTAGCTCCACAGGTGAGGAAGAGACTGAAAGAGTATGACATTAAAAAGTCAGGTTGTTAAGAAAGACAAAAATTTAATTGTAATGGGGGATGGATTTCAATAGTAGCAAAAGGAGGAAAACAAGACAATAGGAGAACATGAACTGTAGGAAATAAATGAAAGGAGACACACATTGTATCACTGCTAACACTGGGTTGAAGAATCATGAAATAAGGTATGTAGGAAAGATTTGGTGTTCATATAATAGTAAGACAAGAGATTTTAAAAATCAGATTTTAAACTGGAAAATATTTCAAGGGGTAGGCGTGGACTGCCCATAATTTACCGGCTACAAACTGAAGATTAAAAAAAGTAGAAAGTTAGGAAATTAAGAAGTGTGTCAGATAAATTGAAAGAACCACTGCTTGTGGAGAGTTTTAAAGGGAACTTCAGGCAACAATTGACTAAAACAGTAAAAGAGAATACAATAGAAGGCAAATGGGTAGCTTTGGGAGATGAAATGGTGAAGGCAGCAGTAGATTAAATAGGCAAAAAAACAAGAGTCCGTACAGGTTCTTGGATAACACAAGAGATATTGAATTTAAATGTCAAGAGGAAAAAGTATAAAAATGCAGTAAAAGAAGCAGACAAAAAGGAATACAGATAACTAAAAATGAGACTGACACTGTACAAAATGGCCAAGCAGGAATGGCTAGAAAGAAATGAAAAGTTGTAAAGGTTTGCCCGACTGTTGCAAAGATAAATTGTTGCCTGTGAGAATATTAAAAAACCTTCAGAGGAAAGAGTAGCAGCTGTATGAATATCAAGAGCTCAGATGAAAAGCCAGTGATAAACAAAAAGGGGGGTGGGGGAGGGAGACTGAAGGTGAAAGGAATTTATAGAAGAGCTGTGGATTGAAACAAATTTGAAGACAATATAATCAAAAGGGAAAACGAGTTAAACAATGAGGATGGAAGATATGGTACTACAGAAAGAATCTCTCATCTCACTGAAAGGTCTAATTCAAAATGAGGCACTTTGAGTAGATAACATTCACTCAGAATTATTGGGATCCCTGGGAGAGCATGTCATGACAGAACTACTCAGCTGCTATGCAACATTACAGAGGTAGGTGAAATTCCCATGGACTTCAAGAATAATATAATAGTTACAATTCCAAAGAAGGTGGTGCTGCCAGTGTGAATATTACTGTAGAATCATATCTAAAAACAAAGATGATGTAACTTACCAAATGAAAGTGCTGGCATGTTGATAGACACACAAACAAACACACAAAATTCAGGGAGGAGAAGATAGTCTGCAACTTGTACAGAAAACAGACCAGTTATTAGTAAAAAGATATGACAGGCAGGCAAACAATCAAAAGGGAGTGAGAATGGGCTGTAGCCTACCCCAGATGTTACTCAGTCTGAACCTGACCAAGCCGAAAAGGAAACCAAAGTGAAATTTGGGAAAAGGATTTAAGATCAGCAAGAAGAAATTAAAACTTTGAGCTTTGCTGAAGACATTGAAAGTCTGTCAGAGATGGTGTTGTTTGGAATAACAGCTGAACAAATTGGATATAGTCTGGAAAAGATATTATAGAACTAATATAAACAAAAATAAGAGTAACTGAATGTAGTTGAATCAGATCAGATGATAGTAAGAAATTGAATTAGGAAATGAGACAATAAAAATAAAAAATAGTAAATAGCTTTTGCTATTTGTGTAGCAAAATAGCTGACAGTGATTGAAGTAGAGGGGATATGACACATGTGTTGGTAATAGCAAGAGAAATGTTTGTGAAAAATACAAAGTTCTTAACACGGAAATTTCTTGACAGTGACTATAAATTTAAGTGTTCAGAAGTAATTTCTTCAGATATCATGGCACAAAAGTGAAATATTGAAGGTAAATAGTTCAAACAAAAAAGACTAGCAACTTTTGAAGTGTGGTGTTAAGGGAGACCATTTAAGATTAGGTGGGTAGAGTTGATAACTAATGAGCAAGTACTCAATCAAACTGGGAGAAAAGAAATTTACTGCACAACTTGGCTTAAAGAAGGGCAGTTTTGAAGAGCACATCGTGAGCCGTCAAGGAATCGTCATATTGGTAATGCAAGGTGGTTTGTGGGCGCAAGTTAGAAACTGTAGAGGAAGATCATGGCTTGTCTATAGTCAGCAGGTTCAGATGGATGCAGATTGTAGTAGTTATGAAGAGGATTGCACAGTTCAGTACATCAACACAGTCTTCGGACTGAAGGCCTCAACTATAAGATGGTGATCATTGCAGTTGAGCATGTTTTCCTTTCAACTCTCTCTACATCTACTTCATAAACAATGACAGCATTGTTAACATTTGCTATGGCAACTTGGTGCTTTATATACCTGACCAGGGACCTGTAAAATAAGATGATTCAACCACAACAGCTAGTGTACTTTATGTATCTTGATATGACATTTATTTCAGGGAATATGTACTCTCAGCTAAATATGAATTTTTACAATGGGCTCCCCATAAACTACATTACTCTCATTCTGGCAACATTTTGCTTGTGTTAAAATTTAAATGTGGCAGTATACTTAGGTGCCCCTAAACTGGCTAAGTTGCTCCACAGGTCAGAGTAAAGCAAAAGGATATCATATTTCTGTGTGTTGGTAGGTACATATTGTGTTTTTACTTCATTACTGCCTAACAGATTTAAGTAAACTAAGCAAAACTGGCATGAAATAATACTAATGAATGTACAGTAGAGTCCCGTTAATCCAAACTAACTGGGACCGGACCTTGTTCGGATTACCAATTTGTTCAGATTAGCTGGAATTACAGTGACGAGTTTCTGGAATCAAGAATACCAGGCAGGTAAGTAGGTACACCATGGTAACAAATGGGAACAAGTGTGGGAACAATGGCTCACTCCCACTCCTTGTTGTTGTGCATTTTTGAGACCTTTGTAGTGTCTGAGGTCAGTGCGCTGCCAGTTGGCTCACAAAGCACTTGGTTATGTTAGTTATCAATTGCTGGCATGCGTAACAGTTGTATTGCATACGTTCAGGTGTAGTGGTGTATGTATTTTCATAATGAGTAAACAGAAACATACAACATTACCTCTCAAAGAAAAACTGAATGCACTGAAGCAGATAGGCAATGGTGAAAATAAATCTAAACTGGCAATGGAACTAGGTGTTGGTAAAGCAACCATTTGTGATTGGAAGAGGAACTGAGTGAAGCTTGAACAGTCCTGTGCAACATCTTCAGGGAAAAGACTTGAAATCTGGCAGACTTTGAAACAGTCCAGGTATGATAAAGTGGATGAAGCTCTTTCCCTTTGGTTTACGCAGGAAAGAGGAACGGGAACTCCTTTGAGTGGAACATTGTTCAGGAGAAGGCTGTTTACCTGTACAAGTTAATGGATGGTGATGAGTCTTTTAGTGTGAGTATGGGTTGGTTGGATAGATTCAAAAAATATCATGGAATCCACCAGCTAACAATTACTGGATAGAAATTTCTTCTGACTGTAATGCAGCGAAGAAATACTTGGGTGAGTTTGAAAAAAATGATAAGAGAGGGAAAGTATTCTCCCCAACAAATTTATAACACTGACTAGACTGGCCTTAATTTTAGGGCATTGCCGACAAAAAGCCTGACATCAAAAGCAGGAGACAATGCTCCTGGTTTTAAAATGTGCATAGATCATGTGACTTTATTAGTGGGCAGCAATGCTGCTGGTAATCACTAGCTGCCTTTAATGCTGATCAGCAAATCTGCTAGGCCCAGATCTTTTAAAAACTGCAACATGAAGTCCCTGCCCATATATTATCGCAACCAGAAAAAAGCATGGATGTGTGGAAGCTGTTCAAAGAATGGTTTCATGGCCAGTTTGTTCCCTCTGTTTGACAGTTTTCTAAGGAAAATCATTTGTCTCCCCATGCAATCCTTTTGACTGATAATGCGCCATCTCACACCAGCACTGAGGAATTGTATGATGGAGAAATTGTGGCGAAGTTTTTGCCGCCGAATGTTACACCACTTCTACAGCTGATGGACCAGGGCATACTGCAAACATTAAAACTGATTTACAGATAAGTTTTTAAGAATGCTGGTCCAAGATGATAGTATTCCTTTAGCAGGCAAAATAAAAAAAAAAAAAAAAAAACAATGTGAAGGATGTTGTTTATTTTGCCACTGAGGCATGGCAGAATATTTCAGAAAATACTCTGAGAAAATCATGGAGAAAACTGTGGGCATCTCTTGAATTTCAGGACAACTTAGTTGAAAATGAAGAGGAAAATCTACTACAGATGATACAGACAGTCCCTAAACATGAAGAAGCTAGTGGAGGAGATGTTAGATGAGCAGATGGCAGCCGATGGGGCATCTGTGGAGAACCTTACTGACACTGATTTAGTTGCTGCTGTGACTAAAGACCAGGAAGAAGTGGACTGCTGTGATGGAAGTGAAAATGAGCCTGAAAGCGACAAAGGAGAGCTGGTGCCACACAGTGAAGCAGCAGAAGCCCTTGACTCGCACTACGTTATTTGGAGCAACAGCCCATTGCTACACCTGCTGACTTGATGTTTATGAGACGATGGCACAGCTATGTGTCATATAACAGACTGTCTTCATTATGCCAAAAAACGAGGACTGTGTTTTTGTCATCTAAAAAGTAGGGAAAAAATGTCTGCTGTATTTTAGTAAGTTTGACAGCTTTTCTTTCATTGTTATGCATTGTTTAAACCTAATGTTTTCTTGCCAATTTTTTCTAATACATGTTTACTGTACTGTGTAAATTAAAATAGTGTGTATGTACAACAGTTTACCACACAGTTTCCCATACTTAGATTAACATTTTTCATATTCGGATTAAATGAACATTCGGATTACCGGGGTTTGGATTAGTGGGACTCTGCTGTATATTTCAAATAAAACAAAGTAGTATTCAGATGATCTGTACATGTGTTCTCTATGGTTTTCTTGGCATATTTATTGTATTGAATAGACTTTGTTTTTGTATTTTTTGTTTTGGTTAATAAACTGCAGTATAAAAATAATTGATTTTTGTATCCAGGGGGTGTGCTAGGCGAGTACTTCTTGGAGCCTTGTTGTTGAATGAAACAAATACTAATACAGAACCCCAGGAGTTTAATATTGTACGTCGGATACGCCATCCAAGATACAATCCGCCCAAACGCTATAATGACATTGCCATTTTTGAGCTTGACCGTGATGTATCGTTTACTGGTTTTGTAAGGCCTGCATGTCTGTATGACACTTTTGCCCCTCCAGCATTTGATAAGGGCATTGCCACAGGATTTGGTCGTCAGGATTGGCGTAAGTTTGTTTTATATAACAATTTTAAATACCATTGTAATGCATGCTCACAAATGGCTTTCTGTTAGTTTCTCTATGTAAATGTCTAGCATATTTTGAATACTCTTACAGAGATTAACTGTTTCACTCCTATATTGTCCCCAGTATGGACAAGAAGAAACAGATGTAAAAAGAGAGAGAGAGAGAGAGAGAGAGAGAGAGAGAGAGAGAGAGAGAGAGATGACAAACATTGAATTCAATGGAGGAAGTGTCAACTTGCAGATGGATCCAACATAACCCAGAAAAATCATTGTTCTTTTCTGATCCATGTCAAAAAATGATAATTTTTACTGTGTCACAGGGTGTGTACATTAGTTTCTCATACTTTATCTACCAGCTTCCTCTGACCGGGGAAGCTACTAATATAATACGCAATCAAATAAAAACAACACAGATGGGAAAAAAGTACTATGTATACTGTTTATTATTTCAAAAGCAATCACCACAATTGTTAACACATTTAATCCACTATGAGATAAGATGGTCAATGTTATGATGGAAAAATTTTTGTGATTGCTTATGGAACCATGATTATACCCACAATATTGCAGTGCCTGTGTTATTCTGATTACGGTGTAAAGTTCCTTTGGATATGCATGGATGTCCACAGGAACAGGCACTGTGGTGACCACAGCTGTTACGAAACATATGAAATGAATTTGCAATTGCAAATAAGTGCTACCATCACCTGTAGAATGGTATGATGACAATGAAAATGGGTGCCAGACTGGGACTCCAATCTGCTTATTGCAAGCAGTCACCTTATCATTTGGCTATTCATGCATGACTCATGGCCAGACCCAAACTTCCATATGTTGTCAACCATGTGTCTATGACCTGTACTTGTACATCCGTTATGTATATTCCCATATGGATTAGGTGTTATGCTTGGAAGTCACTTGCCTAGTATTGCAGTGCCTGTGTTACTCTTATTACAGTGCAAATTTCCTTTGGACATGCAGCCATGTACACAGGAACAGGCCTGCAGTGACCACAGCCATTACGAAACACATCAAATGAATTTGCAATTGCAAATAAGGACTATTATCAGCTGTAGAGTCATGCACAGATAGCCAAATGGTAAAGCAACCACTCATAAAAAGCAGAAAATCAGGGTTTGAGTCCTGGTCTGCCACAAATTTTCATTGTTGTAATTCCATTCTACTGCCAATGGTAGTCTTTAGTCACAATTGCGAAGTCATTTGATGAATATACCCAGGTGGGCACCTCTTCATCTGAAACAAAGTGGTACCATGAATGTTTTTCTTCAGAGCTCCAAAAATATGGAAATCACACGGGGAGAGATCACGACTATACAGTGGATGTGTAGGGGCTTCCCAGCTAAACTTATACACCATACTCAAAACAGCCTTTACAACATGTGTGCAGACTCTTACACATCCACTATACAGTCCCAATCTTGCCCCACACGATTTCCATATTTTTGTAGCTTTAAAGCAAGACATTTGTGGCCATTGATTTGCTTCTGATAAATAAGTGCAATCAGTGTTTCGTAGACAACTGCAAACTTTTTTCCATGAAGGTATTGACTGTTTTGCATCACAGTGGGATAAATCTTTTAACAGTTATGATGATGATGATTATTCTTTAAATAATAAAGAGTTTACTTACTTTTTTCATCTGTCTAGTTTTCAGTTGAAGTAAATTGTGAGACAAAGTCTCCACAACATCCTATTTGCAAGAGTGCTAGTCTTGGAATTTTTGCAGGAGAACTTGGGTGAAATTTGAAGGGTACAAGGTGAGGTACTGGTGGAAGTAACAGCATCTTAATTCATTCCATGTGAATATTTACTTTATGATGGAGATGGAAAAAGATGGCACATTAGCCTTCCTGGATGTTGTGGTACAAAGGGAAGCTGATGTAACACTGGAGCATAGCTTTTGGTGCAAGCCTACTCACACTGATTGTAATTTGTAGGCTACAAGTTATCAATACCCTGCATGACATGATGGTGAATTGCATGCCCTTGTTCACAGAGCAGACATTGTATCTGATCTTGACAGTTCGTTGGGTAAGCTTCAACAATTGCAGACAGTTTTCTGACAGCATGAACATTCTGAAATATGAATTCATCTCACCCTGCAGGAAAAAAAAGTCCTGCTGAGGGAACAAAATGAAGAAACAAAGGCACCCTCTATCAGAGCTTTCTCACTGTACTTTTATTGTATTTCCTCAACTGTCATAAGAGTCTTCAACTGGCACAACATTAGATTTGTCCATTATCCTCTTGTCAACTGAGAAATGCATTGAATACTGTTAAAGGTGAATTCACCTTCAAGAATCAATGTGTGTTAAAGATGTGGAATGGTATCTATTGGACAGATATGTCCTACAATGCAAGATCACTATGAGGGAAACCATCATCATACCTGTCTCAGCCAACCATATAAATCTGTAATAGCAGAACATTGCCTTAGTACAGGATAACACATAATGTATGAGAAACTATGATTATATCTTCATTTCATTTATATGGGACTCTGTGATAAAGGAGGCAATACGTATTCATGACAGATAACTGAATAAAAAGGGACTCAGGATTCCAATTAAGTACAGTGTGGAACTCTGTACCTGCTGCCTTTATGTATAGAGAAACTTGGGAATTTTTGCTGACAGTTCCACTGTAACATAACGGAGAAACCATCTAGCTGCCAAGTTTTGGTTTGATTCACAGACACAGCAGTACTCAGCAGGAGCACTGCTGACCTGGTGCATGTCTGAATGCCACAGCTAAGCTCCTGCTAGGGGTCTCTGAACATTCAACATTCATCAAACTGGAAGCAACTGAGTTGCACATGCACAACTTTCAGATGGGACTTCCTTAAGAAGGACATCACTGTGTGGGCACTGGCAATTGCTATTTGTCAGCAGTAGCCTCACAATGTCAAACAGATGCCTTGAAGAAAATTGTGGGATTTACAAAGTGTGATCTGGCACCAGATCTGAGAATCACATATTGAATCTAACTTGATATTTGTGTCTGCCAGATCATTAACATAAAACATGAATGGCATGGATTCCAATCATAAACTTTGTTTGATACCCCATATAACAATATTTTTGTTAATGAACATCTGTTTGGTCATGAAAAATATACAGAGGTTCCTTGACTAACTCAAAGGCTCATAAATATGCTTTCCAAATAAAAAAAACTCCAGTTGTGTTATCAAAACAGCCTGAAAAATAATGTATAAAGAGTGTGAGAAATGGCAATATTGTAAACACAATAGCATAATATTAAAATAAAATAATGAAATAATAAATAATATGAAATAAGCGTTTGTGAAATTCTTACAAAACTTCATTAAGATTGGCACAAGTAAAGTACATGACTAGATACACAATTTTTATGTTAGAAACAGCAGCCAATCTTTTCTCACCCACAGAGTTAACGAGAGGGGCCTCCTATCTGTTATCTCAAAATGTAAAGCTAAGATGTCCAGAAACTGAGATGACATTTCACCTAAGCTGCTAAAGAAATGCGGAAGAGAATGAGTGAAACAGATGACATGCATAATTCATACTTCCCTCTGCCATGGTGGTTTCCCCGATCTCTTGAAAAACCACTTAAATTCTACACTCCTGGAAATGGAAAAAAGAACACATTGACACCGGTGTGTCAGACCCACCATACTTGCTCCGGACACTGCGAGAGGGCTGTACAAGTAATGATCACACGCACGGCCCAGCGGACACACCAGGAACCGCGGTGTTGGCCGTCGAATGGCGCTAGCTGCGCAGCATTTGTGCACCGCCGCCGTCAGTGTCAGCCAGTTTGCCGTGGCATACGGAGCTCCATCGCAGTCTTTAACACTGGTAGCATGCCGCGACAGCGTGGACGTGAACCGTATGTGCAGTTGACGGACTTTGAGCGAGGGCGTATAGTGGGCATGCGGGAGGCCGGGTGGACGTACCGCCGAATTGCTCAACACGTGGGGCGTGAGGTCTCCACAGTACATCGATGTTGTCGCCAGTGGTCGGCGGAAGGTCCACGTGCCCGTCGACCTGGGACCGGACCGCAGCGACGCACGGATGGACGCCAAGACCGTAGGATCCTACGCAGTGCCGTAGGGGACCGCACCGCCACGTCCCAGCAAATTAGGGACACTGTTGCTCCTGGGGTATCGGCGAGGACCATTCGCAACCGTCTCCATGAAGCTGGGCTACGGTCCCACACACCATTAGGCCGTCTTCCGCTCACGCCCCAACATCGTGCAGCCCGCCTCCAGTGGTGTCGCGACAGGCGTGAATGGAGGGACGAATGGAGACGTGTCGTCTTCAGCGATGAGAGTCGCTTCTGCCTTGGTGCCAATGATGATCGTATGCGTGTTTGGCGCCGTGCAGGTGAGCGCCACAATCAGGACTGCATACGACCGAGGCACACAGGGCCAACACCCGGCATCATGGTGTGGGGAGCGATCTCCTACACTGGCCGTACACCACTGGTGATCGTCGAGGGGACACTGAATAGTGCACGGTACATCCAAACCGTCATCGAACCCATCGTTCTACCATTCCTAGACCGGCAAGGGAACTTGCTGTTCCAACAGGACAATGCACGTCCGCATGTATCCCGTGCCACCCAACGTGCTCTAGAAGGTGTAAGTCAACTACCCTGGCCAGCAAGATCTCCGGATCTGTCCTCCATTGAGCATGTTTGGGACTGGATGAAGCGTCGTCTCACGCGGTCTGCACGTCCAGCACGAACGCTGGTCCAACTGAGGCGCCAGGTGGAAATGGCATGGCAAGCCGTTCCACAGGACTACATCCAGCATCTCTACGATCGTCTCCATGGGAGAATAGCAGCCTGCATTGCTGCGAAAGGTGGATATACACTGTACTAGTGCCGACATTGTGCATGCTCTGTTGCCTGTGTCTATGTGCCTGTGGTTCTGTCAGTGTGATCATGTGATGTATCTGACCCCAGGAATGTGTCAATAAAGTTTCCCCTTCCTGGGACAATGAATTCACGGTGTTCTTATTTCAATTTCCAGGAGTGTATGAGTGTACTAGAAAGGAATAAAAACTGACAAAAAAACTATGGGCAAATGTCATTAACATCAGAACAGAAAAGGAAGATCTACTATGATTGCAGTAGCAACTTTTATATATGAAATACTAGTATTAAACAAGCTGGTTGAAGGAGACAAGATAACAGCCACATTCCTCTGTATGAGTAATGCTTTTGGTACCATGAACCATACCATTCTATTACATAAATTAGAAGACAACAGGATGAGCGGAGCAGCCTTAAAACTACTTACCTTTTATTAGAAAGACATGAAACAGGGTGTTAAGCTAACTTATAAGAGGAATGAACAGTTGCTAACAACTAAGTCAACCTACAGGGTACTTCAATGTGGTATGCTTCAAGGAAGTGTGTTAGGGCCTTTCCTGTTCATTGTGTTATGTTAATGATTTAACCGAACACCAAAATTGCAAGGTTGTAAGCTTTATGGATGACACACCCCTTGTCAGCTGGGGCAGTGATATGAAAACTGCTGCTAACAGAAGTGAAATTAATTACAACATTCTGTCTACTTAGCTTATTGTAAATAAGCTACTTGTAAATAAAGAGAAAACAGTGACAGTGCAGTCCCGCATGATTATAATCTAAATATAAATCTTATTCCATTCAAAACTCCACTGGCACTTACATATACAAATAAACACACATTTTTGGTTGTATTGTTGATGAACACCTATCATGGATAGAGCACATAGATCAAAATCAGTACAAATGTGTATATACTGAAACTTGTCTTGGTCTTCCTAGACTAAGATACTTTAAGGCAAATATATTTTAGATTGATACATCTGCATTTTCAGTATGGTACTGAGGTCCTGGGTGGGACACCAGCAGTCTATACAGACAGGCTTCTCAGACTACAAAAAAGGCAGTAAGAGTGGTAGCTATGGTAAACAAGAGAAAGCATTGTTGAGGAATCTTCAGAAAAAATTAAATACTTACCATCTATTCCTATCTATTCTATGTACATCCTACTGACAATCCCGTTTCTGAAACTATACTCAGAATGTAATGCATTAAACAATAAAATCAAACCATAGAAACTCCAGGTAGGAACAGCAACAATATTAGGAAATGATCCGAACCTCAACCTATTGTAACCTACTGTCCTCACATTGCCCACCCACCAATTTCTGCCCCCTTGTCATATCACCACCTCTCTTTTCACATTCCCTCACCCTCTGTATGTGCTGCCCTCTGCCAATATACCACCCATCTTTCCCCCTTCCCCATCCTCTCCTTCTCTCCTCCCCATTTTTTCCCCCACACCCCACATCCTGATGCTCACTTGGCAGTCTGTAGTCCCTGCATGCCCCATCAGACAGCTAGCACTCTTCTCTCCCCACACCTATACCCAGCTATCTCTCCACCTTCCCTGTCTCACTCCAGATTGCTATTCACGTGAGTCATATCCCAGTCAGAGCTGCCAGTGGTAGTGGTGATATGTGCGTGAGGTTTGCTTACTTGTGCAAATGTGTGTGTGTTTTTTTTCTGAACAAGGCTTTGGCCAAAAGCTATCAATATGCATCTTTCTGTTGTGCCTGTCTGTGACTCAGTGGGGCATGTTTATGGTGAGCAGCAATCTATCCTTTTCCTAACATTGTTGGTAATAAACAGTAATGTACATGGCTACAGTACACAGGGGAGGGAAAACTTTTACAGAATTACAAGTAATAAAAAGGCTGAAGACCGCAGTCCACACACACTAAGAACAACTTTTTACAAACTGATCTTAACACAGCTAATTTAGAAGCCTTAAAGAATAAACTGAAACATTCATTAATAGATAAATGCTGTTACTCAAAAGAAAATTTTAGGCTGTAATCTGTCTGCAAAATTATCAGCATCTATTGCCATAAGTTTGTTTGCGCTAAAAAAAAAAGTAATTATTAATCATAACTTTTTATATCAACATATGCATTTATGTGTATGCAAACTAAAGCCTTGTGTATGTGAACTAAAGCCATGACAATGTCTGAAAACTGATTGTTAAATGGACAGCAAAAAAATAATTTCAGGAAATTGTTTGGGAAACAACTACTCTGCAGTTGTCACTATTCGCCTGCAATGTTCATTTTTCACAAAATGACTAGAATGAAACTTTGTAATAACATTTTTTTAATTTGCTACTTAAAAATTATTTTTCTGATATCTGATAACATAAATAAGATCATTATAGTCATAAAATACTTTTCACTTATGTTTCAGTTGATAGAGAAGGTAGCAATGAGCTCATGAAAGTGACATTGCCATTTCAACCCTTCTCTGAGTGCAATGGGACATATAGAGCTAACTTCAGGCTTCCAAACGGCATAGATGATAATGGTATGCTTTGTGCTGGTGATCCAAAGGGAAGCAAGGATACATGTCAGGTAAATTTATGTTAATAGACGTCAAATATGTATTTGATAGTACAAACAGAACTCTTTAATGTAGTTATAGTGTAGCCACTCATAACTTTCTAATTGACCATAAAATACTTAAAAAATTTCTGCTGTTCTTGCATTGAGGGTCAACAGCCAGTTCATAAACATAAAATTGATCCTATGAGGATGTGTTTACAGTCTGATACAATTGTGTGTCACTAAAAGTTCCCTATATATAACACGATTGTCCATGAGGCCATTTATATACATCAACATCAGTAGAAGTGTCATGAAAGCAGATGCCTTTTGAATAGAAATGCCATTTATTGCATTTTCAACAGGTGATGAACAGATACACAAATCGACCAAGAATCACAAAAGACAAACTCCCACGGCCTCTAATATAATGTAATGACAATTAAATCATTAAAATAATGACATATAAATAACCAAGACAGTTAATTCTAGACTTTTAAGTGTCTTCACTAAGTTTTTTTATGTTACACTATTTTTCTAATATTTCACATATTTTAATAACAACTTGAGATTTGACAACTACATACCATTTCATTATAATTAATAATTTCTTACTTGACAAATGTGTGCAGTTTTTACGTAATTAAATTTTTCATTAGTTTTGAACCACAGTGCACAGCTGTACAGTGATTATTTGGCCACTTTTATTTGTGTAATTGAGGTTTTCCATATGGCATAACTATTCCCATAAAATATAAAGAAATGCTTGAAGTTTAACAATCAACTATACAGTGTTAGGCTTTCAATATAAGTTAAACATATTGTGAGAAATGTTGTTTCACACATTATAAATTAGGCCAATAAAGTACCATACCTTAATTACCTAGCTACACAAGAATGCAGAATCTATCTCCTAATTTCAGAAAAAGCAATATTTTTGGTCATGCACATACTAATATTGTACAATAAAATTGGTCTTGTTATTGGGTACTTTATTTACTTCAAATTGCATTAATTAGTGTAAAGCTCTCTTTACTTTTGCAATAAGTCTGTAACTTAGCTTCGAATCACAGCAAGTCTTATTAAACCATAACAACCTTCACATGTTACAAACTGTTGAAAGCATGCTGTAGAGCAATCTTGAACATTTATGATCGGCAGCTTTGAACATTTGTCACTGATCTGTCACATTTTCAATCTCATCCTGTCTGAGTGAGTGGTGCATACACCTAATAGCACCGAAGGGACAATGTAATGCTTCCATCCAATAACTGCATTGACACATAAGGGCAGCTTTAATTGTACAGTGTGAACGAATCTTGAGGTCATTGCTCTAAGGGTGGTAGGCCATTGTGCTGTAACATCATATGCAACAGGTTGTACAGTTGGTTAAATAGGACTAATTTAAACTGTCTTCATCAGTCAGTGATTATAGAGTTCGGGCAGCTGAAATGAGATATTCATGTGTCAATAAATGCTCTTGCAATCAGCTCTGTCATAATTCCCTTGAAGAGAATGGCTTCCACCCAGCCCGTCACGTGATTGATGATGTAGAGTATATAACAATAGCCTTGAGACTCAGGAAGAGATGTTCTGGAATCTCAAAATGACCAAGTAGTGGTTGTGCATGATGACCCATCTTGCTCTGATGTCAAGACATGCACATGCATGTGCAGTAAATGCACTCCTTTTACATATTAGGCATTGTAAGACAGCATAAGCCATTTCATGTCAGTGAATGTATGCCAGGGTGAGACAAATTGGATTTGGAAGAATATGTCCTTCCTTATTGATGTGGGCACAAAAAGTTGAATTCAGTTTTGCAAAACATCACTCAGTACTTGCCTGGTGGAACCAGGGATGGGAAACTTTCTGTAAGTAAGTTGATTATAGAATCTTGAAGGAGGTCCATAATTTCCCAGTCTTGCACTGTGCCTCTGCAAATTTATTGGTTTTGACTTGGGTGGCAAGGGCATTTATTCTTAACAGGTAGTCGATGACAATGTTGTCCACTCTATGGAGATGTCACACATCAATTGTGAATTGCGTTGTGGTCTAGGTGATGGAACTGCTGAGAGTAGTTTAATATTACTGGTATTTAAAAAAATGTAATATTAAATTTATCACTTTTGCTGGTGGCAATGCTTCAGAAATGGTAAAATGGTGCATAGAAAATTTTTACTTGTGGATAATGAAATTATATATTCCACCAACCAGCATCAGATTCCCATCAGACCGATGAGAATGTTGACTGATGGCATTGTTTAGAGACCAGTGACTGATCTAAAAATTACACAGCTTGTGTAATTACATTGCCCGGATACTGACAGAAAAGATCAGTAAAAGAGATCTCGGGGATGCTGAAATAAAAGTTTGCTAAAGTAAAAGCCGAATGAACACTAGTAACATTTGGCTGTGGCCACCAAACAATTTGTTGGCAACACTCCTTTGTTGCAGCCTAAAATAGTTCTAAAATGCAGCATAATAATTTGATATGTGAAATTGTTTGCCAAACTTTACAGAGCGACACTTACATTTTTGAAACAGCCATCAAATACAAATGAGAGAGAGAGAGAGAGAGAGAGAGAGAGAGAGAGAGAGAGAGAGAGAGAGAGAGAGAGAATGTCCATGAGGTGAGGTACTCATGTTCAGACCCATGACAATCAGAAAATATGGTCTACATATGCAGTCAAAGATGTAGAGTTTACCACTCTGCTAAAGAAGTGGCATGTGTAAGATGTTTCATTGAAATACTGCAGGATGAGATGGCTTGAATCATCACTGTGATTGAGTGCATCTATTGTGGATCATGCTTTGTTTTCAGATTATCACACAGTGGCTGAAAGTTGCAATCAATGTTGCCAAACTGTGTGTGGACCCAGTGGAGCCATCCCCATAAGGAATGTCAGTGCACGAGGCATGGTTGTCGGTTGTGTGAATGTTTGTTATGGTCAGCTGAAGGTCAACATCACCTCTAGCAGAGTTGATGTCATGTTCTGCATTGGTTTGGCTGCACCTAAGTGGTTAGTGCAGCATAGCTGCTGTGAGTCAGGCTCAGAGACATTTTTATCTGCATGTTTATACATTGTTGGTGATGCAAAATAGTAAAAATCCAGCCTACTAAAATGAATTTGCTTTCCAGTGATTCACATTCATGTGAAATCTTGACCAGTTTTCTTTGGGATGGCATCTTGAAGATCAAAGTCTAAACTGTGTGATCAGGTATGGGGTTAATATCCCCGAGTGTACATAACTGGCGCCAAATTTGTGAGAGTGTATTGCTATCTTGGGGGAACCAGAATAATATCACTGATTCTGTCTGTGGCTTAGCAAAGCAACAAATTGTGCACTGTCATCTCAGAGGCCTTAGGTGACCAGAAGGCACTAAAAAATTGTGAACTACATCACTGGTTGATCTGAGCAGAATGGAGACAGCTTGAGTTGTGAACCAAAATGGATGGAGGAGTGGTAGGTGAATGGTTGTGCAGATGGACTGGATATGGCATGGTATTCACATCAACATCAGTTAACATTTGAGAATCGCCATGTCCAAGAAGCCGGTGCCCAGTATTGGGATGATGTGCAAGCGTAGTGAAGTCTCGGACAAAATCACCCAAAAGATTGTCTTTAGGAATCATTGTTTGGTGCTGTAGATAGCATTACCAGCACTGTTAACACTGCACTGAGAATCATTATTTTTCTGCTTAAACAGTGTTTGTTACTGGGTATTTCACTGTAAAACACGGAACACATGCTTTCAAATGTCACTGTCCTGTCAAAGGAATTTAGGTACATGACAGGTGCAAATTAGCACAATCATTGACATGAAGTATCCAAACTGAGAATGTAAAAAGCATTCAGATGAGCTGCACATGATTATCACAGGTCACCAATGTGGATTTTACCGAGGGATGGACACAGTTCTAGGTAGGATGCACTTTATTTTGTAAGGGACACAGGACGAATACAGGCATAAGTATGTGGTAAGAATAAAGCACACTGAATCATTTTTCCTCACATATTCCACATCATGTTGCTGTTGCTAATCAGTCTCCTCTCTGTGGCAGTTGCTGTCACCTGCAGAGTCCCCACACCTACAGAGCTCAGATGATAAGAACATTACCAGTGAAAGGCAAGGTTCCAGCTTAAAATCCTGGACTAGCACACAGTTTTAATCTTCCAGGAGCTTTACAAACACCACACATGGCATTACAGAGTGAAAGATGCGTTTTTGAATTTTTTCTGTACTTGTAGACCAGAATTATTTTCTTGCCTTTCTTAACCTAATCACATCAGATGATGAGCTGTAGTTGCAAGAAGTTGATGTAGCATTTAAATTGTATAAGATCTGCTCACAAATGCGTGCTTCACTATGTGAATGTTCAGAGTTGAAGTTCTAGCAAGTAGACGGCTCTTTAGTGTATTCTAAACTGGAGCACAAGCCAAGTGTGTCACATGGTAGTTGATCTTAACTGCCAGTCAGCATGGTGAAGAGTAGCTTGTTGTTGTTGTTGTTGTGGTGGTGGTGGTTTATAGAAGCTTGTTGATTGTTTTCAACAATGATGATGAAGCAAGTCATGTGTCCTTCAGTGATTCAGATTTTTGAAGAACTGCAACTGTTTAAAGTGAATCTAGTTGTGAAAGTAGTGACAAAAGTGTTGGTAATGATTTTAAATACTATCTCCTTGGATTAATATGCCTTTCATCAATTACAGTCACTGATAGCCTTATCACCACTGGTACCCCCTCCTACGTCAATGAATCAAAACACTTGGACCATTTATCATGTTGTTACGTAAGACTTCATCCTGTCAGTTGCTTCTCTAATTACACAAGCTAATTTTCAGCTAAGACACTTGGCACAAAATCCATCTATTCTGGTCCTAATCACCTATCTAATCATATAAAACTTACAGTTTGTAGTTACTAAGTGGAAATCTCTTGCATTACATTATTGGGAAATTTACACATGGCCATCTTAAATTTTTCCCTGAAGAGTTCTGCCACTGCAGTACCTGAATCTGGTGGTCTATAAATGTTACTTTTGATTTTTGTCTTCAACAAAATAATTTCACACTCATGATTCATTATAACCACAATATACAAGACACTTATTGTAGTACATATGCCACCAGTATCTAACCCAGTGTTGTTGTTTATATTTTAAGATTTAAAATTTTACTGCTGTTCGCTCTTGGTTTCAGCCAGATTCCTAGAACTATATGGGCATTAATTCTGGGTTTTCCTGCTGACAACTAATATCATATTGACATTTTGTCTTCTTGACCTCCCACAATGAACTTTCCTCTCTGTAATTAATGTGGGTGATTTGATGATTTATCAGAAATTAAATGTGTAATTAATTGTACCTATGTAGGCATTTATGTAATAAAAAGAAAATCCCATATATTTATACCATACATATTCTTTAGCTGGTACAAGCAATTTCTGTTAATTTCATACCTAACTTAGTCAGTAATCTGAATGTTAAGGCCAGGGGGTTTACAGGAACAGAATATGTTGCAAGGAACAGTCAGAGTGGCATGTTCAGCAACTGGGTTGTGCAGCTGTCTCTGGTCCACATTTGGGCAGTAGCCATTCAGGAATGCAGACAGCTTGTTAATAATCATGCCTATGTAGAATGCAACACAGTGGCTGCAGCTAAATTTGTAAATGACGGCTGCTTTCACAGGCAGCTCTGCCTTTGGAGAAGGAAATGTCTGAGACAAGGCTGGAGTAGGGTGAGAAGAGTTATCCTATGTGGCCAGACTGTAGTGCGACCATAGGCATATTTTGAGAGGGATTACTTGTCACTGAAGATGCAACAACTACAGGTGGCTAGGCTGTATGGAAGGGACTGCCTGGTGTGGAATGTATCACAGCTGTCAAACTGGAAGTATTGTTGGTGGTTGGTATGTTTAATGTGGATGGAGGTACTGCGTGTACTCATGTAGCCATCATTCAAGTGAAAGTCAACATCAAAGAAGGTGGTCAGTTGGGCTGAGGAGGAGCAGGTGAAATGTGTATACATCTGGTTGTGTAAGAACTTCTCATGCACAGTGTGTTTCAAAAACACTCTTACAGACTTTGGGGGTAGGTTCCTAACACAAAAAAACTCGTATAAATATACGAGTATGTTCAAAAATGATTAGTTTTCAAGTTATTAATGAAAGTTGATGTCGAATAGTTTGCCAAATACTGCCCAACTACTTCAAGTATCTATGCACTCGTTTGACTCATTGTATCCTAGACTGCATTGTGTTGCCAGGAAGACTAGTTTATGTTCATCATTCATCAGGCATTATGTACATGTACAAATGTAGTGAGTTGGCTAAAAGCAGCTGGATATTCATTTCATGAGAAGGTACACAAAATTTTTAAGTGTGGCAGTGGTAATGCTATGTAAAAAAGGCTGCAGAGGTTTTACAGGCCAAAGACAACTTGGTTAACCAGCCTTTGGTTCTCTGTACCATTGTCTTACTGAGACAGGCTCTGTAGCACCATAGACAACTGATTGAGGAAGATCATGTGTTGCACATACACCTGCCCAGCAAGACCACTTTCTATGGACTGTCAAAGAAGAGCCAGGTATCAGTGCAAGACAAGTGGTTCATGTGTGTGGTGCATCTCAAAATTCAGCATGGAGGGACTTTACAAGCAGTCGTGCATCCATATCATCTTCAGCACTGTGCGGGGCTCTATGCCTGCTGGTCACTGACTACAGGAGAACTTTCATCTATGGTTTGTTGCGCAAAGTGGCAATGAATTGTTAGTCTCTTCAGTTTGCTTAAGGATGAGGCAATGACTGGAAGAGATGGAATAACAGATTTCCACAACCAGATCATATGAGCTGATCATAATCCCCAGACTGGCTAGACTTAAGCATCAGTTTAATCTTAATGTGTGGACTGGAATTGTAGGAGACTATCTAGTAGAGCAATATGTTCTCCCACCATGTCTTACAGGTGCTGTCTGTTGGGATTTTATTCAGAACATCGCCAAGACATACTAGATAATGTGCCGCTGTAAATAAGAAGAAACATATGGCTTATGCATGATGGAGCTCCAGCAAATTTCAGCCTTGGTATTTGAGATACACTGGCTGATATCTACCATGACTGATGGATAGGTTGAGGAGGATTGGTTCCATGACCTATACATCCCCCATGACCTCAATCCTTTGGATTATTATCTCTGAGGGCACCTTAAACAGTTGATGCAGCACACCATCCATGTGCAGAAAATCTTCAATGTGTCAGAAAATCCTTCAAAACCTTTCAAAACCATCAGGAAGTATTTGAAAGGGTGCAACAATCCGTCATATGATGACTGCATGCACGTTCAGAAATAAGAAGGCATTTCGAGCATTTATTATGAGTTCGTGTGTTGATGAACTCCAGTCACCTAAACTGTGGACTTTCATTAATAACTCAGAAATAAAAGATATATGTTTAAATAAACTTATTTCTTGTTCTGATGTAAGAAACCTGTCCCAAAAGCTTATAAAAGTATTTCCAGTGCCCTAAAATATGATGTGGCAGCACAAGCGGTGTAGTTGCCAAGCAAAGTGTGCAAAGGATTGTGGTTATCTATGCACTGTGCTAGTGAAGTAGGTATGGATTATGCAATGTGTACATTTACTTAACAAATTGAATAATTTTTTAATGTAGTTTATGTTCATTTATATAAAAATGATGTTCCATTCTGTACTACAACCTTTTAGTGCCCCTTTTTTTGCGGTTCAGTCATGATAAACAGACATAGTTGCTCTCTCTCATTTAATATTAGTATGGATGAGGAAAGGAAGTAGTAATGTAATGGTCGTGGAATTCAATAAATATGCCATACACAGTTAAGAAGTGCAAATATCTACATCTACATCCATATTCTGCAAACTACTGTGAGGTACAATAGAGCATACTTTCCGTTGTACCAGTTTTGAGGGATTCTTCCTGTTCCATTCACATATGGAGTATGGGATGAATACGTAATTACTAACACAGAACAAAATTTAGTTTAATTTCCTACAAATATAGATGTTGGTAATATGTAACATATCTCATTGTTGTTACTTCAACAGGGCGATTCAGGTGGACCACTGCAGGTACGAGACATTGAACACTGCATGTACAAGATAATTGGAGTCACATCATTTGGGAGTTCAGTATGTGGAGCTGAAAATACACCTGCAATATACACAAGGGTTTCCAGTTATGTTCCATGGATAGCAAAGATTGTTTGGACTTGATTAGTTTTAACTTTTGTACTGCTAATTCATTGTAAAAAAACTCATCACATATGAAAGAAAACCTAATATTTTATTATTTGTTTCATGTAATATGTATTTAAGTGTAAAGTTAGTTTTTCAAAAGACTGAATATCAGTTGATTATTGCTCAAATGTGAATCCATGTCATGTAGAATCATTGTTAAGTAATATGATGAAACTTCCTAGCAAATTAAAGCTGTGTATCAGATTGACACTCCAACTTGGAACCTTGCCTTTCACAAACAGTGTTCTTGGAGGTAGACACTGGTAGAAATAGAGCTGTAGGCTTGGGTCACCAGTCATGACTGGACAGCTCAGTTGGCCAGAGAACTGCCCAGGAAACGCCAGGTTTCAAATTAAAGCCCCAATTCAGCATGCAGTTTCAATCTTTCAGGAAGTGTTAAAACAGTACACACTCTGTTGCAGAGTGAAATATTGTTTCTGGAAGGCATGTATAATTTTTATTGACTTGGTGCAAAAAACAAAGTTATGATTAATTCTTCTTAGGCCAACACCTGCGTAAAGTTTTTCATGCACTATAACAGCTTGAGTCTTTTTACTTATCACTTTCATTGGTGTATATGTGAATAAAGTTGCAGTAAGTTGGTTATATTCTCCCACATCGCAAACAGTTGACTTCCGTAACCTACTTCCTCTCTCAATGACACTTCATGTGGCCTTAAACTCATCCTTGATCAGTTGTATATTACTTACTTGTTGTCTGGTTTTAGTCTTAGAAATTTTCCCATGTCGAATGAATTCATTTACTGATGAGGACACTGATGTCTTTGCTGCTGTTTGTAATTCATTTCCTGTGAGCTGAACATTGTGTGGTGTCTTTGTCAACAAGAAATTGTTCTATACTAGGGAGCAGTGAAACTGATGACTGGTTGGGCAAATATAGAAGGTACTCACTCCACCTTTTCCGCACACTTCCCTCACTAGTGTTACTCTTTAGGGCTCAGTCGTTAGAATTTTCGGTTTTTGTGTTTAAAACTGAACTTGGCAGGCTATTGGAAAGGTGTGCTGGTGGCAGCATAAATGAAGCACAGTGCTGATATATTAATCCTGTTAATGAGAAGTGCCCATTCAGTAGCTATTGATTTCTATGATGCTACCTGGACTGTACCTGTGGCAGATATGATACAGTGAGAAATGTGTGCTTAGACATGAACCAAGTAAAGCTGCCACTTTTGCTGCTCCATAGTATAATGTTTATGTACAGCTTTCAGCTAATCTGTCACTTGGAAAACAAGTTCAGAAAGACTAATGAGAGTGCTTAACAGTAAAAATAAAATTCCATAATCATTCATTAAATTTGATGTGTAGTAGCACTAATTTATATAGTTATGACTGGTACTTAGCTCTCTAGGAGATTGTGGAAATATGTTACTGTAAAGACATAATTTAATTTAATTTAATTTCTTATTTAAATGAAATAAAAATGTATTTTTATGATAAAATACAATTTCCAGTTTTGTGTAGTATTCAATGCCAGTGATCCTAAGCATTATGTAACAAGTACCTATACCTTATAAACAGAGTATGATTATGCTAGCACATGTGTAACATCAACATTTGCTGATTTAAAATTAAATGCTTCTAGGGAAGAGCTATATATTTTGCAATCTGGACATGCAAAAACAATTCATTTGGTAAAGGAAACAAAATCCTAAGTTGGCAAGGCAGTAGGAATAAATGTGTAGATGTCATCATTATTCCTTATTTACAACTACAGCCACCATCTTCTTTCTTTCATGTTGTGCAATTGTGCTTCAACTCATACAATTTACTAATGTCTTCCTGAATTTGCTCTCTTTATTTTCCTTGTCCTCCTATTGGTGCAGTTCACAAAGTGAGTTGGTACAGTGGGTATGACACTGGAATGTACTCATCCCAAATGCAAATCCAAACTCCTTTCCAGCCACCTTGCATCAGGTTCTCTGTAGTTTCAGATATTCCTAGGTTGAATGCTGTGATGGCTCCTTTGAAAACATCATGGCCAGTTCCCTTCCTAATCTGTGCTCAATCCAATATAGTGCTCCTTCTCTAATGACCTCATTGCTGATGGTACAGCACCACGTAGCCTTCATTCTTTTAACTATATAAAGCCCTGTCACAACTGTCCTTTTGGCATTTTTTGTCAAAGTTTCTTCATACAACCAGGCACCTTCCTTCTTTCTTCTGTGTATCCTCATGTGATTATTTCAATCCATTTTTAACTCTGATGCCTTTCCTTAGCTTTCAGTATATGATACAATTTTTTCGTAAAAATGCAATTATTATTTTTGCTTAGTGTTAGCACTAGGTATAATTTACAGTTATGGTGACCTACAGTAAGTTCAGGGTATTATTAAATAAATAATGCAATTTCTTTCATGTCATAATGTATGTTGATCTACATTTACTTACTGCATGTTTACAGTGGTCCTGAGCTTTTTAATTCCATGTGCTCAAGCATTTGCAAGCACCATTCTATATGGGTTTCGTTATTGATAGTTTTTGTTTATCTTCTTTTTTTTTTGTACTCTGAATGCCTCACTCTACTTCAGTTTTCTTTTTTAAGTAATATTTCCTCTTGCATTTCTTTCTATAGCCTTTGAATGTGAAACAGCCTTCAACATCTTCACTTTTGAGCCATCTATGCTGAGTTGGGTTGCATTGTGACAAAAAAATAGGGCTTTTGTTTTCATGGTTTCTCTGACCACTTCAAATTTTTTTTCTATAGGGCTATGTCTGATTTGATACCCAATTACTGGCCAACTAACCTAGTATGGTACTCTACAGCTAATGACCACTTACCAACAGGACAAAAACTCATATCTTCCCTCCTTCAGAGCACTACAGTCTGTTTTGACCTACAGTATTAATATTACTCACAACATAGATAAGCTCTTGCTCCACCACTTACTATCACAGTTCATCTGAAATAACAAAAAACTGTCAAAGGTTTAGTCCGCCGCTCATGGTCTCGCGGTAGCGTTCTCGCTTTCCGAGCACGGGGTCCCGGGTTCGATTCCCGGCGGAGTCAGGGATTTTCACCTGCCTCGAGATGACTGGGTGTTTGTGTTGTCCTCATCATTTCATCATCATCCAGGAAAGTGGCGAAATTGGACTGAGCAAAGGTTGGGACATTGTACGGGCGCTGATAACCACGCAGTTGAGCGCTCCACAAACCAAACATCACAAACTGTCAAAGGTTTAGTGTTCTGGGAAGTGAATGTAAGAATTCCAAGATGCTTAAAAACAGATCAGGGGTACAGCCAAGGGAAATAGGATGGCTCCTTCCTGTGCCAAATGTTTCATGGGTTGCTAGGAGGGGTCTCCTGGGATCTATAGGTCTTCAGCCCCTGGTCTGGTTTAGGTACATTGGTGACATCTTTACCATATGGACTCTTGGTGAGGCTTACCTGTCAAAATTCCTGGAATATCTGAATACCTCCTCTCAATTATATTTCACTTTGTCCTATTCTGAATGACGAGCTGCTTTCCTAGATGTTGATCTTGTCATCTGTCATTTCATATCCCTACAAAGCTGGCAGATTCCAACAGTGACTCATTTGTATTATAGTTATAGGACACACTGTTTTTTTCATTTTTTGAACGAATTGGATTTTTTGTTGTTCGGAACAATGTCGGGGTAATATGTTCCTAAATGCTCCCACAAACACCACTGGGTGTGTCTTTTATGATTCTTGCCAAAAGATCAGAAATTATCTGTGTCTGAGTAAACCTTCATCAATATGGATTGATGATACTCCTTGTGGTATTTCAACTGTGATGTTGTTCTCCATCTTTTTTTTTTGATAGTATGGCAGTGTTCAACAATGCTGGCACATTTGTGTAATTATTTGCAAATTATTCTGGTTTGCCTGTATCATATTGTGATCATGGCGAAATCATGGTTGCATGATTATTTAGATAGCTGACCGATTCTGGTTTGAAGCTACAGATGGACTGTTTGAACTATTCTTTTGTAATCAGTGCAGTTCTTAAAATAGCCCCAACAGCTATGGAGGGTAAGAGTCCACATTACTGGGAAACAAGTGCATGACACGAGGTTGTTGTGCACAAAAGTTTTGTGCTCACCAAGGCATCGAGGAGGTGTCGGCTGTGGGTGCACCATGTAGTCTTGCAGATGCTGAATGTAGGCTGGGATAGATAATGTAGCAGGAAAAGGTGGCTCAATAGTCGCCTGGCAGGACCAGGGGCTATCCATATACCCTTTTTGTGTGGGAAGATTCCACGTCGTGGTGGGCAGCCAGCATACCTAACAATACCAGTGGAAAAGCAGCAGACCATTTGCCATCGCAGCAGGTAAGAGTGGATTTCAACATGCAGTGGAAATATTCCACCACACCATTTACTGTAGGATGACAGCTAGTGGTAGTGTGGACCAGGGTACTGCAGGTCTCAACGAGGATTCTGAACAAATGTGACGTGAATTGGTGCCCGTGGTTGGACGTTACGTGGTGGGGAACTGAAACGTGAATCCCATATTTTGATGAATGCAGCGGCGACTATTTTGGCGGCGACTATTTTGGCCAAAATGTCCAGGATGGGCATGGCTTCTGGCAGTGTGTGAACCTGTCTATCATAGTAAGGAGAAAGCATCAGCCATCTGAAAGGGGGCAAGTCACCGACAAGGTCAATGTGGATATGGGGGAATCGGTGTTCAACAGGAGGAAACGAGGCCTTTGGTGCATGAAAGTGATGGACCACTTTGAAATGTTGGCATGTGATTCAGACACACGTGGCAGTCCCATTAGACACTGGGCCAGAAAAAATGCTCCTTGACAAGGGCAGCAGATGCAGGCCCCAGGATGTGCTAACCATGCAAGTGGTTGAAAACCGATTTGTGGAAGGCCAGGGGAAGGTAGAGGTGGATGCTGTCTTTGGAGCCGATGGGCTGCACGGGGTCAGACAGGAGATCACACCAAACCTGCAGGTCAGTGCCTGTGACTGGGTGGAGGATGAGATTTGGATCCTGATGTCAGTGGGCTAGTATGGGGTTGGTGGTTTGGGCTTTTGCAAGGGCCTTGTAACATAGCATAGGGCTGAGGGTACATGAACAGCTGAGGTAACCGGCAATGAAGTTGTCGACGCCAGCTACATGTCACATATCAGTGTAAGTTGCGCTATGTGCTCCTGATGGCTGAACTCCTGAGGTGATATTTGATCACTGTCTTTCTGGCAAAAACCTGCTGCGAGTGACCAGTGGTCTGTAAAAATACAGAAATCATGACCCTCAGCAGAGGAGCAGAAATACTTCACTGCCTTGCACATTGCAAGCAGCTCCCAATTGTACGCAGCCCATATGCATTGCAGCTTGGCTGAAAAGAAAGACAGAAGCTGTCAAGCATACCCAGTATGCTGCTGCAGGACCATGCCAATCACAGACCGACTCACATCAGTGACAATACCGAGGGGTGTGAAGGGGTTGGAGTGCGCCAGGAGGGCCACCACGGCAAGGTCATTTTTGGTGTGCCCGAAACTATCTGTAATGCTACGAGTCTATGGTGCAGGTCTGTCACTTTTCGTTTTGCTGTCTGGCAGTGCGGCAGTGAGCGGTTCCTGCAGAGGCTGTCTTTTAGAAAACGGCGAAAAAAAAATTTTCCATCCCCAAAGTCTACATAGTTCCTTGAATGTTGCAGGCTATGGAAACAAGGCGACTGCACAGATTTTCTTGGTGAGGGGGGGGGGGGGGGGGCGCAAACAAGATGTGGAAATGATGTGTCCCAGGAATTCAATCTCGGCTACCCTGAACAAGCATTTGTTGATGTTGAGGATGATTCCAGGCATATAACGCCCCCCCCCCCCCCCACCCGGAGTTGTTCAGTGTTCGGTTGAGTTCTGGGCATAAGTAAGAAGTTGTCCAGATAGGTAAAACATTCCAGTGTGCCACAGAAGGCCGGCCGGAGTGGCCGTGCGGTTCTAGGCGCTTCAGTCTGGAACCGAGTGACCGCTATGGTCGCAGGTTCGAATCCTGCCTCGGGCATGGATGTGTGTGATGTCCTTAGGTTAGTTAGGTTTAATTAGTTCTAAGTTCTAGGCGACTGATGACCTCAGATGTCAAGTCCCATAGTGCTAAACCGAGCGAGGTGGCGCAGTGGTTAGCACACTGGACTCGAATTCGGGAGGACGACGGTTCAATCCCGTCTCCGGCCATCCTGATTTAGGTTTTCCGTGATTTCCCTAAATTGCTTCAGGCAAATGCCGGGATGGTTCCTTTGAAAGGGCACGGCCGATTTCCTTCCCTATCCTTCCCTCACCCGAGCTTGCGCTCCGTCTCTAATGACCTCGTTGTCGACGGGACGTTAAACACTAATCTCCTCCTCCTCCTCCATAGTGCTAAGAGCCATTTGAACCATTTTTTTTTTGTGCCACAGAGGACATCGCCCAGGAAACACTGCCACATTTGCATGGCATTACGGAGGCCGAAAGGCATAAAGGGGCTTTCGAAGAGACCAAAGGGTGTAAAATGGCTGTCTTCTCGATGCCATCTGGTGCAACAGGGATCTGCATAAAAGCTTGTGTGCAGTCTACCATACTGAATATGGGAGAATCCAAAATTGATTTGCTGTAACTGCGCAAAAGGAGGAATGGGATAACGGTTGAAAATTAAACATTTATTCAGGTGCCAGTAATCACCACAAGGGCACCAGGTGCCATCCTTCTTGGGAATTAAATAGAGTGCAGAGGACCATGGGCTTTATGAAGGTCATAGGCTTATGGCAGCAATGTAGGCTGCAATTTCTGTCCGCACGAACTTGCTTACAGCCAATGGGAGAGAATGGATGTGGCAATGTACTGATGGGCCCAGTGTAGTCGTGATATAGTGCACTGTGTTGTCATGATATAGTCCACTGTGTTGTGCCCGGGGAGGGGGGGGGAGGGATGAGGTGGGACAGATGGTGTAGAGTGCAGAGCGATGTGCTGCTCCATTGATCAGGCAACGATGCATGAGGTTTGGGGGGGGGGGGGGGGGATTGGTGTGGGAAAGGAAATCCACACTGAGAATCAGGTCGGTGACATCAGCCACAGAAAGACCAGAGAAACACCTAACTGAGGCCAAGGTCAATACGATGGGTATGGGGCCATAAGAGGAGATCACGGAACGGTTTGCAGCATCCAGCAGGAAGAGGGAGGCTGGGTAAGAGCCTGCGTGGGAAAATGGACAAGTCCAAACTGGCATTGATGAGGTAGAAATAGGGAGGGTGGAACAGTGCTGGTCCGATAGGAAACAGTTGCTGTGAAATTGTGGAGCAAGCAGGTGCACCTACCACTGGCCGCTGACCGTGTTTGGCTGCCATGAGCATGGCAGATGGCAGTTTGTTGTGTCACTGACAAAGCCCTTGTGTTACCAGCACACAGGATCAGCATCACATGGCTCCTCCTGCTCTCTAGACAGGTTGAGGAAGGGGTAGAGATTGTTTCACCTGCAGGAACTTGTGTGCTGGCTGTCATGCAAGCCATGTGGGTAGTAACTTTGGGCTGTGAAGGATGGATGTGGGTGGCATGGGGTGGAGGTGGGCAGATATGAGCATGTGAGGGCAGCAGTTATGTTGACCATCTCACTACTGAGGCACACCATGATGTGTGATAAATCAGACTGCTTGTCCTGAGGCACAAGCAGTGCTATCCTCTCCAGCTGTGTGGCTGGGAGACTTGCTGCTGTGATGGTGGGGGGCGATCGGGATGGCGGAAGGCAGATGAGAAGAAAAGGTGGTGGCTACTGCCAGCACGAGGTTGAGGGATTTGAACACCTGATCTGCTATCACGGTGGTCACGTTAATTGAGTATGATCCTGCATGGCGAGGGTGGTACAGATGGCCACCAGGAAGTGAGAACTCCAGTTGTGGAAGAGGAGATTGTCCAGCAAGATATGGGGTTCGGCTAAGGCATGGAGGTGCTGCAGAAGCTGAGTGGGCCTCATTTTGGAACATTTGCCTGATGGAAACAAGGCCTGGGAGTGCTGTTTTTCTAACAACGCTAAGCATGCGATCAGGTGCTTTTTCATTTTATCGCAGCTGCCGGACAGTGGAGGTTCAGTGATTGTCATGAGTTTCCGCTACGACCATGGGTCCGAGCTGAGCTGTGATAAGAGCGAATTTCGTTGTGTCACTCATAATTCCAGATCCGGTGAAGATCGGATGCAAACAATAGGCGCTGGTCACAGACATCAAATGCGGGGAGGTGGGTGGAAGTTCTGCTCGGCTGACTGGTCAGCACTAGGGCCTGTGCAAGGGGTGCAGTGGCGCTCATGAGTTGGGCAAACTGTGAAGAACTCATTAAAGCCAGCCACCTGAGATTGCAGGTCAGGAGGCCCACTTGCATGGCCAAGATCAGGGGGAATGCTTCCCACTGCAGAAGAGGTTCTGGAGGTTTGTTCTGTGGAACCATTGCCAGACATGCTGCACCTCAGTAATAAGTGTGGCTGGATAGATGGGAAGACAAAGATTGCATGCTTGGTGCCAACATGAACAATGTGTAGCACAGAAGTTTACAAAGGGCACTCTGATGAGAGATGTGCTGTATGAAAAAATTCAAGAATTGGGATCAACAGGCTGGGTACATGTGCAGTGCCCCCATTACTTACTGGATGGCTCGCCTTACCGCTTAATCTAAAGAAGTAGTAGTTGGGAATGCAATGGAATGGGATGCTTGTCTTAGAAACATGCATGAGGGCAGAAATTCAACCACACGATTATTTATTTAAGCACAAACCACAAACTATACACAATCAAAAACTACATATGAATTGTTTGACCATCTGTTCACTACAATTTGTGTCCTTGTTGGCAAACAATTTACTGTCTCAACATCTGAAAAGGGTGCCTACAATGACAAGGCGTTTGTTTTAAGGTGGGTAGCTCAAGTCACGCCGGCGACAGGTCGCCACTGGTCCTGTCCGGCAAATGAGGGGTCTAGTTTAGCAGGGGATACAACCCATCGGCTTTGACCAATGATGTCAGAATTGGCCAGAGAGCATGTATTACAAAGATGAAAGAGCTGAGGAGAATGTTCAGAAACAAAGGAATGCAAGTGAGAAAAACTGTACATATATATAAGGGCCAGTAGTATTTTCACGTTAACGATATCCCGTGTTTGTATCATACTTTCTCCGAAAAATACAATGGAAAGAAATTAATGAAATATATTACTAGCAAAGAATACATCACGTTACATGTATGTCAGTTGTATCTCGAAACTCTTTAGAACTGTATTGCTTAAATGCAGTACGGGATACAAGGTCAGCGTACGTCGATTTCTTATTTTCAACTAGCATTGCTGTCCTGTTGTTCACTTGAGCTATGTATCCCCTGCTTCACTGAACCGTAAATGAAACACCAGATACAAATTAAAAGCTCATTCGAAGTGTGTTGCGTAAGTGCATTACAGAATACGAGTTTGTCGTAAGTCGATTTCTTCGTTTTCACTAGCATTACTGTCCTGTTTTTCACTTGAACGGTGTATCCTCCGCTTCAGTAAACTCTAAGTGGAACACAGGATACAAATTGTAGATGTGTTGTTTATTTCGTCTCAGCTATTACTAACAGTCTTTTCTTACGTACATATCAGTACTACCGATGACAGAAGAACTTACGTATGTAATATATGTATACCAGACTCTATATATGTACACTGGTAACGAAAATGTGGAAATAGATGCAAGTTACATTTGCAACCTGTACCTCAATTGAACTACACGGAGACAAGAAGACGACACATGTACAATTTGTATCCCGTACTTCACTGTGTGGTACAGTTTTCTTGTTGCCTTGGACGCTCATAGTATCCCATTCGTTACTTGAGCTATATAGCTATACGCAACATATGTATCTAGCTCGCCTCGCCTCGCCTCGCCTTTACACTGACACTATATATATATATATATATATATGTCAAAATGGCCATACTGCTCAGAGCCATTTTGACATGTGTGTCAGTGTAAAGGCGAAGTGAAGGACGGGATACAAATTTTAGTTGTGTCAGTGGTTTCGTTTCGCCTGTAATATGGCAAGTACACATTCGAAAATGTCGTACTGATACTAGTGCTGGGAAACGAAAGAAGATCGACAGCTGAGAAATTACTGTTACGTACTTCACAACACGAAAATACACATATTGGTGGAATAATACCGTGAAATGTGTCAAAATAGTGAAATACAGTGAAAGAAGCAAATGGAAAAGCGAACTTACCACGCGGAAATATCGAGGAATAAACGAAGCTCGCCTAGACAGACATTAACGTAAATTACATACCCACAAACAGACAAATCCATGCCTATAAACGAAAATAAGACACTAAAAATTGTTCTACAATAACAAACTAATACTCCAAATTACCTCAATATCATTACGAGTAATTATTTTAATGTACAATGATAGCGCTTATCCGGAACACAGAACTGTTTTATTATCTATGCCTCGAAGTGAAGACATTACTATCTCTGATTAATGTATGACGTCATTGGTCAAAGCCGACGGGTTGTATCCCCTGCTTCACTAGACCCCAAATGAGGCGCGCTTGCAAGCTAATTGCACATTACAAAGCAAGGCCGACTCATCGAAATAAATCCGTGCACTGCTTACAGGACGCCATCGGGTCGCAGCAATCACAAGTCTTCGTATAGCACTTGGGTCCTCATTGAAAACACTGCACATTCACTGAAATTCTGTAGTTGCTGTTGCTACTGCTCCACACATGTGTCCACACATGTGCACACACAAGAATGGTGTCGTTGCCAGCTGGCAGGAAATCCGACGGAAGCGTCCGTTTTTGCACATTGTCGTAGGGGAAAGACATTCCTGTCAACAGTTGACTTTCACGCACGGGCTCTTTGGAGAAAGAGCAGGTGCGGTTGCGTGGATAGCGTCACTGCTAGGGCAGACTGTGTGCGTCTCGGAATTTGGAGTTTAGTGGCGTCACATTATTACTGTCAAATAGGGAGATATTTCAAATGTGAGTGCAGAACATTTTTAGCAAAACTTGGCACGAAAATGATACTTCCGAGCACTAGGCTTTGGGTGCAGAGCAAGCAAATAATTTTTGCCCCAGGTTACGAAAATATTTGGTTAGCTGACAGTGCTGCATCAAATCATGTCACGCAAATATTGGTTCACCTCTTTTAAACCAATTCAATATGATGACTCCTATGTTCAAATTAAAGACAACTCGATCGTTAAAGCAAAAGACAATGGACCTGTTGAAGTATTATCGTTAGTTGAGGAAGAATGGCAACCTCACCCTTTGGAAAACACTATGTATTCCTAAGCTAAAGTAAAACTTATTTTAAGTGGAAGCAATCACAAAAAGAGGAACGAAAGTTATCTTTCACGACAAGAGAACGGAAGTTCGCAATTCAGGTCTCATTGCAGCAGGAATATAGATGGGCAATCAGTGTTACCAGTACCAAATTTTGTTTAAATGTCATGATCTACTACAGACGAACACTATTTCTTCGAATTCCACAATGATTTTGCATGAGATCTGAAGAATATAGCTGACATGAACCTAATTCCTGGTCTACAAGTAAGTAAAGATGAAGAGCCTCATTGTGAGTCATATCAGTATGACAAGATGAAGAGAAAACCGTTTAATTCAAATTTGGAATCAAGATCGAAAGTACCTGACGAATTTATTCATGTATATTTGAGTGGGTGGATCTGAAAAACCGTCTCTTGGAGGTGCGCATTTGCACATAGTTTTCAAGAATGATTACAGTTCTACAGATATGTATATTTTCTTAAAAGCAAACGTGATACTTTCCTTACGTTTTGGAAATTTTAGAGACTGGTTGAAAGGCAAACAGGAAACAAAATCAGAGTTTCGAGAAGTCACAATGGAACAGAGTTCAAAAATAAACAATTTGAAGATTATTTCAGGCAAAATGGAATAATAAATGAGAAAACAAAGCCCTAAACACCACAACGGAATGGGTGAATTGAGTGAGAAAACAGGTCCATTGTTGAACGGCACGCACTTTGTTATTGAGTACAGACTTGCCCTAAGAACTGTGGGCAGAGACAGTAAATTGTTTTGCATATATATTAAACCGACGACCATGTAAAGCGAACAGTAACGTTATGCCGTCTGAAACATGGTTTGGAAAACCTCCATCTATAAAACACATGAGCACGTTTGGATCAGCAGAATGTGTAGACTTTCCTGATCAGTTTAGATCAAAATGGGATAATAAATAGAAGAAATTGATTGTGGTTGGCTGTTATGGATATAGCAACATTTATGACATTTATAATCCTGAGTCGAAGATAATTATAATCAACTGCAATGCCTCTCTCAATGAAGAGGAAACCCTTGACTTGAACATGGAACAGATATATGCTGAATTTTGCCTAGGAGGCCATCCTGCCGAAGATGTTCAAGAGGAATCTGAAGAAGATGATACTAGAGAATAAGTCAAAGGAAATGAAAGGATGAACCTGCTCGTTTTCGGGACCAACAAATAGCCTGTTATGCGATTATCTTTGAGCCTCAAACTTTTGAAGGAGGATTGGCGTCACAAGCAGTGGGAGAGGAAAATGGTCTCTCTGAAGAAGAACAAAACTTGGGATCTGGTACCATTACATACAGTTTAAGGCAGTTGGATGTAAGTGGTTCTATCATGTGAAGCAGAATCCTGAGGTAAAAAAGGACCACTTTAAAGTAAAAGGTTATTCGCAACGAGATGACATCGATTATGAAGAGACATTCTATTGCGCAGTGAGATGTGACATAATCAGAGTTTTACAAGCCGTAGTAGCTTCACAAGATATGGGAATCAGGAAGTTTGATGTTAAGACTCCATTCCTTAATGCTCTTCCTCCTGAAACAAAGACAGAGATTCGTAAGTAGAGTAAGTTTAAGAAAGAACTAAAAATATTTCTGCTAGAAAAAGCTTTTTACAGTCTAGATGAATTTTCAAGTAAATAAACTGTAGAATTTTAATAATACCAGTAAGAATATTATTTAACTTCAGCTCTGTATCCGTTCTTTCCGTAGTGCTTTAATGATTCTAATAAAACATGTATAGTCTTTTTTCTGTATTGCTGCTTAAAGAATTTACTGTACAAATTTTGATATAATTAAGTACTCAAATGTCTGTATATTATCAAATTGTATTTGTAAAAAACTGACAGGTTCCACGTCCTTGTGAACCCAACACAGTTGGACCTATGGAACACGAAATAAAATCAATCAATCAAATCAAAATCAATCAAAACGATTTGTTTCTGAAGACTGAAATACTGTTTGAAAATTGAAGAAGGTGTATATGGACTCAATAAATCACCACGTTGTTGGAATCAAAAATCTCTCTCTCTCTCTCTCTCTCTCTCTCTCTCTCTCTCTCTCTCTCTCTCTCTCTCACACACACACACACACACACACACACACACACACACACACACACACAAGGGAGGACTCGAACCTCCGCCAGGACCAGCCGTTTGGTTTAGAGCAACTGCATGCAGGCAAATGCATTTTCGATGCTTTAACATATGACCCAGTGGGTGACAGCATGCTTATTTGTAAATCTCCAGAAATATAGGAAAACATTTTGAGTGCAATGAGGTCAACGTTTGAAATTACTGTGGATAATGGAAAATAGTTCTGTGGACTTGAAATTGAAGACAACCATTCTGAAAAAGTAATCTACATAGGTCAGCAAGGTTACATCAATCGTCTACTTCACAATTTAAACATGGGTGATTCGAAACCGAGCTCCACTTTTGATGCTGGAACCATGCTGCAAAGTGAACAATCTCCTGCAAACCAAAGTGAGGTAAAGGATGTGGACAGTAAGCCCTATCGACAGGCAGTTTGTAGCTTAATGCTTGCAGTAACTGTCTCACGGCTGGACATCACCTTCGCTGTGAACATGGTGAGTAGGTTTCTATATAATCCAGGTCATGATCACTGACATGCTATTAAAACGATTATGAAGTATCTGCAAGGTCCAAGGTCCTGGCTATAAGGTATAAAGCCGACTCAACTGGACTGGTGGTCTGGACTTTACTATCTGCCGTTAATGACACACCAGTGTGTCAGTACAGGACACATCACCTCACAGTACATTTTGGATTGCGGCGCACTTGCAACTGGAATTTTGTGATTGCCGATGTATCTGTACCAATTATAGGGGCGTATTTTCTTCGTCATAACAAACTTTCACTAGATTTAGAAAATGGAATGATTAGTAGTACTACACTACTGGCCATTAAAATTGCTACACCAAGAAAAAATGCAGATGATAAACGGGTATTCATTGGACAACTATATCATACTAGAACTGACATGTGATTACATTTTTACGCAATTTGTGTGCATAGATCCTGAGAAATCAGTACCCAGAAAAACCTCCTCTGTCCGTAAAAACGGCCTTGATACGCCTGGGCATTGAGTTAAACAGAGCTTGGATGGCGTGTACAGGTACAGCTGCCCATGCAGCTTCAACACGTTACCACAGTTCATCAAGAGTAGTAACTGACATATTGTGACGAGCCAGTTGCTCGGCCACCATTGACCAGACGTTTTCAATTGGTGAGAGATCTGGAGAATGCTGGCCAGGGCAGCAGTCGAACATTTTCTGTGTCAAGAAAGGCCCGTACAGGACCTGCAGCATGCGGTCGTGCATTATCCTGCTGCAATGCAGGGTTTTGCAGGGATCGAATGAAGGGTAGAGCCAGGAGTCGTAACACATCTGAAATGTAACGTCCGCTGTTCAAAGTGCCGTCAATGCGAACAAGAGGTGACCGAGACGTGTAACCAATGGCACCCCATATCATCACGCCAGGTGATACATCAGTATGGAGACGACGAATACACGGTTCCAATGTGCGTTTACCGCGATGTCGTCAAACACGGATGCGACCATCATGGTGCTGTAAACAGAACCTGTATTCATCCGAAAAAATGACGTTTTGCCATTCGTGCACCCAGGTTCGTCGTTGAGTACACCATCGCAGGCGCTCCTGTCCGTGATGCATCGGCAAGGGTAACCGCAGCCATGGTCTCCGAGCTTATAGTCCACGCTGCTGCAAACGTCGTCGATCTGTTCATGCAGATGGTTGTTGTCTTGCAAACGTCCCCATCTGTTGACTCAGGGATCGAGACGTGGCTGCACGATCCGTTACAGCCATGCGGATAAGGTGCCTGTCATGTCGACTGCTAGTGATACGAGGCCGTTGGGATCCAGCACGGCGTTCCGTATTACCCTCCTGAACCCACCGATTCCATATTCTGCTAACAGTCATTGGATATCGACCAACGCGAGCAGCAATTTCACGATACGATAAACCGCCATCGGGATAGGCTACAATCCGACCTTTATCAATGTCGGAAACGTGATGGTACGCATTTCTCCTCCTCATACGAGGCATCATAACAACGTTTCACCAGGCACCGCCGGTCAACTGCTGTTTGTGTATGAGTAATCGGTTGGAAACTTTCCTCATGTCAGCACGTTGCAGGTGTCGCCACCGGTGCCAACTTTGTGTGAATGCTCTGAAAAGCTAAACATTTGCATATCATAGCATCTTCTTCCTGTCGGTTAAATTTCGCGACTGTAGCACGTCATCTTCGTGGTGTAGCAATTTTAATGGCCAGTAGTGTATTACTGGCCATTCAGTGTAGAGACACGTGGACAATATAGTCGCAATAGCACAGGGGGATCGCCAGGACACTCAGTAGGTTACAGCAGGCGTTATAGCAGAAGGCGACACTATGTCAAGACAATTCACAGTTACAGGAAGCAATAACGAACCGTTAAGAGCAGCTGGACAGCAACCACAAGATATTAGAAGGTTGGCAGCATCAGGAGCAGCAACCTCAGTCTCAGGTGCAGCGGCTTATCGACACACTAGGCTGGCGTGACGAAATACACAGGTCAGCGGAGTGCAAGCCACCACGATTTTGCATAGTTACGCCGGCAAGAAGAAAAACTCACTCAGTACAAAACATGCACAAAAAGCATTCGTTTGTATTGTTCAAGGGACATTCACACACTGCAAGGTCCCCCAGCCTTCGCCAAGGCAAGGAGACTTACACCAGGTAGGTGTCGGGCAGTTAAACAAGTTTTAAACGAACTTTTGCACTCAGGCATAGTTCAGTCTTCTGCTAGAGTGGGCATCGTCTATCCCTTTAGTACCTAAAAAAGACAGTTCTTGTAGATTATACGGAGATTACAGATCACTTAACTAACGTATTATACCGGATAGGTGTCCCATACCCAATTCACAGAATTTTTCACAAATTCTGGCAGGTACAAATATGCTTAGCGTGACAGATTGCAAAAATGACTATCATCAAATGTCAAAGCCGCGGCCAAACATTCCAAAAACGGCAATTATCACGCTGTTTGGCCTCCTTGAATTTGTGCAAATGCCTTATAGGGGGAAAAATGCAGCCCAGTATGAGGAGAGTTCCCGATATGGTTTTGTTACTTGGATGATATACTGCTTTTCTCAGAATCGGCGGAAGAGTTTCAAACACATTTAAAAATTATTTTTGATACTCTGAAGATACATGGTCTCGTGATCGATGAAGAGAACTGTCAACTTCAGAAAAATGAGGTAACCTTTTCGGCTCATTCTGTATCTACATCCGGTATTGGACCTGCAGGTGATGGGATTGAAACTATCCGCTCCATGCCTAGACCTACAGCATTCAAAGAGCTGCGACGATTTCTTGGAGCAGTTATCTTTTACAGGAGACGTTTGCAAGCAGTGCATTTGCAGGCTACCTTTGACAGCCATCATGAAGGGGAAAAGATGATCACGGGTAGCGTGTGCTGAAGTGGTCAGATGGGCTTCAGAGAAGGTCAAATGCAGCTCTGAACAGGCAGTTACATTAGCACATCCGGTAGTGGGTGCCCCTTTTGACTAGGCGCAAATTGAGACGCGTATAGCGCGTGTGGTGCGGCGCTGCGCAGCGCAGCGCGCTTTTTTGTAATTACACAGGTTCAAATTGGGTCGCGCAAATTGCGACGCGACGCGACGCGACTGGGACGCGACACCCGCCTGCGCCAGGTAGCGGGGCGCTGTGGTTGTGGCACAGTTTCTCACGCCGCGCGTCGTGCGAGCACTTACGGCCGGTTCCCACTAGAGCGCGGCAGCGCGGCGTGCGGCAACGGCGGCGGCAAGCATTTTCCGCGTTGACGCGACGGCTCGCGGAATTGGCGTTCCCACCTGGAAGCGGCAGACGCTAGCGGTAGCCAATGACGGACAGACACTGAGGTACGGGCTGGGACCCACCGAAACGACCGGTGTGTTTGAATAACTGTATCTTACACCTGCATGAAGGAAAGACGAAGTTGGGTGAAGGCATACAAATTTTTCATTTTCTGTACATTGTACTCTTTCACATATTTCATTATTTATGTTTTCTCATTTCACCATAAACAGATTTCGTGACTACCGTTCATGATTGTTCACTATCTCCTAACACATTGAAACAATGTACGACAAAAGAGGTTATTCAGATGGTTAAGCGAGACAAAAATTTAAAATGTGATACGGTAGCATGTACAGGAAATCAGTAAGAACACAAAGGCTTGGGGGAAGGGATGAAAGTGGAAGCCACCTGATAGAATTTCGCACAGATCATAATGTAATCATCGCCAGCACCTTGCTTAAGAATCATGAAAGAATAAAATATTTTTGGAACAAAGTTTTCGAAACCAGATTCTAAATTATAAGACATTTCCTGGTGCTGACGCAAACCTACAATAATTTATTGGTTACGAGCTGCGGTTTACAACTAAAGAGACAGTAAACGATAGCAAATTAAGAAAATGGAACTTGAATAAGTCAAGACCCACAGTTTTTCGATAACCTTAAAGTTACTGACAGAAACAGAGGAAGGAATCCGCTAGAATACGAATCTTTGAGAGAAGAAGTGGTGAATGCAGCAGAGTACATGAACGGGAAGAAGGTACAGTAGAAATCGTTAGATAAAACGTGATATATTAAATTTGAAACGAGGGAAAAATATAATAATGTAGCAAATAAAGTAGGCCATCGGAAATAGAAATGTCTATATATGACGTTAACAGAAAGTCCAAAATTGCAATGCGATTTTGCTCTTGGAAAACATATGGGAATGAAAAATGAGAAAGAACAAAGAAAACTTTGCTCAAAGGAGAAGCAACTGTCAAGAACTCATTTGGAAAAGCCAGAACTATGCAGATGAGAGAAGGCTAGAAAGTGGAAGGAATATGTAGAGAGGAGAGGGGGAGGGGTTGTACAAACTAACATAAGCACAATGTTAGATTCCTGTGAGATGTCTGAACACGCAAGGCAATACTGATCCTACCACTTAGCTAAGTAGACACACTGAAGAACTGCAAAATGTGTTTATAGCATTTGCATGTTTAGAGAAAGGTTTTGACAATCTTAATTAAAACATTCTTTGAAACTCTGGAGATGTCATCGATAAAACACAGGGCCACAAGATTATCTACAACTTGTACAGAAACCAAACTGCATTTCTAAGACCTCAATGGCTTGAAAGGGAAGCAGTAATTGAGAAGGCAGAAGCAGAGAGGATATAAAATGAAGACTGTGAATAACAACAAAAGCATTCTGAAAAAGAAAATTTGTTCACATCGAATATAAATTCTAATGAATGGGTACTATTTTACAAAGGTATTTGTTTGGAGTACAGTATTTGTGTGGAGTGCAGCCTTGTATGTAAGTGAAACGTGGGCGATGAACAGTTCTGTCAAGAAGACAATGGACGCTTTCAAAACGTGGTGATCAATAAGAATGCTGAAGATTAGATATGAGGACCGTGTAACTAAAGAAGAGGTACAGAATTAAATAGAGGAGGAAGAGGAAATTATGGCACAACTTTGACTACAAGAGGGGTAAGTTGACAGGACATATTATGAGGCGTCAAAGAGCGAGGACAAAGGGGTTGGGTGATAGTATTCTGATAATAATCATCTGTTGAAATGCTATTCTACTATTTTATCTATTACTGTAAGCAGTGAATTTACTCTTCCATGCACTCCTCCACAAAACATTTAAACCAAAACTGAAATCAGCTGAACACCAAATCTTTCAACCACTGTCTGACAACTACTGCATTCACTTTCAACTTTCTATAACTATCACTGGATAGCCACACACACATACAGATATAAGGAGAACAGAAATAAACAAACATTAGTTTTCAGCATATAATTCTTTAGGTTGGCAACATGTACATAAACAAACCAAACAGGAAGGGACATGAGGTGAACACACTGTAGTTGCGACTTCAAATCAGTGTTTTCGGTAAAATATCTACAGCAAGTGACAGAAGAAAAAAAATAACATGAAAATGTGCTTATGTTCCATAATCTAAGTTTTAGTTCAACCTCCAGCATGTGACCAGGTGAGGGGAAACGCAAATGTCCGCCAATAACTCGATTCACTGTAAGTAATCAGTTATTCACGTAAAAAAAGATGTGAACTGTTTTATAATCTGCAAGTATCACAAATCAAAACAAAACTGAATCATTCTAGATTCCACCGAAGATGCCTTAAAGTAAAAGGCGAAACGCGTGTTGAACCAATAAAGTACACTGGATAAAGAAAAAAAACGTTTGTTACTTCCAAAGAAAATAATCAGTAGCTGTAGATACTTAGCAAATTACATCTTATGACATACCAGTAAATTAGTCTCGGTTTAACTTCTCATTCCACATGCTATTAAATGCCGTTTAAAAAAATTCATCTATCCCTTCCGAAAAAACTGTAGTTTCTTTCATATCTCGGTAGATAAACAGATTTAGGATATTTATCATGTGACGAAATACCTGACTTTTTACAAGTTATCGTTTGCAAAAGAACACGTTTCGATTTCTTGAACCTTTTACGAAATTTGCGGTTGATACAACCACATGGTTTACACCGAGCAGGACGAAGTACCGGTCGCGTTGCGAGCGACCTGCGCACGGTCACCGCACAGCCCATCCGCCGACGTATCATTCAATATCTCGAGAACGGCGATAGCTATCGTTCTGCTCTCAGCTTTAAAAACAATTTCGATATGTTGACTAAATTTCATACGCAATAATGTATTACCTAAAATTAACTGTACGCAAAGTCCACGCAATGCGTTTTTACCTCTGCACACTCATTAAAATTTCGTGTAAAGGTTTACGTAAATGCGATACAGCAAGTAACCAAGACGAATAACGAAAAGAAATTAGGTCCTTTATCGAGAGAAGATATCAGGCTGTAACATGCCCAAGAATCAAATTTTTCTACCGAATCGTTTCCTTGGAATCGGATGATAAGTATTTCATGGCTGCTGCCGCGTCCGCGCCAGCGGTTCGGCGAAAGTTCGTGTGGCCCGGGGTTCCGTACCTGACGTCACGCTCAGCACGTTCTGTGATTGGCGGCGCGCATCTTGAGTGCGGCACGCGGCAGCGGAAGCGGTTCGACATGGTCAAACCGCGACGCAGAGGCCGCCGCGCCGTGCCGCTGACGCCGTTTCCATTGCAACCACGCCGCTGACGCGCGGCAGCCCTAGTGGGAACCGGCCTTTAGGGAGGGGTGAGGCGGGTAGTGGGAAAGCACTCCTGCCATATGCTCACTTCGGCATGGCGCATATGGGTAGTGGAGGTATTGCCCATCCGAAAAATACGGCCTTGCAGTATACTGACTTTTATTGTCAATGAGTAGTGTTTCGTTTTTCGCCGTTTAAGCACTCAATCTCTTTTCATTGGTACACTATAGTTTTCAGTTACATATATCTGTATACTTTTTTGTTTTGTTTGTTCTTTTGTCAAGAACAATGCACAGTTCAATAACTGGTGAGCCATTAGCCACTATAATTATATCTTTGCATCCACAATGTTTTCAGATCGTAAAAAGGGGCAGACGATTTATCGTAAGGGTAGTGAATAAGGAAGTACGGAATATTATAAAATAATGTTACCTAGAAGCAAGGCAGGATAGTAAAAGAAGGTTATGTACTTGCTGCCTGGTGACGTATCTCTACGATCTGTTAAAAAAGTTTGAAAGGCGTAATTTCCACAGGTATGGCGCCTTTGCACTCCTGATAAAAAGCGTCCGAGATATGAAGTACACAACTTTCACTATCATTATTTGGATATGGAGGTAATAAAAGATATTATACTATGTACATGTTTCGACTGCAAGCTGTAAACAGTCGAGAAGCCCTCATGAATAATGAAGTTTTAACCGGCTCGCCATGATGAGAAGCATTTTAGTGGTTGCATACACACTGTCAGCATTAATAAACTAATTATACAACAGGTTACACAAATGAGGTAGTGGTCGGTATTATTTCGAAAGTATGAGTATCCTGAAAGAGTGTGGTGATTTGATATATTTAATTTGTTGAAATGTATTGCTGATAAAGACAGATCTAATTACATGACAACGTCTTTTGAAAGACACGAACTCTTCCCCTCACAAAGCACACTTGGCTAGCTTCCGCATTCCTGTCGCGCGCATTATTCTCAGGTGCTGATGATACACTGACCATTGTGTTGTGTCACATATCAATTGTTTACTTTTTTCAATAACAACCATTTTATTCGCGAATCACACATTGTCAGTTTGGCAAGGCGTAGGTGAGTAACCAGCATCTGGTATGTGCGAGTCATATTGCCCGAAGGGTACACTCGTCATTATTTTAATATTACTCAGACGAAGAAAAGGAATAAAATCCTTTGGTAAGTTCCCATTCCAGTCTCTCAGTGTTAAAAATACGACGGGTTATGTGATTAAACCAAAATTCCAACAGAATTGGCGATTTATTTTTGTGTGAATTGTTAACCTTTTCTCCTTTGAAGAAGCATCAACTATTTATGAGTAACGACCATATTTCTCTTTTTGACAGTTTTAATTGTACTTACTTCGCCAATACACAGTATAATTTGCACAAATTCATTTTTGCAGCGGCTACTGTGACAGAATTGTGAAACAGAGTGTCTCATTAAACAGTTAACGAAAAACCTCATTGTGTCGGTTTGTGGTAGCATAAGAGAAGAAATTTCATGTTTATTTTCATACTATGAAACTCTTGTTTCACTAGCTGTCGATAACTCTTAAGGAATTACAGTCACTGGAATGAAAAAAAAATAGACAGTACAACTTCAGATATATCGCCATAGATTCGAAGGTTCAATGTGTTGACGAACTGGCAAAGGACTCTTCTCCTTGTGTTTCATCATTCGCTAAAACTTCGTTTCGGTGTCTCGAGCGGTTTATATATAGGGCAATTGACCTATGTCAGAGGGGGTACGGGAGGATAGGTAAGGGACATCTAGCTACACTGCATCATCAATAATATCACTGGAAATCTGGTAACAGTGCACCATGTTCCAGAACTGAGACTGTCTATCTACTTGCCATTGTGTGTAACACAATCTCCTCTGGTTCACACAGCCAATATTGGGACAGGGGCCATTACATTTCTGATGTGGTGAGTCCAATGGCAGTGTCCTATTTTCAAGGTCTATGTGACATTACCTTTCAACAAGACCACATGCTGCCTGTGCTGTTCTGACCTATCTTGATACACAGGCCGTTTAACTTGCCCTGGTCAAAATATTCGCCAGATTTTTCATGACTCATCAGTCATAGATTGTCGAGACACTGGCATGTCACTACCCATCAACCACTTTGAATGATGTGCTGCCAGAGAATGCAATTCTAGCACAACATGTGGAAACCTATGCTCCCCATATCAACTACAAATTCAATCCTGTATTCTTCCTGCTATATTGTAAATGAATAACAAGTAAAATTTCGTTAATCGCTATCCTTCTTGGTGTTGCAGTTTGAGTGGCCAGAAGTGTAGTATCACTACACAAATAAGTTACGACCAGAGTGATTGCAATGCGGTATTCCCGTATGAATTTTGTCGCCAGCCTGTGCAATTTATATTGAAATGACCTACTATTAACTGTGGCAGTTCCGACACACAAACCTCCAAGTGCAATACCAGAATATCATATCAAATGGTTGTCTGCAAAAACTTAAACCGATGCACCAAGAGCGCATCCGCTCGGAAGTAACACCATACTAGCGGTAACCACAATGTTTTAACTACCGCCAAAAAATATATAACTATGTAATTAATTTTTTATTTGTTTGCAGGTAAATGTCAGATGTCCTGGCATGCAGTTACATCCCCAAGCCTGAGTCCATCAGTACTTCGCCAGAGGAGCCAAAACAAAATAGCGCTGCTCATCCTCACCCTATTTCAATTTTTACCAGGATTTCAGACATGTCACTATAGCAAAACCAAACATTAATTATCTACGGGGTGGTTATAATTAAACTCCGGCTACTGTAGAGATTCCCCATTAAAAAGGACTTATTAGGACAATGAAACATTGTGGAAACATTTTGTAACGACATGAGGAAGGGAAAGAGTGAATACACCATTGAAGAAAACACATTATATTTCTTCATGGAAGGGTAACAGTTGTTAACTGCATAAAATGTTTATGTCCTAGGGTACAGACGTTGCTCAACGTAATGATCATCTGCGTCCACAACAACCTGGATACGATTTCACAGCTGTTCGCAGCGCTTCTGAATGGTGGACAGTGGAATGTTCAGCTGTTGAGACACAGCTCGTGCACTGCTTGAAGAACACACATTGTGTCTGGCATTCTCAGCCATGGTAACAGTAACTTCTTCAACAATTTGTGGAGCAATTGGCAATTGGCTTCTCCCAGGAACATTTCCAAATTCTGCAGTTAATTCGAATTTTTGAGTCATTTTCTTCAACCCTGACCCAGAAAGATGTCTTCTCTGTATTCCATCAACTTGTCGATATTCGTGAAGAGCAGCAGCACTATTTCTGTGGTTTTGATAAAACAGCTTAACGTGTAAACTTTTGTCTGCAACTTAATGCAGACTGATGGCTGTGGTTCAGTCCTACGTCGCCGTACTAGTGCCGGCAAATCATGCAGCGCACAGTCTGAACAGCACTCCTATAAAGTTGGGTACTAAACTAAGCCGTGTACGAACAGGCCTTGGAAGGCCCACCGGTACAGTCATCCTCGGCACACAGGCGTCACTGGAGGCTGATATGGAGGGGCATGTAGTCAGCACACCGTTCTCCCGGTCGTATGTCAGTTTACGAGACCGGAGCCGCTACTTCTCAATCAAGTAGCTCCTCAGTTTGCATCACAAGTGCTGAGTGCAGCCCGCTTGCCAACAGAGCTCGGCAGACCGGATGGTGACCCAGCCAAGTGCTAACCCAGGCCGAAAGCGCTTTAAGGTAGGTGATCTGACGGGAACCGGTGTTACCACTGCAGCAAGGGCGTTGGCCACAAAGTTGGGTACGCATACAGTAAATAGTTTTACTCTAGAATAGTGTTGGAGTCGATGCTCTGGGCCTCGGTGCCTGTGGCTGCCAGTTCGGGGGCCCAGGGTGGGATGATGAGTACTTACACATAGGTGGCGCGGTTAGTGCGCCTCCAGATGTCTCCAGTATCGCCACAAAGAGAAAAGGGAGATTGATATGTATCATGCACACACACATGCAATAAATATACTTATTGATCAATAATTTCAGATACTTTTTAAGCTTTCTATGCAAAAGTATTGTCTTTATATGAGAAAACTGAATACATTGGCTTGAAAAACTTTCCCCTCATGTAACGTGTGTTTTAGAAAAGTATTTAATTGCTGAGCAAAACTGACTGTTGGTTGGTTGCCCTGTGTTGCCCATGTGAACAGTGTCATGCAATAGAACTTTAATAGAACTTTAAACTTCATGAAAGGCAAAATTTGAAATAAAAAAATGAATCCAATTAAATGCCAAAAAAACTAATTCTAATTGTGTGCTCAATGAAAACTATAAAACTCAGTACCGAAGCACATTATTTTTCGATGTGTGGTATAAAGTACAGTGTTGGACTAAGAATATGCAAAAATAAATTGCTGCTGTACTCGTGAGAAAATAACTTTCAAATTATCAATGCTGTTCACTGAAAATTAATGTACTTGCTAGGACGACACCAGTAATCCTGACTGTACAGTGTTTGCACAAGAATGCAAGGTGAGATCTGCCCTGAAATAAAAGTGTCTTAGCCAGCTGAAGTGGCCGTGCAGTTAAAGGCGCTGCAGTCTGGAACCGCAATACCGCTACGGTCGCAGGTTCGAATCCTGCCTCGGGCATGGATGTTTGTGATGTCCTTAGGTTAGTTAGGTTTAACTAGTTCTAAGTTCTAGGGGACTAATGACCTCAGCAGTTGAGTCCCATAGTGCTCAGAGCCATTTTAACCATTTAAAAGTGTCTTACCTCAACATGCTGTCCTTTTTTTTCTGGAGTACTGACGTTCATGAAAGGAAATACAAATCAGCAGGTGCAGCAGCTAATCATAAATAATCTACTCTAAGCTCTTTTTCGTCAGAAGCAATCTGTTGCTGTGTGTGGCGTAACGTGTAACGTACACACGATAAAAATCAAAATTTTACTATGACTCATGGACGTAGGTTTTACTTTAAAGAAAATCATTTTTGAGAAATAAAACTCTGATTATTGACAAAAGGACTGCACAACATAACAAGACTCTAACAATTACAAAATTCTCTCATTACAAAGAAACAACAAACATACCTTTGAAAATGCTCCAAAATCTTCTCTGTTATACATAAACAGCAAGAAAGTATTAAATGAATTACCATCTCCAAAATAAAGTATTCCAGATAGCTTCTCCCCGATTCACAATAATAGATCCTTTTTGAAAAACTTATGTGCACGCTTCCATGCCCCAAATAAGAATATTTCACCACTGCACAACTGAATGACATTGTCGCCCACAGATAAAACTAAAAACAGAGTCAAGGATTTTATTTATTATCTCTAGAGTGCGCTCATTCGTCTTTGTACCAATACAGCAAAGGTGAATTATTGACAATAGCAGAAAATACGTGAGAACTTAACAACTTACTTTATGGTTCACAAAGTGATTTTAACCATGTCAAACTTACGTCATCTTGGATATTATTAGCCATATATTGATTAATTTTCTCGTTCATGAAAACAACCTCACCACTAGGCTATGTTGTCGTCAAGTGTGTGTAAAGGAAAAAAAAAGAAACAAAAAACATTGTAAGCACTCTATGCAAGGATAATTTTTGTTGGTAGAATAAGTACTAATATTCATATGCGCTCCTCAATGATTGGTGACATCTCCCACGAACACACTCTAGAGGATGGTGCCATGGCCTGTTGTATCTCCTCGGCTATGTTGTTATTAACTTCATATAAAGGAAGAGGTGCGAGTGGGACTCGCGCACCGACACTTTCGTACAAATTTAAGTATTCAAGAGGGGCACTCACCATAATGAGGCAATGGAATGCTTCCATTCAAAGCGATTATCACCACACGCGTCACGACATTTACCCCACTGGGAGACGTGACAATGAGAATGCGATTGGCTGCTGATGGATCCACAACACTTCCTCGTCTGATTGATACCAATGTCCATGCAAGTCTTTCTTCAGGTTGTCAAAGACGTGAAAATCACAGAATGTACGATCCAGGCTGCACGGAAGATGTTGCAGTGTTTTCCAGGCAATTCGCTGACGTGTAGCCTAGCCATTCCTCCAATTAGCACTGTGCGGGCTGGCGTTATCGAGCAACAGGTTGATTCCGTACGACAACATTCCTGGGCATTTTGACAATGGTGCGTCACAGTTTCTGCAAACTGTCTTCATAGCACTGCACATTGATTGTGGTTCCGTGCTCGAGCTCGAGAAACTCTACGAGCAGAGTGTAATACCCCTTTCTAATAAATTTCTCGTTTGTGTAAAATTATGTGTAAAGATTTGTATTGTCTGTGTAGTGAAAGAAGTTGCAGCCTTCTTATTTACGAGGGTTGGAACCTTAATAGTAGCAACTATTTATTTACAGCTCGTACAAAATAGATACGTGTTTCACACTTTTACTGACCTTCAAAGTAGTCACCAGCATTGTGTCATCACTTCTGTCTCTATGCTGTTCATTTTTGGAACACAACCTACGACCAGCCTAGAGACAGAAGTGATGACACTTTCTTCAGGACCTGACTATCATATTGCAGGACAATGCTGAAGCACGTACAGTGGAAGCTGTTACTGATTTGTTTGACTGATGGGGCTCCTACGTGCTAAACCACCTACTGCACTCCCCTGACTTAAGCCCTCTTGAGTTCAACTCGATTTCTAAACTGAAGGAAACACTTCACAGCATTCGCTTCAGAACTGCTACAAATCCGTCGGACAATAGATTGCGCCTCTCAAACTGTCAACACAACTGGCACTGCTAAGAGTATCCTACGACTTGCGCATCGCTGGCAACGGGTTATACACAATGCTGGTGACTACTTTGAAGGTCAGTAAAACTTTGAAACACGTATCTTTTTAGAGTTACTTATTTAGACTTACTAATGCATTGATTATTCATTAATCCGCCATATCATACGTTCACCTCAATATTTATTGTATTACGAGTTCTATTTTTCAGCATTTCTCGCAGGGAATCCACAACATTTCGATGTGGCACCGATTAGTTACTGGACGACAAGAGCCTGCAGCCACTCAGAGAAGTAGCCCGAGTTTTTCAACTCAATCATACTGCACAGAACGATCATCGAATTGCGATATGGAAGTTACATTTTATGAAAGTCCATCGGTCCACATCCTGTGTTGCGCCACTCCCAACACGTCAGGGAGGCTTGCAAATTTCATTCTGGTAAAATTTTTAAATATTTCAGTTGGCGAACGTGGAATCCAACTGACAGGAGCCTCCCTACAGTCGAAGAGGAAGGTCATCATAACTTTATGTGGTGACATTTGTTGCGACTGTGCAGGTGCACAATCACCATCAAAGAGTCTTGCGGACAATATAGCAAGTCCATAAACCACCACTTGTGCACTCACAAAGTTTTTGGAATTGTCCTTAGAACCAGCCATGCTTTTAACCAGTCCCTTGCTGAATTCTCAACACAAATGTGAACACTAACAGTCCCAACTTCTCATCTATTGTGCATATACTATGACCAACAGAAACGTGTGCAGTGAAATGTAACTTAATTTGAAGAACTGGTGTCTATACAATTATAAATTTACAACATAAGAATACAATTACAAAGGTACAAAATACATCATTAAAGAACATAACAATACAGATAACATTTGTAGTAAAGGGGCTTTACAAAAGAATAGAAATAAACATATACATCAGTGTCACAGGAATTATGACATAAGTAAATACATAAAAGGTCTGAATAACTTTCGAAACAACAACTTCACACGTGAGCATAAAAAAAACAGGATAAATAATGTCTAAACATCTTTACAAAGTAAATAACATATTATAAATGCAAATTATACAGGGTTATTACAAATGATTGAAGCGATTTCACAGCTCTACAATAACTTTATTATTTGAGATATTTTCACAATGCTTTGCACACACATACAAAAACTCAAAAAGTTTTTTTAGGCATTCACAAATGTTCGATATGTGCCCCTTTAGTGATTCGGCAGACATCAAGCCGATAATCAAGTTCCTCCCACACTCGGCGCAGCATGTCCCCATCAATGAGTTCGAAAGCATCGTTGATGCGAGCTCGCAGTTCTGGCACGTTTCTTGGTAGAGGAGGTTTAAACACTGAATCTCTGACATAACCCCACAGAAAGAAATCGCTTGGGGTTAAGTCGGGAGAGCGTGGAGGCCATGACATGAATTGCTGATCATGATCTCCACCACGACCGATCCATCGGTTTTCCAATCTCCTGTTTAAGAAATGCCGAACATGATGATGGAAGTGCGGTGGAGCACCATCCTGTTGAAAGATGAAGTCGGCGCTGTCGGTCTCCAGTTGTGGCATGAGCCAATTTTCCAGCATGTCCAGATACACGTGTCCTGTAACGTTTTTTTCGCAGAAGAAAAAGGGGCCGTAAACTTTAAACCGTGAAATTGCACAAAACACGTTAACTTTTGGTGAATTGCGAATTTGCTGCACGAATGCATGAGGATTCTCTACCTCCCAGTTTCGGTCATTGTGTCTGTTCACTTCACCATTAAGAAAAAATGTTACTTCATCACTGAAAACAAGTTTCTCACTGAACGCATCCTCTTCCATGAGCTGTTGCAACCTCGCCGAAAATTCAAAGCGTTTGACTTTGTCATCAGGTGTCAGGGCTTGTAGCAATTGTAAATGGTAAGGCTTCTGCTTTAGCCTTTTCCGTAAGATTTTCCAAACCGTCGGCTGTGGTACGTTTAGCTCCCTGCTTGCTTTATTCGTCGACTTCCGTGGGCTACGTGTGAAACTTGCACGCATGCGTGCGACCGTTTCATCGCTCACTGCAGGCCGACCCGTTGATTTCCCCTTACAGAGGCATCCAAAAGCTTTAAACTGCGCATACCATCGCCGAATGGAGTTAGCAGTTGGTGGATCTTTGTTGAACTTCGTCCTGAAGGGTCGTTGCACTGTTATGACTGACTGATGTGAGTGCATTTCAAGCACGACATACGCTTTCTCGGCTCCTGTCGCCATTTGTCTAACTGCGCTCTCGAGCGCTCTGGTGGCCAAAACCTGAAGTGCGGCTTCAGCCGAACAAAACTTTATGAGTTTTTCTACGTATCTGTAGTGTGTCGTGACCATATGTCAATGAATGGAGCTACAGTGAATTTATGAAATCGCTTCAATCATTTGTAATAGCCCTGTATTTGAGGATAACATTATTTCTCATCATAGTGAATGTAGCTGAGTATTAGAAAAATTCTACAACATAAGTCTTATCAGATAAACACATAAAGACAGGAAGAACTCAAATACACAAGGGTACACAAACACATAGCGAAATAATATAAAAGGACAGGACAGGATTTGTTTTCAGTGTGATGTTTGGTACTGCAGTCCAACCCAAAACTTCACTTCATAGATGTGTCCTCTTATTTCACCTTTTTTTTTATACCTTGTCAATGCATTTCTTCCAATTCATCACAACTCATTCTCTTATATAGCCTACCCCCTCTTAAGCTAACTTATATCTACTGGGCTCAGATGCTAAACTAAGGGACGAGGCAGTGCAGCAGCACAAAACAATTAACACAAACAGCAATGGCAAAAAATGCAAATTGGCAAAGCAAGTAGCAGTAAATACAGGGCTATTACAAATGATTGAAGCGATTTCAAAAATTCACTGTAGCTCCATTCATTGACATATGGTCATCACACACTACAGATACGTAGAAAAACTCATAAAGTTTTGTTCGGCTGAAGCCGCACTTCACGTTTCTGCTGCCAAAGTGCTCGAGAGCGCAGTGAGACAAAATGGCGACAGGAGCCGAGAAAGCGTATGTCGTGCTTGAAATGCACTCACATCAGTCAGTCATAACAGTGCAACGACGCTTCAGGACGAAGTTCAACAAACATCCACCAACTGCTAACTCCATTCGGCGATGGTATGCGCAGTTTAAAGCTTCTGGATGCCTCTGTAAGGGGAAATCAACGGGTCGGCCTGCAGTGAGCGAAGAAACGGTTGAACGCGTGTGGGCAAGTTTCACGCTTAGCCCACGGAAGTCGACGAATAAAGCAAGCAGGGAGCTAAACGTACCACAGCCGACGGTTTGGAAAATCTTACGGAAAAGGCTAAAGCAGAAGCCTTACCATTTACAATTGCTACAAGCCCTGACACCTGATGACAAAGTCAAACGCTTTGAATTTTCGGCGCGGTTGCAACAGCTCATGGAAGAGGATGCGTTCAGTGTGAAACTTGTTTTCAGTGATGAAGCAACATTTTTTCTTAATGGTGAAGTGAACAGACACAATGTGCGAATCTGGGCGGTAGAGAATCCTCATGCATTCGTGCAGCAAATTCGCAATTCACCAAAAGTTAACGTGTTTTGTGCAATTTCACAGTTTAAAGTTTACGGCCCCTTTTTCTTCTGCGAAAAAAACATTACAGGTCACGTGTATCTGGACATGCTGGAAAATTGGCTCATGCCAAAACTGGAGACCGGCCGCGCCGACTTCATATTTCAACAGGATGGTGCTCCACCGCACTTCCATCATCATGTTCGGCATTTCTTAAACAGGAGATTGGAAAACCGATGGATCGGTCGTGGTGGAGATCATGATCAGCAATTCATGTCATGGCCTCCACGCTCTCCCGACTTAACCCCAAGCGATTTCTTTCTGTGGGGTTATGTCAAAGATTCAGTGTTTAAACCTCCTCTACCAAGAAACGGGCCAGAACTGCGAGCTCGCATCAATGATGCTTTCGAACTCATTGATGGGGACACGCTGCGCCGAGTGTGGGAGGAACTTGATTATCGGCTTGATGTCTGCCGAATCACTAAAGGCGCACATATCGAACATTTGTGAATGCCTAAAAAAACTTTTTGAGTTTTTGTATATGTGTGCAAAGCATAGTGAAAATATCTCAAATAATAAAGTTATTGTAGAGCTGTGAAATCGCTTCAATCATTTGTAATAACCCTGTATAAATTAGCAATGCAAATGCAACATTACAACTAATACAAGGCAATATGCAGCAAACCTAGAAAAATAAATCAGTAGTAAAACTGGCTTAATAGAGTAATACAAAGTGAAATTCAATAGCACTATGCCTGGCAAACAGTAGCAACAAATGCAATAACTTATACCTAAACATGATAAAGCTCAAGCAGAAAGAATATTACAGTAAAAATGGCCATGTTTAATATCTATGTCACATCTTAACACTAGAGTGATGCATCATGTTAACTTACACTACTAAAAAGTTACCAAATTGTTGAACAAATTGTATATGCAATTTCTGTGAAGGGAAATGTCTTTTTGTGCTCCCTCGTTTTTTTGGAAGTAGATCATAAAATTATTATTTACTGGATCTGTAGGCATAAAATATCTATATTAGTATATCTATTAAATTTTATTTTAACCAATGCTGCAGTGCAGCTAGAAACTAGATATTACACAAAATGAGCAGTCTCTCAACTAGAAAGACAGCAGTCATAATCAGGTGTATGAACATAAAATATTTCTCGTCATTTAATTAGGCATTTCAGTAAATATCATAAATTAAGAGCTCCACAGTGTAATCATATGTTTTCAAGTTTGAGTGTGTCATATTTGCGATGCTTTCTACAAAGAAATGTCAATAGCGAGGATAATGGCCTCCTTTTTTCTCCACCTTTGCCTCTGAAAGGCACACACTAATGGCTTTTTTTCAGGCGACTGTCGTGCAGCTGGGTGCTTACAGTGCATTACGACAAGGTGACCTACCTTCCTTGGTTCAAATGGTTCAAATGGCTCTGAGCACTATGGGACTTAAGTACTGAGGTCATCAGTCCCCTAGAACTTAGAACTACTTAAACCTAACTAACCTAAGGACATCACACACATCCATGCCCGAGGCAGGATTCAAACCTGCGACCGTAGCGGCCACGCAGTTCCAAACTGACACGCTTAGAACCGCACGACCACACTGCTACCTTCCTTACCGAAATATTTACGACAACAGTTTCCGTTACAGTGACAGTTTGATACAAATAAAATTTCACAGGTCGAAATATTTGCGTTACGAATCTGTAGAAACAAAATCCTTATAAAATAACACTGTCCAAAAAATTTTCGTCGGCATTGTGATACATTCACGCATTTACACACATTTCATAACTCTTAAAATACGATTCTTGGTTTCCAACATCCTTTTTCACAGCCGGCCGGAGTGGCCGAGCGGTTAAAGGCGCTACAGTCTGGAACCGCACAACCGCTACGGTCGCAGGTTCGAATCCTGCCTCGGGCATGGATGTGTGGGATGTCGTTAGGTTAGTTAGGTTTAAGTAGTTCTAAGTTCTAGGGGCTTATGACCACAGCAGTTGAGTCCCCTAGTGCTCAGAGCCATTTGAACCATTTGAACCTTTTTCACAAATCAGAGTCCCTAACTTCTATTCATTATTCATACACATATAAACACTCAATCACATTCCTCATATACGGTAGCATCAGCTTATCGATCATAAACATACCTTAACAGCATAATACACATCGTCATCGTAATAATAACATCATTAAACCTCAGCCAAATCTCAAAATCGTCGTAGCTTCCTCCAATAATTTCAAAACCTAAAAAAAATTCTCTGCTCATTTCAATAGTGTCTTCTACCTCAAACGTACTTTAAAATCATGATCCCATACCAAACACATCATTCAAAGCTCTCATAGTATCAGAATGGTTCCGAAAAAATATGAACAGTTCACACAGTACAGACAAAATACAATTTCATAAGTGTGAAATTATCCAACTGTGTAATTACATAAACATGTGTCACTGACATAGGAAAAAAAAATGTTTTTTTCTCTGTTAAACAATCCGATAGCTGTGTAATTCTTTGTTAGAGGAATATGGTACTGATGTGTAAAGTTGTATAAGCAAATACCGTATGAGCTAGGGCTCCTTGTGCTTGCCAAACACATGGTACACAAAGTAGGCGTGTACCCCCTGAGGATTAATGTAATTATACCCTCAGGTGTTACAGATTACAGCAATGGAATGAAATGTATCACGGAAAACCTTTGTATCATTGTAATTCAAAAATCTTTAAACATAAATATTTTAAGTACAAAATCAATCTACATCTACATCTACATTTATACTCTGCAAGCCACCCAACGGTGTGTGGCGAAGGGCACTTTACGTGCCACTGTCATTACCTCCGTTTCCTGTTTCAGTCGCGTATGGTTTGCGGGAAGAATGACTGTCTGAAAACCTCCGTACGCGCTCTAATCTCTCTAATTTTACATTCGTGATCTCCTCGGGACGTATAAGTAGGGGGAAGCAATATATTCGATACCTCAACCAGAAACGCACCCTCTCGAAACCTGGCGAGCAACTACACCGCGATGCAGAGCGCCTCTCTTGCAGAGTCTGCCACTTGAGTTTGCTAAACATTTCCATAACGCTATCACGGTTACCAAATAACCACTCAAATAAGTGTACTGTAGCGCTAAACTGTGCGTCTTGTTGTAAGATAATCTCTGTAATTACTTAACGGTAAAAAATGTGCCAACTGTCGTAATTATCGTCGTCCATAAGCGAAGTTCTGTAGAAGTCACTGTACTTATCTCGTAATAAACAAAAGTGAAATACTATGCGTACAGATATCGTAGTTATTACCTACATTACCGTGATCAAGAAAGTACTATACTGTAACGTATTGTTGTGTTACGAAAAAGACTGTCTCATTGTAGCTATACCACAAAAGTTACTACTAAAACATGTTTTCTTTCCAGAAGAATTCAGAAAAACTGTGCAGATATAAAACAGATACACCGCAAAAGCAACAATGTAAATTGTGCCACACATTAGTAGCGTTGTGATATAATCGTGTAGCTGTCAAAGAAACCAACTGCTAAGTCATCTTTAATCTCACAGAAAGTACTTCAAATGAAGAATGTCTTGTCAAGTAAACCAAAATGTTGCATTAAGATCTCCTTAGCAGTATATGTTCTAAGTGTGTAAGCCTTATAGTCGTTACGTAATCGTGCAACTAACAAGCAAGAATGTACACACACAATAACACAGTGTCGTCTTATCTCTATAACACTGCATTTGTAATTACTTGTCTAAATAAGTTGCCTAGGTTCTTGACGGGATAGTTAACTTTAAATCATTGTTGCATGTTAACAGTTTCTATGTCAAAGCGTACTAGTAATGTGAAGTGAAAAATTTTATAGCAAAGACTAAGTTAAAAAGCAGATTATCTCTCAATGAACGGTTTTACATGTGGAATGTGGTGCAATCTTTTACCCATTCGAGTGTGCAGAGTTTCAACTTCAAAGCAATCATCATGTTGTATACGTCGGTAAGGAATGCTAAAAATTTTCTCAAGGTTAGCGTCAATGTTATTTTTCTCTGAGCCATCCGGCGTACATGGCTGCCTGCAGTGCGAGTCATTGTCTGTCTCTTTGTTGGCGCGCGTCATTATCAAGATTAGGAGACGTAACTTCTACAAATTCACCTTGCCGAGAGGACCCAACCCTGTTTGAATCCCGCCAGTTCTGATGAAATTCAGGTCTGTAGTTATGATTATATCGTCTGTCGTCATGTCGGTAATTTCTGTAATTAATTTCTTGTCGGTCACGTGGTGGAGAACTTCTCCCTGAGTTGTAACTGCGAGGAGGACCGTTGTGTCTGAAGTTATTCTGTCTCCCTTGATAATAATTGTTTTGGTTCCCATATTGTCTGTTTCTATGGTTGTCACATTAATTACTATGGAAATGCGATCTTTCTCTGTAATTATTACTACTCTGCCAACGGTTGTCATACGGGTGGTGTCTGTTTTGGTCACGATTTGCGTTGTAAGAATAGCCTTATCGTGTCCAGTTATTATTTCTTTCATCGCGGAATTGTGACGGATGTGACCTGTAATTGTTGTGTTCCTGTTTCCGCGTCCCGCGATTGTCAGTGTCAATTTCCAAGTCTCGTAAGAGTCCCTGAAAAGCTTCAATGTCGTCTTTGCAACGTCCTGCCAAAATATTATGTCGTAAATGTTCAGGCAATTTGATTATGCAAATGCGGATGAGTTCTGAGGATCTGTATGGGTTTGACAGGTACTGATTCTTGTGCAACATGTCTTCAAAATATTTCACAAGACTGGAAAATTCAGATTGTTCGAAATGTTTCATCATTATGATGCTATATTTTACTCGATCTTGTGTAGCTTGAGACTAATATGCTTAGAGGAAGGCATGATAAAATTCTCCTTCACTGTGACAATCGTGAATGACCGATCGCATTCTTACAGCTGGTTCATTCTCTAAGTAGCCACACATAAGTTCTAATCTGTGCTCCAATGACCAGTTGGGAGGAAAACAATGAGAGAACTGATGAAGCCACGCTTGTGGATGAATGTCGTTGCCGGAATTCTTAAATGTTTTGAATTTACGTGTAGTAATGAACAACTTATAGTCAAAATCATCATGACGGCTAGTCGCATATTGGTCATTGTTACTTCGTTTCGGCGGTTCAATCTCAAAATTCAGTGCGCCTTGCCAATTTCTTTCATAATTTCCGAAATGCCCTGTGTTATTATTTTGAGACTTTTCCGTATTTCTAAGTCCCTCTTCCCGTTTTGGAGCGCGAGTATCCTCTGAAATATGTAATTCTTGTATTACCTGTGTCAACTGATCTTGTACTTCCCAGATTTCTCTTTTGTACTGTGTATTGATTTGATTTTAATTTTGTTTGAATTTTCTACTTTGTTCATACTCTTCTGTGTCAGTGAAGGCTACGGGTCTTGTGTCATTCAGATCATCATCTACCTTTGTAGATAAGTTAGTGAACTGATCCGAAAGTTCGGCTACTTTCTCCGATAATGAACTGATCTGCTCAGTGTGCTTTTCTGAACCAAGTTTCAGTGTGTCCATTTGTGTTGAAATCGTATCTACTGTGTCCTTTAGGTTTTCCTCAGTTTTTGTAAGATACGTAACCGAATCAGTAGGTGCAACTGAGTCAATTTTAGCTTGCAAGGTGTGATTTTCATGAACAATAGTTTGCAGCTCTTTTATGGCTGCTTCGTGATTCTGTAATGCATTTTCATGACGCGAAAAAATAGGTTGAAAATGCTCACAAATTTGTGTTTTTACGTCATTACAGACTTTTTGACATTTCGATTCGATTTTAAGTAACTCAGCAGTTAAAAATTTACGTGTTTGTTAAAGCGTGGTGTCTAACTTTTGAAGCTGTGGCTGTGACTGTTTTTGATTTTATTCCATTGCGTCTAACTGTTGCTGTGTTTGTCTGTGATTTTGTTTCACTTGGTGCATTAATTGCAATAATAATGTATTAGCGTCTGGAATCTGTTCCTCTATGCTTTTCGGTAGTGCATTTGCACCGGCAACATTCACATTTTGACGAGCAGAAAATGTGTCTTGAATTATTTGAGAAAACGGTGAGGACCCAAAACCTGAATCTACAGTATTTGCAAGATTGTGTCCTGTCATTTCGGATTCCTGAGGCGAACTGTTGCCGATCGATCGATCGATAATGCTTCCCTGTTCACTAATTGTTTCACTGTCTACATCATTATTTGCCGCCCGCTCCATTTCCCTATGCACAGTTACCAAATTACTATGTTGAACATTAGTTAATTCATTACACGGTGGTGCTGATACACTGCTATCGTCTTCACTGTCATTTCTCAGTTTACTTCGGAGCCTAGTACTACGTTTTTACACGCCATAATTGTTACTATGTTTCGCACGATAACACAGAAAAGCACAATTGGAAGAGTAAAATAAGAAGACACATTAACATAGCACTGAAAATAATATCTAGTTAATTGCAAGCGCAGCTGCAAAACACTTGGTGCAAATCTATATGCATGCCAGAACTGTTTTACAGTACAACAATAAAAAAACTACAACTACAAAGGATATTCTCTCTACGTGCTAGCAATAAACAATAGCTGCACTAATTACACAAACTACAAGAAAAAATCAGGACATTCCAGTGAGGTATCCTCGGCTAAGGGTCGACATATATAACGTCCCCTTAGAAAAATTAGTGAATGATTGTGCTGATAAACCTCTTACATTATTTGATTTTCAAACAGCTGAGCAAAACTGAACGTACTCAGACATTCACTAAAGTGACACACAATATTTTTAGCCCAACGCAATCTGACTTTCAATAATCCCTACAAAAGAATGGCCCTGACTAACAATAACCTATAACTTTCATGAATCACTTACCTCACAAAAATCTTCGTTACTCGAACTACTGCAATACAGCGAGCGCCACTACTGCCAACTAAATAAAAGAGTCTAACTACATAAGCGACTAACTACTGATAGGCATAGTTAGCAAATGAAAGATTTTGATAAAGAACAAACAATGTATTTACCTTAATAATGTTCAAAAGACATCATATATATGTATCAGTTCATGATATCCAATAATACAAATTTACTGTCTCTGATGGACACACGTCCAGATCATGCGCTCTCAAAACTCCGCCATCTCTCTCCCCACATCCACCACTGCTGGCGGCTCACCTCCAACTGCGCAACGCTACGCGCTGTTAACAGCCAACTGCCCAACATTACAATAGCGAACAACAATGGAAACCAGCCACAGACTGCACGCAGCACAGCCAGTGATTTTCATACAGAGCGCTACGTGGCGTTACCAATAAAAAAACCTGAACAGCCTACTTACAAGTTCACTGTCGATAAGGTGTGTGACAAACTTCACAGGCGCTCGACGGAAGGTTATAGGTTCTGCCACTCTGACGGAAATGTTGGTGTGGTAACGCTTGAACCTGCTGGACTAGGAATACAAAACGTGCGCGTGTTCGAGCTACCATTTAAAGTTCCAGCGGATCTGATCACCCTTCTCTTCAACCCCATGGCATAGCCCACGGCCATACGGCCGCAAAATGGAAGATCTTCGATACTTACTCTGTCCTTAACTGGATGCGACAGGTCCGTATTGAATTGCACCGCCATATACTTTCGTATCTCACGATCGCTGGTTACCGGGCGATAATTATTTACAACGGCCAGCCGAGGACCTGCTCCGGATGTGGACAGGCAGGACACGCACCAACGTAATGCCTGCAATGGCCGGCCTTGTGACCGAGTGGTTCTAGGCGCTTCAGTCTGGAACCGCGCGACCGCTACTGCCGCAGGTTCGAATCCTGCCTCGGGCATGGTTGTGTGTGATGTCTTTAGGTTAGTTAAGTTTAAGTAGTTCTAAGTTCTAGGGGACTGATGACCTCAGAAGTTAAGTCCCATAGTGCTCAGCGCCATTTGAACCATTTTTTGAACCGAAGCAGTAGAACGGCCCGAGGCAGCAACGATGGACATCATTCATCGTTGAGGTGCGTCAGTCGATAAACTGATCCGACACGGCCGATAGTAACGTACCACGCGCTACGACGTCTTCACCCGCTACCTGTGGGTCTGCGCACTGTGGGGATACGGGAAATCACCGAAGCTCCGACCTCAGGGATGCACCCACCACTATGTCTGCCTCTAGAGATCCGCTGGTATGGACGTCCATGGGAGACTGGATTCAGAAGATGGAGATGCAGGATGCGTTTCAGGACTCTGACGATACATCGATGCCCTTGGCAGCATCTACGTTGACGGCGACAAATGCCTAGGCCGGCATGACCCACACCCGTCGCTTCCTAGCTCTATGCCCTGAAGACGCTCCACGCCGCGACTACTGTCCACCTGTAATACCAAGGACAACCCCCGCAACTTGCTGGAACAGGCATACCGCCTCGCCACGATTAATGTCAACGGCGTTACTTCTGCTCTCAAAACCCGTATGCTGCAAGATATATTACGAGCTTCGGATCTGGATGTTGTTTTCCTTCAAGAAGTCCGGTCAGGACTCCGTATCGATACTGCGGATATGACGCCTACGCTATGCCTTCAGATGTAGGCGGAGGAGGTACGGCTATTCTGCTGAGGGATGCTGGTGTATCCTATTTACCGTCGGCCCGGGGGGTCGCACTCACGGTTGGTACAGTGCGTCTAGTGAACTTGTATGCTCCTTCCGGCATCGATAGAAAGAGAGAACGCCGCAGCTTTTTTGCTGAAGATATAGCACTGCTCTTACAGGGAAATGCCGACCACTTGTTAGTAGTAGGAGATTTCAATTGTATGCTCAGACCATCCGACCAGATGCCGCACTATACCACCCGTCCAGCACTTCAGGCGCTTGTAAAGGCTTTGTTGGACCCTTGGGTCATACAAAACGGCAACCGAAAGGCATACACCTACTCTACTAGTCATTCCGCGAGCCGTTTGGATCGAGTCTGCGTCACACGCGGCCTGCGATCGGCAGTTGCCGATGCTGAGATGTGGCCGGCAGCGTTCACGGATCACCTAGCATACGTGTGTACTCTCACCCTCCCCCGCCAACGTGTCCGACGAAGCAGAGGTCGGTTGCGCCTCAAAGTGGCCCTTCTTGATGAGGTAAATTGCAGACGCGAAGTTGAGTCCACATGGAGCAGATACCACCGGCGATTACCCGCCTACGGTTCCGTACTTCAGTGGTGGTTACGGTGTGTCAAGCCCGCGTTGTGCCGCACATTAGCCAGCTATGGACGAGACAGAACGCGCTGGTATACCGCGAACACTGATTTCTACTACACTGCGCCCCGCGAACTGGCTGTGCAACCGTCGTCGCCGGAACGACAATCGGCAGAACACCACATCAAGGCACAGTTGCTACGTATCACCGCCGTACGTCTCGCGGGTGTGCGGGTGCGAGCGACGGCCACTGATGATGTTAGTGGAGAATGACATTCCCTCCACCATATCGTTCAAGATAGGAGAAGGCGCAAGAGGCAGCTCACTACCGAGGCCGAGACGGAGGTTGTACGAGGAGCTGAAATGCAAATGGACATTGTTCAAGAGTTCACACAGTGATATACACTGCTCTGCGAGCGAGAGTACAACATGGATGTAGGAGTCAGGGAAGTCCTATCTGACCTACCCGTCTCTCGGAACCCACAAGATGATGCTACGCTCTTGTCGGAGGTGACTTTGGAAGAACTACGAGAGGCTACGTTGCGCGGTGCCCCCAACAGAACACCAGGCCCTGACGGACTCCCTCTTGAATTTTACAATAGCCTTTTTGATATTATGGGCCCAGTGTGGGTCAGGATGTACGGACAACGCCTGAACCCCGATTTTCAGGTATCATCTGATTTCACTGAGGGTCTCTTGATTCCGGTGCCCAGATCTGGAGGAGACTGTCGCCCACTTGATTTTCGCTCATTGACAATGATAAACACCGACTACAAGGTGTTGACACGCATCCTCTGTGAGAGGATCAAATATATGGTAATGGCGGCCATCCACACTGTCAAACCTGCCTCGGAATCGACAGTAATGTGTTTACGACTTTGAGCGCCTATAGAGACGTGGTGGCGCTCAAGCAAACATGCCGCATCCACGGCGCTCTTGTTGCGCTGCACTTTGACCTTGGGTAGATCATGGTTTCCTACATGCAGCCATGAAACACATCGGTGTCCTACGCAAGACGCCAAGTGTTGTGCTTCGTTTGATCCATGGGGCGGTCGCGAGGATTATGGTAAACGGATATCGGTTCGCCCCCGTCCGTGTCAACGGGTCCATCAGAGGGAATTGTCCTCTTTCTACCATGTTATTCACCATTGCCCTCGAATCAGCTCTTCACGGACTACGGAGACGCTTGGAAGGTCTTAGCCTCCGCTCCGTGACCTTTCGATGTAGCGCGTACGCCGATGATGCGATGCTCTTAGCACGGACAAGTGACGATATATGAACGGCGCTTTCCTGGCTCCAACAGTATGGGGCGGTGACAGGCAGTGTGATCACCCTCCGAAAATCACGCTACATGGAGGTGGGACGAGGTATGCCTGTAGGACTGGATGTACCCCTGACGAAGGTCCCAATACTCATATGTTTAGGGATATCGCTCCATCGACAAATACAACGTACGGTGGCCTTTACGTATCGTAAGGTCTTACGACGATTCCGCATATTGGCTCGCCTCAAAAAATTCAGATTGTTGGACATTTTGCAACGCGCTCAGTACGTCAATGTGTACATGACTTCTCAACTTAACCAATGCGCCCACGTATTACCGACGACAAACACGATGGATTCCATGATACAGGCAGTGTCTGGACACGAGGTGTTTTGTTACTCTTACTTTACCCTTTCACAAAGGAGGTGTTGGACTCACCCACGTCAAGCACAGAGCGTTGGCGCTGTATCTTCGCTCAATGCGGCGACCCTGGCTTTCACCAACGGACAGTCTTCCTCGCATCCTGATAGCAGGGGTGGCCCCACACGCGCTGTGCCCACCGGTACCTGTAGGACCCTCGCTATCACGGTTTCTCGTGGAGCACAGCTGGGAGTTACACCTGAGGCACGGAATCCGACAGCAAAGACTTATTATAGAGTTCTCCAACTCTGGAATCTGGCTAACGACATTGTACGACGCAAACCCACGGTCGACTGGACGCGGGTCTGGCGAGCCCATGCGCCCTTCCTGTCTACTTTAGTGCGGTCGACGTGGTATGTGGTCACCAACGAGAAAATTCCGACCCGACGAAGGCTGCATGCCATTCACCTAACTGACGATCCTATGTGCCCCCACTGCGCGACGGTAGACACGGACGAACACAGACTGAACTGTGGCCCCGCATGAGAGTGTTGGAAACCTATCCGCCAGATATTGGCTTTCCTGCTACGCCACCCCTGTGTTTAGATTGTGCCCCTGGACCTCTTTCATCCCGACGCCGTCTATTTCACGATGACCCGGATGAATGCGGCCAGTTGGGTACAAGGAATAGCGATGTACTACATGTACCGTGACGGCGAAATGGCAGTCCTCGATTTGTAGCAAAATATGATCGACGAATTCCTGGTCTTAACGAACAGAACGCAATACTGGAACCTTTTTGCTAACTGTTTGGAATCGTCATTCATGGACCCACCGCCCAGTTGGGGTGTACCGGGTGTGAGAAGAAATTGAATTGCAGACGTGATGTTTCCTTGATTCCCCTACGGTAACAGAAACGCTCCGACTGTTGATGACTGGTGATGCCCATCGCAATGACGACCGCCTCTTACTGGACGCCCGCTTCGATAAGGCGATTCCAGCGGGCAAGCTGGCCCTTTTTAGTTCGCATTATCGGCATAAATTTTGGCGTATGAATCCCTTGTTTTTGTTGCTTAATATAAAAAAATAAAAAAGGAAAAAGAAAAAAAATGTGATGGTGTGCTTCGGTGGTAAGAAGAGAGAGACATCGTGACCAGGTTTCGGAATTTGACCCCTACCCGCCTTGCCTCCTCCAGGCTGCTGCCGTCTAGGCTATTAAAAAAATATTTAAAAATAAAATAAAATAAACTTGATAGGGGGCCTGGGTTCGATTTCCAGGCGATGTATTTGTTTTTAATTTATTCTTAAAAAAGGTAAGGCGACCGTTCGCGATAAGCGGGAAATACGGATTCGAGTCCCAGTCCGGCACAAATTTTCATCGTCGTCATTCCATTCTACAGCTGATGGTAGTCCTTATTCGCAATTGCGAATTCATTTCACGTGTTTCGTAATGGCTGTGGTCGCATGCATGCGTGCATGTCCAAAGGAACTTTGCATCGTAATAAGAATAATACAGGCTCTGCAATATCGTAGGTATACTTACGTTCGCGCTCTTGCATATCGCGCATTGGGAAAGCAGAGCTTCATCGTCAAAGCTATAGAGATGCCATGTTACTGTGTTGCTCACACATACGTGTGAGAGAACTGAGATCACCCAGAAAAGAAGCATCTTATAAGTACTGTCTACAGTATTTTTTAAAAAGAAAACACGTAAATATGTATACTTCCATGGGAGTGGAGAGGGTCTGCTCAGGTCGTTTCATTTACATCTAGCACCGCCGTGCATGTCCCATCCTGATAGTGCACATGTTGTAATCGTCGCTATGCTTGTATCACGCATTTCATTATCTCGACATATTCTACAAAGGAAAAAGTCAGCTTGCAGATAATGCATATTCAATCATTTCTACGCTTCCTGCTAGGAAAGCAGTCGGCTGTGCGTGATCTCATATACTCGGCGTTCCTTTTTCTCCAACTAATGCTCCGGCTGTGCACTTACACGCGGTATCGGAAAGTCGATCGCGGCACAGCGCCCACATGTGGATTCGCGCAGCACGTTCAATATTTATCGTGGTGAGGCCGCCGCGTGCATTGCCAGCGCGGAGCTTGGAGAAGACAGTTCACTTCCCACATGAGGAGCCTGCATGGATTCATATATTGGACGATTAGCCTTTTACTGTATGCAGGGAGGTCAGCACTGGAATATGGCAGCCTGCAAGACCGCTTCCGATTTAATCGTCATATAGACGAAGTTTCGAAATTAATTTTCCTCACTTTTTCAAAAGCAGCATAGGCGATGTATGTTACTTACCTGAAACCTGAAAGTGAGGAGCTGGTGAAAATGCAAGTTGAATAAATAAAAAGCTCTTTTTTTTTAAAAAAAAAGAACGAATTATTTATTGATAATAATCCGACTCCCAGATCAAGACATTATGCGTGTTTACTTTTCCGGAGATGCGAAAAGTGGCTTTAGCGGAAAGCCAACTTCAGTAAGACACTCGTTGTTTGCATCGATTCGTTCCAACATGTTGCTACCAAACTAAGCACTTCTGGGCCTATCATCTGGCTGCAAAGCATGCAGGAGTTGCGCTTTGTATACATGTAAATGCAACAGTTTGTGTAAAATCTTCACCATCGTGCTGTGAGGTGTACCTGTTTCTCTGGGAACAGGAGGTGTCGATTTCTGTGGACTACTTTGAAATGCTATACGCACGCCATCAACGGCGTCGTCACTCACTCCAGACCTACCGGCACTTGGCACGTCACCATCCCTGCCATTCTCTTTAAACTTTCCATACCATCCATTGATGCTCTTTACATTAACCAGATCTCGACCATAGGCACTGCGGAACTGTCGCTGCACTGTAACAGGCGACCGTCTTTCAAAAAAAAAATGGTTCGAATGGCTCTGAGCACTATGGGACTTAACAGCTGTGGTCATCAGTCCCCTAGAACTTAGAACTACTTAAACCTAACTAACCTAAGGACATCACACACATCCATGCCCGAGGCAGGATTCGAACCTGCGACCGTAGCAGTCGCGCGGTTCCGGACTGAGCGCCTTAACCGCGAGACCACCGCGGCCGGCGACGACCGTCTTTCAAGAAACTGGAAAACATATTGCGATTTCTCCTTGAGAGACGCCATTGTGACGGCAGCATTCCTAGATTGGGCTGACTCTAACAAGAGATAGAGAAAAGGAGCAGACGCTGTCAGAGCACATGTAGAAGTAAATGAGAACCCCGCTGCGTAGCCTTTCCTTACATACAGAATCTACAGAATATACGTAGAATGCGTTACTCCAACCTACTTTGGCTGCGCTGAAGCGCTAATCGTTTCTATAGACAAGCACTCGGTGCCCTTCATGCGGCTTACATATTTCACGCATGTCACTCTCAAATGGAAGCGGCGAACCACAAAAAGTTGAGTAAGGAAACACGGAAATTGAAAGCGCCTTTAATATTAAGAAAAAAACTAACGGAAAGACTGATCTTCCTGAAAGGACGCGGAAAAGAGTGAAAGGAACAGCATTTGTCTCCTTTACACACTCACGCACCCATAGTGTGCAGACTTGTCTTCACAATCGCAGAGCTCAGGGAAATGGTAATAATGACGAGTGCACACTTGGATTTTATGTTATAGCAAATGGTGCTCATGGTGTCTTTCATGCGACGCTCAGTGTCGATGGAAAGCATCGCTTTCTTTTCTGTTATAAATACAGTGATTTTTCAAGTGGAATTTTACATGTCCATTCGGTAGAGTGATCTCAGATTAGTTTAGTGCGATAATTGTTTTATCGATATGTATTAACAGGGACAGTAAAGCTCGAAGAGTAACTAGTACTCGAGTAGCGACAGTATTAGCCTGACACGTGCTGAGGCGCTGCTGGATTGCTGTTTATTCTTCCGGTCAGTACATATCGATAAAAAGAATATTGTGATAGACTAATCTGGGAGCGCTCTATCGGATGGGCACGTAAAATTCCGATTTAAAAATAATTTTGTTTGTAATGGAAAACAAACCGACGCTTTCTGTTGATACAAGGTGTCGAATGAAAGACATAACAGAGCAGTAATTGTTTGGGTAGACTGCAGCTACACAACGCAAAAACGAAATAGGAAATACGTGCCGAAACACCAGAGAAAATACGCCTGACACTCTCGGGAAAGACACCAGATATACTTCTCAAATTTTCGGAATATCCGCCTCAAGTACTAAATTTCTCTGAAATGATATTTCCTGGATGTTATGCTATAGAGGTGCACTACCAAGTCAGCACTGAACAGGTTACACTGTGGAAAAAAAATTCAGTGCCCTGAAGGGCTGAGTTCACTGGCACCAGGATATTACACGTACCGTTGTAGTCTTACTGATGTAGTCGTCACGATCAGTGGCGATCACATGGCGCTCAGAAGGACTGATTCTGCAGGCAGTAACTGCGATGATTTTACAGGTGACCAGTATTTGTAACATTCATCATAGGGTACAACCATGCACCAGGTACGAGTACATACTCCAATTGAACAGCTTGAAACATTTGAACGGTGCCGTATTGTGGGCCTGCGGGAAGCTGGATGGATGTACCGGCAAATTGCTGCCTGTGTTGGCCATAACATGTGGGTGGTGTATCGCTGCTTTCAGAAGTGGTCTGTAGAACTTTCCCACGCCTAAAGATCCGGTTATGGCCCCGCAGGGTAGCAGCACGGTCTAGGGCCCCTGGTCACGGTTCGCGTGGCTCCCTCCGTCGGAGGTTCGAGTCCTCCCTCGGGCATGGGGGTGTGTGTTGTCCTCAGCGTAAGTTAGTTTAAGCCTAGGGACCGATGACCTCAGCAGTTTGGTCCCATAGGAATTCACCACAAATTTCCAATTCCCCGGTTCTGAACCTTCGCATAATACAGACGCACGTCAAGATCGAGGCAATGTGCGAGAAGCTGTAGCCTACCGAATATAACCTTGGGACGAAATCCCGGCACATGTTGCGCCTGCTGTGCCATCAGGGACCACTGGGAATCGCCTGCGTGCAGTAGGATTGAGAGCAGGCGTGCCTCTGGCCAGGCTACGACACTGCCAATCTTGGCTAGCCTGCTGTCGGAAGCTGACTGGAGGGTGGAAGGCGCTCTGTTCTCTCCAGCGACGAGAGTAGGTTCTGTCTGTCTGTGGACGTACACGCGTCTGGCGTAACCTGGTGAGAGACCTATTGCACAGTGCATTCGCCCACAGCACACAGGCTCCATCCCAGGCTTCATCTTGGAAGGGGAGGATGGGTAAAGTAACCGTTGGCTACTGGTTGCTTAGTTGCACAGGCTTTTATCCTCGTGCTACTGCTATTTCTTCGATAGGAGGGTGACGTGCTTTTTCAGCAGGACAATGCACGTACACATAAGGCTGCTGCGACGCTGGTCTTCACGGTGTACAACTGCCCTGGCCAACAAGATTACCAGATCTCTCTTGCAGCGGAACTTACGCCTTCCCCAGAGTCTGCAAGAACCATTGCTATATTGCAACAAATGGCGCAGGATGCTGGGGACAATCTATGCAGGATGGCTTTCGGCACTTTTAAGATCGTTCTCATGCGAGAACACACGCCTGCGTTGCCGCCAGAGAGAGGTACACTGTGTACTGATGCGACTGTTTGGGTACCGTTACTGATCTGAATGCGTTATGATGTATCCTACAATGTGAATTACCTGTCATCTCAGCTGTCAATAAAAAGATGTCGTTGAGCTGTTGCATTTTTTCCGGAAATGTATTATTCTATTATTATTATTAGTTAATTCTCCCAATAAATGGAAAGCGTTAAGCAAGTAACTCAGTCAACTTTCCTTTAGGGTCTTCTTGTTGTTCCAATAGGCTCTCATTCTTTCCGAGAAGGCTTGCTTACGTTCTTCCGACCACTCTTCTCTGTACTGTTTTTGTTTTGCCCACTCTTTAAAACTTCCCAGTTGTCTACTTTGTGTTCGAAGATGTCTCTTTCCAAAACATCGGTTGATCTTATATTTGCGTTTCTGAGGTCCTTTCGAACTCGTTCAGCCAAGATGCTGAGTTCTTAAGTGATGTTTCGTGGTCTATTACCCTTTTTGTCAATCGATTTTCTGGTAGCCTGTTGAGATGCACAAAGAATATCATTCGCCTTTGCTTAACGTCAGTTTCGGCGTTTGAAAACTTTTCTGTTGTTTTGAATGATGGTTGCCTGTAACCGTCTTAACCGTCTTGGTTACGTCTTGCCCCTAAAATTTTCACAATGATTTTTTTCTGTTCTTTTTTGACTTCTTTACGTTTGCGTTTCGCTTGCTTAGCGGGCTGTTAATTTTATGACTGTGTTGTCTGTCTTAACATGGATTATTTATTGTAGAGGTTTTGGACTAATCCCAAGGCTCTTTTTTTACTTTTTCTAGGCGATTTTATTCTGTGATTTTTTCAAGGCCTATTGGTTCGATGATATCTCCGTGGTATTTAAAGTACGGGACACTGTTGATTTTACCGTAACTTGTCTTCAGTCTCACGATTTTTGCCTTTGAACGTAAGAACGTAGTTTTCTCGAATGAGATTTGTAATCCTGATTTTCCTTTGAGTATTTCGAGCTGTTTGACGTACTCTCTTCGTCCTTCCTAAGTATCGCAAGGTCGTCCACAAACGCGAGGTAGTATTATTATCGTTGTTTGTATTACAATCGTAGATGTCTTTGGCATTTTACAACTGAGAGTAGCGCGAAGCTAAATTTGGGTACGCGGGAGACAGAGGAAACTGCGACGCTCCCCAAAATAGAGCGACGTCCGTTGACCAGCCTTATCGTAAAAATGCCGTGATGATGAGCTTCGCTCAAGACGGCAGACGCGTGTAGCTGAGCATTATGACGCATCAGATGGAGCCCAGGACCACATGTACCACGAGAGGTGCGAGTGTACGACGACATGACGTCATCGCTATAGGGGGAGTGTCACGAGGATCGTAACTCCCAGTAAAGATCATTACTTTGTTAGTACCATTTATAATTCTACATGTGTAAATTCCCAACTTTCGAGCCAATAGAGTAACATGAAACTTAGAGTTTCGAAAATGGAAAGGCATTTCACATACAAGTATTAGCTGCTCGCCTGAGGGCTAGGCGAGGTTGAAGGGCTTGTGGCCTCACCGGCTGCACAAAACATTCCAGCCAGGTAAAAGCGGCCACCCAATTGCTGACCGTACCTGCTGCCAATAATAAGTCGACACGTTAATCAGTTCAAAGAAACTGGGTGAAAAAAGACAGAAAGGGAAAGAATTACCACTCACTAAAGAATAGTAGAAAGATGTTCCAAAATGTAGGCGGAAATAGGCAAAATAGTGAAATTGACCTACATACTAAAAAAACAACAAGTGTAGACGGAAATAGGTAAAACTAGTGAAATTAACCTACGTACTGAGAAACAGCAAAAATATCTTGAGGAGTGTATGTGACACACTCATCTTGTTCCCCCTAACAGACATACCGAAGGTAGTAGGGTAAGGGCGGCATGACTCCAATTTTGATATCAAATTGAGAAGCAAATTAATTAAATTGATAATTAATTACCCACAACCACGACCACACCCACACCCACGCCCTCTCAGATGACATCATGTTTTTTTCTCAGCCCGCACCTTCTCCCTCCCTACCCCTCCCCATTCTCTATTGGCGGGCATTTTGAATTTTGGTTGGAATTTCGAATTTTAGCTTTAGAATTCAATTCTCAATTCAGAGGACGCAGTATTAACGTAAATTGTTTGTAAAACGGGAATATGTGCTAGAAATCGACAAAAAAAAAAAAAAAAAGAAATTCAGAGGACGGTAAATCGGTGAATTACGCTCTGAGAAGGACATAATTCGCATTTCGTAGGACATGGATACTCTTGTTTAACTTCCGATCACTTCATCGCTTCATAAACTGCGATCGCAAAGTCATTAAAATACTCCGCGGGGCGCTGCCGGGCGCGAGTGCACTAGTGGTGTGCCAGGCTACATCCCTTCCCCGCCTCCTGCAATACGCCGCCTCGCGTGACCTTGTGTGTATGGGAGGGGGGGGGGGGGCTCGGTGCATTCTCCACTGGACCGCATTCATGAGTGTTCATAACTTTCTGACAGCCTTAGATGACACACCTCGCACCACATGCGCCGCTTGGTTTGGTGTCTGGCGGTCTCCATGGTGACCACTTGCCTGCCTCCCGCACCTACACTAACAGTCCACTCCACTCCACAGCGGGGCGGCAGCCAGCAGTTGGAAATCGGCAGATGACCTTAATGTGGTAGCGGTGGTGGGAAACGGCCAAACTCGGGGCAATTGCCATGTAAGTGTTTTTTTTAAAAAAGTTATGAGTTCAAATTAAAATTTGAAAGCAAAGTATTCAACTTTTTCTAGATTGTGTTACATTTACGTAACAAGCGGTTACAAGAGTTCTTTTTTTTCCTTGCACTGCAGCATTCATTGCTGAACTGTTGGAAAAAAATAGAACGTCAGCTGGAACCTGAAAGTCGCCAGCAAGCTGACGAGGTTGTTCTACCATCATGTAAGTACGTCTCAAAATTCTGTGTGTGGTAGTCTACATCTTCAGAAAACATCTCTTAAAGTATTTAAATCGTAACTACTGCTCATGACATTTCTAGTGTTGTCTTGTGAAGCATTAGAGCAGCAGCAGCTGGAAGCTGAAAGTCGCCAGCAAGTTGAAGAGGTTGGGCTACCATCATGTAATGGTTCAAATGGCTCTGAGCGCTATGGGACTTATCATCTGAGGTCATCAGTCCCCCAGAACTCAGAACTACTTAAAACTAACTAACCTAAGGACATCACACACATCCATGCCCGAGGCAGGATTCGAACCTGCGACCGTAGCAGTCGTGAGGTTCCGGACTGAAGCGCCTAGAGCCGCTCGGCCACCACGGCCAGCATGTAAGTACATCTCCAAATTCCAGATTCTGTGTGATAGTTTACACGCTCAGAAAAGAGCTCTTGCCGTATTCATATTGTAACAAGTGTTTATAAAATTTTTTATCTCGCTGTTGAGCATTAGGGCAGCAGCTGACAGACATTGAGCGGCTGCTGGAGGCCGAAATGCAACAAGAAAGTAAGTACATTTGTAATATATTGCTGTTAGATTTCTTTTTTTTTCTTGTATACACTTATGTGAAGCATATATTATCCATATTTGTGGATGTTGCCATGGATCAAGAGCAGGATGAGATTCTAGTAGGGCTATGCGTCGAGAATGTTTTTTGTTTTTGTTTGAGTACACCTCAATATCGGCGACTGCTGCGCAAACAAGTTCTCCACGTACGCGTACACCACCATTACTCTACCACGCAAACATGGGGGTTCCACTCGTCTAGTGTGAGACGTTCCCGGTGGGGCCCACTGGGGGCCGAACCGCACAATATAACCTGGGGCGGCGGAGGGGTGGAGTGGACTGCGGTAGTCATCGTGGGGCTGTGGACCACTGCGGCTGCGGCGGTGACGGAGTCTCTCCGTCGTTTCTAGGTCCCCAGTTAACATACAATACAATACAATACACCTCAATATCTCGCTCTAGGAAATTCAGTACAAACTTTTTGTTGTTGTTGTTGTTTACTATACTCTATGTTACAGAGATGCCACCAACACTGCCACGGCAACAGCTTGCAGTGTCACGTTATGGCAAGAAAGGAAGAATGAATTGATAGTTGGTGTCAATAACGCTCATCCTCCTTTACCTCCTCTGCATTACTGCAGATGACGTGTCACTGAGCACATTTGTTCTGCGCATGCAGTACACGTGAGGCGCCTAGTTGTTTCCACTGCACTGTGTGGAATACGAAGGTTCTGTTATAGTTCATTAACCTGCTGCCTTCAGGTTGATGTCCCCAGCGCAGAAAACAGCACGCAGGTCGTAGGTTCTGTATCTTGAGGCTGAAACTGACTTTTAGCGAGGTTCTGTTCTGAAATAATGTACCACTTCTTTGGGATGCCGCTCGCGTATTTTAATATAGCCACACGAGAAGACTACATGATCTTAATACAACACCTTCTGATACAGAAAAGTACACGAACAAACACAGTGTTTACGAAAATGTATCTTTACACTATTTGTGGCACGTGTCTGTGCTTCATGACTACCGGAGTGACTCTTTTAATACTGAATCCTGCCACAGACAACATGACTGTACATCTCGACTGCCTAATCCAGAGTGACGAACAGGAACTTAAATACAAATTGGAAACACATCCTGCGACGGACAACATGTCTGTTCTTCTCGACTGCCTAATCCAGAGTGACGAAGAGCCCGAAACACTTCGTGCGCCATAGCAGAAAAGGCGTGACCCGAACGCTTCCGTAGTGCTTCGTCTGCAATTTCGTCAGTATTTTGTATTTCATTTAAATTGTTTTTAATAATTCTAAAATGACTGATTGATAGGTGTTGAGAGATATTTATATTAAAAAGTGAAGTCATTCCAATGAGTTGTTTAACAAATAATAATAACTTTACTTTAACGTTTTGGCGCCCTTGCTCCGAACACAGCAGCCAATCACAGAGCAGTAGCATTATGCAGGCGGTCTTTCTCACGGGAATGGTACCGAATCTAACATCTGTCACAGGTACCTCACACCACATTTCGTCATCTATACAGGATGGTCCATTGATAGTGACCGGGCCAAATATGTCACGAAATAAGCATCAAACGAAAAAAGTACAAAGGACGAAACTCGTCTAGCTTGAAGGGGCAAACCAGATGGCGCTATGGTTGGCCCGCTACATGGCGCTGCCATAGGTCGAACGGATATCAACTGCGTTTTTTTAAAAATAGGAACCCCCATTTTTTTACATATTCGTGTTGTACGTAAAGAAATATGAATGTTTTAGTTGTACCACGTTTTTCGCTTTGTGATAGATGGCGCTGTAATAGTCACAAACATATGGCTCACAATTTTAGATGTACAGTTGGTTACCGGTAGGTTTTTTATACTAAAATACAGAAAGTAGGTATGTTTGAGCATTGCATTTCGGTTGTTCCAATGTGATATATATGTACCTTTGTGAACTTATCATTTCTGAGAACGCATGCTGTTACAGCGTGATTACCTGTAAATACCACATTAATGCAATAAATGCTCAAAATGATGTCCGTCAACCTCAATGCATTTGGCAATACGTGTAACGACATTCCTCTCAACAGAGAGTAGTTCGCCTTCCGTAATGTTCGCACATGCATTGACAATGCGCTAACCACATGTTGTCAGGCTTTGTCGGTGGATCACGATAGCAAATATCCTTCAACTTTCCCCACAGAAAGACGTCAGATCCGTGCGGGACATGGTATGGTGCTTCCACGACCAATCCACCTGTCATGAAATATGCTATTCAATACCGCTTCAACCGCACGCGAGCTATGTGCCGGACATCCATCATGTTGGAAGTACATCGCCATTCTGTGATGCAGTGAAACATCTTGTAGTTACATCGGTAGAACATTACGTAGGAAATCAGGATGCATTGCACCATTTAGACTGCCATCGATAAAATGGGGCCAATTATCCTTCCTCCCATAATGCCGCACCATACATTAACCCGCCAAGGTCGCTGATGTTCCACTTGTTGCAGCCATCGTGGATTTTCCGTTGCCCAATAGTGCACATTATGCTGGTTTATGTTACCGCTGTTGGTGAATGACGCTTCGTCGCTAAATAGAACGCGTGCAAAAAATCTGTCATCGTCCCGTAATTTCTCTTGTGCCCAGTGGCAGAACTGTACACGACGCTCAAAGTCGTCGCCATGCAATTACTGGTGCACAGAAATATGGTACGGGTGTAATCGATGTTGATGTAGCATTCTCAACACCGACGTTTTCGAGATTCCCGATTCTCGCGCAATTTGTGTGCCACCGATGTGCGGATTAGCCGCGACAGCAGCTAAAACACCTACTTGGGCATCATCATTTGTTGCAGGTCGTGGTTGACGTTTCACATGTAGCTGAACACTTCCTGTTTCCTTAAATAAGGTACCTATCCGGCGAACGGTCCGGACACTTGGATGATGTCGTCCAGGATACCGAGCAGCATACATAGCACACGCCCGTTGGGCATTTTGATCACAACAGCCATACATCAACACGATATCGACCTTTTTCGCAATTGGTAAACGGTCCATTTTAACGCGGGTTATGTATTACGATGCAAATACCGTCCACACTGGCGGGATGTTGATACCACGTACTTATACGTTTGGGACTATTCCAGCGCCATCTATAACAAAGCGAAAAAAGTGGTCCAACTAAAACATTCATATTTCTTTACGTACTACACGAATATGTAATAAAAGAAGGGGGGTTTCTATTTTAAAAAAAGTAGTTGATATCCGTTTGATCTATGGCAGAGCCATCTAGCGGGCCAACCATACCGCCATCTGGTTTACCCCTTCAAGCTAGACGAGTGCCGTTCTTTGTAGTTTTTTCGTTTGACGCTTATTTCGTGAGATATTTGGCCCGGTCACTATCAATGGACCACCCTGTATACTTCTTGCGTCTCCACTGCTCTGGGAACAGCTTCTTGGAGGCTAATATGATGGCTGACTAAGCCAGAAATATTACAACGTGTACCTAGAGTGATGGTTGTGGGGACAGGTATCAAACACGTACCTGAGCGACATGCACCGTCATGCAAAGTGCCGCTCGTTGCTGCATGAGAGGTGGCTGCGGATGCTGCAGTGCCAGCCCCCAAACCATGGCATACCATCTGGCGTCCGTGGGTGGTTCAGTCAGAGCAACGGCCTCCCACCCCCCAGGCTGGTGTTGGTGCTCTAACATGCAGCAGCAGCAGCATCAAAGAGCGCCCTCTCCACAGCGTGAGTTCACCGCCGCCACCTGCTCCTACTCCATCTCCAGATGTTGACCCTCGCCGGCAGCAAATGGTATGTGTGCCTCAGCGCATATCCTTCCCCCCCCCCCCCCCTGAAGGCGCCTCCTCCCCAGCGCCCTCATCCTCAGGGTGGATGCAGTCGTCTCCTAGTTGTAGTATTAATGATAGTGAACCCGTGGCTAGTGGTAGTGTTCTATCCCAACCAGATAATGAGGGACATCAGGGTAGTGGCGTCACGGCTCTTCTAGATACTCAGCGGTTGCTAGGGCCTTTGAAGGGCGTACCTTGTTTACTAGAACTGAGAATCCTGCAGAGGGTGTGTCGCGACCCAGTCAGGTTTCTGGAAGCATGCCTCCCAGTGCTGGAGGCAGAGCTCCTCAAAGCCCTAGATAATCCGAGACATAATACGTATCATCAAATGTAACACAGTACTCTGCTGCGAGTTGACTCACCCTTCCAAACAGCAGGGTGCTGCTGAGGAGAAAAGCATGCACTACATCTTGGCTGATAATGGCGTTGTACCTCGGAGGAATCGCTGAGTGGTATCGTGAATCCACCTTGGGTGCTATATTTGCCCGGTTTTCCGAGATGGAAGTAAGAGGGTCAACTAAAGCACTCAGCCAAATACCACACCTCAACCTACATATTCATGTCTATGATCCGTTAAATACAGGGTCCAGCTACATCAAACTCCCTGAGGATATGAAGAACAAGCAGGCTTGTAGTAACGTTCAAAATGAAAAGGATAACGCTTGCTTCGCATGGTAAATTCTGGCTTGCAGAAGAAATTACCATTTCAGTTACCATCCTGAGCACACAACAACATACAATGTACCAAAGAATAAAATCCCAAGAGGTTATAATTTTGATGGTATCGAGTTCCCTGTAAAGATACAGAACGTACAAAAATTTGACGCACAATGTCCTGGACTATCGGTTCACATTTATGGCCTGAAGAAGAAGCAGAAAAGCAAGCCAGATGAGCAGGATAAACCTACTGTAGTTGGACCACCCCATTTTTCGCAATATGCAGGTGAGCGTGATCTTTATGAAAACGTGCTGCTCTTCTCTGAAGGTGATAACCATTATTACATATGGATCAAAAACATGTCCTGCCTCCTTTACAGCCAACTGTCGAAAAAAGAACATAAAAAACATATTTGATTCAGGTGTCTAAACACCTTTTCAGAAGAAAAGCATTTAAAAAGGCATATGGAGGACTGTGAATCCAAGGAATCGGTGTGTGTTTTTATGCCTTCAGAAGAAACCAAGTTCATTAAATTCAAGAATGCTCACCACCAGGAACAATGTCCCTTTGCTGTATACGCAGACTTCGAGTGTCTCCTTTCCCGTATCACCCGCTGTGAAGGGAACCCCCTTAGCCTCACATACCACCTTCATGTAAACACACGTACCATTTATGGCGGCGTACCAAATTTCATGAATCATATGTCGTGGATAAACCTGCCATTTGGCAGCTCACTGTGCTTGAAAAACTCTCAAGGGTGGTTCACAGGCTTTACAGCACCAGTATCCCCAAGACCGAATCGGAGGAGGATAAAAAATTATACAGTATAATGATGCGGTTAACTGATATATTTGTGAGCTGTCGTTACAGAGAAAAGCTGAAACTCCCCGTAGGGACCACTGTCAACTTACAGGGAAGTTCCACAGTACGGTCCTTATTTTATGCACTTTGAAGTATCAGTTACCACGACACAATCCCGTTTTCTTCCATAATTTGAGTGGGCATGACGCTCCTAGTTGAGCAATTGGCTAATTTCGGCTGGGGGAAAAATCTGGTCAGTGTGCTGCCTGAGAGTGTTGAGAAATATATTTCACTTTCCAAACGAATGACGACAAAAATTACTCTCCACTTCCTTGACACGCTACATTTTATGCAGGCGCCACTTGGGAAACTTTATGATACTCTACGTCGGGAGCATATGCATATCACCCTATCTGCATACCTCGACGAGGAAAAGTTTCAGCTTGCATCTAGGAAAGGACTTTTCCATTATGGGTATCTGAACAGTAAAGTGAAACTCGACGAAACCAGGCTACCCAATGTATCTGCATTTACCAGTACTCTCATAGGCGATGCCGTAACTAGTGCAGATTATGAGCATGCCGTGAATGTTTGAAGGGAATTCAGCATTCCCAATTTGGGTGAATACGCAAGACTATACATGGAGACTTGCTTACGGATGTTTCTGAAAAGTTTCGGAGTGTACGAATGGCCACGTACTCATTGCACCCTGCCTTTTATTACAAGGCACCTAGGTTGTTCTGGAACGCAGTGCTCAAGAAAACGAGGCACAGCATCGAACTTTTGACTGATGCTGATATTCTTCTTTTCTTTGAGCGCGGTATTGGTGGACTTCGCCAGTGTTTTCATAGAAACGCCAAGGCGAATAAATGACTTATGGGAGAGGGGTTCAACGCATCCCTCGATTCAAGCTATATTCTATATTTGGATGTAAATAACTTATACGGGCACGCCATTATGCAGCCAGTGCTGGTTGGCGAGTTCCAACGTGTGCCCGAAAACGAATTAGAGGGATTAGGTGGGAAAATATTTAGTCTTGCGGCTCCTTCTGATGTAGGGTATGTGGTGGAGGCAGACCTCATATACCCTGTGAGTATGCATGAAATGACAAGCGACTTACCGTTATGTCCAGAGCAACAAATTGCTCGAGGAAGCACTACCCCTAAACCACAGTTGGACACAAGCAGAGGTATGTAATTCACTATCATAATCTTCAGAAGTGTCTCAGCTTATGGATGGAGGTAGGTAGAATCACCCAGGCTACCTCCTTCAATACGCCCCCCGGCTGAAGGAGTATATTGAATTAAATATCGAAAAGAGGGTGGGCGACTAGTGATTTCGAAAAAGATTTTTACAAATTGGTGAATAATTTCGTTTTCCGTAAAACTATGTAGATGTAAGAAATAAACGCGATATTTTGATTAGGATCACATGGGATGGACCTTTAGGCATACGAAAGTGCATCGCCAGAGCAAATTTTGAGCTGGTAACTATTTTCAATGAGAATTTTGTTGCTGTGGAGGTGTCAGAGTTTCAGTACAGTTTACGAAACAAGATGTCCAGTACAGTATGCGTGTACTGGACATCTTCAAACTCCACATCTGCAGCATCCACTATGAGTTTGCTAAAACTCATTTCGTGGAACCAAAGTTACTTTATATGGATACAGATAGCTTCATCTGTTGGGTGAAGAACTGTGATCCAGGTGAAGTAATTAGATGTCACTATAATGAATTCGACACATCTGGATACACAGCCTACAATCCTTACGGTATTGTTCCACATGTAGGTAAGAAAAGGGAGTTACTATATTTCCAACTACCTAGTTTCAACTACTAATCAAAGTCACCGACTATGCACTCTCCCCATCCGAAATACACGCACATGGATCATTGTATTTAGAATATGTTTTAGGGTTTTTGGTAGGTTAACAAATAATACAAGAAATTATTCTAGTACAAAAATCTTTATTAACTTTTGCATATACATTTACATACAGAAAGCAACTCTTTTCTTATTTTTGTTAAGTGTAGTTTTAATAATGTCCAATTTAATTTTTAACTTATAAATTAAAGCCCCATCTGAATCACCAGTTTCTTTCTCCAGCCAGTAATCTGACAAATAGAGAAGATATGTTCTCGAAGTCCAGTATGCATCTAATTTTTTTTCCTGTAGAAACCTGTTTTGTGGCTCTAACAGTTAGTTATGTTCCTTCCAGTAGTTCTTCTAGACGAGAGCATTAGGGAATTTTAATACTTCCTCTTATTTACTGCCCAATACTGTTGTTATAGCACCCCACATCTTCCTGGGTGTAGGCTTCCAGTTCTTCTGTTGCAAATTCTTGTTGAATTTCGGTATAGAACGTTACGTTCACAACTTTTGCAAACGAATTAAAGGTGATAATTCGGATGGTTTTAAGCTCTGCAAACAATTGTTCTGTTGCTAAGTGTACGACATCAAGCCCATCACATTTCGATATAATGTAACCATCCTTTTTAAGCAGGTCCAAGGAGCAATGGAGTCTGATAAACAGATTTTTCGTGTGTCCTTTAATATAGTGAACGTGCTCCAATCCGCCATTTTCGGCCAGTACTCCAACATATGACTACTCTTTACAGCAAATGTTGTTACCTTGTATTCCCCAGTCGTATCCAGATTTCTCCGTACAGTGGTTTAAAGCCATATGTAAACCTGGCTCGCACAACCGCAATAGCTTCTTCCTTTTCCATTTGCAGCTTATATTCTCCCTTTATGGCAGCTGTCTTTTCCACATACTCCAGTTTCCTTTTCTTTACTTCGACGTCCTCCATACACATTAACTGCACTTAAAGGTGTAATTTTTTAATGGGGAATGGCTTAAGTCTGTTTGACACATTGATTCTTTTTCTTAGGACTTATAGTATAACATTATCTGTATCAACAAGTCCTAATTCTGCAATATCGGAATCGGACGGTATTGTGGAGAACAATGTTCTAGGGTGATAGAAATAAGTTTCTTATGCTTTAACATAACATTTCTGTATAATGCTTATATCGTCGATATTGGAGGCAGAGTTAAGAATCTCCACGTAGTTTGTAAATGGCTAATTAAACTGTGCGCAGACAGAACATAGCTGATGAGCTTTTCTCGGTCTTGTACATCTGTCAATTTTCGGGTATTATTATTATTCCAGTACAGAAATGCAGAACGTTATTAAACACAACACAACAAATGTTTTGTAGCCTATTTGTTAACTGACGCCACAAGGACGCAGTTGGCATAGATTATACGGGGAAAAGGAAATGAAGTCCCAGGCTTCTTGGCAGACCGTACGGTGAACGATGCGGGAGACCCGTAGCACCGGCAAGGTCCTAATGGAGGTGGTTTTGAGTTGTCTTCCTCCGACCGTAATGGGGATAAATGATGATGATGAAGGCGACACAACAACAGCCAGTCATCTCGAAGCAGGTGAAAATCCCTGCTCCCGCCGGGGATCGAACCCGGGACCCCGGGCTCGGGAAGCGAGAACGCTACCTCGAGACCACGACCTGCGGACTGAGTATACGAGAGCACACTGTAAATACTGTTTGTAGGCGTATAATACACGTTAACATTCTTGCACAGGGTCAAATACACGATTCATTCTGTGGTTGTATATTGTAGCCTTCAGCCTCGTATTGCCATGCTGCTTAGCCAAGGAAGATCTAACAGTTTCTCGTAGTCACGTGTCAGGACACTTTATAAAATCTATAATGTGGTTTCTAAAATCTCTGTTCACCCCAGGACTTGTGATATGACATATAAATTTGTTGTATATCTTTACAGTTGAGCTTAACCACGTTAGACAGTCTATTCCAACTATCTTATCGTTGTCCACAATCACATTGTTGTTTCCCTGGCGATCGCCTTCCAAGCAGAAGTCGTAGTTTGACATTAAGTAGTCGCACATCTCCATTTTATTAAAAATTCCAGCACAGTCTTGCGTTACGTCCAAACCCAAAAGGTAAGAGTCGTCTACATGTAATTGTTGCAACATTCCAGGAAGCTCTTTCATTAGAAATTGGAGAATTTACTACGCAGATATTAGTTAAATGAGCTACACATCTTCTTCTTTAACGGTACAGACCGTCCTCTTTCTAACTCTTCCTGACAGTCCACGTGACCACAGATTTTAACCACCATAATGTTATCACGAAACGGTTCTGTAATAGGTGTAAGCACATTTACATTCTTCTCGCTAAGTGGTATGCCATTTTCGTGTAATTTAGTTGCCAATGTCAGTAGCCAGATTTTACAAAAACAGACATAATGTCTTATGGGATAACAGCAATCAGTGATTTTATAATGTTGCTTAAAATCCGTCTAGATTGCAATTTTTTTTCTTTTTTTATTATTCATATGACCGGTTTTGGTTCATTCAGAACCATCTTCAGATCTGTAAAAATAATTATACTAATTTACTATTTCACGGAATCAAATCTTTTTCATCCTATCAGCACTCTGCTCACAAGAACAGAAACGAACTACTAACTCTTAAGGGCTTGAATAAGAAGTTAGAATCATCACAAAGGCAGATAAGGGCGGCACTATGGTTTTAATACATGATACAGACTATATAGAGAAAACTGAAAAGTTCTTTATGGAAAACGGAATAGTAGAAGTCAAGAAAGATCCAACCAAGAAATTTCAAACAGAAATAAGGAAACAAATAGATAACAGTGTGTTTCTATTCACAGAGGAGGAAAAGTTTAAACTGAAAGTAATGAATCCGCGAATCCCCGAATTACGGTCACAAATAAAGCTCCATAAAGTTGAAAAATCGATTCGCCCAATCGTTAATAACACCAGCAGCCCAAGTTATAAATTAAATAAAGAGCGAAATAACAGATTGAAGGCGGCATATACATATCGTCGGACTTTCAACATTAGCAACAGCTACGAATTTGCCGAGCAAATTAAAGACGTACTTATACCTCAGAATGCGTCACTAGCTTCACTGGATATCACCAATCTGTACACAAACATTCCCGTAAAAGAAACGATTGAGATCATTAAGAACAATCTCCTCACTCATGGTAAACTGGCACTGGGGGAAGTGATTGAACTAGTGGAAATGTTGGAACAAGTCTTGTCGTTCAATTACTTTACTTTCAATGGTAAAATTTATCAACAGAAAGACGGGCTGGCAATGGGGAACAGTTTAGCTGGGACGCTGGCTGACATTTTTGTAAATCACTTAGAAAACAAATTCTTTGATGAAAATCCTAATATCGCTGAGAAAATTGTATATTACAGGAGATATGTTGACGACTCTATTTTATTATACAAAGGAGATAAAAATGATATCGAAAACTTAGCACAAAAAAATGAGCTCTCAACACCCGAAAATTAGATTCACCATGGAATTTGAAGAAAACAACCGTATAGATTACTTAGATTTAACGCTAATAAAGAAAGATGGGAAGCATGAATTTAGCATATTCATAAAACCTACGTGTACAGATCTAGTTATCAATGAGCGCTCTTGTCACCCACCGCGATACAAATGGGCATATTTTACTTCGATGGTATACAGGCTACTAAGATTGCCACTAAGCCAACAGGAAGTAGAAAAGGAGTTAAGTATTTTAAAACAAGTGGCCGTAGCGAACGGATATACGTGTAAGCAGGTGATGAATATTTATACGAAGATAAAGAAGAGGCAAATGGAACAAACAGATGGAAGACAAGTAGCAGTTAAGAGGAACAACAAGAAAAAAAATATATGTAGCTTTCACTTACAATGGAAGAATTGCAGACAAAATTGAAAGATGCTTTCGTAAATCCGACGTTAAAATAGGGTTCCGAACAAATAACACGTTAAAATTGAAGCTCCGGCATAGAATATGTAATAGTAGGAATAAATTTCAGGATTCAGGTGTATATAAGATCAAATGTAATGACTGCTGTAAACAATATATAGGGCAGACTGGTAGGAACTTTGAAACCAGATTCAGGGAGCACACCTACTCTCAAAACAAAACAGCTTTTGGGGCGCATATGGCTTCGAAAAAGCACTCAGTCACGAATATTGAAAACAATTTAGACATCCTGCATAGAGCTCATAAGGGACGGTTTCTTAACATTTTGGAAGAGATCGAAATATACACCCACAAAAATAAAGATCCGGATTTAATCCTCAACGAGCAAAGCGAATTCAATCATAACGCCTATTTTAGCATTTATGACGACCTACTAAGATGACAACTGTGACGTGTGGAGATCCCGGCCGAGGGACGAGAGATGGTGCGCGGTGGAGAAGCGGAAGACGCGTGCAGCGCCTGGCGTCGTTGACGGGGCCCTCCTGTGCGGCCCTCTTGCCCGCGGCGATGGACATCAGACGACTGAGCGGACCGCGGCACAACACCAAAATGGCGGGAACCACGGAAGCAGACCGTAGAGGAAAACAAGTTCACACCAGCACCATAGATATATAAATCGCCCTATGCTTTTTTGATCGTATAAAAATGAAAATTTTACTGTTTTTTAATCCTGACAAGTACAGATTTTAACTTTGACATCTACATATTTTAATTAAATATTTTTAATATAAAAAAGATCTACTGAATACAGTATGTGCAAATGGAATGTAACAAATGTACCAGACGCCACCTGTCGGAAATAGTGTTATAATTAATATAAATGACGTACACTCTGCCAACCAATTTTATGTGACGTAGCATGTGAAAGTTGCTGGATTTGGACGGGTTACTCCAGTAACTGAAATATCAGGTACGTTCTGGTACATTTGATGTTGATTAGATAGGATGAAAAAGATTTGCTTCCGTGAAATAGTAAATTAGTATAATTATTTTTACAGATCTGAAGATGGTTCTGAATGAACCGAAACCGGTCATATTAATAATAAAAAAAATTTGCAATCAAGACGGATTTTAAGTAACATTAAGTAGCCAGATTATCAGGTTCTGCTGTAATAAGCAGAAACCGAAGCGATCGTCTGTTGGTCTTGTCTTTCCCCCTCATAGCTGAGGGATTTTTAGCGCTTTGGAGGAATCCATGTTGACACTTTTCAACTACCACGGAAGGCAGATCAGTTTAGGCTGTCAACTGAAATTCGAGAACGTACCTTCTCTGTATTTGTCAAATTACTGGCTGGCGAAAGAAACAGATAATTCAGATGTGGATTTAAGTTATAATACTCCGAAGGGGAAATGCATTTCAAAAATCACCTTCAATTGTTTACGAAGTGTGACTTCCTCCGTCACCCTTTTCGCACTGAACGGAGCTCTGCACAGACCTAAGGCGTCTCAGCACCCCTAGGAAACAATCTGTGACGTATCCCTCCGTAACACCATGTCGGTGCAATGGGAAACATCGTTCCTTTCGACAATATTGGCAGGGGTGTAGGTGTGCCAGGTGTCTCAAGCCCTGCGCAAGATGAGCAGATGGCGAAAATCTCTCTCGAGTCTAAACCGCGACTACTCCGCGAACATGAAACTTCCCTATTGTTCACTTTTCATGGATCAATTTAAGGCGTGCAAGATACCACATTCTCCGAACTACACAGGTGCTTTTGCCTCAGAAAAACACATCAGATGGCTCAACGAGCATTCACAACAGCCTCACAACGCCGACGAAAGACCAAAGGCTGCCGCCAGCTTTGTAACCAAGGCGGGTGCTTCATCCAATTAAGGCAACGTAATCTTACTTATGCTTGCTTGTAGCACGTGGTCGACGTCCTTTATATATGAATGTTTCTTCCATCCCGCGTACTCTCCACCGTCGTGAAATCATGTTACAGTTGATATTCGGCTCCAATCCACAAATTTGCCAATAATCCAGTAGTCCATATGATCAGTTAATTTAGTTATTTGCTTGTTTCATGGATCAGAGTTTTCGTCTGTCGATATGATGTGGATCGAGCCACTTTTACAATCGTAGTACACTTTTCCAATGAAAGAAAATGGCAACATTCTCATCATTAATATGACTGACAGTATTATGTTTGCAAAACATGCGCTTTTCCTAAGCTAATTACCTTATTTTAAAATTTATGCCTGAAGATGGTCATGATTAGATAAGAGGCGCCTATCACATGCTTCTTATACTTCAGCAAAGCATTGGACACTGTCAAGTTCGAAGTTTTACTTGCAAAAGTTAGCATCGAAATTTCTCGCAAAGCGCAGTGCAATGGTTTCGCTCGTACGTGACGTATCGCCACCAATGCGTGCACCATAAAGTCATCACTGAGGCAAGTAGTATCAGGCGCCCTCGCGGTTCGGCATTAGCTGCTGTACTCTTTTCCTTGTATATCAATAATGTGTCATTAGTTTCTCCTTATTGTAAATAACCCACGTGTGCTGATGACCTCCAGTTGTGTCTACGTGCAGAATCAGTAAACTTGAAGACAGTTATCGAAAATAAGAATACTCACCTGTGTGCACTATGAAAGTGGGAGCAGCAGCAACGGTAGCAGAAGTACTGCCAGTATTAGCTTATTTGTTCTTAGTTGGTACTGTTTATTCACGTTGTCTCTATATACTGTATATCGCTCTGAGCACTATGGGACTTAACATCTGAGGTCATCAATCCCCTAGAACTTAGAACTACATAACCTACTTACCTAAGGACATCGCACACATCCATGTCGGAGGCAGGATTCGAACCTGAGACCGTAGCGGTCGTGCGGTTCCAGACTGAAGCGCATAGAACTGCTCGGATATCCCGGCCGCCTGTCTCTATACAGGTTGTTACAAAAAGGTACGGCCAAACTTTCAGGAAACATTCCTCACGCAAAGAAAGAAAATATTTTATGTGGACATGTGTCCAGAAACGCTTACTTTCCATGTTAGAGCTCATTTTATTACTTCTCTTCAAATCACATTAATCATGGAATAGAAGCACACAGCAACAGAACGTACCAGCGTGACTTCAAACACTTTGTTACAGGAAATGTTCAAAATGTCCTCCGTTAGCGCGGATACATGCATCCACCCTCCGTCGCATGGAATCCCTGATGCGCTGATGCAGCCCTGGAGAATGGCGTATTGTATCACAGCCGTCCACAATACGAGCACGAAGAGTCTTTACATTTGGTACCGGGGTTGTGTAGACAAGAGCTTTCAAATGCCCCCATAAATGAAAGTCAAGAGGGTTGAGATCAGGAGAGCGTGGAGGCCATGGAATTGGTCGCCTCTACCAATCCATCGGTCACCGAATCTGTTGTTGAGAAGCGTACGAACACTTCGACTGAAATGTGCAGGAGCTCCATCGTGCATGAACCACATGTTGTGTCGTACTTGTAAAGGCACATGTTCTAGCAGCACAGGTAGAGTATCCCGTATGAAATCACGATAACGTGCTCCATTGAGCGTAGGTGGAAGAACATGGGGCCCAATCAAGACATCACCAACAATGCCTGCCCAAACGTTCACAGAAAATTTGTGTTGATGACGTGATTGCACAATTGCGTGCGTATTCTCGTCAGCCCACACATGTTGATTGTGAAAATTTACAATTTGATCACGTTGGAATGACGAAACTAAAATGAGCTCTAACATGGAAATTAACCGTTTCCGGACACATGTCCACATAACATCTTTTCTTTATTTGTGTGTGAGGAATGTTTCCTGAAAGTTTGGCCGTACCTTTTTGTAACACCCTGTATATATCCAACGCATTTTCGATTCTCATAACGTTATTTGTCATTTTAAAAGTATTGATATTTCTTAGGTAACTAGGAGGCAAAAAAATACGGTATGTGTGAAACCCTGGTACGATGTAAAAGAGGGTCTGAAGGCCCCAATCTGAAAAGATTAAATAAATAAATAAATTAAAAGTAAACTAATTATTTTATCTCTAAATTTCCTACATAAGTTACTATCTCTCCCATTTTTCTACGTACAGTACTCTTTTCACTCTCCCCGTCTCCCGTCTCTCCCCCCCCCCCCCCCCAACTTTGACTCGCACCTCTCTCACTCCACCGCAGTCTCTCATCCCTCTCACATCTCTCTCTCTCTCTCGCTCTCTCTCTGTCTCTCTCACCTGTCCTTGGACATCTCTCTCTCTCTCCCGCCTCTGTCTACATCCCTCCCCCTCTTTCTCTCAATCGCTACTCCCACCTGCTCCCTCTACTGACTCACTCACTCGCATACTCATAGAGAGGGGTTGAGTTTTCTAGCAGATACAATTTAGTTTGTGTTTGAAGTTAATTTTATTATCTATTAGATTCCTTACATCACTGGGTAAATGGTCCAAGGTAAGCACGTATAGCTTTAGACACAGCGCGCTTGATTGTGAAAGAGGGAAGTGTGCCAAACCTTGATCGAACCTGTACGGCGGGTTAATGGTCACTGGTCTGATATACTGCCCGGTCTGAGTGCGGTTTTTAAGCAGTTTTACGTGCTCATTTAGGTAAATGTTGGGCCGGTCCCCGATCTCCGCCTCGGCAAATACGGATCGGAAGCGGACATATAAAATACGATACAATGAACAAAATTTACAAGATTCACGGAAAAATGTCGCACACGACTTTCCCTTCTTAGATCAGCCAGCGACTTTGGCGAGAAGATGAGCATCCGGTCACAAAAGCTAAAAATATAAGTTTGCCAAATCATAAATCTGCGAGCCCCTTAGTTGGGTGGATGCTATTGGGAGAGTGATCATGTAGGCGGTCAAAGATTTTAAAATCTGAATACCCCATTCATTTTTACGGCACTCTATGGCTGAACGATGAATAGCGTAATTATTTATGAATGTTTGTGTTGCTTTCGAATTGTAATCTATTGTTGATAACATACAAGGGAGGCAGTTGTCACTACGCCCAGCAGTTTAAAGAGCTTTCTTCGTGAGGTCCTGTAGCGCACACCTCATATTATTTTCATTACATTCTTCTGCGCAACAAAGTCTTTCTTCTTTAATGACGAGCTACCCCAGAATATGACAGTAGTAGATGAAAATAGGAAAGATAACTATTTTACATTTACATCTCCAAAATCTGATACGCGCACCACAGACGTTTAGATACACAGAAAGATCCGTAACATGTGATGTCCAGTTCAATTTCTTGTCTATATATAGATATAATAGCGTAGAAGCAGGGGACCCTCGTGAAATTTTCGCACTTTTATACACTCCTGGAAATGGAAAAAAGAACACATTGACACCGGTGTGTCAGACCCACCATACTTGCTCCGGACACTGCGAGAGGGCTGTACAAGCAATGATCACACGCACGGCACAGCGGACACACCAGGAACCGCGGTGTTGGCCGCCGAATGGCGCTAGCTGCGCAGCATTTGTGCACCGCCGCCGTCAGTGTCAGCCAGTTTGCCGTGGCATACGGAGCTCCATCGCAGTCTTTAACACTGGTAGCATGCCGCGACAGCGTGGACGTGGACCGTATGTGCAGTTGACGGACTTTGAGCGAGGGCGTATAGTGGGCATGCGGGAGGCCGGGTGGACGTACCGCCGAATTGCTCAACACGTGGGGCGTGAGGTCTCCACAGTACATCGATGTTGTCGCCAGTGGTCGGCGGAAGGTGCACGTGCCCGTCGACCTGGGACCGGACCGCAGCGACGCACGGATGCACGCCACGACCGTAGGATCCGACGCAGTGCCGTAGGGGACCGCACCGCCACTTCCCAGCAAATTAGGGACACTGTTGCTCCTGGGGTATCGGCGAGGACCATTCGCAACCGTCTCCATGAAGCTGGGCTACGGTCCCGCACACCGTTAGGCCGTCTTCCGCTCACGCCCCAACATCGTGCAGCCCGCCTCCAGTGGTGTCGCGACAGGCGTGAATGGAGGGACGAATGGAGACGTGTCGTCTTCAGCGATGAGAGTCGCTTCTGCCTTGGTGCCAATGATGGTCGTATGCGTGTTTGGCGCCGTGCAGGTGAGCGCCACAATCAGGACTGCATACGACCGAGGCACACAGGGCCAACACCCGGCATCATGGTGTGGGGAGCGATCTCCTACACTGGCCGTACACCACTGGTGATCGTCGAGGGGACACTGAATAGTGCACGGTACATCCAAACCGTCATCGAACCCATCGTTCTACCATTCCTAGACCGGCAAGGGAACTTGCTGTTCCAACAGGACAATGCACGTCCGCATGTATCCCGTGCCACCCAACGTGCTCTAGAAGGTGTAAGTCAACTACCCTGGCCAGAAAGATCTCCGGATCTGTCCCCCATTGAGCATGTTTGGGACTGGATGAAGCGTCGTCTCATGCGGTCTGCACGTCCAGCACGAACGCTGGTCCAACTGAGGCGCCAGGTGGAAATGGCATGGCAAGCCGTTCCACAGGACTACATCCAGCATCTCTACGATCGTCTCCATGGGAGAATAGCAGCCTGCATTGCTGCGAAAGGTGGATATACACTGTACTAGTGCCGACATTGTGCATGCTCTGTTGCCTGTGTCTATGTGCCTGTGGTTCTGTCAGTGTGACCATGTGATGTATCTGACCCCAGGAATGTGTCAATAAAGTTTCCCCTTCCTGGGACAATGAATTCACGGTGTTCTTATTTCAATTTCCAGGAGTGTAGTTTTAAATAATGACACTGTTTGGAATAAGTGTGGTCGTTGGATAAGGGTAGTTGTGGGAATGCCGCCTTTCTCTCTGAGCAAGCGTTTGAGCTGCTGCCACCCTTCTAGAGCGACGCTTCTCACTGACATCTTTAAATGTTCCTTTGCTTGGCATAATCATTTATTATTTAGGACAGTAGCATTTACAACATTCTGTTGTTGACAAAAGTTAATAATTAATGAGCAAATTCAAACACAAAATAAAAGATGTAAAGCAATGTAATTTACTGTTCATGACAGTATTTGACTGTCATCAACTGCCTGTAATTTATCACTGTCGGCCGTGGTATTTACATTTACCTGTTAGAGAAGTATAATGAGAAATATGAACATAAAGTTCAAACAAGTAAATAAATGCGAAATGTATAGGTTAGAACGTAGTGTTCGCTTTTTACCTGGTATATCACTAAGATCATAATAACCTCTACCGTAACTATTCTTAATTGTACTTCGTACTATATGCAAGCAGTAGGTAAATCACTATTCAAGGAGACAATTACAAATGTGTTTGTCGTTCCGAGAAAAATATTCGTTTAGAAAAGTCAACTTGTACGACGGTCAGAGATAATGGCGTGGCCGGCCGATGTGGCCGAGCGGTTCTAGGCGCTTCAGTCTGGAACCGTACGACCGCTACGGTCGCAGGTTCGAATCCTGCCTCGGCATGGATGTGTGTGATGTCCTTAGGTTTAAGTAGTTCTAAGTTCTAGGGGACTGATGACCTCAGATGTTAAGTCCCATAGTGCTCAGAGCCATTTGAACCATTTTTTTTTGATAATGGCGTACTGCAGTGGTCACCATTAGTATCTATGACAATGCTGTGTACATATTGGCCGGTCTCTGTGACCGAGCGGTTCTGGGCGCTTCAGTCTGGAACCGCGCGACCGCTGTGGTCGCAGGTTCGAATCCTGCCTCGGGCATGGATGTGCGTGATGTCCTTAGGTTAGTTAGGTTTAAGTAGCTCTAAGTTCTAGGGTGCTGATGACCTCAGACGTTAAGTCCCATAGTGCTCAGAACCATTTCATCCATTTTTTGGGTAAATATTGAAACGTTCCTTTAGAAAAATTATGAATGACAGTGCTGGAAAAACTCTTACATTATTTGATACAGAAACAGCTGAGTAAAACTCAACGTACTCAGACAGTTTTCTCTTTACTTATTGTGATCATCACTAAACTGACACATAATATTTTCAGCGCAACGCAATCTGACTTTCAATAATCCCTACAAAAGAATGGCCCTGACTAACAATAACCTATACCTTTTATGAATCACTTACCTCACAAAAATCTTCGTTACTCGAACTACTGCAATACAGCGAGCGCCAATACAGCCAGCTGAATAAAAGATTCTAACTACTGAAGGCACTAACTACTAATAGTCATAGTTAGCAAATGAAAGATTTTGATAGAGAACAGCCGGCAGGTGTGGCCGTGCGGTTCTAGGCGCTTCAGTCTGGAACCGAGTGACCGCTACGGTCGCAGGTTCGAATCCTGCCTCGGGCATGGATGTGTGTGATGTCCTTAGGTTAGTTAGGTTTAAGTAGTTCTAAGTTCTAGGGGACTGATGACCACAGGTGTTAAGCCCCATAGTGCTCAGAGCCATTTGAACCATTTTTTTTTGGATAGTTAACAAAAAATGTATTTACCTTAATAATGTTGAAAAGTCATCATACACACACACACACACACACACACACACACACACACACACACAATTTCATTTTTCTGGTGGACACACGTCCAGATCGTCCGCTTATAGTAACCTCTAAAAACTCTGGCATCTCTCTCTCCAAATCCACCACTGCTGGCAGCTCACCTCCAAGTGCAGAATGCTATGCACTGTTCACATCCAACTACCCAACACTACACAAGTGAATATCCCAACAATGAGTCCAACCAGCCACAGACTGCACACAGTGCAGTCAGTGATTTTCATACAGAGCACTACGTGGCGTTACAAACATAAAACTCTAAACAGCCTACTTACAAAGCCCCCACGCTCCCCACAAAAAATTTTAGAAATTGTTTTGGGCAATGGCCACTACACATTTTCTAAAATAATTGTTATATTAACGCTAATAAACATACTAAATACACACACTTATTGATACACTGTTGGTCAAAAGCAAAAATTGTCCTCACAGACCATAAAGACAGTGCTGATCATTTATCACAGTAGTAATTGCAGTTTTTTTTCACAAAGTCTGAGCAGTAAAAGAAAATGCACATGGAAGTAGTGGATTTCCATGCAGTCTTGAAGTAGTAGTGTTGTCCTTCCAATGGTAAGATAGTGCTGGCTCTTGAGATGCAGACAGGTAACGGGCCACAACAGAGCAAACCCACAGCAGTGTCAGTCGAGTTCTGAAGAATATTGGTAGGTAAGTCAATGCAGAGCAAACCCACTGTAGTCCTGGTAGAGATTGTCGTATTGGTGGGCCACCAGAGGTGCAGACCAACTGCAGTCCTTGTAGAGATAATGGTACTGGTGGGCCACCAAATGTGCAGACCCAATGTAGTCCTTGTAGAGATGGCTAGAAGCCATACGTTGCAACTGTGCGGTTGCACAATCACTATCGAAGAGTCTTGCAAATAAAATAGCAAGTCCATAAACCACCACTTGTGCACTCACAAACTTTTTGGAATGTCCTTAGAACCAGCAATGCTGTAAACCAGTCCTTTGCTGAATTATCAACACACGTGCAAGCACTAACAGTCCTTTTTTTTAACTTCTCACATATTGTGTATATACTATGACCATCAGAAACGTGTGCAGTAAAATGAAACTTAATTTGAACTGGTATCTATACAATTACAAATAAACATAATGAGAATACAATCACAAAGGTACAGAAAACATCATTAAAGAACATAATATTACAGATACCATTTGTAGTAATACAGGCTTTACAAAAGAATAGAAATAAACATATACATCAGTGTTACATAAGTAAATAAATAAATAAATGAGAATAGCATTAGAAACATTAACTTCACACATGAGCATTAAAACACAACAGAATAAATGATATATAAACATCTTTACAAAGTAAAGAACATATTATTAATGCAAATTATATTTGAGGATAACAGTATTCCTCATCATTGTGAATGTAGCTTAGTATTAGAAGAGAAAAAAAGTTCTATGAAAAAGCACACAGACACAGGAAGAACACAGACACACAAGGATACACATATACACATAGCAGAATCACACAAAAGGAAAGGACAGGGTTTGTTTTCAGTATAGTATTTGGTACTGCAGTATTTATAGTATTTGATTTGCAAACAAAACTTTCTTTACTTCTCAGAGAGCTCCCTTAGTTCATCATTATTCCCAAAAGTCCTATCTTGCCTGCTTTCTGTATTATATTCATATCCTCTTTCAAAATACATTCTTCATTATACACTACCCTATTATTTGGCCAAACTTTTTCACATAACTTCTCAATACATTCTTTCCCCATTCTTCATACTTAGTTTCTTATGTAGTATTGCACCTCTTAAGCTAACTTAAATCTACTGAGCTCAGATATATAAACTAAGGAACGAAGCAATGCAGCAGCACAAACATTAAAACAAACAAGAAAGAGAAAAAAATGCAAAGTGGCAAAGCAAACAGCAATAAATATAAATTAGCAAAACAAATGCAACATTACAACTAATATGAGTCATTGAGCAGAAACAAGAAAAATAAATCAGTAGTAAAACTGGTTTAGCAGAGTAATACCTAGTGAAATTCAGTAGAACTATGCCTGGCAAACAGCAGCAGCAAATGCAATAACTTATACCTAAACATGCAAAGCTCAAGCAGAAAAAATATTACAGTAAAGATAGCTGTGTCTAATACCTATGTCACATCTTAACACTAGAGTGATGCATCACGATACCTTACTCTACCAAAGAAGTTACCAAGTCGTTGAAAAAATTATGTATGCAATTCCTGTGAAGGGAAATGTCTATTTGTGTTCCCCTTTTTTTTTAAGAAAGTAGATCATAAAATTATTGTTTAATGGATCTGTAGACATCTATTAAATTTCATTTTAATCAATGCTGCAGTGCAGCTAGAAACTAGATATTAAACAAAATGAGCAAATATATACATAAAGCAAGGCATGAAACGTCATTCACTAGCCATATGGCATTTCATAAGGCACTAAACAAATCTCTCAACATAATCAGGTGCGTAGACGTAAAATATTTCTCATCATTGCATTAGGCATTTCAGTAAATATCAGAAAGTACTAGCTCCAAACCATAATCATATGTTTTCAAGTATGGGTGTGTCATGTTTGGAATGCTTTCTACAAAGAAATGTCAATAGCAGGCTAATGGCCTCTTTTTCCTACACCTGTGCCTCTGAAAGGCCCCCACTAATGGCTTTTTTTTTTCAGGCGACTGCCACACAGCTGGGCACCCACAACACATTACATAAGGCCACCTACCTTCTTTACTAAAACGTTTACGACAGCAGTTTCCGCTACAGTGACAGTTTGATACCAATAAAATTTCACAGGTCGAAAAATTACAGTAGAAATGTGTAGAAACGAAATCTCATGAATAACAGGATTGTGATACATTCACACATGTACACACATTTCATAGGTCTTAAAGTACGATTCTTGATTTCCAACATCCTTTTCGCAAATCAGAGTCCCTAACAACTACTCATTGTTCCTTATCTTATTACACATATACATATTTGTCGACACTTCTTCAATATTTCATCATAACAAATACATAGCATAATCAAATTCCTCATGTAGCATTATCTCATTCATCAGAAACATACCTCAAGAGCATAATACACATCGTCGTCATAATATCATCATAGCACATCAATCAAATCTCAAAATCGTCGTAGCTTCCTCCAATAATCCCAAAACCTTTAAAAATTCTCTCTGTTCACTTCAATAGAGACATCTACCTCAAATGTACTTCAAAAATCATGATCTCTTGCCAAATACATCATTCAAAGCTTTTATAGTATCACTATGGTTCCAAAAAAATATGAACAGTTCACAAAGTACAGACAAAATACAATTTCAAAAGTGAGAATTAATGTAACTGTGTTATTACGTAAAATTGTCACTGACATAATGTTGTTCATCTTAAATGATCAGACAGCTATGTAATTCTGTCTTAGAGAAATATGGTACTGATGTGTAAAACTGAATAAGCAAATACCATATTAGCTAGGGCTCCTAGCACTTGCCACACACTTAGCACACAAAGTAAACGTGTACCCCCTGAGAATTAATGTAATTATACTCTCAGGTGTTACAGATTACAGCAACGGAATGAAATGTCTCAACGAAAACCTTCTTTGTCTCTTTCTTATTAAAAAAAAACTTTCAAAAAATATGTTTCAAGTACAAAAATTAGTCACTCAAATGCGTTTTATGTAGCGCTAAACTATGCATCTTGCTGTAAGAGAATTTTTGTCATCACTTAACTGTAAAAATGTGCCACGTGTCGTAGTTATCGTCGTCCATAAGCAAAGTTTCGCATGTACTTACCTCACATAAACAAAAGGGAAATGCTATGCGTATAGATATCGTAGTTATTACGATCATTACCATGACCAAGAAAGTACTGTACTGTAAAGTATTGTTGTGCTACATAAAAGACTGTCTCATTGTACCTATATCACAAAAGTTACTACTAAAAACATCTTTTACTTTCCAGAAAAATACAAACTGTTCAGATATAAAATAGATACAGCGTAAAGCAATAATATAAATTGTGTCACTCATTAGTAGCGTCGTGATATAATCATGTAGCTGTCGAACAAACCAAATACTAAGTCATCTGTAATCTCTCAGAAAGTAATTTAAATAAAGAATGTCTTTTCAAGTAAACCAAAATGTTGCATTAAAGTCTCATTAGCAATATATTTAGCTAAGTATAGAAGTCTTATAGTCGTTACGTAATCGTGCAACCAACAACCAAGAATGTACACACAATAACACTGTGTCGTCTGTTCACTATAAAAATGCAGTCGTAATTATTGTCTAAATAAGTTCCCTAGGTTCTTGCCTGGATAGTTAACTTCAAAACATTGTTGCATGTTAAGTGTTCCTAAGTGTAACAAAGCGTACTAGTAATGTGAAGTAGAAATCTTATAGTAACGACTAATTCAGAAAGCAAATTATCTCTCAATAAATGGTTTTACATGTGAAATGTGCTGCAATCCTTTACTCTTCCTAGTACGCAGAGTTTCAACTTCAATACAATTATCATGTGGTATACGTCGGATTCTGTAAGGTTCATTGTAAATCAGAAAGAATTTGTGACTCAAGTGTTTCTTCTTATGTGACAATGAATGAGCTTTAACGAGAATTTTCTGACCAATATATAGTTTCTTTGCATTTGCTTTACAGTGTAGTTTTCTCCTTTTATCTGCAGCAGAATTTATATTTTTAATAGCCAAATCAATTATGTCTTTGTGTCGAAGTTTACGTGTATTCGGAAAAGGTACAAACTCTCTGATTGGTGGTTCCTCATTCTTCAGTACAAGAATAGGTGGTAAAGCAGTGAAGTCATGAGGCATTTCATTCAGCACATTTTGAAATAAGTGTAAATATCTGTCCCTATACTGATGCTTTCTGCGACAATAAAGTCTGCAAAGCTTATTGATTTCTTTCATAATGCGTTCTGACGGGTTACAATGTGGTGAATACAATGAAATAAAAACAGGTTCGATTTTATGATTCTGAAGCATGCGTGACCAAACAGCAGATCTGAATTTGCGGTCCGTTATCTGAGATGACTTTTGCAACGTGTCTAACTTCATGTAAGAAATTTTTAACAAAGGCGTTGGATACAGACCGTAATGGAGTGAAGGAAAGAAATTTTGAAGTAAATTCAGAAGCGACTAGAACGTACGAAAATCCATTCGATGTTTTGACAATGGGTCTCAAGAGACCAACAGCAGAAAATTCTTTTAATTTAGATGGAATGATAGGAAACAAAGGAGCAGGATGTGAGATCGTAGATGGTTTAGCCTTTTGAAAACGTTTACAAACAGACAAGACTCTTCGAATTCTCTTTTCCATATTGTTAAAATAACAAGTCGTCGGAAGAATATGATAACATTTTCGTGGACCAAAATGTGCGTAGCTGAAATGAATGTACCAAATGAGCTTATTAACAAAATCGTGAGGAATGCAAAGTACCCATAAATTGTCATCAACAGCGCAAAGATTGAAGAGTCTGTTGTTTCCAATCAGATAATAATGCCGAATCTGTGTGTGTCTTTCATGCCATTTACTTTTAATGTCTTTCCAAATCGGATCTTTATCTTCTTCATGAGCAATGTCCTTTAAAGATGTGGTGATGAAGTTTTCAAAGGCGACTTTCTGAATGTAAAGAATACTGAAATTATTCTCGAGGTTGCCTTCTGTGTTACTTTTCTCAAGCCCAGCCTGTGCACGTGACAATGCGTCTGCAAAAATGTTCTCCTTGCCGGTATTGTAGACTATTGTGAAGTGGAATTCTTGCAGAAAAAATGCCCAACGTTTTAACCTGTCATGATTTAATTTTGAAGACATAAGAAATTGCAATGCACGATGATCACTGTATACTTTTACGTGTTTACCAGAAAGAAAGAAACGGCATTTGTTAACTGCCCAATCGATAGTTAAAGCTTCTAATTCAGTAACGGAATATTTTTTTTCAGATTTTGTTAGCACGGGGCTAGCAAAAGCAATGGTTTTCTGAACAGTACAGTCATTTCCTACGGCTTCTTGAAATAAATGTGCACCAAGACCGACTTTAGAAGAATCCGTGCTACCGCAGAAATCTTGTAACAGATCTGGATGAGGTAGTATTGGCGCGTTAAGTACGCTTCTTTCAAAGAATTGAATTCCAACTGTGCTTGTTCGTCCCAGTTCCAAATAGTATTTTTTCCAGTGAGAGAACAAAGTTTTGGTGTAACTATAATTTGCATATTCAGAAAACGACGGTAAAAATTTACGAGACCTAGAAAACTGTGGACTTGTTTTTTTGTGGGTGGAACTGGAATGGCTCTGATTGATTCTAACTTTTCAGGATCCGGCTGAAATCCTTCAGAAGAAATAATGTGTCCCAAAAACTTCACCTTTCTTCTACCGAATTCAGACTTTTCCAAGTTGACTGTAATTCAGGTTCTGCAAAAATACGTAACACACTGTTGAGTATGCGATTATGTTGTTCCCATGAGGCTTCTGCTATTAGACTATCGTCCACATATAAGGTGATGTGACGTTTTAAGAACTCAGGTAATATGGAATTTAGCCCACGAATGAATGCTGCCGAAGAACTGTTCAAACCAAAAGGAAGTTTCCTAAATTGATAACAAAACCGAAACAAAGAAAAGCTGTGTAATTTCTACATTCTGAATGAAGTTCGATCTGATAAAAGCTGGATCTGATATCAATAGAAGACAACACTTTTACACCATTAAAATTTTGAAGAAGTTCTTCCAACGTTTGTGGTCTGTCTGTTTCAGGAATGATGATAGTATTGATTTGTCTCGAACCTAAGACAAGCCTGATCGATCCATTTTTCTTCTCAACAACATGTAATGGATTGTTGTATGAGCTTACCGCAGGCTCAATAATGCCCTCGTCCAGCATAGATTGTATTTCTGTTCTAACACGGTCACTATAATGAGCCGGAATTACGTATGGTCTAACACAAAATTTAGTATGCTCACGAACACGAAACTGGTATTGAAATCCCTTGATTGTTCCTGTTTTGTGAGTAATAACTGTGGAATGTTTTTGTAAAATATCAAAAAGGTCTTGCCTATCAGTGTCATTACAGTTCTCAATTGTTTGAATTTTATTCTGAAGGAAGTCATTAGTATCAAATACGTCGTCGATATCATCCCTGTCAATACTTGCAGAGTGATTGTTAGTGTGAAGTTAAGTCGAAAGTTCCGAACTGTTGTCTAACAAGAGGTAAAGCCGATTAATTTCCTCGTCATGGTTTGAGAGCCAATCTTCAAATTTCAAAGCTATTGACTTACCTTCTTTCCCTAAACTTATTTCAGCATCGTGAAAGTTCAGGATTGCTTTATATTCATTCAAAAAGTCTACTCCCAATATAATTTCCGTCGACAATAATGGAACATTAAGAAAGTTCATAGAAAATCCGTGGTTTTGACAAAAGAATTCTTAGTTGGTTTGTTAGAATACATCTACACTTTTTCCAAAAATTGCACCTTGTAATTTAATCTTACGTAAAGGAAGTGTGGGGCAATTGTTCGATTTGTTGCAATTGCCTAAGTCTGTTTCACTAATTACTGAAATGGGACTGCCAGAGTCAAGTACTGCTCTAAATTTTACGTCATTTATTGTAATGTGAATTACAGGATATGCAATGTAATATCCCTAATGTCTTCAATTTTTACGTAATTAATAGCCACGGCAGCTACGTCGTCAGCTTCATAAGTACGTTTTGTGGCTGCCAATGGTGTGAGTCATTGTCTGCTGTCTCTTTGCTAAGTAGCCACACATAAATTCTAATCTGTGCTCTAATGACCAGTTGGGAGGAAAACAAGAGAGAATTGATGAAGCTATGGTTGTGGATGAATGTCGTTACCGGAATTCTTAAATGGTTTGAATTTACGTGTAGTAATGAACAGCTTATAGTCAATGTCATCATGACGGCTAGTCGCATATCTATCATTGTTACGCCGTGTTGGCGGTTCCATCTCAAAATTCGGTGCACCTTGTCAATTTATTTCATAATTTTCGAAATGCCCTGTGTTATTATTTTGTGGCTTTTCCGTATTTCTAAGTCCCTCTTCCCGTATTGGAGCGCGAGTGTCCTCTGAAATATGTAATTCTTGTATTACTTGTGCCAACTGATCTTGTACTTCCCGGATTTCTCTTTTGCGTTGCGTATTAATTTGATTCTGATTTTGTTTGAATTTCCTAATTTGCTCGTACTCTCCTGTGTCAGTAAAGGCTACCGGTCTTGTGTCATTCAGATAATCATCTACCTTCGTAGATAAATTATTTAGCTGATCCGAAAGTTCGACTACTTTCTGTGATAATGAACTAATTTCCTCCGTGTGTCTTTCTGAACCAAGTTTCAGAGTATCTACTGTGTCCTTTAAGTTTTCCTAAGTTTTTGCAACTTGTGTAACCGAATCGGTAGATGCAACTGAGTCAATTTTAGCCCGCAAGGTGTCGTGATTTTCATGAACAATGATTGGCAGTTCTTTTATGGCTCCTTCGTGGTTCTGTAATGCATTTTCATGCCGCGAAAAAATAGGTTGTAAATGCTCACAAATTTGTGTCATTACAAACTTTTTGACACTTCGATTCGATTTTAAGTAACTCAGCAGTTAAACCTTCACGTGTTTGTTGAAGTGTTTCTTTAATTGAGAATGAGATTTCTTTAATTTGTTTCTGATTTTGCTCCATTTGTTGCTGTGATTGAATTTGTTCCATTTGTTTCTGATTTTGTTTCATTTGTTGCAATAACTCCAATAATAATATATTAGTGTCTGGAACCTGTTCCTCTATGCTTTTCAGCAGTGCATTTGCACTGGCAACATTCGCTTTTTGGAAAACAGAAAATGTGTCTTGGCTTAATTGAGAAAAATGTGAGGACGAAAAACCTGAATCTACAGTATTTGCAAGATTGTGTCCTGTCTTTTGGGTTCCTGGAGCGAGCTGTTGCCGACCGATCGATCGACAATACTACCCTGTTCATTAGCTGTTTCACTGTCTACACCATTATTTATTGCCTGGTCCATTTCCCTATGCACAATTACCAAATTACTGGAAATTCTCTCTACGCGCTAGCAATAAACAATAACAACACTAATTACCCTAACTACAAGAAAAAAAATCGGAAGATTCCAATGAGGTATCCACGGCAAAGGGTCGACATTTGAAACCTCCCCTGAGAAATATTATGAATGACTGTGCTGGTAAACTTCTACGTTATTTGATTTTCAAACAGCTGAGCAAAACTGAATGTACTCAGACTGTTCTCTCTTTACGTATTCTGATCAATTCTGATCATCACAAAACTGACACATAATTTTTGTTTTTGTTTTTTGTTTTTGAGCTACGCAATCTCACATTCAACAATCCCTACAAAAAATGGCCCTGACTAACAATAAGCTATACCTTTGATGAATCACTTACCACACAAAAACCTTCGTTACTCGAACTAGTGCAATACAGCGAGCGCCAATACTGCCAGCTAAATAAAAGATTCTAACTACTGAAGGCACTAACTATTGACAGGCATAGTTAGCTAATGAAAGGTTTGATAGGGAACAAACAATGTATTTACCTTAATAGCGTTCAAAAGTCATAACATATATATACAATTTTGTGACATCCAATTAAACAAATTTCCTTTTTTCTGATGGACACACGTCCAGATCGTCCGCTTATAATAACCTCTAAAAACTCTGGCGTCTTTCTCCCTACATCCTCCACTGCTGGTGGCTCACCTCCAACTGGCCAACGTTACGCGCTGTTCACATCCAACACCCCAACACTACACAAGCGAATATTCCTACAATGTGTCCAACCAGCCACAGATCGCACACAACACAGTCAGCGATTTTCATACAGAGCACTACGTGGCGTTACCAACTCTAAACAGTCTACTTACAATATTATTCAGTTAATAAGTACATTAAAACAAATAAAATGGTATTTGTAATAAGAGAACTTGAAAAGGGAGTCTCTTAGTCGTGGTTAATAAGTTAGCAGCTGGAAACATAGGTATGAGGCTGGGCATCTTTGGTGCCCTGCTTGCCTTTGATAGTTAAAACTCTCTTTAATGCTAAAATTTTTCTAAAATAGTAAGCTTTAAAAAATCTTTCTAACGGCATCTCATTCGCCTTGTTCGATTGGTATGTGTTGAGAAAAAGGGATGTTGAGTTGAGAAATTATACGTCTGATACTCTGTTTTATTTATTGATTTGCCCTCCTGCATCATTTCTAAAGTTGTGTCCAGGCCTTGTGTTACGCCGAATTGCGTGTATTGTATTTTATGTAAGTTCAGTGGCAGTGCATCTTAAGAGAAACAGTTACAGACTTTTTTTTAAATGTTTAACTTTTAAGTGTTGAAGTTTATGCTTTTAAGCTTGATTATAATATTTGCATCGTCAGCAAAAAGGTTTATGCTTATTAGATATGTGATGGCAGATCATAAATGTGTAGCAAGAATAAAAGCGGACCCAATATCGATCCTTGTGGTACACCTGTAGTGCTTATTCCAAGTCAGAAGATGCTATTTCGTTGAGTTCACTCTACGTGTTTCTTAATCCGATTCTCTGCATCCATTTAGTCAGACAGGTTGAAAAACAGTTACTTGCAAGATATGTGTGTTCGCTGATCTGTCTGTTTCCTTACAACTCTAATATTGTATGATTAATGCACTCAACACACAGTCCATTATACCTAATATCTGGCTGCACGGGCTGTGTAGGAACACCACTTGGTCTCTACATCCGCATCTATATTCCGCCATCCACCATGAGGTGCATGGCTGAGGGTACATCCCAATGTACTAGTTATTAGGGTTTCTTCCTGATCCATTCACGTATGGAGGGCGGGGAGAATCATTGTTTGAATGCCTCTGCATGTGCAGTAATTATTGTAATCTTATCTTCGCGATCCCTATGTGAGCGATACGTAGGAGGCTGTAGTATATTCCTAGAGTAATCAATTAAAGCAAGATTCTTGAAACTTTGTGATCGGACTTTATCAGGATAGTTTACGTCTATCTTCAAAAGTCTGCCAGTTCAGTTCCCACAGCATCTCCCACAAACAAACCTGTGACCATTCGTGCTGCCCTTCTCTGTATAGATTCAATATCCCCTATTAGTCCTATCTAGTAAGGGTCCCACACATTTGAGAAATATTCTAGAACCGGTCGTACTAGGTATTTGTAAGCAATCTCCTTTGTAAATTAGTTGCACTTCCCCCACATTCTATCAATAACTTGAAGTCTTCCTCCTGCTTTACCCATGAATTATTCTATGTGATCATTCCATTACACATCCCTACAAAGTGTTACACCCAGGTATTGGTACGAGTTGGCCGGTTCCAACAGGGATTCATTGATATTAACTCATAGGATACTACGTTTTTTCGTTACGTGAACTGCAAAATTTTACATTTTTGAACTTTTAAAGCAAGTTGCCAATCTCTGCACCACTTTGAAACGTTATCAATATCTGGCTGAATATTTACGCAGGTGATGTGAAACATAGTGGTATGTCACGTATCTCAACAGGTTTTGTGCGGCCTAGCCACAATTTAGTCCGTACAACGACACTATTTTTCTTGGATCTCAAAGATCCATTGACAGAGGGACATGAGTGCATAAACAGGTTCATAATTTCATAAGTCACACCAAAGATCTTCACTTCTAGAATTAATATGTTATTTGAGATGCAACATTATTTGTACATCCATTAATTGCTGTGCGACATTTCATTTCAGTCGGTCGGATTGTTGCTTTTGTCTTTTAACATGATACAAAAGCATGAATATGAGGTATAATACCAATAAAAAAACAAGTAAATATTTCGTAGCTGTTTGTCTGGTACTATACATCCCCAACATGCTGAGGCCATAACTAAATCAGCAGGGTCCGTTTTGTGGTAGAGCAGTATGTAGGGTAACAAGCCGAACGGAAATTGCAGGACTATATTTTTATCGAGTAGGCTTTTCAAGCAGTGCCCCAGCACTGTGGTACTGTACTCTTCTTCTCTATCTATTACACCAGTTTCCCAGGATCTATACTGAATACGTAATAGAGACTACCATTATAAGAAGCTTTTTGCCCTGTAGAGTTCATGTGATACAAGGTCTCCTAATTCTTCCCTTAAATACATATTTTATTTCCTTTACGATTTCATGTGAGTTTATTCACTTTAGTTTTCTATTAGTTCCAAATTGCTGTTACAGGAACAATACTCATTCAACAGTAACATTAACAGATATTACCACTTTCATACTTCTTTTATTTTGGACATCATCACAAATTAGTATGAAAACAACAATCTACATCTACATATATACTCCGCTAGCCACCAAGCGGTGTGTGGCGGAGGGCACAATTTGCGCCAAAGTCATATTCTCCCCCCCCCCCCCCCCCCTCTCTGTTCCACTCGCGGATCGCGCGAGGAAAAAACGACTATCTGTACGCCTCAGTACGAGCTCTTATTCCTCTTATCTTTCAATGATGATCATTACGTGATATGAAAGTTGGTGGTAATAATATATGCTCTACATCCTCGGTGAAGATTGGATTTCGGAATTTAGAGAGCAGCCCCTTCTGTTTAGCGCGTCGTCTATCTGCAAGTGTGTCCCACTTCAAACTGTCTATGAGATTCGTAACGCTCTCGCGATGGCTAAATGTACCAGTCACGAATCTTGCCGCTCTTCTTTGGACCTTCTCAATCTCTTGAATCAGACCCAACTGGTAAGGGTCCCATACAGACGAACAATACTATAAGACTCGACGAACTAACGTATTGTAAGCTATTTCCTTTGTTGAAGGACTGCATCGGTTCTACCAATAAACCGCAATCTAGAGTTCGCCTTACCCGTTACTTGTGTAATCTGATCATTCCATTTGAGATCATTTCGAATAGTCACACCCAGATACTGATCATTTATTTCGAACTCATACATGAATGGGGATTTTCGCCCTGTTATACACAGTAGATTACACTTACTAATATTGGGAGATAACTACCAGTCATTACACCACGCATTTATTTTCTGCAAATCCTCATTGATTTGTTCACAACTTTCGTGTGATACTACTTTCCTGTAGACTACAGCATCATCGGAAAACAGTCTAATAAGGCTGCTGCCAATACCATCAACCAGATTGTTTATGTAAATCGTAAAAAGCAGAGGACCTATTACGCTGCCCTGGGGCACACCTGAAGTCACTCTTGTTTCTGTTGAAGATACCCCGTTCAGCACGACATACTGCTCCCTGTCTGTTAGAAAACTTTCTATCCAACCGCATATGTCACTGGATAGACCGTAAGGGCGCACTTTTTGTAGCAAGCGACAGTGCGGAAGTGAGTCGAACGCCTTTCGAAAGTCGAGAAATATGGCATCAACCTGGGAGCCGGTATCTAGAGCCTGTTGTATATCATGCATAAAGAGGGCCAGCTGTGTCTCGTATGACCGCTGTTTCCTAAAACCGTGATGGTTACTGCAGATGAGCTTCTCAGAGTCTAGAAAGGTCGTTATGTCTGAACACAAAATATGTTCCACGATTCTGCAACAAATCGATGTCAGTGAAATTGGCCGGTAATTATGTGCATCCTATTTTCTACCCTTTTTATAGACTGCTATCATCTGGGCCTTCTTCTAGTCCCGTGGAACTTTCCGCCGTTCCAATGATCTCTGACAGATGACGGATGGGAATGGTGCTATATTTGTAGCATAGTCAACATAAAATCTTATGGGGATACCGTATGGGTCAGAAGCCTTTCTGGCGTCTAAGGATCTTAACTGTTTTACAATCCCAGATACACTAAACACTACGTCAGCCATCCTTTCGTTTGTTCGATAATTGAAAGGGGGAATGGTGCTGCAGTCCTCTATCGTAAACGAGTTTTTGAAAGCTAGGTTTAGAATTTCGGCCTTCTGTTTCTCATCATCAGTTACATTACTCGTACTGTCAGCAAGAGAAGGTATTGAATTATTTGTAGCGTTCATAGATTTTACGTTCGACGAAAATTTTTTGGGGTCATTTTTAGAATCTGCAGATAAAATATTGCTTTCAAAATCGTTAAAAGAATCTCTCATTGTCCTTCTGACAGCTGCTTTCATTTCGCATGATTTCTGTTTGTCAGCGGGGCAGTGACTACGTTTAAAACGACTGTGCAAAATTCTCTGCTTTCTCATCAACTTCCTAATATGTATGTTATACAATATATAACATACATACTTCATAAGAATCCACGACACGAGTTGCAGATTAGATAGATTAGATTAGATTAGTTTTTCGTTCCATAGACCCGTGTTGAGGAGATCCTCGTGGATGTGGAACATGTCACTTTTTTTAAAAAAAAAAAAGCTGAAATAACAATACTAACAGTATGAATATATACAATACATCATTTGTTTCTATTAAAAAATTCGTCAATGGAGTAGAAGGAGTTTGCCACTAGTAAGTCTTTCAGGCTCCTTTTAAACTGATCTTTATTTGTAACTAAATTTTTTATGTTTGCTGGCAAATTATTGAAGATGAATGTTCCTGAGCAGTGGACCCCTTTTTGAACTAAAGTAAGTGCTTTTAAGTCCTTGTGCAGATCATTTTTGTTCCTGGTATTGTATGTATGAACTGAGCTGTTTGTTGGAACACGAGATATATTATTTAGGACAAATTTCATTAAGGAGTAAATATACTGAGAGGCAGTAGTTAGTATACCCAGTTCTTTGAAAGTGTTTCTACAGGACGTCCGTGAATTTACTCCACAAATAATACGTATTACACGCTTTTGGACTGTGAAAACTTTTGTCTGACTTGAAGAGTTATCCCAAAATATTATACCATATGACATTATGGAATGAAAGTAGGCAAAGTATGCAAGCTTTTTCATTTTTATGTCGCCTATGTCTGCAAACACTCGAATTGCAAATACAGATTTGTTAAGGCGTTTTTGCAGTTCTGTGGTGTGCTCCTCCCAACTGAATTTATTATCAAGTTGTAATCCCAGGAATTTAAGACTGTCAACCTCTTCTATCTGCTCTTTTTCGTACTTTATGCATATGCTGGGTGGAAACCTCTTACAGGTTCTAAATTGCATATAGTGAGTCTTTTCGAAGTTTAATGTCAGTGAGTTGGCTTTAAACCATTTATTAATATCCATGAAAATATCATTGGCAGATCTTTCTAGAACTACACTCGCCATACTATTTATTGCAATACTTGTACCATCTGCAAACAAAACGAACTCTGCTTCTGGCAGTGTAACTGATGAGAGATCATTAAAGCATTGAATATGACAGAGCATGTCCCTTTGTTCGCCATTTACCGTCTTGATGAATAGAACCGCAAAGCGGTAATGATTGTGATCACATTCTGTAAATGAATCAAAAATAAAAAACTGTATAGTACATCAGTTACCTTTAACCATTAGCAAAACGTTTTCCTTTTTTCTTCAGAGTACTAGCTTTTCCTAGAATTAAGGTTATCACATTCTGAACCCCAAAATGAGGACACCCTCAACGGCATTGATCAACGCGCTTTAGGGCGCTTTCGGATCATAAGAGGGTAGAATAAGATAATCATCTCTGACATCATATCATACATGTATAGGGGTGCTACAATGTTTTTTTTGGTATTAAATAAAAAGGTATGATTGCCGTAACTCTTGTCTGTAGTTTAGCTCAGGTAATTGGTCCTAGACTGGGAAGTTTTTTGGTTTTAAATAAAAAAGTACAATAGCCGTAAAAGAGTGAATGTCACGTTCCTCTCGAGATCCGGACTAATCCCTTTAGTGCTACCGAATGAAACATTATTAGTTCAATTTTATGTTGTCTAATTGCTAATTACATATGAAACAAGCAAAATTAAGAACATTGCACACATCGTACATACCTACAGTACTTCAGAGACTACGACCCGTGTGCATTCTTCACCGGATAGAATTTTGTTTGAAAGTTCCTTTTGTTGATACGAATACTTAAAAAAGTTTTGGCAATTTAAATGTGTAACATTAAATTTTACCATTGCAATACGTTTTACATATTCTACTGTGAATCTATTTCTCTCTTTCGCCCACTGTGCCTATATTAAATAGAACAACCTCTCAACCGAAGCGCTATGGGCTGGCAATGCAAAGAAAAACTGCGCAGTTTTAATTACTGCACTAAACTACTTTCCACTTATACACGACTCAATTTTCTGGACGGCGTCATGATTTGATATTGAAACTAAGGTCGCACGTCAGAAAACCACACATCCTGCTTCCCATAGTACTCACCTGGGACGAAAGCTTGGGTATTATTCTGAGTTTATTCGTCAATGCACCTTTCCTCTTCGGCATGATGAGAAATTATTAAATTATGAATAAGAGGCCTTGTTCAGTATTAAAAAAATCTTAACTTATAAAATAAAAGAATGTTCTGTGTTGTAGGCTATAGCCTGTTCTGAAAATCATGATTCTGCTGTTTCAGCTTACCTAATAAGACGATTTATTTTTTGAATAATACGTAATTTAAAGAAGTTGCAGCTGGATGAATACACCAGTTCCTTCAAATACGTGTAACGCACAAAAATAATCTGTTAAGTGAAAATCGGAGGTAAGGGGAACTGTCGCAGCCAAGGGACATAGACATCATGGCTATCTCTAAGCTGAAAACATGGATGCAACGAATGTAAGCAATATAAATGGATAGCTTCGGTTTTACTACTGTAATAGATCGGTTGTAAACAAACAACAGATGTTATGATTCAATAACCGAAGTAAAAAGTGTATAAATTGTAGACGATACGAGATGAAAACAAAAATCGAAGTAGGGCCTATATAGGAGGATTGGAACTTTAATAGTGGCACCTATTTACTTACAGCTCGTACAAAATAGATACGTGTTTCAAAGCTTTACTGACCTTCTAAGTATTCACCAGCATTGTGTATAATCCGTTGCCAGCGATGTGGAAGTCGTAGGATACTCTTAGCAGTGGCAGTTGTGTTGACAGTTCGAGCGGCGCGATCTATTGCCCGACGAATTTGTACCACCCCTGAAGCGAATGACATGAAATGTTTCCTTTAGTTTAGAAATCGAGTTGAACTCACGAGGGCCTAAGTCAGGGGAGTGCAGTAGGTGGTATAGCACTTAGCAGCCCCATCAGTCAAACGAATCAGTAACAACTTGCACTGTACGTGCTTCAGCACTGTCCTGCAAAATGATGGTTAGGTCCTGCAGAAAGTGTCGTCCTGCAGAAAGTGTCATCACTTCTGTCTCTAAGCTGGTCGTAAGTTGTGTTCCAAAAATGAACAGCATAGAGACAGAAGTGATGACACTTACTGCAGGACCTGACCACCATTTCGCAGGACAATGCTCAAGCACGTACAGTGGAAGCTGTTACTGATTTGTTTGACTGGTGGGGCTGCTAAGTGCTGTACCACCTACTGCACTCCCCTGGCTTAAGCCCGCGTAAGTTCAACTCGATTTCTAAGCCTAAGGAAACACTTCACGGCATTCGCTTCAGAATTGCGACAAATTCGTCTGGCAATAGACCGCGCCGTTCGAACTGTCAACACAACTGGCGCTGCTAAGAGTTTCCTACGACTTCCACATCGCTGACAACGGATTATACACTATGCTGTGGACTGCTTTGAAGATCAGTAAAAGTTTGAAACATGTATCTATTTTGTACGAGCTGTAAATAAATAGTTGCCACTATTAAAGTTCCAACCCTCGTATATTGCCATAACTAAAAACTATGGACGCAGCAGAAATCGTAAAAACGTATGCGGACGCTACATTAAACGTCAAACACGCGAACATGTCCGCATAAACGTGGATGTGTGGTAACCCCCCTAGAAAGTTCTAACAATATCTTTGGGGTACACCCGAAAGTACTTCTGAAATTCGCGCTTTCCACGGCTGCTGCCGAAACGTCCCGAGAGGAACCGAGCGCTGGCGCTTGCGCACAGCGCAGGAACAGCAGCGCCGCCACCGGCCGCACTGGCGCACAGCGGTCGCCGCAGCCCGCCGGCAGGCGGCAGCAGCCGCGGCGGCCGCCACGGTGGCCGCCCGCTCGCCGCTCGCCAGCTCGTCGGCGCCGTCGTTTTTTTTTCCTCCGGCAGTACCTCAGTGAGGCTTTCAAGTTTTTTCCCCCGGTTCTCTTTTTGTGGGCGCCGCTCCCTCCCCCCGCGCTGCGCACTTGCCCCCTCTCTGCGCCCTACCGCTGCCTCTGCGGCTGGCGAGTTTTTACCCTTCCTCCCCGCCCCGCGCACTTATATCTCGAGCATGAATCAGACGGCATTCCGCCGGCCGCCGGTGAGTGTGTGATGCGTGTGTGTGCGTGCACATGGACCCGCGCGAGTACATGAGCCCGGGACCCTCGGGTCTGCAGCAGCAGAAGATCCTCGGCCGCAACAACAACGGAACGCGTGAGTACCTCGGCGACAATGTTCCGCGCTGTCCGGCCGCTGTTATGGCTCCTGCGCGGCCACCGGCGTCTGTTGCGGGGCGCCGCTGTCCGAAAGCCCGGAAAAATCCTGCGCTAGTTTGCTCGCCAGGACACGCCTCCCCGGCGCACGCATTTCGTGCGTGCGTGCTCCCTGTGACAGCGTCACACGCCCCTGGCCTCGGTCCCATTATTTTCCGGGTCACGCGCGAATTCCGCGCGAAGCGTTTGTTTACGTGTCTACAAAAGCAGTCATATCCGACTAACAGGGTGATCAAATGACACTTCTGACTCTATTCCATTACAATATTTTTTTCTCTCGATGTCTCATGGTGAATAAAATTTTAGCCCTGTTCCGTCAAGTGTAAGCAAAATTTTGTTTATATGTATACTGAATTCTTTTCTACTTGTGTCAATACGAAGTATTATGTTTCCAAACGCATACTGTGACTTACGCACCAAAAATTTTTATGTCATCCGTAGAAACTTTCTTATCTCTGTCAACGTGTTCAAATTTCATGAAGACGACGCTCTATTATTGTCTGTCCTCTGGTTGTCGGCCGCCGACAATACAACATTATTGACGTCTTTTGCAGAAATTTTTTAACAACGGCCAAATTATATGTAATCCGCCGTTATTAGTATAACGTTCTATGGAATGTAGCTCTGATTTCAAGCTACGTTCCTATTGTTGCTGGCACGATTTTCTGAATGTGTAGATGACAGGGTTCACCGTGCACAAAAGTCATTGTAGTGCATTGTTCTTAATTACTAAAACATAAAATTAGTCCTAAATTTTTGATTCGTTCAAACTATTTCAACTTCCGAAGATTAAAGTTCTTGACATCTGCAACTAGATGCAAATACAGTTTTGCAGGGATGTAAGAATGTTAATTACTTATGTACTGAATATTGATGCATAAATACCTTTTACCTCATCCAGAAACAAATGGTGTTCCTTACACTTTCCATTATATTTCAAAAATTATTGTATAATCTCGATTTAGACCTTGCGTCTAATGCAATATCATTAGTTAAAAAAAAAGATAATTAATGATTACCCTCTTTTAGAGGGAGACACGTACCTAGTCTCTAGATCAGGGTTTCCCAAACTGCTTGTGGAACACTGGTTTTCAGTGTGAAGTGAATAAGTCCTTTGCAAACAACTATTAATAACATGGCGTTTTTTTGACGTTTTTCTTTCTTTTTAACATTGTATTAGAATTTCTATGTTATTAATTATGATTTACGTTTGAAGTACTCACTGAATAAAATAAATTTTTCTCATTTTTCAAAATTATTGATTTAGTGACCTTCGAAAAGAAAACAAGGTGTTCCATCAAAATAGCAGGATTCTCAAAGTGATTCGTGAGTGGAAAAGTTTGGGAATCCCTGCTCTAGAACGTCAGTTACATCCTAGAATGCAGTTGACAGTAAATAGTTGTAATCTTGTCGAACGCTCGTGTTTATTTTCATGTAAAAAAGTAGCCGTAGGCGTAAATTACAGGAGATGACACTGAAAACAGTGTATTGAGAATTGTGTTAAATTCCAAATTAACTACTTTTGTGGTTCGTGTATCATGTTCAGGACTTCGGAACATGTTGGAAAATAAGTTTAACATTTTTATGCTAGATTACTGGTACTGACTGGAGTTCGTATTGCGTACACCAGACGTGCGAGAAACAGAATAATGGGAATGATCACCGAGATCGACCTATTGATATGTAGACTTACAGAACTAGTCATCATCAGCGATATCTCTAGTTCCAGAAATACTGATGTATTGATATTGTCACTGTATTGTACGATTACAATACGGCCATCCATTATGTGTTGTATCATGTTTTGAGAAAATAGATTAATTTATGAAAGATGCCGGGGAGTGAGGGGTGGGGGTATGGAAGTAAAAGAGGAAAGAAGCTATTTTCTGCCAGAGTCACCATTCTGAATCTCGTTGTGAAATACTTTATAGCATATTTAACGACTGTTAGTGCTCCCATGAAGCGTGTTTAGGAAATAAGATTTGAAATTAATTCATTAATATCTATTGTGAAATGTCGCTCTGATCTTCCATATCTTCGACCAAGTCATGGCTTCTCCCACTACGATTGACTGAAGGCTGCGCCGCTGCTCAGTGATTAGTTGAAGCAGAGACGCTTGTCCGAAACACGATTAACGCTGTTTGGTAGATATTACTACCAATTATCCTAGTCTGGAGACTAATCTACACAAGCGTCATTCTGTTATTGCGTTATTGTGAGTAATTGGGAAACTTTTTTTTAATACGGCACATACGGTTAGTCCAACATTCTTTAATGGGTTGCAGCGTAAATGTGAAACTGTGAGGACTTTTAATTTAAATTAAATTAATTTAAAAAATATTTTTGAGAAAAACGATTTTGATCAGCGCTGCGACCAGAAATCTGTTTTTTTTTTTTTTTTTTTTTTTGTCTCCTCATGTACTCACTTATGTCTAGGAACATAAGCGTGTGGCAGAAACGAGCATTTAACGCTACTGCTACAGGCGTTGTACTGGTCAGTTACATTAAAAATCCACTTCAGCCACAACAATACACAGGGTGTCCAACGGGAATGGTCAGTATTCAGGGATTTAGTAGGAACGATCATTCGAAGTAAAAACTCTAGTTAACATGGCCTCTGAATTGTGTACCTTAAGAGCCGTGAGCACTTCTTCATCTTCGATACTGTGAAACAAATCTGTTCTACTACAAGCTCTTTGCTTTCCATATACTCGAAGGTGGTAGTATGGACCAAACCAAGAAATAAGTATCCCGTAAACATGGGCTGTAACGTGTATGCCTTAAGAGCTGTGCACAGAATTTGTTCATCTTCGCTTCTGTGAAACTCATCTCTTCCACTGAACAAGTGCTCGTAGCTCTTAAGGTATGCACTTTAGTCTGAAAAGGTTGAAAAAAATCAGCCAACCAGTAACAAGCTTTAGAGGGTCCCTGTTAGCAGACAATTTTTGCTTGTTTTGGTCCGTAGTTACGTCACCGAAAATATGGAAAGTGAAGAGCCTGCAGTTGGAGAGATTTATTTCGCAGCATTGAAGATGAAGAAGTGGTCACATCTCGTAAGGTATGGATTTTAAGCCCATGTTTACTAGACTTTTTTGCTCAGAATGATCGTTCCTGCCACATCCTCGAGTAGTGGCCATTGCTTTTGCGACACCCTGTATATGTGTCGGTCTAAGTCAGACATGAACAGTACATGAGAGTCACATTATTAGTGTTATCTTCACATAACATTCCTCGTCTAAGTCAGATTTACGTGAGAGTCACACTATTAGTGTGATCATCACATAACACTCCATCGGGTAACTACAGGTTGCGCTGAAGGCGTGGGAAGGAAAAATTAGTGGCCTTCGTGTATTCGAAATTTGCCCGAGAATTCACACCTTTCACATTTTTATAAATACCATAGTTGACTAGCTTGGTGTAGAAATTTTGAAAGTTAATTTCTTTTATTTTTTCCAAACACAATAAACATATATCAACCAGAGCGTCCGTTCATTAAAGAAAATCACTTAATCGATTGTAGGATTTGTGCAGCCTTCGAACTTGGTCCGGTATTTGGGTTCGCATCGTGGCCATGCTACTGACTAAAAATACGCCTTCTTAGGGAGTACAGTATCGTATTCGCTTAGCTAACTGAGTTTTCACTGTGGGTAAGGCAGCAGCCTACCTGCTTTTGATGCGGGTCATGTAGTCTGCAACACGGCATCACTTCCTTGCACTCTAGATACGTTGCACGAACAAATGCTTCGTGATCTACCTGTATTCCATTTAAACTATGTAGCAAACAGATTTCTAAAAGAGCTGCAACATATCCCACACAATTGTGGACATACCATTCATTAGGAATAAGCGTTATCGTTTTAAATTGTTCATTGGAAGAAATATACATCGTCAAATACGAATATCGATGTCAATTTCTTACGATGTCTCCGATTTGGTTCTAGTGCATGACGAACCAATCGTACAACGGAAAACACAGCGAATTCGCTACATGTCGCGCTACACAGAACAGAGAATTACGAAAGTGGACAGCAATACAGGGCAGGCCTCTTAATAATTTGCTTTTTTACTTGAACAGAATGTTCAGAATGTGTAGGTTGAAATTAAACGCTACCCAGGTTGTAGTGAACGGTTTGTCTAAAGCATCCACGTCGTAAATACAAATATGGGCCTCCTTTAAGAAGAGTGATCGAAGACATGTCGATTTTTTCCTATAGTTGTGACAGTAGTGGAACTCAGATGTTGTAAAGGAATGATTATTTTTGTCTATGAATGATTAGTCTTCTACAGTGAAATGGAACACTGACATCGCACTTTTTTTAAAGTTATTGGCATTCGGAATGTGCCCAAACATGCTTTCCAACACTGGAAATGTTATATTACAGTTTGTTTTGACGATTGGACAGATTCCGACAAAAAACTGATTTTAAATCCACAGTGTAGTGAAACGAGTAAACAAGACAAAAATATAAGACAGGGTACACAGAGGCAATATTTTATAAAAATCCTAGTGGTAACACAATAAGAAATGATAAATCGTTGTTGGTACACGTTTGGGATATATCGATTAAATCTATATTAATGACTACGTATCTAAATTGTTACTAAAATGTTCTTTTCTATGCCCTATAACATCTGTTTCAAAAGCTGCGGATAGAGAATCGAATATCTGCGTAGGTCCTTGTACTATCTAGATAGAACTGAGAACAGTATACAAGATCCAGGTTTGGGCATTACAGCCATACGTATAGATACACCAGTATTCAGTCACACACATATAGGAGGTACATACTGATATACATTTGTAGGCTGAACCTTACATATCCTGCTCAGTAGTACGTAGTAATATAGTCAGTTAACTCTAGGGAGCTATATCGAGACGTTGGCACTGTTGACGAACTCGTACAGTATTTTATTCGTTGTTATATCGTTGGACGCTTAAAAGGTTTGGAGGCTGTCGGGGTACGATGACCATGAGCCCGAATATTACTTGCAGGTACGTCTATGTTTTAAGTGGTCCAAGGATATGTAGGAATATATGGTTTGGATCTTCCTCTCCGCAAACGCATAGAAGATTGGTGCTCAAGTTCGCCAGACGGACGTGTTTGTTGAACTTCCATTGATTAAATGTCAGCTGTGCTACAACTGTCGTGAAGCTTCTTGATGTTTGTGTTTTATTATACCAAGGTACTCTTGGAATCATAGGACGAATTAGTGTTTAGTGTCCGCCTTTGACTTTAGATGTCGTCGACCACTCCTCTTGCCCGTTCGATGACAACGGCCTTCTGAGCATGGGTATCATATCTGTGAGAGGAAATTTGTCAAATTTAATAGCTCCATGTAGAGCTGCTTGCTTTGCTGGGACATTTACTTGTTCATTTCCCGGTATACCAGAGTAGACTTTCATCCATACCATCACGATGTTGCCATAGTTTCTTCGTACCCAAAACACAATGCCGATTAACTGCAGGAACTACTGGGTTGGTACAACTAGTATTACACCGCATTCCCAATATTATATGCACAGAAAATATAGAGAGAGCCACGAGGTGGTATTGTGGTGTAAACAGCAGCATCTTGTAAATTTTGCTGGGTTATTTGTGTGCTTTCACTGCGTTATGTTTTCTGCTAATTCGTCGTAAAATATATATACATACGGAGCCCTGCGTGAGAATGTTTTCTGTAATTTTTGGATGTCCTCTGGTAATTCAGCTTTCAGAATTTCAGTTTGTTATCGTTATTATCACTTGAAGTTTTTGAACACTTTACTGCTTAGTAACTACAGTGACTAAAGTAGTTTTCCTTCGTCCATCTGGCCCCGATGGAAGCAAACAAATGAAAATGAATGTGGAGCGAGCTATAAACGTTATTTTTCACCTTAATCTTAAATGAACATTAATAAACATTTCGCACTATTTGGTCCTATAGCAGAATTAACGCGAATTTAACAATCAGTGTGATGTATTGCATGTGACGTTAGGCTGTATTATACTAGCAATGGGAGTTTTTCCATTTTGGGTTTCACTCCTCTTAACGCATTTCCCTTTCTGTGCCATATGTGCACCGCAGACTTACACCCTTGATACAAACGAATTTACGAACAACTGAAAATGGTACCTTTAAAAAAAAAACTACACAAATTCTGTTTATTATGTTGTGTGTTGGTCATAACTGTGCAGTTTACATCAACTGCATTCGTCCGGTGGACGTCAGTGACAGAATATCGTGGGTTAATAATTATGTATACCATATTAAGTCTAAATGTCCCTAGCTGCACTGCTAAATACGAAATTATCAGTCAGTTGCGTTTAGAACATTTGAGGCGTCACTTCACTATCAAACTGAGCCAAGGTGAGAGAGATAGACTAATAAAAACGACCTAAAAGTTTCTTGTGTAACGGTTGTTTCGTTACGAAGATAAAAGACATTTTAAGGCTCAGCAGTAATGTATGTGGCTCAGCAGTAATGTATGTGGTTGACAGTAATTATTCAATACGTATACTCAAAACGTTTCTAAAACACACTGAAAAGATTGACAATTTTTGAATTCACGTCTTGCGATAGATATATATGAGTTTACTATATGAACTCTAAGAACTCGGCATAGAATAAAGTGTCTTCACCGATCTGCATCAAAGCATTCCAATCTTGCTTTAGAACACAGAGTATGGGCTGCTATGACCCTGGTAATCGATATCACTATTTTGTTTCACGCTACTAGCAATGTCAGTTGTGATCGATTCTGAGATAGCGGTAACACACAGCCAAAGTGTTTCATCGATTTGCAAGCAAAATTACAGTTAAATTGAGCAGGCAGCCATTGCAGGATAGGTGATTTATCAAAAATTCTACTCATATGAAATAAATTAATCTCTTTAGAAACAGCTCAACTAACAGCATTTAAGTTTTACAGGGCGCTAAAGGCGCAATAGTCTTATATTAGTGTTAAGTTAATTAGATGAATAATATTATATCAGTTACAGCTGCGAAACACAATAGCCCTCAGCCACAGGTCAAGCACCGGTATATCATTTGCGGACAGAATCTTGTTCTTGACTATGTAGTGACGACTGTTGTGTATTTATTTACTACGCATACAACCCTCACAAACGCTCATTTATTGCAAGATCTAACAATATCAATGAAGTAGGAAACTGTATAGGTTCTGTATATTAATGAAGTTTGTTTAAACAATTCATGTTTTTCCCTGCTGCCAAAGATTCTAAATCTAACCCGTTTCCTAGGTAACAAATTGAAATCCGGGCCGTTAGTTAGTATGGGAATTCCTTTATGTAACAATGGTTTTCCTCTGACTCTTTGAGTTGTTACTCCACTGCTTACGAATATGTTAGCCAATAATAAAATGGTACTATAGATAGGAACCATTGTATTTTTTCATATACAAAAATGCTGCTGTTTTCGCCAACGTGGCCTATTGCCTTTCACGTGACGGTCTTACCTCTTCAACTGGACGCAGAAGTAAGAGAATAGTAGAAGAACACTTGTACGTTATGTGAAGAACATGGGATTCAAGACACAATGTTTCCCTCATTCGTTACCAGTAATAATTAGCACGTAAGGACACGAGAAACAACAACAGCGGAATAATTAAAGCACCGTAGCGATTACTTAAAGAATTTACGTATATACAGACGCTGCTACGAAATATTCGAGATCTAGAAAGACAATGATGATTATGAACAAAGAGCACGATATTTCCGCAACCGCTTTACTATTCAATACGTTCGAGTTCGTTTGTACACAGTGTAGTTGCAATGAGGTAAAGCGAAATATTATAGAAATTAGTAGAAAATAATTCTAACACCTCTCATCAAATGTTTGTATATTTAGCACATCCCTGATTGACGGTCATGAAGAAAGGAGCTCCCTATCCTCGCAGAAAGGCCAAACTTCTTCAATTTTGACTATTTTTTTAATCGCTGCTGCTACAAAACATTTAGGAACTGTGATTTTATCGATATGATTTGGTGTACGGAATATCGTTGCCATTTATCAGTTTTTACGTAAATGACAGAGCTCCTGACAAAATGCTAACTGCTTTGTTACAGGAGCTTAATTTCTACATTCATATAACCATTAAAGCTCTTGTTAGCCACTTCTGTTTAAAGGGTGTTCTAGATTTTACTACATGTCTTAATCTCTTCATGTAAAACTATCGTATGACTGAATAGCAAGGCGAAAAACGAATAATACACTTCAGAACACTATTGTTGCCATCAGCAGCTGATTGGCTTACCATCGTAAGTGAAGTACACTCCACTGAACTTCGTTGTACTGTGGTATGTGAAACATACCGTACAAAACTACTATGTTCTGAACAAATGCTACTGGTTCAGAACATAACCGATCCAGGCCTAAATCGTATACGTAGCTAATTAGCTAGGAAGGATAGTTCTACAGACACAATAATGCAAACTGAAATTCAATGCATGTTAATAATCCTTTTATAAATCAGTCTTTTTCTTGTTGCAGTGTAATATTTAATGGTCAGTCGCGTTCTACCTTTATACCTTATATTCTTATTCCTTGGATTGTGTTTCTAGAATGATGTACAGTTTTGTATTTACACGTTCTACATAAAGATTGGAAACAGTTCACACCATAATTTTTACATAAAATGTTACTATTAATAACTTGAATACAACGAATTAACGTTCCACAATAATATTTATTAGTTCCTTATAAACCGTTTCCGCTTCTTAGATCATCGTCAGATAACTTAACGTGAAGCAGATAGTCTACACAACTTCACCCCGAGAATTCGTAGCTGTACAAAAATGCTGTACAAAGGTATGTGACATTTTATGACTATATCGATACAAAACATAAGCATGTTGTAATACAATGGATTTGACAGGAGACTCCATCAACTTTTTCGACCTTACCATTGACATCAGTAACCAACAGCATTTATTTAAGATACAAAGGAAAGCAACCTCAAGAGAGACAGTAATACCAGCCAGTTCCCAGCATCCCATATCACATAAACATGCACCCTTCCACTCCAAGTTGCACCGTCTAGTATCTGTACCCCAAACCAAACCAGATTTTGAAAATAATTAATGAAATAGCATACAATGGTTATAGTCCTACACTGATTGACAATATACTCAGGGAAATGAAGAGACAGAGGATGATACCAGCCTTCCTTTATCTACCTCAGACAGTACAAAACCACACTGATAGCAAATTGGCTCCGATGCTGTATGCGGGAAGGACCTCACAGGTTCTTGCCAGGAAACTGAAGCCCAGGAAATATTCATAGCTTTTTACAGTAGGAATGCTGTTGCCCACCTGTCCAGCAGCAAAGATAACATTCTCTCTAGAGGACAGAGTTGAATTTATAGAATTTCCTGCCGTCTGTGTGACAAATTATATGAAGGTCAATCAGCTAGGGCTATAACCACTAGACTGACTGAGCGTGAAAGGAATTGGAGACTGAGAAAGAGAGATTCCACCTTTGCTGAACACGCTCTGAATAAATGGCATTCATGTGATGCGAAACGTGACGTCCTCCGTAAAGTAACTAAAGGGAGAAAACAAACATTACTTGGAATTCTGGCCATTAATAAACACCAAACAAATCATCCAGACTTGGTCGTTAATGACCAAACACAGTTCCACTACTCACCCTTATTAAAGTAGCAGCCAGTTATTACTCCTCTCACTATTAACTAATAAGCTTGTTATAACTGTTCCACACCCACATTCCATAGACATCATTCTTCCTCTCCCTTTATTCGGTCTGTTCATCACCTTCACCAGTTTTTCCATATGACATAGTGGTCTGTGCCATTACTCACTTGTACAACATTTCTACTTTATACACTCAGTTAGTTTTAATATTGGAATATAAAATTTGTCCAGAGTCTCTTTATTGGTATTCGAACAAGCTTCTGTTTTGTATCGATATTGTCATAAAATGTCACATACCTTTGTACAACATTCTTTGTATAGCTATGAATTTTCGGTGTGACGTTGTGTGGTCTATCTGTTCAACATTAAGCTTCTGACGATGGCCTAAGAAGCCGAAAGCTGGTTCATAACGAACTAATAATATTATTGTGGAACGTTAATACGTTGTATTCAAGTTATTAATATGTCTACGTTCCTTTAAGAACCGACGGAATATTCCATAAATAGTATAAAATGTTACTTGTAGTTACTTGGAAACACAGACGAGTGGCTAACATTTTATTTATGAAAAAATTTAGCATGAACTGCTTCCAAACTACGTATGTTTGCACGACAGCAAAACTGTATCATTCCAGAAAAAAATTCACTTACTATGGCTTTAATATAAAGAAGCGGAACGTGTCTAATAATTAAATATTAAACTGTGGCAAGAAAAAGTACTTTGATTTATAAAACGTGTTTATGTAATTGCTGCAAAAAAGGACTACTCAATCAAACTTGTCGATAAATGTTGCTTTAGGCAAGTTCAAAACTGAACACATTCAAAGCCAAAAGTCAACGAGAGAATCTCTAGTAACGCGAGGACAGCGCAAAGACTCGACGTGAATTGAGCGCGTGGATTGGAATGGGCTCAACAGGGCGACGCCAAAGCGAAAAAGAAGTCTTGCTTTAATCCAGAGTAAGTTACAGGATATCAAACTATTATTCCACAGCTAACATACTCTAGTATAGTTTTTCTTGTGTTATTTTTTAAGTAGCCTAAAGCAGGAGCACATTCAATGAGGTGGACTCTTAAGTTAATGTTACTACATGCATCTCATTTCTCAGAGGAAGATAATACACCCGCGAAATTCGTGTAAAGCAATAAAGAATCACACCAAAGTGGGGATCAGTTGCAAAAATCTAAAAAATTATCAGTTAGGTAATAATCTTGATGGAGATCGCTCTGTAGATAATGAAGAGTCAGCAATGCAAATTTCAAAACTAAACAGTGACTTCAGCTCTTAAAATAATTACTGAGACGCTGTTTACAGTGCTGGGGACAGACACAAAAAGCTCTAAGTTTCATCTGTGATCACGAAGGTTTGTCTTTCTTTGCAAGGCAAACCTCCTAAAAATATATTCTAGACTTTCGAGAAAAGTAATCTTAAAGTGAAGTTTATAAATACGTAAAGTTCATGCCATACACGGAGAAGGGAGGAATTTTGCTGTACGAAAAATTTATTTTTCTCCTAGGTGCAGAGAAATAGCTGTGTGTATAACGCTTTGTGACCAACACAAAAAATTTTAAAAAGTTTCGTTCTGGATTTATCCTGATTGTTACACAATAATCATTCATTATGTTTGAAATAGTGGGATTTCTGCAAAGGCATCGTGGAATATTTGAGTTCTTAAATAATTTCCCTTTCGCTCAGATTCATTTGTTTTAAACAAATGGTATGATACACAGGTGTGAGAAAGCATTGTGTGCTAGTGCTGTGAATAAAATGAAATAGAAAAGGTTCTTCAAACAAGTGGACTACAGAATCTCAGGAATTCCTAGTATGTCTTCCAAGGAGGTTAACTGTTGAATTCGTTCCTTATAATACAGCCATCATGGAAGAGAGAAAAGCAATCAAATCATAGGAGCAGATGTAGGAAAGTATTAGGTCTCCGTATCCAGATGCATAATTTGAGGTAAGATCTGTTGATTGTATGTCCTTAACTTTTGGAACAAACTTTTGTTTTCTATTTATGTTCCTATTGTTTACTTGTTAAACGATCCAGTAAGTCTACGAGATTGTGCCTATGTTTGTTTTAATGTCTTTCTTCATTTAGGATTATATATCGTACATTTTCATTCGCTCCAGCTGTATATGGAATGCCAGGAACATGTGGCAGTATTAGAAGAAACAAATATACAAAGGCCTCTCCTTCGATATGGCACTTAGATTACAGACGTTTTGTAGATGTGAATGAACAAGCGGCTCAAGAAACATTATAATGACTGTATAGTACGAACATAGCACGTTAAAAGTTTTCCACGAGTTCAATACACATAAAATAGCTTTTAGAGAACACGTAAGAATAGAAGGAAGATATTTTCGTCTGCATCTAACGAATATGAGTGATTAAGTTATGTGACTAATATAAGGTTTTGATCGCCGCCATTCCGAACGAAAACCTTCATCAAACTCACTTTCAGTTGAAGATTTATATAGGCAATTTTGAGATTTGTGGCGACATGTTAAGCTACACGTGATTCTCAAGGAATCTGCGGTAATAACTTAACCATAGGTAACATTTATCGTGAATATCTTTGAGAGTCAGTCATACTGGCAGCGAAAAAACGTGACTGAACATAGGCCTAAAATCTTGGGATTGTTAAGAGCTGACACCATAGATGCTATTGTCTAGATGCTATTGTCTAAGATGAATAGTACAAAGAGTGACAGTCATTTTCTATTTCGATATTAGGATATAGAATTTTGCAGCTGCGTGGAAAGTCAGAATATGTGGATGACGTTTGACAATCTCTTAAATTTTTTGAATGGAAGATGGTCATTAACAAGTGTAGTGTCTATTAAAAGGTTAACCTTGCAGTTTTAACTACATGGGTACAATTTCTATTTTAGTTAGTTACTATCGAACTTTCGAACTTACTCGAGTATAGATATTAATGTTTTGGGAACGTGATTGGACGGGTTGCTGTCATGTTGATTCATAGGGAAAGTAATAAATCAGACGCTCAGTATTACTTTGGGATTTGAAGAAATACGTTAATATTTCCACGGATCGAGACAATAAATGATAAAGATTTGTAACATTACGGATAAAATGGTGTAGAGCGAATAAAGAAACTTAAGAAATCCCGAAAGTGGCATGGACAAAAAAAGGTGATATTGCTCATAGTTAACGAAGGCAGATCGGTCAATATCTAGAAAACCAGAAAGACATATCAATTTTGGTGTAAATAAATGTTTCGAATGAATGTACATGGAGTATTCTTTATGGTTATTTGCATTATTTCATGCCGTTTCATGTTTGAGTGTGAGCTGTGCGCACGAATATGGGAAACTGTAACTAGACAGTATGTTATTACGTAAGAGTTTCGCGTGCAGGAATCTACATCCTTTTTCATTTCTTTGGAATATCGTGTGTAATCAATGAGAAGACTGTGGCAGTTCATCCTTCCAAAAATCACACGTAAATAATTTTATTATGCATTTGACGGGACGGATCAAAGGCCCAATCCGTGGAGGAGAGGAGAAGATGTATTTGACCGTTTTATGTGATCGCTTCTTATGTCTGCTTCTCTCTCACTCTCGATCTGTGTCTCCTCCTCGCATGGGTACACACATGCACATACAAACAAAAGCGTTTGAAAACGTGGGTTAGATAGACGAGATATGAGTTTAAATTAATCAGTAGGAATGTTAACAGAATCTTCCATCGGTTCTTTGTATAACAGTATTATATCTCTCTTGCTTCAGAGACATAGCAACTAGGCTGGCTGAACATGAACCCAGCTGGAGGTTGCAGAATTCTGACTCTGCAATTGCTGAGAATGTACTGAGTGAGGGTCACAACTACCAGACAGTGTCTTATGTACTTCGCTTAGCTAACAAAGACCATAAACTCAACCTGCTGGAAGTCCTGGAAATTAACAAACATCTTGCTCACAGTCCAGATCTAATCCTAAATGACCAGACACAGCTCAACACTTCCCCTCTCCTAAACTTCATACAACCATCTCTGTTCATTACTTCCCACACTGTCTGTTCCTACGTATTCCCATTTTCCTGTGTTCATTAAGTTCTTTTGTTTTATTGAAGTTGTCTGCGTAATCCTTGTAGACTTTAGTTTCAATTGTTAAGGCTTTCTTTTAACTGATACTTGTATTACTGTCCATGTTTAACAACTCTCGTAGTTGTCTCATCAAATATTGTTTATATTTTACTTGGTTCATTTATTTAATGCATACTGTTACATAGCCACATTTTTTAATATAATGTTAATGTTAAAATGCAGTACCACCACACTCTCGAAGATTGCATTTACTGTATGTTCCCTCAAACTCCTCCATATTCTTGCATTTATTTATTTCTGTTTATCTTATTGATATTGCTTAAGTTCCTTCCGTCTTCTGTAGTTACATTGATAAAAGTTTCTTCTTTTAATGGGTTTGTGTATTACTGTCCATTTTTTATACCTCCTGATGTAGCCTTGTCAAGTACTAATTTTATTTTATTTTATTAGTTTTGTTTATTAATGAAAACTGTTATGTAGGCATGCTGTTCCTATTTTGTGTTAAACTTTTTCCTGTCTACTCCATTTTTACTTATTTACAGTTCAATTTTTTACTTTTTGATTCCATTACCACCACACTGTCAAAGATGTTACTTATGGTATGTTTGTGCTTCAGCCTAGACATGTTACTTCTCTTCCAATGTTGTTTTTCAAACATTGTAACTTCTGTGATGACAATACTCAGTAAATGTCTGAAGATGGCCTTGCAAGCCGAAAACCGATTAACACAATAAAAGTGATATTGTAGAACAAAAGTAACAAGTTACATAACAACTACAGCCAAAGTGGTGCGTGTGACTGTCTGTGACAGTCGCGTTGATGTCTTAATCTGGAACAAGTGTAGATCTTTTAACTTCTCGTGTACATCAAACATCACAAAATAACAATGAGAGAGATCAGACTATTATGACGGGAACTGTAAGTCCCTCTGCAAAATTCGACATAAGTAGGCTAGATTTGCCCTGCAACAGTCATGCTGCAGTACATCAGGGTAGCTGTTTTTGGCTGCCCTACACATGAGTGCACACATGTTACGACGTGTCCATCATTTAGTAAATGAAGTAAATAAAATTTCACCTCTGCCATGGTATATTTTGTTAATTGTGAAATTAGTTTCCGAGGATTGATCCTCGGTCTTCAGGTACCATGTTAAAGTGCCTGAAGAGGAAGGTCTGATCCTGCGAAACTAGTTGCATAATTCATAAAAGACTTTGTAGCAGAGGCGGGATTTTATTTACTGTATGTAACGTTAAAATGTCGGTCAATATGACTTCCCGTAGATGGTTTATAAGTATTGAACAAATTTGGTGGTAAATGTCTCATCACTTACAAAATAATGAAAGAAACAGAGGTAGAAGTAAAGACGAAGGCTTCACAAGTAGCGTCCTGCGACGAGAGTGATCCTCGAATACTTTCACTAAACGTCGAAAGACCTGACGTCAAATTCATGTCAGTATTTATGTAGGTAATCGCGACACGATGTAGAAACATAGTATCTGCCTAATCCCAATACAGCGGCAATCTGAATGAAGCCATTCATTCCTAAATGTGGATACAAGAATGAAACAATAATTAACTAGTCACTTTTTTGTTCACTGCTCATTTCGATGGGTACACAATTGTCAATAAGTGGGTTATTTTGTCTTTTACATCTATAATTGTAAGTGACACTCAAGTGCATTATTTTCAGCAGCCAGCGACATGTTGAGAAGTTTAACTGACGTCTTGCGGTAATAGTAAGATACGTAAAATCGGTCTAATAGGTGTTATTCTTTTCTATGAAAATAAACATTTATGACTTCATTGATTACTTTGTGTTTAACATTTCCAATTGAAGGGGCATGTGTTTCTGGTTACCAACGATAATATTAACTACTGTCTTGCACAAGCGGTGAAATACTGTTTTCCTTTTCATATGTAGTACATATCTATTCACTACATAACGTACTCGTTGTATGCCTCTCTAACGTAGCACATGTTTGTCACTGCGCATTCAGCACACTAATATTTTGAAAGATATTATATTAAAAATTAATTTTTATTTTTAATGGAAAGCTGCGTTATGTACGTGTTGGCAGTGTGAACATACAAAGAATTTGTATAACCCATATTACATACGTGGAATGTTTATGACGGAGTATCGTGTTGTACACTACGTGTCTGTTCTTACTGTTATGGTCTGTGTCTTACTGCAATACTGCAGCAATGCTTGGCACTATACTTCGTTACCAGTACATACTGGGTGATCAGAAACAGTCTGGAAAACTTGTAAGGATGTAGCAGAGTAAGTTGTCCTGAGAAATAGTTGTTGAGAAAAAAATTCAATACGTTGCGCCATTTTCGAGTTAACTACATTTAAGCTAGCCAATCAGACCGTTGCGCGCAAATTCAAGCGGCGCGCCAGAGACAGACGCCAAACGTCTTTCTCGTTAGGTTTCCTAAAACCGAACAAGAGAACGATACGAAAATTGGACGTAAGACGGTAGTAAGGATCAAAGCAGAGGGAAAGGCTGAGCAGTCCCGTGCACTATCATCTACGCTATGAGAACAACTCACACTAATTGTAAAAAGCGGCCCGCTTGAATTCGCGCGCGCAGCCACCTGATTGGCTAACTTCAGTGCTAATTAACTCGGAAACGGCGCGACGTATCAAGCAGTCTTCCCACAAACACGTCACAAACTTTACGAACTAATGTTTTCTGCATGGTCGTACTGCACCACTAAATGGACTGTGCCTTTCAATATAGACTAACCGTATTGTGTCTACGTGATCACACTTCGACACCTGACCTGCCGCCCAGGGGAAAATAAGTATTAATGGCTTGTCGCATGTACTTGCAGCTACTAATCAACCTAAAAACACACGGCTTGTAATGACTACAATTATTAGTTTGCAAATGACGTAAATATTGATGTAAAGTTGTGCAGTACACAGTCCTCAGTCACAAATAGAAATATCTGCACGTAAACCCGTTACACCCTCTATATATACCACACTTCCCATGACCCGTCGAAAAGCGATTCAGCTTCCAACAAGCTTGGCGGGGTATCCTGGAAACCACAACCTTCTTTGTTGTATTCTGAACCAGGTAAGCATTGTTGGATGTATGTTAGTTCCAGCGTTGCCGCCACTTGAACGTCATGGCGAAATAACTGATAATTTACGAATCAACTCGGGGTGGTTTGTGTTGTTGGCTCTTGTAGGGTGTCGTGCAAGGGAGAGTTACGAGAAGTGATCTTCCTGGGCAAATTTACCTAAGCTGGTTTCCTCCCTAGACCCTGCGGAGCAATTTCAACTGGGACGGTTAATGTTAAGACCTGTTTTCAGCAGTTCCATTGTTTCATAAAGCCACCTTGTTCTAGAGGGATGATTTGTTAAATGACGTCTTGTATGTGATTTAGAATAAGCCTTTCTAGGAGTTTATAGATCACTCTGAGCAGCGATACAGGAGAGTAACGAGAAGCATCTTTGCCTGGTTTCAAGATTGTGATTATATTAGACTGACTGAAAAGAATTGATAATTTTCCAAATAGGCTAAGATAATTGGTACAATAGTTACGTTTTTACCTATGTAGTAATTACATGACCAACAACGAGTTGCTGTCTCTCCTTTATTCAGCAGTCTTGGAAGAGTGGAATTCAGCGCTCCCCTTTTTTGTTCATGTGGCAGAGAAACAATACGTTCCTGTTCGAAAAACTTGTTTTTCTCCGCTATAAGCATGTGTGTTGTGAGGATTTGGAAACAGACTATATATTTTCATTTTTTTACAGATAGTGAGATGTGACGGTGAAGATTTCCAGGAATAATTTTACAGCGTAGGGTGTACAGAATTATTCATGGTGTTGCAGTATAATGAATATTGTAGAGTACAATTTATGCGGCATTTTCGCGTTATTGTGCATGTTCAAATAACGTTACATGTTATGAAAAGGAAAAATACGTAGTGAAAGTTTCGGATAATGTTCTTAGTGACTAATACTGACTTGTGTCTGATGACCTCTTTATGTGTTTCTGGAGACGTTTTGTTTATGAGTCGCTTTGGATTTCACCTTTCCTTTTTATATGTGTTCATCTACAAAAATGTAAACGCAGTGCTTCGCACACCTAGTATTTCACGAAAGTACCCGCTCTGTATGAACACGTGTAGATTTGGCACGACAGACGACTACGAAAGGCAACGGAAAAGCACCTCCATTATAGTTTAGAGCGCGAGGGCAGGCGGGATTCCCGAGAATGCTCCTCGAGGCAGGCAGAACCAGTATGGGGCACGCTGTTTACCTCCTCTTTAAGAGTCAAGGTCTTTGCACATGACGTAAATGGCCCCCTGCGACGAGCTGTCCGCATTCTCATCGGACCTTCCCTGAATCGAGCTTCGCATGTTCCCTCTCATGTTGCTTGCTCTCAGGTTTCTGTCAACATCATTAAAGACGGGGCGCACTAATTATCTGCTGAAGAGAATTTGTATCAAAGTGCGAGGTTGGATTGAGAAATGTGATTACACTCTGCGGAATATAAGAAAATTTTGTTGCGATGTGTGACTTCGGGACTTGTGTTCAATTTCCAGCCAGCTGCAGCTAGCAATTATGTTATTTAATGGCGAATGTTTTGAGTGATTCATGCCACATACTTCGTAGAATTGCATAAATGCGGACATAATGTAGTGATGAGGCACTTATCTTGAGACATATACAAACCGAAAAATCCCCCATAAGGCTTCTTCTTGGGAAAAAAAGTCGCGAAAAATTTCATGATATCGTGATAGAAGTAGGACATATAAAAACTAGCGATATTGTTGAGATATAGGCGCTTTATATGTATAAAAATATAATGTCCTAAATGAGGCGTTGCATATAATAAAGAAACTCATATTGTACGTGTATGTCTATAAAGAGTAACAGCAACTGCTGGTGCGCTAATAACATCACCATTGAACGTCAGTAAATCCTCAAACACACAGGCATGTGCGCACGTTACTTTCAAACACTGATATGAAACGCTGTTTCTTGAAATCTTGTAATAACTCACGTTTTGTTCACAAAAATACCGATAGCTTATAAATTTGTGTGCTGATGATATCAGACTCAGAGTGTATAATACACATGTTTGGGAAGAAAGAGAGCTAGGGGAGAAAGGCAGCTTTGAAAACGGGTCGTGACTCCTGCAGCGGTGTATTATTGGGGCACAAGATACGCAACTTATTTTTTCTGCATATTGACGTTTCAGCTGGACTTCTCTGGACTGACACTGAGAAAGATACTTGTGACTGAAATGACTGTTAAGCTATAGATTAGGCAGAACGCAATACGTAAATGATTACGACTACAGAACTGTATACGATCTTTTACTCTGAAAATTGACTACGATGAGAAACCTCTATGAACTACAAACGTCCTGACATGATACCATAGGCGGTCGACAGACGTATCTAGGGAAATTCGAATTCCATCTGAGTCTACAAAGCATCAACAGTGACTGCTGGAGGTTTGAGCCGAGCTAATTGCCGACCAACCTACCTCAGAGATGTGTGGTGGGTGGCATGTAAGACGAACAAGGGAAACAGTGGTATTATTTAATATTCGAAGCTAGGGTATCGCCCTGGTACACCGATGAGCCAAAACATTAAGACCACTTGCTTAACAGTTTGTTTGCCTGTCTTTGGAAGGAAATACATTACTGATTCTGCATATCAGGGATCCGACAGTTTGTTGGTAGGTTTGTAGTAGTATGTGAGACTAGATGTCTAGGCACAGGTCACATAACTCGCGTAAACAACGGGCCGCTGATTTGCGTACGCAGTGATGGTGTCCGATAGCGACCGAGGTGGACTTCATAGGGCTTACGTCAGGCGAATCTGGTCACCGAGATGACAACGTGAGTTCACTATAATGCTCCTCAAACCACTGTAGCACGGTCCTGGATACGAGACAGGGACAATTACACTGCTGAAAGATGACATCGCCGTCGAGGAAGACATCAAGCATGATGGGATGCAGGTGGTTCGCAATTGTCAGCGTGTCTTAGGTTACCATCATAGGCCCCATGCAAGCGCAGGAGAATGCCTCCCATATCACAATACTCCCCCCAGCAGCCTGCGTCCGTGGCGTGCTGCACGTTTTCGAGCCACCGTTCATCTAGATGACTACGTTTGTCGAGACGACCATCGACCTAAAGTGTCAAAAATGTCATCCATCGGAAGAGCCGACACGTTTCCGTTGATCGACGGTCGAGAATGTACGATGAACGGTGTGCTCCGAAACACTTGTGCGTGCACCAGCATTGTGCTCTTTCGCCAGAAATGCCAGACGTCACCTTCTATCCTACTTTCCAGAGCACGCAATCCTGCTACCCCCACATTCTGTGAAGAATTGTGGACGTCCAACCATTTAACGCCTAGTGGTGGTTCCTCTTTCCGTAGATGCTCACGACAGCAGCACGTGAACATTCGACCAGCTTCGCCGTTTCCGAGACCCTCGCTCAGAGGCTCTTTATAAAAATGATTTAGCCCACCCTTTGTCAAAGTCGCTATCTCAACGGATTCCCCATTTGCAGCCCATATCTTCGCTAGCGTGACCCCTCGTCCGTTTCTGCTTCGCTTAAATGCTTTTGTTGCCGCGTTACGTGCTCTCAACGCCACCAGGTGGCATCCAACGTCACGGTGGGCAGTGACAATAACTTTTCAGCTGATCAGTGTACACAGTATGTGACGTGACCTGACGAAGAAGCGGTACTCCAGCCCAAAAATCTCCCAGATGTAGCGATTTCTGTTCAGATTACCCCCGGTGCGTGGGAGTGTGCCTCTCCAAATCATGAGACCTCTCCCGAGGTTGCTGCCATACCCGCCGACTTTGATCGTCAGGGGTAGTATAGAACCGTAAGTCGTCACTGAGCACAGTGTGATGCCATTCATTAGCAATCCACTCCAAATGGAATCACTTGTGGTGCGGTATTAACGCCAGCCTACACACGGGACAGTATCTCCCTATTCTGGCTGCTGTTAGTCTCACAGCAGTGGTGTGGGATGACAAAATGTTGCAGGGAGTTCATTACTTGTTCTCGGATGGCAGCTGCAGATGTGAAGAGGTTAAGATGTGCCTGGTGCACAATATGGGGATCCTCTCTTGCGGTGATCCGACGTGATCGACCAGAACCTTGGCGACGAGTACGTCTGACCTCAGGTTCCCATGCAGTCTAACATCGGCCCACCGTCACGTCCGAATGTCCCACAAATCTGGATACTGCACGAGTCGACCAGCCGGCCGAATGGAGACCCACGATGAGTTCCCCTTTCACTGTGTGTGATGTGCTGATAGCGCTATCTCAAACAAGTACGCGGCATCTCCGTGTCCTTCACAGTAATAACTCAACATCTGATGCTGTTCGCGCCCTGTATATACCCTGCCAGACCAGGTAAAACACTAATGCGTTCTGGTTTCCGTTGCAACTCTAATTATTTACATGCCCGCCAATGCTATGGACGTATACGAAGTTACATTGACTTCCAACCACGTCAGAGATTGAGTGATTCCTGTGAAGGACACGGAGATGCTGCGTATCTGTGTGAGGCAGCGTTATCAGCACTTTACACAGTTTGAAAATGGACTCGTTGTGGGTCCATTTGGCCGGCTGGTCGAATCATGTAGTAGACAGATACGTGAGGCATTCGAATAAGACAGTGGCCCGATGTTAGACTACATGGGAACATGAGGGCAGGCTTCATATTTCTTGCAGGCAATGTAGTTAACAGTCATAGGTCGCAAAGCGCATGAATTAGTAAAAATACTATAGGTTCGTTCATTTCACTGTCTTGCAGCTGGGCATATTGAGCACTTCATTACATCCAGTTTTAAATGTTTCATAACAGCAGGTAGCATAAGTCACCAGTTGGCGCGTAAGCCCACCTCAAACTCTTCGATCTCAGGTCACGTGCTTCGTCGTACATAAGAAAAGAGCAGTAACACACAAAAAAGAAAGAAAGAGATCATATAATATACCAAAGCAGTGCGAAGCGTCGACATTAGTTTCGACAAAATCATCGGACTACAGCAGGGAAAGCTTTAATTAAACGCGGCACAGCACCATGACCAAGAATTTTTTATGTACATTATGTGGGCTGGTCATCCTCCAGTTAGACATATAGGTTATGCCTTATTTCCGATTTTGGCAGGTTTTTCAAAAAAGCGACTGAATAAAGGTTACACTGTAACAGCAAAATGAACGAAGTAAAACAGCTTCGTTGGTGATACATACAACTGCCTTGTCCTCTGCGGCTCCATGTTGCGTGTGGTTCTCCACGGACGAGCTCCAAGTGACCCAGGACGAAAAGTGCCTCGTGTTTTCCCACTCAGCCGTGGCCGAAAACACGTCGCCAAATATTACTAAACTTGTAGATGGAGTGTCATCACCATGTCGCAGAACCTCGTCTTCCATTTCAGGAGTTCACACTGTTCGGTGAACGTTATCATGCATACTTGCTCGGAAAGTGCCTGTTTCACTTAGCATTCGATGCAGACATTGGAATGTTTAGTACTGTGGAATCCGTCGGTTGGGATAGCGCTGTCTATACGCTCTCCCCGCAGCTTGTCCATTTTCTTTCACAGACCCGTATATGACGCATATCAGCCATTTCAGCATATGTAAACCGCTCAATGTTCATTGTTGTCGTCATAAAGCGCTGATGATGTGACTGAATTAGTGTGTTTACAAGGAAGCCACCGTTATTGTCACAAGGTGTTGATTGTCGCGAATAAATCTGTGTGTTCCCATGCAGACGTCAGAGCCAGGCATCCTTACACAGAGCAATTTAACAATTTCGTACGTCTGCATACTACAGTCTGCGAAACCGACACAACAGCTTACGTCATAACTACTGACAAAATGTTTCCTAACATATGTTCGCTATTGAAATATACTTGTTTGTATGTTCCCTACCTCTTATATTAATTTGAACGAATTTTCCGGAACATGCTGTATACTGCTCAAACCACCATTCGGCGTGTGGCGGAGGGTATTTTCTGTACCAGTGTTTCTGCCCCCTTTTCCTGTTCCAGTCGTGTATGGTTCGTGGGAAATACAATTGCTGTTACGCTTCCGTGTCGGCTCGAATTCCATTTTTTCTTCAATGTCTATTTTCGAGATATTGGTAGGTCGACACATTGTACTGGTTCACTCTTCTAGGTCTTCTAGGCACGTACGCTCTCGGAACTTTCTAGACCTACATGTACATACATATTGCGTGGCGGAAGGTACCCTGTACCAACTAGTTATTTCCTTTACTGTTCTACTCGCAAATAGAGCTAGCCTGTGGTCCTTACACTGAATGTACGTTGGCGGCAGTAGAATCGTTCTGCAGTCAGCCTAAAATACCGGTTTTCTCATTTTTCTCAATAGTGCTCCTCGAAAAGAACGTCGCGTTCCCTGCAGTGATTCTCATTGGTGTTCCGAAGCATCTCCGTAATACTTGCGTGTTGTTCGAACCTACCGGTAACAAATCTAGCAGTCCGCCTCTGAATTCTTCGAGCCTTCCTGTAATCCGACCTGATACGGAACCCGAACACTCGAACAGTGCTCAACAGTGAGTCGCACTAGTCTCCTAAATGCGCTCTCCTTTAAAGATGAACCACACGTTATTAAAATTCTCCCAATAAAGTGAAGTCAATCATTCGCCTTCCCTACTACAGTCCTTACATGCTCGTTCCATTTCATATTGCTTTGAACGCTACGCGTAGATAGGTATTTAATCGACGTGACTACGTCAAGCAGCACACTGCTGGTAATGCACTCGAACATTATACGTTTGTTTTTCCCGCCCACCTCCATTAACTTATCTTTTTCTACATTTAAAGCTTTAAGAGCAGAGCATGCTGTGATGCAGACTCGTGGCGCCTACCACTGGAGTTGGCTGACCATCTCCGTGAAGCTTTAGCGGCTTATCAAATGAACCTGCAACGAAACGTGCTGCTCTTCTTTGGATCTTTTGTGTTTCCTCTGACGGTTTTCACGATTAGGGAAGCAGGGGGAATCAGACTATCTGTCAAGAACTTCATTAGAGGTACTGGCTATTCACTTAGTAATCCATGGAACTGTGCAGTTCATAAAGAACGATAAAGAGGGAGACGTCATAGTTTATCGCCTGATACGAGGGGTGGCGCTGCAAGCGACGCTGGACGGCGAACGTACACGTAATAAATGGACGCATTGGTCGCTACCTTACATGTCATTATGAATAATCAAGCCAACCAGATGCCACTGTCTGGGCATAAAAGTGGGAGCTCCACTAGCTGCACGACAATCAGTCTTAGTCCCTGACGACGATGATGCAGGTGGTCACCGAAAGCTTGGGATTTTATCCGTCAAGCTAACCGAGAACTTTTAATCATTATTACTTATTGCTTGTACACTTGTTCTAAATTCGGACTCATTTAGGCTAATCCTTCTGGGTGTTCAGTTTTTTACAATCACAAGTGTAGTTTTGGTGGTTTTTGAAATTATTTGAGCCTCTTCCTCCGCCGTTACGGCCCACGCAGCACTGCACGTTCGCACTCGCCCCGAGCGCGCTTCTTTCCGCCGGCTCGCCGTAGCGTCCGGTTTATTTCGAGTTGGCGCACGCGACGGCACTCCTCCGGCACGCCGTTCTTTTTAAAGCCGGCAAAAACGCGCTCGCATTTCCTCCTTCCTCGGCCCCACATCCTTCACGAGCGCCGCACTTTTTCTTCCGGAATAGGTGCGCTGTTTGTATCCCCCTGGCTGCTCCCTCCCAAGAACCCTCCAATTCTTTTTTATTCCCTTCCTGCCGCCGACTCTTTGGCTGCATCTTTCTTCTTCTCTCATTCCTGTCCCACTCTGATGTCGGTCGTTAGTTGTGTTTTATACGGACACTGTCAGCGCCAGGGAAAATAAAACCTTTTTGGAAAAAAAAGCGGAGCCATCTCTGAAAAAGTAACCGCTTCGTGGCTCGAAGCCAGGGTGAGAAAACTGCCCTCTGTGTCCCGGGATGGAAGTACTGCCAACACTGTCTGCTGGTCAATAACGCTTGCATCAACTGAGGTGGTGCAGCCCTCGCATTTGGATGCACCAGGGTTCGAATTCACGTTCTCTGTGGTTTTCTTTCCCTTCGCTGTATTCTTCTAAACGAGCTTACACAAAAAAATTCAGTGTTTAGTGGAAGATGAGTTAAGATCTATATTACGAGTATCGGGTAGTGATGAGTCATTACGTGACAATCCGATGCTCAAACCTCTTTTTTTTTCTGTCTTTGCCCCGCGTCGGCTCAGGGTCGGCATGTTTATTAACGGATTTAGCATGCTTAAGGGCTGGCCCTTCCTGTCGTCACCCCGTTAATCCGTCCCCTCTCTCCTCTCCAGCGACGGAATACGTGTACCCCAACTGTCTGCGTGTAGTGTTCTTCACGTGAAAGTGGGCGAAAGATTTCTAAATGTTTGCGTTCGTGTAACTCAGGCGGTACTTGGGTACCAGCTCCGTATTCATCTACTGAGATGTGGTAAGCCGCCTAAAAACCACATCCGGTCTGGGCAGCACGGCGACCCACGTCGTTAATCCGCCAGGCGGATTCGATTTGTGACCAGCATATTTCCCCATCCCGGAAGCGGCTCTTTAACACGCACGGCTATCTGGGCGGGTGCGACTATGTACAAAAGCCGATTACAAAAAGGAAAATACACCTTCTATTGGATCCACAACTGACATACAGAGTAACTGATGCATGGCCGATATTCTTAGTTCAATTGTAGATTCTGGAAAGAAAGTAAGTTTAGAATACGAGTGAAGCATGTATGAAGAAATTTATGTTACCACCATAAGCTGCTTTTAGCGAATAATATTTTATTGATGACTAGTTTAGGTATGTAATACCATTTTCAAGTCTACCTAAAAATACATTCCAACAAAAACATTTTGATAAGTTAGGTTAACACATAAAACGTCAGATCGAAGTTAACAGTTGTCTTTGTCAAGAAAATTTACGTCAAAACCTTGTGTACTGCTGTCATATGCTCTCCACATCACATTTGAATACTGCTCTGTCACAGTTGTACGACGTCCACAATGGGTCTACATTTAGGTTGAGACCTGTTCATATGTGTTCTTCCAAAGGGTCTCAGAAGATTTTGCAAATTTTCGAAGCGTGTGAATGAACTGCCTCTACGCGTTGAATATTCTATATGCGAATTAATATGGAGATGCCACCACACATAAAGTCCAGAGGACTGTGGTCGGTTGAACGTCTAGGGTATAAAGTGGTCCTCAGGACCTCAAAAATATGCTACCATTTACCGTGTAGTAAGGCCATCAGAAGGTCGAAATCAATTGCGAAATGATTTAGACGAAATATGTGTTGAGTTGAAAAATTGCCAATTGTTTCTTAATAAGGAAAAGTGTGATGTCATAAACATGAGTATGAAAAGAAAACAGTTGAAGTTCGGTTACACAATAAATCAACCGAATTTAAAGGCCGTCAACTGAACTAAATACCTAGAAACAGCAGTTACGAATGACTTAAATTGGAACGATCACATAGAAAATGTTGTGGGGAACGCAAACCAAAGACTGCGCTTTATTGGAAGAACACTTAGAAGATGGAAGACGCAGCGGGTCTACTAAAGAGACTGCGTACACTACGCTTGTTCCTCTGCTAGAGTATTGCTGTGTGGTATGGGATCCTTATCAGATAGGACTGACAGAAAAAGTCCAAAGAAGGGCAGCTCGTTTTGTATTATCGCGAAAAAAGGGAGAGAGTGTCATGGACATAATGAGCGAGTTGGTGTGGCAATCATTAAAACAAAGGCGTTTTTCTTTGCGACAGGGTCTTCTCGTGAAATTTCAGTTAGCAACTTTCTCCTCCGAATGTGGAAATATTTTATTGTCGCTAATCTGCGCAGGGAGAAATGACCATTGTAATAAATATTCTTAATGCAATTGTGCTGTTCCTCAGATCCCCGAGACACGATCAGATGTGCATGCCCTCCCCACAGACGAACAGACAATGAAGCCTGGGAGGCCGCGTGCATAATCAGCATCGCAGTGCAGGAAGGGTGCGAGTACTGGCCCTTACCTGCGCATCGTGCGATGCTGGCTAAAGTTGTTCTCTGCGGCATGTGCTCTGAAACAAAGGCGTCACAGCTGGTGTAACTTCCCATCGCGGGAAATGTTACGTGAGACTCCACGATTTGCTTTGCGGTGAATAACAGTTTCGGCAGCGATTACGTAATGATATATTGAATGTTTTGTACTCTAACAATCCATACGTGTTATGTATATATATACATGTTTGTTCCACATCTCCTAAACCACTGGGTCAACCAAACGTGGTGCACATATATCTTACTGTCAGACAGCAATCGCTGTGAGTATAAGAACCATCTACCTATCATAGTTCAGGAAATACGACGTCGTAAACAAGGAGACGCGTGAAAAACGGCCGTATCATGCATGACGTTTAAATTTACTACTTTTTTTCACCCAACTCTATTCGCAACACATTTTGCAGACAGTGTATACATATGCCGCTGAATGTACCCACCAACTCTGTTCGTAACATATTTCGCTGACAGTATCCAAATATGCCGGTGAATGTACTTACACAAATATATAATTGTACAATACATAGGTCAAGAGATATGACTCATAAACACTGAGATATGCTAAAAATGACGCTTCATGCATGAAATTTTAATACATTTTTTCTCCGCTCAGACACTCCTACAGTCGATTCAACATAAAGAATGCCTGATATCTGGTAGGGCTTTTGACGGCTTTCAACCACGAAGCGCAAAAGCTGTAGGCGAAAACGATTGCCGTCTATAGAGCTATGAGGAGGCGTTGCCGAAGAGATGTTTACAAAATTACGTTGTAGACACGTGAAGCAGCTGCGCCCAGCGTACAGAAACTGCCCGGGATAATATTTCTTAATTTAGACACCGTACTTATACATTGGTGCAATATGCGTAGTTCTTTGTACGACTGTTTCATAATTTCAAATGCGTTTTTACGAATACATCGAAACGAAATTTTTTCGATACTTCATTACAAAAGCAGTTTATTTTTTTCTAACAGAGAGTTTGCAAAATGAATACCCGGGAAATGCCGAGTTTGTCAGCTAGCACGACTGTAAGTCCGTAAGTCCATATTTGATTGACGTAAGCACGTTTAAGTCTTCTTTGGAAATAATACGTTTAGAAGCTCTCACCGATGCGTGGACTGTCTGTTCAGTCTTAAATTGTCTGACGATAATCTAGAAAATCCAAAGCTGATTCACAACAAAATGTAAAAAAAAATATTATCGTGGAACATTAACACTATGTGTTTCAGTTATATATATATATATATATATATATATATATATATATATATATATATATATATATATATATGTGTGTGTGTGTGTGTGTGTGTGTGTGTGTGTGTGTGTTCCTCTAAGCACCGATGTTAACTGTTAAATAAAGAAGCAAGAAAACACATAGATTGAGTCATTATGAAAAAAGATTAAGTAGTGTTACCGATTTAGATCAACTTAGAAAATCAACCTTTTCAGACCTACACAATGCATCCCATGTAATATTAATACTAATGTGTGTTACACATCAGGAGGTCAGCTCGGACAATATGCACCGAGCGACGTCATTATGACAGATAGGTAATGAGGGACCAATTCCATGTAGTGCGCATTCATCAGACCTGTCTTTTGATCTATTATCTGTAGATTCACCGAAACGAATTACCTTATGGAAATAGGATTAGGTAACAGCTATGGCAAAAATACATTGCAACACAAATTAGCAACAACTGACGGTGATTTACTGAAAAAGTCTTATAATACTTAAGGTAGGACGAAAAAATTCGCGGTTACATATAAGTTAATGTATCTTTTAATGTATGAGAGGTAATTGAACCAAATTTTGCACATGTTGTCATTACGATATTGGCTATGATCAATTTTTTTGTCAAATAATTTTATCAACACGTTGCTGGGTACTTTTAGAGCGCACACTATCAAATGATGAACATTACTTATCGCTTTCAAAAAGTCGTGGGTTATTCTTAATAAGTAAACAAAGAAATCCGTGTATCAGTTTTTTAGTATCAGTTTTCGCAAGGATTTTTTAAATTTTTTTGTACTGTACAAAGGAATTTTTATTTCACAAAATTTACATAAATTTGGCAGTAATGCTCTTTGGAAAACTTTGCAGCACAAGAAGTTGTTTATAGTAAGTACTAAGTCTGTAGCAATTTCACCGTTTTATCTGCAATGGTTCAGCAGAAAATGCTCCTTACACACTGAAAAATGAAAGTTGCGAGAAATAAAGAAAAAAAATATTTTATTATTTCTCATGGCAGAAACAAGTAACTTAACGTTGCCCATGACAATACATTTGGTCACTTTCGTCTTCATGTAGCTCTTTTCTTCTAATCTGATACTTCTGACGTGCCCTTTTGGCAATGTGCTTCACTGACATTTCAGAACTAGCAACACGAACATCATCAATCTTCTTCAATAGGTTTTCAATGAAGAAATCTGCATCATATCCTACTATCACAAGAGATCTAGTTCTTCCAGTGTTACCAACACAGAAAATCAGACAAGCATCATATGACGAAATTTTAACAGTAGTACATGTGTAAAATGTTATCTTCGGACGTTTCTTCTAAATGAGCTTATTAAAGCTTTCCTTCGGGTTTTGTATTGCACTATGTGACATTGCTTTAATAAACAGTAATTTACCACATTGTAAGTGGGCTCACAGCATTCTATACCCTGCTGATGTATTCTCTGATGGTAGGAAATATTAAAAATCGCAAATACGGTCAGAGTCGCGTAGAAAAGGCGAGTTGACACTTCACATTAGTTGGAACAAGTTGGCTTGTACATCATTTGTAGCACGAATAAACTGTGAAAATTGGAGCCAACATTTCTAACATGCTACAGAATGACTTGGTCCAAAAAATTTCAAACTTTTTGACCAATTTTACATACATCCCTCCTTAACTGGAATATGAAGATTGTATGGGACAAAATAGATCGAAGTTCACTTGCGGTTAATCTGTCGTAAGCTCCAGCGCAGTCCTGTATCCAGTGAATGATGACTAGCATCACCTGTATAAAGTCCAAAAGTCCAGTTTGACTATTTGGTGGCAACTGTAGCCGAGACGTGCGGTACTAACTTTAGGTACTCTTCCGTGGTATTGTCTAATTAACTGCTGTGTCGAGCCGGTTGTGCGCTTATGTCAGTGTTCTGCGATGGATATCTACTTGGGAAGTTCACTGTTCAAAACAATCAAGGTCTGGCATGTTAATCCCTTCTGATACAGGCGGTACCTGTGATCTTATTGCATGGCTTGAGATCTTCGCTTTCAGTGTAGCCAACAATTAAAATCATTCGCCACCTTTGCTGTGTTATGCATTACAGTGCCGGGTGATCCCCTCAGAAGGAAGACAGTACCGGTGTCCTAAAGATTTCTGGTGAGCTACAGAGATGGCAATTGTCATGTGTGGACGTTGTACTGAACCAAGCACATGCAATGCAAAATCTTAATACAGTGCAAGTAGCAAAGGCGGTCGGTTTGATCAAAAGAGGATTGATTTTCGGCCATGTTGATGCCTCTCCACGTGTCATCCATAGGTTGTGGATACGCTACAGGGAGACAGGTCAGTACACAAGGCGAGTTGGACAAAGTCACCGGCCCATTACAACCCCAAGAGAAGACCGATATCTGGCCATCTCTGCGTTTCGGAGTCATACGGATACAGCCAGAGCACTGCAAGGGAATCTCAGAAGGGCCAATGGAGCCACTGTGCCCAAATCAGACTGTAAGGAAGAGTTTACGAGAGAGGACCTTACATCCCAGACGTCCTGTTCCGAGTACCAAGCTTGACACGGCAACACCTTGCAGCTCGCCTTCGTTCTGCCGTTCCCATGTGAACTGCCAGCTTCGTCGCTGGCGAAACGTGTTAATCACAGACGTGTCCAAATATGCTGTAACGCAAGGTGATGGGCGTGTTCACGTGCTGAGACCCTTGGTGAGTGGTACCTGCAAAATGTTGTCCAGGAAATCGACAGATTTCCAAGGTTCTGTGATGCTGTGGGGAGGCTTCAGTGTCGACAGCCGTACGGATCTTGTCCGTTTCCCATGGTCGCCTTACCGCCAGGCAGTACATCCAACAGGTTCTGTTGAACCGAATTCTTTCCAATGCCTGGGTCCATGTAGCGGGCATCAGCTAAACCTGGAGACTGAAGCAATGTAATGGCCGGGTGCGAGTCCCGAACTAAGCCTCATTGTGCATTTGTGAGACATGCTTGACAGATCGTGATCCACCACAGACCATCCAAGAACTCTCATGGACTCTTATTCAAGAATGGGAACGGATACCACAGGGATTACTCCACAGACCTATAAGGGGCATGCCAAGTAGGTATAAAGCAGTGATATATGCTCACGGACGATATACACGTTATTGAAGCTCTCAAAGTCAAATGAAAAGCATGCAGGTAACGAGATAAATGATAATTTCCACTTTTTTTCGACACCTGTCGAACATTACAGTTCTTTTATGTAAACAATCGAGGATGTAATGACGTTTTACGATGTACTTAATTTGTGAGTTATGAAGATTAAATTTGGTAACATATCCAGTCCTCAGTTATTGCTCAGTGGAGTACTGCGAATGCCCAATGTCACGTTCCACTAATTCTTTGGAGCGCTGTATTTTTGTGACGTAAGGCGGGCCCGCAACATAGTCATTGTTGTTGCGCCCCTTTTGGGGCTTAACCACAGCTAAGTTGTGCCTGAGACGTAGGCAGCTCAGCGCTCTTTTATGTAGGCTGTGTCCTGTGTATTCTGGGAGACACAGCAGGAACCATCCCGGCCTTTTGCCTTTGGCGATTTAGGGACTTCCACAGAGAAATTAAATGTGGATGGCCAAATAGGGGATTTGGTCCGTCGCCCTCCCATGTAGGAGTTTAATGTCCTACCAGCGCGTCATATCGCTCGATAGGAAAAAAGGTAGCACTTCGTGATTATCTTCTTAATAAATCGGCTTCATGAAATATTGTTACATTATTGTGTCGGATAATGACACAAACTTGCCACCCAGCACAGCTCCGACAGCGATCCAGTCGCTCTAGAAACATGTATTCCTTGATGCATCTGCTGTAAATACACAATACAGTGACAAAATGCTAGTGGACTTGTTATGTCATAGTATTATCACCTTCGTAGATTCTAGCAATCTGACGATTCCAGATCTTTTTTTTCAACAAAAATATTAGTGAACGTAAAACGTAAGAGCAAAAAAAATCGTGAGCATTGTAAAATTACGGCTTATGTATTTCGCTTCATAGATGTATATACCAAAGTGCCCACAGTTATCAACAGAGCCCTGAGGCTTGATTATTGCTGACAAGATAAATGTTGCTTTAGGTTTTGCCGACGTGTTTGATCTATTACATACGCTTCTGTTTCATGTGAGGAAACTTGTGAATGTCCTTCAGCATTTCCTGCAGCTGCTTGGCGTGAGCTGCAGAACCAGTAGAAGCAAGATCCCCGGTGAAAATAAGTATACCGTGCATGTCACCCCAGTATACCATAAAAGGGTGTTGAAACGAACAGCGGTTTTTTCACCTGTCTGTAGTGCTTTATTTTCGCAGTGTCAGCTGTTGAGAGATAGCTGCATTAGACGCACCTCGCTGACAAGAGGCCTCACGAAGTTTAAACATATTTAGACATATACTAATAACATATCACTGAGTTAGGAAAACTACCACTGCCGGAAACAGCCGCTGTGGCTGCCGATTGCCTCGAGTCAAACATTTTATCTAAATTAAGACTAAAAATATTAGTTTTAAATGCGAACATTGCCGGTTGGGCTAATCACGACTATTGACGGATATCAATTTAAATAATACACAAATAACCGTAACCAGTCACTTTTATTGAACTTCCTGCTGAAGATATAGTCCTCCAAAACTCTATCCTGAATATAAGTACAACGTAATTCTAAATTACCCTTATAAAATCTTAGGACATGTGGAAAGCGCAACATTAATTGTTTCCATACTGCATGAACAAAAACGTAAATATATTATTTTGACAATGCGATTTTCTCAGTGTTCTCGTGAATGGACTACTGCTTCCTCTGTGATCTGAAGGTGGCCGAAACCAGTAATTTCCATTTGAAATTTTATGTGTTAGTGCCCCACAATAAATTATTTAAAGAATTTTTGCAGCCACATATGTCTCCATCACGACTGAAATGTACTTCTTCTCAAAGGACGGCAGCAGTTTTACTGTGAATCTGACAGTTATTACATTAAAAAAGCCATTGCGCCCATGCTGAAGGGCGAACGAAATGTATTCACATGTCCCATCTTAAACGCTTTTACCTTCCATTTTGCTGAAGAGATGGACACATCAGCAGATATACTGTTGTTGCATGGAACAGCTATGTATTCTGTTTATTTTGGAAGTATTTAGAAAGCACTGTATTTTAAGATGTTCATTTACATATAACAATCGATTTCGAAGCTCTGACTGCTTCATCATTGTCTGCTCTCACATACCCATGCCGTCCAACGTCGGGGCACTCTCCAATCTGAATGCTCCACAAATCTAGATATTGCACGATTTGACCAGTCGGCCTAATGGAGACGCACAATGAGGCCCCTTTTGAACTGTGTGAAGTGCTGGTAACATCATCTCACACTGAAACGTCCCCTTAGAACAATTTCTGAATTACTGTGCTGATAAACCTCTTACACTATTTGCTTTTCAAACAGCTGAGCAAAACTGAACGTACTCAAACATTCACTAAAGTGACACACAATATTTTTAGCGCAACGCAATCTGATTTTCAAAAATCCCTACAAAAGAATGGCCCTGACTAACGTTAACCTATACCTTTCACAAATCACTTACCTCACAAAAATCTTTGTCACTCATGCTACAGCAATACAGCGAGCGCCACTACTGCCAGCTAAATAAAAGATTCAAACTACGGAAGGCACTAACTACTGATAGGCATAGTTAGCAAATGAAAGATTTCAATAGATAACAAACAATGTATTTACCTTAATAGTCATCAAAAGTCATAATATATATAGCAGTTCATGACATCCAGTCTTACAAATTTCAAAACTCCGCCATTTCTCTCCCCACATCCACCACTGCTGGCGGCTCACCTCCAACTGCCAATGCTACACGCTGTTCACAGCCAACTGCCCAACACTACAATGGCAGACAACAATGCAAACTAGCCACAGACTGCACACAGCACAGCCAGTGATTTTCATACAGAGCGCTACGTAACGTGCCAATAAGAAAACATAAACAGCCTACTTACAACACTAATGAGCGGAATGTCTGTGCCCTCTACTGTAATCACTGTTGACGCTGTTCGCGCCCCTTATACAGGGCGAATTATCTAAAACTTGCTCCGCAAATACTGCGGAAACGGAAAACTGCTATTTATGTGCGGTTTTCACAGAATGAGTTGGTAGTAAGCGGCTCGTATTGTTAGCCAATCAACAGATTGTAATAATTCTTATACAGTGTGTTTTTCGTGCAAACAAACACTTCTCTAAATGGAACAACGCCTATTGGCATTAAAAAACTAAAAGTACGGTAAATAAGAATGTCAGCGGTGTTTGTTGCAGGATTATAGTGTGAGTCGTTTACGAGATATCGTATTTTGAAAATTTCCCACACCGACTCCTGTAGAATACATTTGGTGGCACACACTAAAGAACAAGTACATACACTAGTTATGTGGATTCTGACTAGTAACGAGACAATTGACCATCACCGATAGTGTTCAAGATGATCACCAGCAGCGGCAATACATGCTTTCAGTCTGGTATGGTACGACTGCTGCACATGTGCTAACATTTCAGCGGAGATGTCCGAACAGACTGCAGTAAACGTCGTTGCATATCATCGGGTGTAGTTGGTATGTCCTTGTAGAAAGCGTCCTTCAGCATTCCCCATAGGAAAAAGCCTACAAGCGTCAAAGTTGGGGAATGGGCCAGCTAAGATACAGGTTCTCCGTGTACAGTCCAACGTTCTGGAAACAATTTATGAAGACATGTTGTAATGCTTAGTGCACTATCGACGGGACAGCGATCATGTTGGTACCACAGGTTCCCCATAGGTTGCAGGAACACCTTCTAGTAACCGTGAAAGATGGTGAGTTAGAAGGCTGCGATAATTGTGCGTGTTCAGTATTCCGTATATGAAAATTGGGCCTATGGTTCACTATCACATACCATACGTTTACACTATGGACGCTGACTTTCCACATGACGAAGCCAACAGGGATGGTCAACAGACCAATAGTGCGTTTCGGCCGTTTACCTAGCCACGACTGGTAAATGTGACTTCATTACTAAACATCATACATCTGTTGTACCTGTCTTAATGCCCACGTGCAGAAGTTAACACGATTCTCATAATAGTTTCCAAGGAGCCCTTGATGGAGAGAGATGTGATAGGGTTGGAACCTATGTCGATGGAGATTGCGCAGGACACGTGACTGACTCACGCCACTTCCTCGCGTGATTGCGCGGAATCTAACGTGCATATCAACTGGAACAGCAGCAAGAACATTAATTTCCCTCTCATCTGTCGTCACTTGTTTTCTTCTGTCATGTTGTCTGCACTCTCACGTAACTGGTTGAAGAGCCTGTTAAACAGTTGCCGAGATGTCTATATCTTGCCGCATACACCGTACAAGAACGAACTGTATTCTTCCGCCAGTCATACACCATAAGCAAGTCGGCTTTTTCCGCGTTGGTAAATCCTATCGTCCACTCAGGATCTTCTGCTTGGACTGTGACGCACAAACTGACTAACAAGTCGCAATGGACTGAAGGAACACACAAGGACACTGTAAACAAACGTAACAACGTCGTACCTAGCAACTATGCAGGTTGAATGGCACAAACAAGTGTTGGTCTGGGGACTTTTCAAAATACGATGTCTCGTATATGATTCGCAGTAGGATCCTCCAAAATACACCACTGATATTCTGATTTACCCTACTTTTAGTTAGTTAATATCAAGAGGCAGTGTTCCACTTAAAAAAGTGCATGTTTGCACAAAAATACAGTTTCTAAGTATAATTGGAATCTGTTAATTGGGTGACGATACGAACCCTCGGGGTTACCAATCCATTTTGTGAAAACCACACATCCATTTCCGCAATATTTGCGGTGCAAGTTTTAGGTGATTCTGCCTGTATACCCCAACAGGCTTGTTAATAACAGTAAACACCAACAACTCTAATAAATTTTTGTGGCCGTTCTTCTTCTGCTTGTCACAGAGAAATGCAGATCTAATGATTTGCCTACCCATCAATGGTGTGTATGTATCTTCTGGGTGTTTTACTTTTTTTGTTCTGCAGTGTTCTTGGTTGTTACGATATATAAACTGTGAAAAGGCACTTAACTCGCACACATTGCTCATTCGAGATGTCGCACTGCCTCAAATATTCATTTTTGCCGTTGGTTCCTTATCTCAAAATACCCAGTTTACGGTTCTGTAACGTCTGCACAGTTTTTACCTAAAGTTTCGAATTCCCCTGTACTTGACGGTTCGCTTTTGTACCAGTATCTAGGGTACACCCTCACAGGCTTGCAGAAAATAAAAACAGAAGTATGAACAGCGCTGTGTGCGGAAACATGCCTGTATGCATCTGTGACACAATTGAGTCTCTTACTTCTATTCTCCCGAGACTTTTCTCCCTAGACATTTGAGGAGGCTGGTCAGCAATCTATGGACGGTTGCGTAGAGAAGACACGCCGTGTGTACAATGTACTCCAGTAGTCAGAGGATGGACGATCTGGATCCTACCACGTAGCAACCACACTCAATTCGGTGGTGAGGGGGAAGGGGCCGTGTTCACTAGTTAAAATCAGATCTGATGTCTGTTATACGTTAGTGTTATGACTTCCAAAAAAGTCTGACACTCTACAGATAGCGAATTATGTCACACAGCGTCTGGAATATCTCTTCTTATGGTTATTAGTCTCCTTATGGTTATCAGTCTTCCAATGTTATTCTACTTATATATTGTGTAATTTTTTTATTGCTTTTGCTTACTGCCGGCCGCGGTGGCCGTGCGGTTCTGGCGCTGCAGTCCGGAACCGCGGGACTGCTACGGTCGCAGGTTCGAATCCTGCCTCGGGCATGGGTGTGTGTGATGTCTTTAGGTTAGTTAGGTTTAAGTAGTTCTAAGCTCTAAGTTCTAGGGGACTTATGTCCTAAGATGTTGAGTCCCATAGTGCTCAGAGCCATTTGAACAATTTTTTTTTTTTTTTTTTTTTGCTTACTAAGGATCGCATGGAATAACGTGTTTTCTTACTTCTCTCCTTTCTTTCTTTTCTGTGTTTTTCATTCCTTACCTATGTTATTCCCTTCTTTATTCTGTCCACATCTCTCCTGTCTTTTCCTTTGTTTTTCTCCAGGAAGCCGTTGTAACTTTTTACTTTTGCTCTGAATTTTCCTCTTTCCCCTATTTCTTCCCCCGTTATTTCCATTTCTCTTAGGTCTACTTTAACATCTTTGGCCCACGTCACTGATGTTTTTGGGGTTCTGCCAAAAAAGTTAAAAAGTTTTTTTGTTATCCTATCATCATCTAGCGATTTTCCGGTGTTCATACAGTATAACTCTTCTCTTCCTCCTTGTGTGTGATATTGGTTCTGTTTGTCTTAAACTCCTTTATTACTTCTTAATTTCCATTTCCCATTCTCATATTTTGGTCCAATAACTTTCCTGATTATTTTGCTTTCATTCTTTTCTGTTTCGCCTCATTATTTAGCTGTATTTTACAAAAGGGATTCTGAATCAGAAAAGCATTCTGGTTTAATGACAGCATTATAGTACTGGAGTTTTGCATTTGTGGAAATATAATTATGTAATTTCAGCGAAATTCTCCATTCTTAATAGCAGTTACTGTTGACGTGAGAGGTAAACGAGCATCGCGTGAGAGGTGTAACTGTGTCTCTGCTCTGAAGAGCTCTACAGTTCGCTCCCAAGCGCATCCATAATGGGTCCATTCTGGTCGGCATGACTCAGCTTGAGAGAATTCATAACGGGGCTGATGCTGCAGCAACCTTTTCCTGAATAACGACCAGTTTATTGTTCCCCACCGTTATTAAGCTGTATCCTCAGAAGCGACAATAGCTGTTCCTCAAACCGGATGCAACAGTTCGTTTCGCCGTTGCACTGGATAGAGGACGCAAAACATAAGGTAGTAGCCGTCCACAGGTGTGCCGACTACGAGAGTGAAGCAAATTGCATTATGCGCTCATCCTACTCCAAACCTGGATGTGTGCTTTCAGTCATATTTTTTGTCACCGCCAGATTTTTGCGTATTTCTGACATATCTATAGCCTTGCTTTTTTAGAAGAAAGCGTTGCTAGAATCCTTTGTAATGCTCGATAGAGACGAAAACCGGAACAAAGTAAACGTATTCAGGCTAAATAGGCAGTATCAAGAAAACACTGAAAACACTTACTCTACAAATAATTGTTAAAAACAAGGCGACTAATCTTTCTGCAGTGCACGTTGCATTCTATCCGCACGCATCGTAATCAGATCTGTCAAAAGTTGCACTTAACAGACAAGGGCCATGTCTTTGTAAAAAAAGATTTGAACACGTGTGAGCAGTAAATATGTTTCCAGTCTTTCATGTGAACTGTTCCGTTAATTTCAACAATGTGTGGGACAGAATTCGTCCTTCTCTTTTCGTATCATTTTTATCTTTATCCATGAAAAGATAATCACAGAACTCCACCTTAAAAGCATTTTAAAGTATACCTTATAGCCATCTACCAGTAACCTCCGCGCCCCCGTTGATTATATGAAGAATGAAGCTCCCCTTTATAAAACAATTTCAAAAGTCTGATTACAAATGATTTGATGTGTTAAAATTTTGACGTTAAGCATGTAAAACCTTTATTTTTGAAGGCTCAAAACCCGATTTATGTTGGTTTTACTAGTTTCAGATGATTCACCCGTAAATGAATGAAAAACTGTAGAAAAGGTTTGAAAATATACTTAGAGTTTCTGGGAAGTCGCTAACTGCTCTCGTTGTCGAACACTGTATGAGTATTATCTGGGTAATTTGCTCTCCGTTTTAATCAAAAGCTATTTTTTCACACATATAAATGTTTATGTCGTCATGTTTATGACGCCTCCTGAGCAAGAAGTCGTTCAATGATACAGTTTTTCAAGTACATTCTATAGTATACATGGATACTGTTTCCAAAATATGTGGCGAATAGAACCAGTAGTGAAATAGTAATTACCTAAAACGTCTTGTACGATGCTGAAGTTTTATTGCATGAGCAGCGAAAATGTAGTAAGCGATAATTTTTTTCCTTTCGTCCTTTTGTGAGGTATGTCAGCGAAAAACAGTTTCGTAAAGGTTTGAAAATAAGTGTAAAATTTGTTGCAAGTCACCAATCGCTCTTATTCTCAAAAATTGGATGAATGTAGTCTGGATACTTGCGCGCGGTGAGTTGCACTGCGCCAAGACATGTACATAGTTTTTACCTACAATACTCGTCTTACCTTTAACAAAATATTATACTTGTTAATGCGTAGTTTATAAGAGCATTTTGAATTTCTAAATTCGGTCAGTAATTTTAAGAAATATCGAAAATCAAATTTTGTTTACCCTACAAGCCGTTACACAGGGACTCTGCAGCTAGGACCAGTTGCCGTGAACCGGGTTATTCGCTTATTAATACAGATATTGTATAGTTGCACATGACGCATCATAGACAAGCCAGAGTCAGGTGATAGACAGCCTTCTCCACTAAAAACCCGGGAGGTGTCCCTCTTAACGCTTTCTCCCCAAAATTCCGTTGTGCATTGAAGATACTGTGATGTTTTCACACAGACGAATTTTCACAGGGGCTAAAAAAACATTGACAAGAGTTTTTCGTAAACTTTGTATGAACCTTGCTAAGGATGTAACATGCTATGCTGATCGGCTAGCATACAGAACTTCTCGATGAAACAAATGCAATGATATAATTATTTAGCAAACTCTACACAAATTTAAATTGATTTAAGCCTGTAGACCTTGTGGAGAATTGTGTCAAGTGTCATCCGGCAGTTTATGCAAAGCTGAAGGATAGCGAGGGTAGGCGAGGTGGAGTATCTTGATTGAGCGCTAGAGCCCGCGAAGCTTTAAGAATTTTTTGCACCAGTCAGACCATGGAGTTTTCCATTTCATATAATCTTCCATCCTGTTGTTGTTATGTAGATACTGCAGATGAAAGTTACTGTTGTTAGACACATCTAAATGCAGATTGATTCAGCTCATCTCGAGAACTACAGAAAAATCCAACTGAAAATGCGTCTTTGCTCAGTAATTTCGTGTCAGTGCAACTACACAGTTATAGCACTGCATATGTCCACAAAGAACTTCCATTACAGAACAATAAACCACCACTGTTATGCATGGAAGAAAAAGTTTGACTGAAATGTTAAATTCTTGATAAGATGTAGTTGGACAAAATTTTAATATTTCACGACCACGGAAATTCTAAACTGTAAAGTAGGTTACGGAAATACGTATTTCACTATTTCACGAGACTCGTCGAGTGACGTACTAGTCTCTCATTCGGTATGAGGGGGTATTTAAATCCCAGTCCAAACGTTTAAGTTCAATCTCGAGATATTTTCTTTGCTAATACCATGGTACTTTTCCTGTTCTTGTACTATCTGAGCTGAGCTCGTACTCCTTCTCCAATGACCTCGACGTTGACGGTACGCCAAAACATGATTTTCCTAATTTTTTCCCTTGCAATTATTAGTCTAGACGAAAATTTATCGTATATCGTCAACAGATTAACTACACGAACGCATGTTTCCTCTCCTTCTTTGTGTCCAGACCTGTACCGCGATAATTGCCACGGAGCAAAAACAGAGCAAAGTTATAAAAACATGAAAAAAGTAGAGATGAGTGGAGCACTGAAGAAGGGTAGACAGGATCTGAGTTTCAAACAGGAGACTCGGCTGGACTGATTGGCTGGTCGCGGCGGCGTCTTGGACGGGAGCTGCAGCCCGGAAAACACACGCCGCCCAGAAAAAGACGTGACCCGGATCAAAGCACCGGCCGCCACGGCCGTATAAAGCTGTCCCGCAACACCTCCGCCCCTGCTAGCAGCCAGCAAGTCACGTCTCTAGTTTAATTAGTGTGTAAGTCTAGGAACCGATGACCTCGGCAGTTTGGTCCCTTAGGAATTCACACACATTTGAACATTTGAATAAACACAACAGGTACTTTAGCCATCAATCACATATTCTCCTTCGCTACTTACAACAGTCTGCCAACGTTAGGGTGACTTTTCGATTTAGCGACTGTAGAAATGACGTGGTTTTGAGGCGAAGAACTCGTTGAGCCACATTCGGGGCGCATTTTCATCTGGAAAGCTTGTTCCTTGAATGTTGTTCGATAGAGAGCGGCAAAGCTGAAAATCTCAGGGCGCTAGACCAGGTGGATAAGGTGTGTGAGGAATGAATTCCCAACCCAACTCCTGTATAGTGTTTTTTATCAGTCTAGCAGAACGCGGCCGGGCGTTATCATGGAATAGCATCACTTCACGCAATCTTGCAGGTCGTCGTTTTTCGATTACATCTGCAAGACGTCTCAGTTGTTGATATAAATGTCAGCATTGATGGCTACACCTCGGGGAAGCAATTCGTAGTACAATAAACAGTCAGTGTTCAACCATATGCATAACATTATCATTTGTGGAAGAGCGCAGGTCTCTGCGTGGACAAATGATTCCCCAGACAATGCTAGCGAGACAGCTGACAGCAGTAGTGGTAGCAGATCAGGCGACAGGGATACGGGCGACGACACGACAATACAGAATAAGGACTAAGAGTAAAGTAGTAGCATAGGCAAGATGTTGTAATAGAACCGCTGACGTAAGCAAACACAAACGTAATGATTGGTCAGCAGCTGTAGCATACGTACACTAGTGTTGTTACGCTCTTGGATGTAGCTCCGACTTAGGTATTAGATATCATTTTACTGCGCTATTGTAAATTAAACTTTAAGATATTCAGTCATCAAAGTTATTCTTAATCATACTTTAGCTATGAAGTTTTTATTCAAAAAATCTTGTACAGTCGCAGCCTGTAAATGCTTTGTGCTTTGATTATCGTGCTGTTAATAGGTACTGGAAAAATGACTCCCGTTGCTTCCTGCCCCGTAGTGGAGCAAGCGCGTGGACCACGGCTAAAATGGCAAGAAACAGGCTGTTCTTAACGTTTTTCAAAAAGTAACAGAGAAAATCAGCTTTGAAGTTTTGCGAGCAAGAGTGTTTATTATAGTTAAGGTACTTTCGTTTAGAGTGACGCGTCGTGTAATCGGTAGCGTCGCTGCTAGCTGATTGAGTGTCGTGTGGAGTGCGGGTTCGAGACTCGCTGTGTGTTTTTTAGATTGTTTTCATTTCGAATATCTTTATCGCATCAAATTCGTCAAATATACCGGGTGATCAAAAAGTCAGTATAAATTTGAAAACTGAATAAATCACTGAATAATGTAGATAGAGAGGTACAAATTGACACACATGCTTCGAATGACATGGGGTTTTATTAGAACCAAAAAAAATACAAAAGTTCAAAAAATGTCCGACAGATGCCGTTTCATCTGATCAGAAAAGCAATAATTAGCATAATAAAGTAAGACAAAGCAAAGATGATGTTCTTTACAGGAAATAATCAATATGTCCACCATCATTCCTCAACAACAGCTGTAGTCGAGGAACAATGTTGTGAACAGCACTGTAAAGCATGTCCGGAGTTATGGTGAGGCATTGGCGTCGAATGTTGTCTTTCAGCTTCCCCAGAGATGTCGGTCGATCACGATACACTTGTGACTTCAGATAACCCCAAAACCAATAATCGCACGGACTGAGGTATGGGGACCTGGGAGGCCAAGCATGACGAAAGTGGCGGCAGAGCACACATCATCACCAAACGACGCGCGCAAGAGATCTTTCACGCGCCATCTGTCGGAAATTTTGTGAACTTTGCTTTTTTTTTCGTTCTAATAAAACCCCATGTCATTCCAAGCATGTGTGTCAATTTTTACCTCTCTATCTACATTATTCCGCGGTTTATTAAGTTTTCAAATTTAAACTGATTTTTTGATCACCCTGTATGCTAATGAACGAACCCATATCTAATCATAGTTTTTTATGAAAAATACAAATCTACTTGTTTCTAATTACATATCTCACGCAAAATTCCAGTTTGCATTAGAAATATAAATTCATAATTAATGGAATTTTATAAAAGATTGGTAACAAAAATTATTCAAATTAAGGAAACATTGCAAATAAATTGTTTGGGCAAAAATAAAAAATCAGATACTCGTTATTTGGACTATTTCCATTGTTTTATACTGTAGATGTGGTCTCACGTGAACTATAGTTATAAGTGTCGGAAACACGGAAAATCATAATTTTAAGGCATCGAGCACACCGTAGAAATGCTGCATTTTTACAGCTGTCACCTTAACATTGCAATCTGAAGCCAACAGAATTGATCTGGAGCCAAGTTAAGGGATTTGTCGAGAGAAATAACAACACAGTTAAACTGTTAGAGATACTGGAACTAGTGTACGACCTCTCTCGCACGTCGCTGTCGACGCTGGTGGGATGCAAAACAGCAGGCCATAAAAGAAAAGGAGAAAATGGGGCGCTTGGTTGTCTTCGCGGATTCTGTTGTTGGTCAACTCGTTGCCAACGTAGCGGACGACAGTTCTAGTACTGAAACCGGATATGCTAGGAGCTCAGAGAATAATAGACGACTGACTTACCTTCAGTGGCTTGGAGTTCTGCATATTCACTGTTTGCCCATTATTAGTAACTTGTGACCCAAGAGGCAAGGCAAAATGAAACCATAGTGAGAGACTATCTTGCAAAAGACTCTTTCCAATAGTGACACTTAGGAAACGAAAATGGTAGTAGTAGTAGTAGTAGTAGTAGTAGTAGTAGTGTCTTTATTCATCCGTAGATCACTTTTTACAAGGCGCACGTAAATGTTGTAAGTGTTAAAGATCGCGAGAAAACTGAAATAAATACTGGTGACACGTGTAAAGTGTGCGTCAAAAAAGAGGTAACAGGCATTCGATGCTCCATCTGCAGTTACTGGTTCCATGAAAAGTTCGCAAAAGTGTCTGTAAAATTTATAACGTATGATTCCATGTGAACATGCCAGAACTGCGTCACAGAATCATTTCAGCGTGAAATAAAAAAGGTTATAAGGGACAAAGACCAACTAATAAAGTGCTTCAAAGTGATATGGACGCTTTATACAAGAAGTATATCACCCTAAGAGGAAAATAGGCAAATTTTGAAAAGAAACTGCCACCACAAGATCGCGGACGTTTCAGTGACTGGAACTTAAGCAATGACGATACTTGGCGCCGACTTATAGTGTCTCACTAAATGCTGTACGTAATACTTGTGCAAAATCCGTAAACGTAACAATTAAATTCTCTCCTCTAGAAGTTCAAGAGCTGTACTGCGAAATTAACACTAATGAAAGTATTGTTTCCCCTACATTCAGGCGCGTGAACAGTCTAAAGAAAACGCAACAAACAAACAACATCATTTCAAATTCCTTTCTGAAAATTGCCTCAGTTTGTCAAACAAAAAAAGTGATAGTACAAATAAACAAAAACTGATCTGTGTTACAAAGAAGAAAAAAACAAAAATCGACGCTTTGGGAGACAGTCACGCCAAGGGAATTTCTCAAGAATTACAGGTCAATGGTAAATCATCAACAGTTACAGGTATGATTAAACCAGGTGCTGGTTTCAAAGAAGCGACAAAAAATATCGTGAAATATAACTATGACAGGCGACAGTCTCGTAATTTTTGGTGGTGTAAAAGACGTCTACGAGAATAATGCTTTGAAAATGTGTAAACAGCTCTTGAGTCTCTTACTAGTACTGTCAAATACAAGTATTGTACTTGTAAACTTTACCCGTAGGCATGATTAACCCGAACAGTTATGTGTAAATAAGGAAATTCACATAATTAATCCTAAACTTAAAAGTTATTGTAGGCTATTCATTAATATGAAATTAATTGACTCAAGCACACTTGATAGAGAACGTTTTACTGATCATGAGCTTCACTTAAACAGTAATGGGGAGGCCAGATTAGGAAACTTAATAAAGGAGCAATTACATGCAATTCCAAAATAACAGTCAGTGAACTGGGGTGGTATGAATTTCCAATAGCAGTAAGACCATCGCCATCAGCACAAATAACAGCAGCATTCCGACCAGCTACCCAAACAACAGTAGCAACAGAGAAACCTACCGCAGGATCGACAATAACAGCAGCAGCAGAACCAACGTCAGTAACAGTAGTTACAACAACAAACCAACCAAAATCATCGGCATTCACCGCAGCAACACACAGCAGCAGCAGTATTAGTAGCAGCAGTCGTCACATCAGAAGCAGACAACCACCCTTGCGAAGCCAGGGTTTTTACTGGCGCCAACCAGTAAACAACACCACATAACTGGGAAACAGTGAAATGTTTGCAAGCAGTGGAATCTACAACTGGGTATAAGAAATTTAAATGGAGTAAAAGAGAATGTATTAACAAGTGTAATGACGTAGGAGAGTCATTTCTTTCAAATCGACTAAGTATTACAGGTCTCAATATTCAGTGTCTTAAAAATAACTACCTTGAAGTTGTGATAGCAGGCTAATAGTGACAACATCGACTGTTTATTTGTTATGGAACACTGGTGTAGTAACAATGAATAAAAAACAGCGTAAATTTAAGCCAATATTATCTTGCCACTCAGTGCTGTAGACAAACTGCCAAAGATGGAAGTGTATGTATTCATCTAAATCACAAACTTATATTCAAATTAAGATCAGAGGAAGCTAAGCCATCAAGTTTTGAAAAGGTTTTTGAAGCAGTAGCTGTTCAGTTGTATACCTTAAAGACGAAAATAATTATTGCAGCAGTTTACAGATCACCATCTGGGAACACAGCTTTCTTAATTGGAAATATTGCTCAAAACTTTTTGTAATGAGAACTCTAACATAATCCTTTGTGGTGACTTTAATATTAATCTCTTGGTCCAAAGTTCGGTAAAAAACAATTTTCTAGACATTTTAAAAAGCTTCAACGTGTTTTCCCCACATATCAGATCCCACTAGAGCAACACACTCCAGTGAAAGTTTAGTAGACAACATCTTTTCCAGTGTGGTAGCAAATGAAGTGACAGTAACAAATGTAAATATAGGATTATTAGATCATAAATCACTAACCCTTAATCTCACTGCAACTCCTAAGAAAGAAAATATAGTACAAAATGAGTACAAACGATTTTTAGCTACCGAAAATTGCAACCAGTTCAAAACGATCTTCAAAAACGAAGTTTAGTCAGAAGTCTTAGTACAAACAAACACAAACATTTACAATACATTTGCTTCCACCTTAACGAGAAATTTTGAAATGTATTTTCCAAAAAAGCTTATGAGTTACAGATCATCTGAATCCAAGGTGTCAAATTCCTGGATTACACCAGGAATTGAAAAGTCAAGTGCAATCATGAAAGTACGAATTTTGAAGCTAAAAACATGTCACATTCTGCAGTTTGTTGAGTATGTGAGGTTTAACAAAAAGTAGTAGCAAAAGCAAAATAATTATTCAATGGTAGATTAATAAGGCAGGCAGGTAACAAGTGGGAAATTATAAAAAATGAAACTGGAATACATACTAAATAACAGGAAATGAATCATTAAAATAATGAAAATATCTGTATAGAAAAAGAAGTCATGGCAGACTGTAAACAATTATTTTATAAATGTTCACCATACTTTAAGTAGAAATTTTAAGGAACAACCAACAGTGACGGCATCAATGGTAAATATCTGCACAATGGCAATCCCAAAAAATTAACATGAAGTGCTAAAAGCTATTAACAGCTCGAATCCAAAATGTCATGTGGGGTGGATGAAGCATCTGTGTCAATAATTAAGAAAACTGCATCATGTATTTTTAAACCGATAGTGCACATAATAAACTTGTCTGTTAGTGAAGGGATATTTCCGGATAAGCTTAAAACCTCTAAAGTTATAGCACTATACAAATGGTGACAGACATAAAATAGAAAATTACTGACCTATATCACTCCTCCTGGTTTCTCCAAAAATACTTGAGACAATAATGAAAATCAGGTCACAAAATATCTAGAAAAATACACGCTAATGAATAACAGTCTACATGGTTTTTGAGCAGGGTGCAGTATAGAAACAGCCATCTTCGACTATGCAACAGAAATAGTAAGAAATTTGAAGTTAAATAAACATGTTATTGAAATTAATTTAGATTTGTCCAATTTCGATAGTGTGAACCATGAAATACTACTACTACTCTTGGGGAATCCCGTGGCGATTTCTCCCCAGTCAGAATTGTCTCCGGGCTATATTGATTGAATTACAAAGCACAACTTTCAGCATTCTTTTGGTTAGGTATAACAATTCTTAATTTTAAGCATTTCCGTTTGGTAACTTGTTTTAAGGTTACAATTATTTAAAGCTGTAACTTCGTTAAAATACTAAGAAACCATATGATCTTCATTTTATGTGCATGTACAGTATAATATTGTAAAAACACGACCTGTCTTACTAAGTAGCAGGATTCCAATACACCATACTATTCCCCACTCTTCTGGCTACAAAACTCTATTTTTCAACATAATTTCCGTTCAATGCGACGGCCTTACGCCGCCTTACTGGAAGACTTGTATGACAGCATGCTACCAGTCTACTGGTCGACGTCGGAGCGAACATCTTGCTGCTAGAATAATCTGCTAATCATTCACGTACTGCCTCCCGCGAAGTGCATCCTTCATTGAACCATCAGATGGAAGTCGGAACGCGTGAAATCCGCGTTGTAGAGTGAGTGAGAAAGACGTTTTGTGAGCTCCTCTCAGATGCGCAGACATGTGTGAGGCCTTGCATTGTCATGGAGAGCGAGAAATTCATTTGCATTTTTAAGACGATGAACACGTTGAAGTCGTTTCTTCAATTTCCTGAGGATAAAACAGCTGTATGCGGCTGGCTGGGACGTGGGTGATCGGGCAGGTTTGCTCGACCTTGTTGCGATGATGACAGTCACCTCATGCAACGAGTCACAGTACTTTTATTCCTGCCAGGTCCCACAGACATTCTGAAAGGGGCTATGAATATCTGCGATGTTCTGGTTTCCCGCCAAAAGAAAATTAGAGTTCTCTGCTTGGAAAGCATCTCTGTTACAGACGCCATTTTGAAGGCTATTTATAGCGGTGCGACCTACCAGAGCTTCATGAAACTATAGGGGCTGAAACGGGGATATTCCACGATGTCCCACAACAAATTCCGGTCGTAATAGGGAAGTTAGCCCCAGTTAAAATGAGTGACAACTGAGACGCATCTGTCAGCAGTTGTTGTGAAGTGGCTCTTTACGTCTACCGTAGTTGTCTTCTGGTAGCTCTGTTATTGGCATTACTACCCCGTGAGTCATTGGTAGCACTTCTTAACGATGCCCAAATTATGAAAATGAGGCTCGTTGACAGAAGGGCATATTTTTAGCTCGTAATCAGCAAAATTGTCACTGATTAGCTGAGTGAAACCGGAAACAATTCTAATACCTGAAATATCGTGGCTAACGAACCACTTATTGTAGATGAATATTGATACACCGCGAAAACCTTCCACTAGATAACGTCACTGTTGATATTTTACGCCGAGTAAGTAAGGAAGGCACGGAAATTTTAAGGTTTGCAGGTTATACATCGCTTATGGCTGAAAGTAAGACAAGTAGAAGTTGTATTGAATGGAAGAGACTAGCTACTTAGCACTGACTTTGGATTGTGGAAAAAGTAAAGAAAAGTAAAAGAGCTGAAGGGTTGTAAAAAGACGAAATGTCAAAATTGAGAAGAAATGATAAATGATGAATTCTGCTACATAGGAAATAAGATAATAAAACTAAGCCAAAGTAAGCTTAACACTAAAAATAAATTTCCGCAGACAACGAGAAGTCGTATGAAAGTGCAACATTAATCGCCAGAATGCCACAGATACAGGAAATGGGAGCATTAAAAAAATCAGTGGAGCACTCTTATAGGAACTCGGTGTAACGAGTCCAGAAATGGTAAAGTGGGCACTGGAAGCAGCAGTAGAGGGTGGTGGTGATTGAGGGGAGTGGAGTAAAGAATGGCGATGACAGTTACAGGGCTAGAAAACATAGATTACATAATGTAGGACATTAAGCGTGGTCAGCAATAGGCTGCACACCAAGCAAAAGACGTGAAATCAACCAGAAGAAAAATTGCCGAAAAATAAATTAAGAACAGAGAAACGAATGCAGTAATTAGTCACGATTGAATTATTTAACACTGAAGGCGTGTCGAGGCTCAATATTCCATCTTCCAGAAAAGGTCATCTAGCAACGCATCAGTGTCAGTGCCCGTCTAATCACTGTTTTAATGGCATCGCCTAGCGATGACAAACAGCGGACCTTGTCTGAACGCTAAAAGAATTTCACTCAAGCGGAGCCCGTCACAGATTTTTCAGATGACGTGTACCTTGAAACGCGTCGTATAGTATTACTAAATTAAGCTAAGACTGTTTAAAGTGTAGAATCTGATATTGTTATGTTACTCTCGTACGTAGCCACGACAAAACTGATCTCTTTCGACCAAGCTATCGAGGCACGTGTTTCAGCCCGAGTGCAAAGCGAAGAGTGAAAGACTCGTTCTAGAAACTAAACCTAAGCCGTGACTTACATACTGCCCCGTGATATTTTTCTGCAGAGAGTGTTAGTCGAGCAAGGTATGCAAGATATCTTCTGTAATGTTTGTTAAGTTATAAGACAGGTAGTGAAGCTGTGAAGAAAGTGCGTCAGTCGTTAATTAATACATCACTCGGTTAGGCCGCGGTTAGGCCGTGGCCAGTGAAAGGAAACGTTCTGGGGTCGATTCCCGATTCGGTATAGAGTTTTAATCATTCAGGAAGTTTTAAATTAAAGCAATTGTCTCGAACTTAACAGCAGCACTGAGCAGAGCAGAGGTTCATCTGCAGAACCAGCCCCATCGCACAAAAGACGTCACGAGCGCGTGTTTTACCGGGAAGGAGTGAGATTAGTGTCCTCGCAGGAAAGTTTCCTTGCAGAGAGGTAGGCTGCCCGTCCCCCGAGTTCCGTCATAGGAGGGCTGTGTTCTTTCTGCGTAGAGACGGGCAAAGAAACCAGCGGAGCGAGACTCATCCGTCAACGCGGAGACCTTGTGGGGAGCAGGACCTCTGACAAGGGGCACATCACCCACGTCTGGAAGAATTCCCACGAGCGCGCCGCCTGTATTTGGAGTAGACGACTCAGACGTACGCAAAAAGGCTGCGCAGACGGACCGGTACTCCGGCAATTACGCACACGGACGCACGTACGCACAGCTCGGGGATGATCCGCAGCAGTATTTTACACGTGTCGCCGCCGCTGCGGCTCTTATGGGCCACTGGCGTTTTAATTACTCCGTCTGCCACCAAGCGGGCGTCAGCGCATCTTTAAGTTCTTCAGTGGTATCCGTTTTAGGTTCTGTCGTCTGCAGATGCGTCTCTTAATGGTTTCGATGACATTCACCTGTTTCTATTTTTCTGTACTGATTTTAATTTACCGCTCCGCCGCCTTGTGAAATATTGCAATCCCAAAGTTCTACCAGCCTCCAAATAACGACTCCTGTGCTAACATTGAACTGTTATGGATTTGTAATTAGGTTATTATGGTAGTGTGTATATATTTTCAACTTACCTTAGCGATAGGGGATCAATCAAAATTGGTTTACCTCTCCTTTCTTGTTACAAATTTATCCATATTTAGACAAACAGCACAAAAACAAACAGTAGCACTGTAAGTAAGACGTGAACTGATTAACAAAAGGACAACTGAGCTCAAGCGAGGCCAACAGTTGGTTTTGGCTAAAATAGAGATGCGCGATATTTGATAGTGTTATGGATGTACAGACAGTTTAAATCTATTGTTGGCCTTGCTGACTATCGACAATGCATATCCTTTTTTCGTCGTATGATTGAAAATCGAAATATCTTTCAATTTCACTTCACAGCAACTAGGTTGTGTGTAATTTCATTTAGGTGATAGGTTTCCGGACCCCTTCGACTCCCCTCTCCCCCTCCTCCCCCCACCCGGCTATGTCCTTGCTCTTTATCGTGGGCTAAAAAATGCTCCATTAAATTATTTAACAGCAACCCACACATGTGTTCGATACACCTCCTCCTCTCCCTCTCTGTGTCCACAACACGCCGGCCGCGGTGGCCGTGCGGTTCTGGCGCTGCAGTCCGGAACCGCGGGACTGCTACGGTCGCAGGTTCGAATCCTGCCTCGGGCATGGGTGTGTGTGATGTCCTTAGGTTAGTTAGGTTTAAGTAGTTCTAAGTTCTAGGGGACTTATGACCTAAGATGTTGAGTCCCATAGAGCTCAGAGCCATTTGAACCATTTGTCCACAACACCACAACATTCCTCCTCCCGTCTGTCTACCCCATCATCCCACTTCTGTCCATCTACCTCTTTCTTCCCAATCTCTCTACCTCTTAATCTCCTCCTCCCCCTCTCTTTGTCAGTTTCCCCTCCTCTCTGATCGTATTCTCTCACCTCCCTCTCACCATACCCTCCACCCTTTCTCTTGCTCCATGCCTGACTCGTCTCTTCCATTTCCACCTGATCACCACCCCTCTACACTTTCCACATGCCTCATGGATCTCCCCCTCCTCCCCTCTCTCTGTCCATTCCCCCCCCCTCCCCCACCTCACTCTGCCCATCTGATCCTCTGCCCATCTGATCCTCTGTCCATCTCTGTCCTCAGCCATGCTCATCTGCATTTCTAGCCCCTGCAATACAATTCAATAACGCAGGCCAATAATGCTCCCAAAGCACACCTGTCATGTTAGCCAGCCTACATATTGGGGCTCAGAAAACCAATTCTTGCCACTGAGACGTAGGCTGCCCTCAAAGGAGGTTGATTTCGTAGGCCAATACTGTTGCTACACAACATGCCTGTTGTGCAGGGCAGCCTGCATTCCAGTGTTTTTTCGCCTTTTGTTTTCTAAAATATTGTTGGTCATTTTTATTTATTTAGTAGAAGTATTATTCGCAATAGTCGATGATATCTATTATAAATAATGCATCTGCTGCAATTCTTGTTGCAAGAGCAACAAGTGGAAAGGTCCTTTACGTGACTGCCAGTCCATACATGTATTATCTCTTGGTTTTATCAACTACATTATGTTTGTATCTTGCCAGTAAACAGCTTTTTCAGTGACGGTGAACAGCTTCGAAAATATTTGCACTCCTATTCAAACGAAACGAATCTCGAGCTTGAAATCTTTGTAATGAAGTACGTTACTTCAGAGTGATGGTATTAATGCAAAACCGGGACTATGGATACTATGCATGTGCAAACTGACGTTAGACCTTATACTTGAACTGTATTCAATTTAAAGGCGAAAATGGGATGAAGATTCTGTTGAGTTAACGAATAACTTCTATTAGTGTGTTCGAGGGTTATTCAGAAAGTAGGGTCCGTTCGGGCACGAAGTAGAAACCACAGTGAAAATCCGATGAAGCTTTGCCCAGATGTGTTGGGCAGTGTCTGTAGTATGCTCGTTGATTGCGGTACGTCTCTCTTTTCAGTTCTCAGCTCACAGTGAACTCGTAAAAATGCCTAGAAAATTGTGTCTTCTTGCCACGTACGATGGCCTGGTGAGAGATTTCGCGTGGTGTCATACAACCCCACATAATGCAACTGTCTTGCGTTTCCTTCTTCATGACAATTATCGGCTGCACACTGCAGAGGCAATGAGATGCTCCAGGTGCGTTTTCGATGGGAAGTGTTTGATCACCCACCGTACAGCCCGACATAAACCACTAGCTACGAAGACACCATTTTGGCACAGACAACGAGATGTAGACCAGCATAGGGAAGTGGCGGAGAGCACAAGCGGCTGCCTTCTATGACGAGGGTATAGGAAAGTTGGTACAACGCTACAAAAATGTCTAAGTTGGAGAGACGACTATGTGAAGAAGTAGCTGGAAGGTGTAGTTAACTGTTACAATTGAAATATTTTTTATTTCCATGGTGGTTTCCATTTCGTGACCGAGCAGACCTTACTTTCCGAATATCCCTCGTATCTCAAATCGCTGTACAGCATTAGCTAGTGTCCCCTACCAGCAGTTCACTGATCAACAATCGACGAGTCCAGAATCTTCTTCGCGATTTTCTCCGCTCTACTTCGAAAATCGCTAACATAATTAATGCAGTTGTTTCAAGCGCGTCCGTTTTTGTAGGGAAACTACATTATTTACGTGCCAAATTCAGCTGGGAACTGACGCTAGAGAGCGCTGAGGTCGCAAATCACGATGAGAAGCACGTTCCGTGAGATGTATCAGGTCGTTTCAGAGTGTGCAGCAACCACAACGGAAACCACATCTAGTTCGCTTCGCGATGAGAAACTTATTTAAACATATCTGGTAGTGTAGCAGAGCAGAAAAAATCCAGGTTCAGCAATTAACGATTCCGATTAAATGCGCAGTTTGCCGCGCAGTTTGTGTCGCACACTGCACGTCGCCGAAAGTGCGTTGATTCTAGACGCGACCGTGAACGGTTTCGTTCGAAGTACGAACGTAAAGCCGTCGGCACACGGACCGTGCATCCGAACGTTGAGCGTTGAGCGTTGAGTCTGCCGAGTTTCTTACGTCATAGCGTGGAATAGCACGTTCGGGAGTCTTTCCGAACGTGCAGAGCAATATCTGGCATGTCAGATATTCTGAGCGTGCGTCTGAGCGTTGACCAATGAGATGGCACAACGCCACCTACGTCACACGCACTCCGTCTTCCTTCAGTACAGAGTTGTGAGGCGCCATATTGGCATTCATTGCAAGTCTATATGTATATTTGCCGTTTCTGAGCACCAGGAAATTGAGAATCACTGGAAAACCCGTTGTTAACTATGTGATTCGTTCCAATACAATAATGAGAAACATAATATTCGTGGCAAAAGAATTATTGTAACTTGTGTATTATGAGAGTATGCTATTTGAAGGCAGCGACACACTGAAGATCCACCAAAACGCATTGTTCTTGGTATAATTTGTTATAATTATATTGCAATTAGTAACATGTCTACGATTAAGGTTTTCAGCAAAGTCTAGGACACTGTGATTAGATAGAAAGAATGTGTTGTTGGTTCACCACGGTAGCTCAGCGTGTTCGGTCAGAGGGTTAGTTGCCCTCTGTAATAATAATAAAAAAAATCTGAGGTAATAGATCAACAACGAACTTAAAACGGATGTCACGAAGTCCGCCCCAAGCAGATGCAACGAACGAAAGCGAACAACATGAGATTTAATTAAAAAAAAAAAAAGCGTAACGCGTAGCGTCACTGACCCGTATTGAATTGTTAGGTGGGGCGGTGGTTCGCGTCTTTACACTTAAAAAATTTTTTTCCTAACATTCGCGTTTTTTAGGTTCTGATACTTTATTATTAGTTTAATATAAGTATATACTATAATATTTGATGTTATGTAAAGATTTGAGGGGTGATTTTGTTCTCTGTTCGATTGGCTTAATCTACAGGACAGCTTGCGCTACTTGTATAAAGATATTTTAGTCCTTTTTCTTTTCCGCTTCGTAATTCACATGTTGCAAAGATTCAGCTACTGGGTAGGAACAGTGATCAAGTAAGACTGACCTTGGGGTTTTACTAAAATGTGGGAAGAATGAAATAATGTTTATCTTATGCGGAGAAATATTCCAAATTTGTACCGCACTGTCTGTAATGGCACTTTTATAAAACTGTGTCCTTATTGATTGTGTTGTGGTTGGCAGGAGAGTCAACACCGTGTTACTAGAGGAAGCCGGAAGGCACGCGTTTTAGCTCACGCAGTGTCGTGAGGTCTGGAACAGGACAAGGAAATTAGAATTTAGAAAAAACGGACATAGCTGGTGGAATACTTAACTTTAATCCATTAATGGTGAACGTCGCTCTTGACGTTACATGATTCACAGTATCAATAGTAACTGGTAATGGCGCCTTGCTAGGTCGTAGCAAATGACGTAGCTGAAGGCTATGCTAACTATCGTCTCGGCAAATGAGAGCGTATTTTGTCAGTGAACCATCGCTAGCAAAGTCGGTTGTACAACTGGGGCGAGTGCTAGGAAGTCTCTCTAGACCTGCCGTGTGGCGGCGCTCGGTCTGCAATCACTGATAGTGGCGACACGCGGGTCCGACGTATACTAACGGACCGCAGCCGATTTAAAGGCTACCACCTAGCAAGTGTGGTGTCTGGCGGTGACACCACAGATTGGACATGGTATTTCCCTTTTCGTGGACGATGGAGGAACTGTCCGCTTTAATGGAGCCAACGTGGGAATTTTACGTGCGCCCGTTGAGTAAACAGTGTGATTTACGAACTAGAAACATCCCTCAACTGCCGCTGGAGTGTGTTGCGATCGCGTATACCACGTTAGGGCCCACGTACCGTATGCACAAGTCGCATCGTTCCCGAGCGTTCAGCATCACGTTGAACTTGGCACGCCCAACGTTAACGTTTGACAGCACGGTCCGTGTGAAGGTATCTGTTGTGAAGGTATCTTTCACAGCAACAAAAGTAACTGGGTTAACAAACCGAATAAATCGTTAAGTGCGCAGATGAATGCCCTATTAAGCTACGTTCGTGATGACGTCGTACGCTGTGGCAGGCAGAGGCAGCGTGTGGCACACGTGGAGCCGCGCCTGACCGCCGGAAGCGGCTGCCTGCGGCCAGTGGAGGGACTGCGCGGCGCTGAGTTTTTGCGCTGCTGGTAGTGGCGCTGCAGCGTATTTCCGGTTTCCGCGGACGCCTGCAGTAAATCTCGGCCAGCGCTGGCCAGTGCGGCGAAGCTACAGGTGGCCACGCCCGCGTGCCTGCCCCCTAATCCGTCAGCGCTGTCAGCCGCTGTTGCTGACGAGGCGCTCCACTATTCTGTGAGTACTGGCGCTACTCACTGCGGCCCACCGTACTCGACATATGAGGGTCAACAGGTATCCGTCACTCGCTGAGATGTCACGGGAGAACAGGTGTGGCCATCAGTTTCGGCAGTTTGCGCTAAGCGTTCGTCACCAGTATTTGACATGGTAGGAAATGAGACGTGGCGGGAAGTTCCTGCACGTTAGATAATGCGGCAGTGTCCTTGGTTAAATAGCAAACACATTTACAAGTCTCATTATAATGACACAGCTCCCTCTGGTCGATCAACACATTCCGTTTCTTTTTTTTCCGCTACGAATTGCTCTCCTGTGTCAACCTCTTCGTCTCGGAGTAGCACTTATACCATACGTCCACTGTTGTTTCTTGGATGCATTCCACCCTCTGTCTTCCTCTAGTTCAAATGGCTCTGAGCACTATGGGACTTAACATCTGAGGTCATCAGTCCCCTAGAACTTAGAACTACTTAAGGGGGATAGGGCGTCAAACAGGCCGACTTGGAGCAGGAGAGGCACCACAGGACATTTTAATTTCCACTGTCTATACTTTTACAAATAAATTCATAAAACTTTAACAGCAAGACCAGGAAGGATTCAGGATTCATACCCATAGCAGTGGAAGCTCAAAAACGTAACAAAACACTTTCTTTTACATGTGAAATTTCATCATTTTTTCACTTACTACTAGCTGCATTTGTTGCTACAGGTACACTTTTCTTCCTAAGTAAAAGAGAGATTCTTCGATGACTTTTGCACAGCATACAAACCATAGTTACAGGTGTATGAAACTCTAGAAGTTATTTAATTTATGAAAAAAATGAATGAACTGTTACATTTGAAACTTCATGTTTAGAAAAAATTCAAGTTTTATAGTTAATTATCTCAATTTTTTTCCACAGTTTAATAGATTTGGAAAATTCTAGAGTTTCATACACCTGTAGCTGCTGTTTGTATGCTATGAAACATTCATCGAAGAATGTCTCTTACTAAGGAAGAAAAGTGTACCTACAGCAACAAATGCAGCCAGTAATAAGTGAAAAAATGATGAAATTTCACATGTAAAAAAAGGTGTTTTGCTACGTTTTTTAACTACCACTGCGATGAGTGTGAGACCTCAATCCTTCCTGGTCATGGTGACAAAGTTTTATGAATTTATTTGTAAACGTATAGACAGTAGAAATTAAAATGTCCTGTGGTGACTCTCCTGCTCCAAGTCGGCCCGTTTGACGTCCAACCCCCCTTAAACCTAACTAACCTAAGGACTTCACACACATCCATGCCGAGGCAGGATTCGAACCTGCGACTGTAGCGGTCGCGCGGTTCCAGACTGAAGCGCCCTGAACCGCTCGGCCACACCGGCCGGCCTCCCTCTAGTATCATGGAAGTAATCCCGCGATGCGTTAAAACGTGTCCTAACATCCTCTCCCTCCTTCTTGTCAGTGTTTTCTACATGTTCTTTTCTTCACTGATTCTTCCAATAACCTCCTCATTCCTTACCTTACTAGTTCACCAAATTTTCAGCCTTCATCTGCAACACCACATCTCAAATGCTTCGATTCTCTTCTGTTCTAGTTTTCCCACAGTTCATTTTTCACTATCATACAATATTGTGCTGGAAACTTACATTATCAGAAATTTCTTACTCAAATTAAGGCCATTGTTGATACTAGTGGACTTCATTTGGCCAGAAATACCCCCTTTGCTTCTGCTAGTCTGCTTTTTGTGTCCTTGTTTCATATGTCGTAGATTATTTTACTTCCAAGGTAGCAGAGCTCAACTTCGTGATCACCAATTTTGCTGTTAATTTTCTCGCTACTCTCACACTTGCTATTTCTCATTACTTTCATGTTCCTTCAATTGACTCTTAATCGACAATCTTTATTCATTATATCGGGAGCAGCCAAGATTTCGGCTTGTGGGCCGCACGGGGGCACGAGTGCCAAGGTGCTGAGCCTGGCTGCCACGTATCTCCCAGCACAACGCCACGCTGTCTGAGCGTGTGGAGTGGGAAGAGGGGAAAACTGTGACCGTGCCTCATTTAACTGGCAGTCCAGTCGCACTGCTTACGACTTGGTTTTATCACAAACAAAACAAAATTTCCGTATTATTCAGTTAGATCCAACATGGATAAAATAACATAGTTTAATTATTTTTGGTGCGCTGAAGACATAATTTTTATCTGATGCAAATTGTCGGCATACGGACAAATGGAGAAAATTTCAAATAGTTTCGCACTCAAGTTCCCACGTAACCATAAGTCACTTAGTTTCTTAATCGAAATAGGGTCTTACACAAATATGCCGATCGAAATATTGTAGTACCAGTACTTTCGCAGCCACATCATGGACACTTGGAAGATCTACCTGAGGAAAGCAGTGTAAACATCCTGGGCAGTTTTAACGTAAAAATGTTTGTTATTAAAAATGGAATTAACGTTGCAGGTTAATCAGTTACTCTGTTATTAAAAATGGAGTTAGCTTTGCAGATTAATCAGTTACATCTGCACATGTGCAGGGGTACTTTTCACTGAAATGATAGTCTCGATAACAACTGCCGGCCGCTGTGGTCGAGCGGTTCTAGGCGCTTCAGTCCGGAACCACGCGGCTGCTACGGTCGCAGGTTCGAATCCTGCCTCGGGCATGGATGTGTGTGATGTCCTTAGGTTAGTTAGGTTTAAGTAGTTCTAAGTTCTAGGAGACTGATGACCTCAGATGTTAAGTCCCATAGTGCTTAGAGCCATTTGAACCATTTCGAAAACAACTCGAAAATAGATGTAAGATTTACAGTGTCCTCAAAACCCTTATAAAACTGTCCTTGTAATTCCTTCAAGGCCACCCTGAATCTTCAAATCTTTCTTTAACGCCAATGGCCTTAGGAACCTGGATGTCGTTGTCAGAATGTTTCCCTTCTATGACACCGATTGTTTTTTAAATGCATCCCTATCAAATCAAAAATAAGTTACCTTGTAGCGTCTTATTGCGGTCAGTGTGCAAACAAATCCACTTAAAATACGAAGTCTGTAATCCATTCCGAGTGTTCTAATTTTCGTTTCAGCACTCCTTTTTCCTTCATAAATTCAACAATAGAGAAGTCGTTTCAACTAACAACTTGAAAAAAATGGCTCTGAGCACTATGGGACTTACCATCTATGGTCATCAGTCCCCTAGAACTTAGAACTACTTAAACCTAACTAACCTAAGGATATCACACAACACCCAGCCATCACGAGGCAGAGAAAATCCCTGACCCCGCCGGGAATCGAACCCGGGAACCCGGGCGCGGGAAGCGAGAACGCTACTGCACGACCACGAGCTGCGGGCAAACAACTTGACTTAACCAACATAGTTTACAGTAATAAGTAAAATCTCCATACTCTTCCTTCAGTTCTATCGAAAACTGTTTCAACTGACAATGAAATAATGATTACGATTTCAGAAATTTTACTGTTCGTACCAACAATTTCATCATGTGCTCCATGCCTGGAACTGTAGCATCAAGTGTTTATTGATGTACAGAACAATGAATCCCGTCTGTCGATCGTTGCCGGCCGTTGTGGCCGAGCGGTTCTGGGCGCTTCCGTCTGGAACCGCGCTACCGCTACGGTCGCAGGTTCGAATCCTACCTCGGGCTTGGATGTGTGTGATGTCCTTAGGTTGGTTAGGTTTAAGTAGTTCTAAGTTCTAGGGTACTGATGACCTGAGAAGTTAAGTCCCATAGTGCTCAGAGCCATTTGAACCATTCTTTTGTCGATCGTTGTAATTTTTGGTCTTTCATTGTCAACTAAATCTTTAAATTCTCTCTGCATGGTATTGTAACGATATTTCATAGCAGATATGCAGTACCCGTCACTTATGCAAACTGAGAATTATCATCCTTCTCTTCCGTTGTTCCCATTAATTTTAATGGGTTGCGACGATAGGTCTTTAGACTGTCTCTTTTTTATCCAAACAGTAATTGGATCTGTGAACGTCCTTCATACCACGGACAGAGCACTGACACCACGATTCTGCCGAACTGAGAGAGTTGTGCCGACTGAAAAATTCCGCATTGCAGTACTCCATGAAACGTGGCGCTGTTGCGGGTATTTAACGAGAGGGGCCGAGCGAAGCTGAGTGGCCGGTGCTTGAGCAGCAGCCGCGCGGGATTAGCCGAGCGGTCTCAGGCGCTGCAGTCATGGACTGTGCGGCTGGTCCCGGCGGAGGCTCGAGTCCTCCCTCGGGCATGGGTGTGTGTGTGTTTGTCCTTAGGATAATTTAGGTTAAGTAGTGTGTAAGTTTAGGGACTGATCACCTTAGCAGTTAAGTCCCATAAGATTTCACACGCATTTGAACATTTGCTTGAGCAGCCCTCGGCACGCACACTGCACTCGTCAAGTTTGGCACGCCGCGGCTGACGTTCCATTTAACAGATCCTATAATCTTTCTTCACCTTCACTGAGGATAGCAAAGTCATCAGCGAATCTTACCACTGGTGTCCTTTCATCCTCAACTTTAATCCCATTCTTGAACCTTTCTTTTATTTCTGTCATTGCTTCTTCGATGTATAGGCTGAACAGTAGCATCGGCATACTGCATCCTGGTCTTCATCATTTTTAATCCGTGCATTTCATTCTTGGTCTTCCAATCTTATTGTTCCTTCTTGGTTCGTGTACATATTGTCAATTACCCCTCTTCCACTATAGCTTACCTCTATTATTTCTCAGAATCTTGAACATCTTATTCCATTTTACACAGTCGAACGTTTTTTCCATGTCGATAAATCCTGTGAGAATTCCTTGGTTTTACTGCAGTCTTCCTTCCATTATCAAGCGCAACGTCTGAATTTACTCTCTGATGGCTGGTATATTTTTTCCGCCCTGTCTCTAAACCTGAGGTCGCACTTCATCATCAATATAAAACAGGGATGAGCATCGGATGCAATAGATACGCCGCTTTTCATAACACTAACTATTTATTTATGTAACAGTACTCTTAACTTTGGTGAAGATATTCACGACATTGGCAGTTCTATGGTTTTTTCCTCCTCAACTATACGGTTTTTTCTTCTTTAAAAAAGCTATGTTACTTTCAGCCGAGCTGTCAGTCTTTGAGGACAATGCATGCATCGCTGATTCAATAGTAGTTAAAGGAACATATTTAACATATTTGCCTCTTTCACTTCGCCGGCCTGCCGGCCGATGTGGCCGAGCGGTTCTAGGAGCTTCAGTCTGGAGCCGCGCGATCGCTACGGTCGCAGGTTCGAATCCTGCCTTGGGCATAGATATGTGTGATGTCCTTAGGTTAATTAGGTTTAAGTAGTTCTAAGTTCTAGGGGACTGATGACCTCAGATGTTAAGTCCCATAGTGCTCAGAGCCATTTGAACCTCTTTCACTTTCACAGAGACCGAGTGTATTTATAATGCCAGAGGCAGCTCCAGAGCACTGTATTCTGCAGAAACGCATTCAGCGTATATATTCCTCCATTTTTAAGTTTAAATGTCCAGACTTTTCGCATTCCCGTGCGTTTCACATGCAGAGGGTATCAGTGACACTTGGTGTAGCTAAACAATGAGACCCAAACCTCCGACACCGCAAACCATGTAGTAACAACATAGAACGGTTTCGCAGCAGTGTATTACGCGGGTTCTATATCGTGGCAATTTTAGGTGGGGAATGTTTTGATTTATGGTTTATGAAGGTACTAGTAGAGGTCGGGCCGATACCATGGCGTTTACAGCACTGCCAACCATCGCCGAATGCCTCGTGTGTCTTCTACTCTGCTTTGTTTTGCTTTGTGTTGTGCGTTGTTTGTTATTGCTTCTCTTATTTTTAATAGCGTGAAGACGGTGCTCCAGGTCCATCACGTGGCTCGAACTCGATTCGCGCGACCCCTAAAAGGAAAAGGAGGTTTGTAATAAGAAGTGGTGGTCGCATAATATTGATGCACAGTGTACTGGAGTGCTGCGAGGTGGAAAAGGAGCGCAAAAGCTCTTACACCATATTGCTCAGAACCACAGAAGATTTGCCGCGTACACTGGTAAATATTTACGGAGCCTAAATGACATTAGAAATTTTGCCGGCTCTGCTCCAGATGAATCGCCTTGAACTTCTAGAACGGAAAGGGCAGTTTCACTTACAATTTCTACAGCAAAGGTCACAAATGTACTATAGATGAACAGCGTATGTGGAGAGGAGCTCCAATTCCTGTCCTAGTCACCAACCTTACACCCAGCATGAAGATCGTAGAATTACTTTACAAGGGGGTCAAGTATCTGTTCCTGCGATTTCAGAGTGATAACAAAAAGCAATTTACACAAGTACGAGGCGTTTCTTCTGAATCAACACAAAACAGACATCACAACCATTCACGAATTTAGATCAACAAACGTTCACTCTCAATGCTGAGATGAAAATGGCAACAAACGCAACGATGTTCTATGTCGTTAAGCACGATTTATCGTTAGTGCTGCCAAAACACCTTCTTTTCCTGTAAATTTTTGAGCTGAGCGCCATGTGTGGTAGTCAAATGGTTCAAATGGCTCTGAGCACTATGGGACTTAACATCTATGGTCATCAGTCCCCTAGAACTTAGAACTACTTAAACCTAACTAACCTAAGGACATCACACAACACCCAGTCATCACGAGGCAGAGAAAATCCCTGACCCCGCCGGGAATCGAACCCGGGAACCCGGGCGTGGGAAGCGAGAACGCTACCGCACGACCACGAGCTGCGGACGCGTGGTAGTCCCTTGTACATATTTCCATTATTTTTCAACAGTTACATCCGCAGAATTTTTGAGATAAAGCGGAGGAAAATAACCAAGGATTTAGAAAATAGCCCGCATCTCGTGGTCGTGCGGTAGCGTTCTCGCTTCCCAAGCCCGGGTTCCCGGGTTCGATTCCCGGCGGGGTCAGGGATTTTCTCTGCCTCGTGATGGCTGGGTGTTGTGTGCTGTCCTTAGGTTAGTTAGGTTTAAGTAGTTCTAAGTTCTAGGGGACTGATGACCATAGATGTTAAGTCCCATAGTGCTCAGAGCCATTTTTTTTTTTAGAAAATAGAGGACACCGTGTCACGAGAAAACTGAGCCACTTGTGAAAAACTGATTTAATTTTCGAACCCGGCACCAACGACACAGCAATGAACACCATTATCGTTCTTTATAGCAAAAATCCGTTGACTGACCAGAGAATATCAATAACGACATGTTTAATTGTCTGTTTGCTGCAGGAAATGGATTGGAATGTGTGGAATTACATCATAAGGAAATTTTGACGAAAGTCCATATTACACAGCGTAGGAAATTGACATAGTTCCTGTCACAGAAAATTATAGTCATTCGGAAAGAATGTATTTGCAGTTACAGTCTTGTTAATAGCAATGTCTTTTATTTAAAAAAGATGGATAGTTATTTCCCGTACAACTATTTTCTGTGTTGTGCACCAGCAAGGGATTTACAATTTTTTATCTTATTTTTTAATCTGTTTTATATATTTAGCCAGAAACTTTCGTGGGTAGCATCGATGAAACCTATTCATCAACTTTTTTACGAGTTACGCTATAAATTTAATATTGTATGCGTTAAAAGAAAAGCGAATATCGAGTTTAGCAACCGTGAGTAAATGTTCTTTTTTGCTACATTAAGCTATGTGAAGATCGTCAATTATCTTCGTGAAAAAAATCAGAGCTTTATTTCTGTTGGAAGTGTTTACGTACAGATAACAATATTACACGGCCGTTAGTCTAGCCGCAAACGGCTAGTAGCAGCTTGACACGAGTTGATCGTTTGTTATGGTACAACGCTTTAAGTAGGAAGGGGAAAAACAATTCTTTTTTTTCCTTCAGAAAATGTGTGACCGAAGGAAACCCTAAAGTCGCACGTAACTCTAAGCCTTTGAAAGAACTGTTTTGCATACAAATTCCCTCATAACAGGCACGGGACTTGAATGCTTTTTGTGTAACTGTTGTTTCTGTAACTGACATTGCTGCTTTCTAACCCTCACACGCGTAACACGTTTTCGTGTTACTGCCGATGTTTTAAAAATGCCCTTAAGAGTATATAGTTTGCAAACAAAAGCAATGATCATGGCCATGTTCTGTAATGAAGCGTCTGAAAGTTCTAAATTACTGCGACATGATACACTGCCGTAAACACAAGCATGCATAATATGCAAGATTGTTACTGGTACTGTGCACAGTATGACGATATCAAACTAATTACACTCATTGTTTGCAGTACTTGTCTCTGCGTCTGATTGCGATCTCAGTGCAAAATAAACAAAGCATATGAATCGTCTATGAAATATGCGCTTCAAGCAAATATGTAGCTTTTGAAAAAAAATCCTCTATCATGTATATCTTTGGTAACTCTAGTATCTGTTTCGATTTTTGGCGAGGGTATAAAATGGACGGTTGAAATAGAGAATAGTGAGTTTTCTCTATTAAAACTTTATCGTGCCTACGTTGTTCCATTACACACTCAGTGACATGCCAGGTACCTACCATTATACAATTTCATTCAGCGAAAAAATGTACACTATTACCCAGAAATAAAAGTGGTGTAATTCCTTACACCACAGCCCTGCCCAAGATTTTTCTTTAAGGATTTATCTTACTTGCAAAGCATATACAGGAACTGTATATCAACTACTGCATATTCACCGTGAAACTCACCTAGTCCTACAACTAGTGCGCTAAAATTTGGCCAGAGTAGCTCAGTATGAAAGATACGAAATAACTCAAGTATAATGTGGTATTCCTCTTCCCTCCAGATTTAACCAACAGTATCTCACTGTGATTAACTCTTGTTAAGACACAACATAATTGCGGCTAATTTAGGGGGGGGGGGAATTTGAGTCCTACCACTTGTATACACAGGAAAATCAAGCTTAAAGTCGGAGTTTGGAAACTATTTTTAAATTTATTGCTTGATTCAACATCAGATTGCTAGCGTGATGAAATGTTGCTCACGTTTTGTTTATGCTAGTTTCTGATAAATGATGATGTACATATACCATTATTTCGAGGAATATAATTCTTCAAGGTGTTGGCATTACTTATAGAAATATCCAGCATTGGAGAAGGAAAATTGGGGAAGAGGCGGGGAGGGGGGGGGGAAGGAAAAATGATTATATTCATTTGTTTCTTCAATTTCGTGTACTACATATATGAAAACGTAAGGCAAAAGGAATTATTAATAATGAGGGTGTTGGGGTGGGAAAAGACTTTTATGAAAAGAAAGTATCTCAAAATGTGAGACATAGTTAGTAACAATTTTGTACAGATGCGCCTCCCTATTAGACTGCAGAGACTCATGGGGATTTTATTACATCTGCTATTATAACTGGTTGAGCTTGCTAACAGATAACATTAAAGTAACCATAAAATCAAACATATTTTCACGAAACTCAATGAGATAGCAATACACTCCTGTTAGGAAAATATCGTAAACATTCATTACAGCGAATATGCAGTTAAAGTGATATGTTGAGGAAGCAATTTTCGAATAAGATTCAAGTGGAAGCCAATAAATTTTCTTATCATCATGAAATATACACATTGTAATAATTGCTAATTGTGTTACAATTGCAATGTTCGCGTTCGTCTCATCATCGGGACATCAAGAAGATAATTGGACACAACATAAACTTGAATATGTGGACTAGATGGTTTCTAAGGTAACAGTGTGTAGGAAAGGAAAAAAAAACTATATACAAAACCTATAAACAAAAAGTTCATTTAACTTTTGCGCAGGCTCCGACTTTCTGTATAGTGTTTTGCTATTTATTGCAGCATTTTATCGCACTAAATGACAGATAATGATAGTGCTTCTCGAAGTAGTGACCGCAGATTACATGCGAAATACCGGGCGAGCGTTCTTTGGCGGCTACTTCTGGCCAGTATTTCTCACAGCGATTCCCTTCTTTTTTAGCTTCTAGTTATTGGACGTAACTATAGGGGAAATATATGCAAACCGGTACATACGTAACTGATTTTACGTGCGGACAACGATGACAACACATCGAAAAAAAGCATATTAATTCAGTGCAGCCACAGATATTTGTAATTTGGATCTGGGGTGGTCGTCAGAAAAGAGTGAGTGCACAAGTTTTCCGCCCCATAACTTCTTTTTACAGGTTTCGTAGTACGTAAGATTTCTCGCCAATAGCAAAATCGGATAAGACGCGTTTTCTTGACAGTGAAGTGATGCTATAACTTTGTCCGAGAATGTATGTGCGTGGAGGGTATGAGACTCTTAAACGTTGAAGAGTTTACGATGATTTTTCACACTCTTCAGATGCATTGCTACTTTCTTGTTCTAGAAATCTCCTGAAAGTACAAAAAAGTTACGAATTTAGTATTATATTACGAACAATAATTATTACAAAACTCTGTCAGTTAACTGAGAGTAGTAAAATACTTTTACCCGACGTTACTGTATTTTTTGTTATTTTACTGTAGAATGCCTGTGTTTACCCTCCTGGAGCGGCTTAACCACTTTCTTTTTGCGCTGAAGGAGCCAGAGCGGTCAGCTTCAGGCTGCTGGAGATAGTGCAGAGCCGAAGCTCGACGCCTCTCTATCCTCGTCCCTGAACCACTCCCCCCGATTTTTGAGCAGGAAGTCAGGTTACACAAACAATCCTTATTCATACAGTTGCGCCGTTCTAGGGGTAAAGAAAGTACCTAAACATCAAAAACGTATTTTCATCAACGTGGCGACATATAAAGCAGCTGCTCTAGCTTGCACATTGACCATTCCGAGACCGCCCTCTGTGGCAGGGAGGGTGAGCGTATTGTATCGCACTTTGATGATCTAACTAACCTGCAACTATACTGCGTGCTTTCATCTTCGGCACCGGGATGATCGTAACCAGATGGGGTGTCACGGACGTAGATATAAGCCAACCGCTGAACCATGTACAAAGCCCGCAGCAAATTACTGCGGACTATCGTGCGAATGCCTTGTAGGAGACGAGTGGAACAACTTCGGCTATCGATGCACGCCTCCCGGACCGACGCAAACCTACATGTGCCACATTTGTTCACATTTCCTAATGCTCCCACACCCATTATGTGAGTCCCGCAACAGGGAGGGACATTCGTTGTGATCATCGTTTTAACCCATCGAGGTAGGTAATACTTATTTTTTTATTATGCAATGTCCGTGTTCACAATTCAAACTATACAATGTTCCTTCATCATACCAGTCCTGGAGGCGTGCAGGGATAGCCGAAGTGGTTAAAGCGATCGCTCGGAATAGACGGGAAATCCGGGTTCGTATCCTAGTCCGGCACAAACTTCCATGTGACGCTCATAAATAGTATAGCTGAAGTCAATTTAGATTCGCAATTTATGAATAAAACTTCGTAATATTTAAAGAGCATCTGCGGGTCGTCAGCAGTGCCTGTTACTTCAGACATGCATGCATGCATGGCATGTTTAATACTGCTGAAGTCAATTTAGATTCGCAATTCGCGAAAAAGGTTTCGTAATATCACTGTAACTTCGACGCTAATATACTTAAACAAGTAACAAGTGAGTTACATAGGTCTCTGTAGCCGACATTTGATTCCAAGCAATCACGTCCGAAATGTCGAATGAAATTTTCAGTGAAATCGTGTTTTTCTCGCAGCACTAAAGTCTGCGTTGTTCTTTTAAACTGGTATACTGCAGAGAGTAACTTACTCCCGCATCTACACGAAACTGTATCGTTTACCGAAACGGAATGTTGTGTCCTTACTGTGTGGCGTTGTGCGGTGGAAAAGATTCTTTGGTGACTTTCTGGAGGCGCTATCGCCTTTCTTCGGCCTGTGATATATTGAATAAGTAAATGCAAACTGTGAGTGATTATGATGATAACCTGTATGTTATAATTGGTGAGTATGGAGTGGAATTAAATCCAGACCTCTCGAGTAGCACTAAGGACGACGCCGTGTGTAAGGTCCTTATACAATGGATTAGTAGTGTCACCCCATCAGTCACTGCGGGCAGATTTGGTACCTAATGGAGGACAAACTGCATGTTATCACATGCTCATCCACTTGCTGGCCAAAGTCTTTCGATCAAAATTTCTTCTACCAACAGAATTCGAACTGACTAACTCCCTTGTTACCGATGTTTAACGTCCTTGACTACAGAGGTCCATTTGTTTCCGTCGGTCGACGACCAGTTTCCCAAGGTAACATGCTTCACTGGTGTCAGCTAATCAAAGAGCAAAAGATATTTTGAGAAAAGCTATGCTTTGAGAAACAACGAAATAAGTAAAGAAATTGGATACACGATTAATTAAAGATGCTTACAGTAATTATGGCTGGTGAACTATAGATAGTTCTCAGTACTATGCTCCGTAGGTGAGGTGGCTCATTCGGTCATGTGTAATGACGTGTGACCTATAGATAGCGATCTCATTGTCGCTTGTGAATAAATTTCCATCACCAGTACGTGACCCGCAAAGCTAGAAGAGGCAGTGGTGTAAAGTTCCTGCACACAAACAGACGAATGTGCTAGATTAAGTCTCAAACCTCTCTTGAGAGTCTCAAAGAGTGAAGGTGTGTGTGACAGTTGATGGTGCTCCCTTCGTCGTGTGGGACACTAAATTTACGGAAACTGGCACCAAACAACGGATGCTCAACATACGGAAGAGGATTTTCTGCTGCATAACGGCGCATTTTCTGTGAGTCCACATTCTGAGACAGATACAAGCAGGCTCCATATGAAGAAATGAAATATAGTGCACCCAGATTCCCTAACCACTTATTTCAGGGACCACCGACAGAATTGAATACTCACCGGCTGATCAACAAACTTTCAACTCATGCACAACAAAACATTTGTAAGACAGAGATGCATGTCCTTTTTGAAAGTGTTCTCACTGACGAGGCATCAGTTGTCACAGGCGCAACAAAACGGCGCTGCCTTTGTGTCAATTTTTTATACAGGCTATTTTTCAGTTGAGCAACGTTTACTGGTGCTCGACTGGTTTTCTAATGACAAGTTTTCTAATAACTTTGCTTGTTAGGTCACTTTGTTACGATATGTCGAAAAAAAAATTTCGGGCCAATTTCACTTTGGTCCACCTTTCATTATATTGGTTTCCGCCAGAGTAGCCACCCGTGTGGGCCTATACTGCAACATCTGTGTCTCCTTTAATAAATTCCACACGTTATCACAAATGGAAACTCAATTTTTGCTAGAGTGCCATTATTTGATACTATGTTTTCGGTGTGTAATTCAATAAATCAATTAAAATACAACAATACTTGTTAAATTTCTTGGTGTCTTCGAGCGTTTCCGGTGATTCCGGGCTACCGTCTCCTCAAATACTGCCTTGTTGCTAACCATGTCTCACTATTCACACTTTATATTGCACCATGAGTGTTGGCAGGACCCACGCCTTGGTTCAGAGCACAGAGCAAGAATCTGGCGAACGCCGCGGAGACCCGAACGTACGGGAGCTAGCCTGGATGCAGCGTACGCCCTTGGTGCAACTGAGGCGTTTTACTCTCATCGTGTTTCCTTCTTTTCTCTTCGTTCCCTTTTCTTTTCTTGTTCTGTGTGGAGTGGCGCGCCAGGAATGTGTAACTCCCGTCTCACGCGGCAATAGTATCGACCGGGCAGGCAGTGTTTCTTCGTCGTAGGTTGGGGAATGAGGGGTAGGGGGGGGGGGGGGGGAAGGGAGGCAGCTCGGCGTAGCTTAGAAGGAGGGTGCTATGTGGGCCTGCCGAGGGGCACACCCTATCTCATGGCAGCGCCCGGCTTAATATCGGACTCCTAGATTATTCACAAATTCTCCGCTTCTATCCTTCAACCCTTCCTTGATATGACGAAAAAAAGAGGAAATCTTAAAATGATCACCCAAGACCAGCGCTCCTTGAAACCGAGAGCACTGAACGACTTCCAAGGTGCTTTACACTTTCAGACTTTTTAGAAACTTTTTCTCGTGGGTACCCCCACAAAATAATAAAAAAGAAAGCAATTATCATTTAGTAAATGTTTGTTTCGTTATTCTGTGAGCGTATAATCCGAAACTAATAAAAGCGACATAATTAGGGTTTTGTATCTTCAGCCGTAAAAGTTTTACATACTTATCGTCAAATAATTAACATGCTAAATCAATTGAGGAATCATACATTTGAAGTTATTTCATACGGGAGTTCGATCCTTTTAAAGAGTCGGGGATAGGGTGTTCCTGGATGTAAAATAATCACGCAATAAATATGTTCGAAGACTCTTTATTTACCCTTGTACTGGATAAGAAATAGTAATATTATGTAATAAAGTGGACGAAGGTTAACGTCTCATATACGATTCAGTAAAAACTAACAGCTCCATCAGTTGAGATTTAGAGCCGCACCAGGAAGGCTTCTCCGTCATAAATGCGCAGTAAATAGCGAAAATATCTTCATAGTGGACAGGAATGGAAACCTCCTTTCTGACAGACCGACTTATCTGATAATCTGTGTAGTAAAGCAGGGCTGGCGGCGGGAGGCTTGATGTGGCGTTTACTGCCGCCCGCGACATTTACGGCCGGACAGTTATCGCGCAAACAAGTTCCCTCGGACGGCCCGCTCTCTTGACAGACAATCGCGTTGCCTCTAGCACGCCCTGTACTGTGGCTCAGGAACACGTGCTGAGGTCATAGGACAGTGGCTTACGAGTAGCTACTTACAGGTGAGATGGAATTTGGTACAGTCGAGCTGGATTGCTTCACAGAACAGAACAACTACCAGCAAAGAAATTGACGTGTGTTTTGGCGTTCTCAATTCTGACTAACAAGGGAAGAGCACAAGACTGCCATACATACTTATATATAACGAATAATTATCTATTGCGATGCGCTTCTCAAGACAAGGACTCGAACCTTTCGTGGACGGTTGGTCTAAAGACGTTATATATTACTCGCTCCGTCCGAACATGTCCCGGAAAACCCTAACGGTACTAACAGAGCGCCGTGTCATGCTCAGCCTACAGGTGTCACTGGATGCGGATATGCAGGGGTGTGTGGTCAGCACACCGCTCTCCCGGTCGTTATCAATTTTCGTGACCGGAGCCGCTACTCCTCAATCAAGTAGCTCCTCAGTTTGTCTCACAAGGGCTGTGTGCAGTCCGCTCGCGAACAGCGCTCGGCAGGCCGGACGGTCGCCTATCCAAGTGCTAGCGAAGTCCGACAGCGCTTAACTTCATTGATCTGAGGGGGAATATATATATATATATATATATATATATATATATATATATATATATATATATATATAAAGTGACAGACTGCGTCGACGAATGGGATATTGGCGACTGCGAGAGGATAGTGGAGACCTAATATATATTAGGTACTCCACCATCCCTTCGCTGTCGCCAATATCCCATTCGTGGACGTAGTCTGCCACTTTTTTTCACTAAGTCAAAGACAACACGCTCTGCGAGATAAGATATCGTCAATATCCAAGTAATGTAAATCAAGGATCGTACATTAGCTTTAAATAAGAAGCAACAAAAAATAGAATACGGTCCTTACAGGTCTTCTTCCATTGCAGGGCATTAGGAAAACAGAGTGAGATATTTAATATGCAGTCTGTATCAGTCATCTGGCAGTGCTATTCGGAGATGGTTCAGGAAAGTCACATTATATTTCTTATGAAATCCAACAGTGTCTTCCAAAAGAGAAGAACTTCCAATGTGGCCTTAGCACGGGCGTGATATTAATCTGTTGAGGAGTCGTCCTTGTTATCAGTACCAACGTCTTCCCAGTCCGACTCCAAATGCGTATGGGTTCGTGACAGAGACAGCAGCCGACATTGTCGGGTACCTAATTCCGTGAATTATAAAATGGACTCGGTATGAGGTTTAATTTAATTTAACTTTCCTATTTTAATAGTGTTTCTGTGATTACGTCTACGAACTATCGAATCATTGTCGTGTATTCGTGGTGAGGTGAAATCGTGACGCAATAATAAATCATGATTAAATGAACTCGCAGGATGTAAACGGCAACTGTTTACAATAACCAGAGGACAGTCTCCAACTACTGCGCGGAAATCATTGGCAGTTACCTACAAAACCGTCACCGTTTCGTTAAAATAGAAGGTCAAAATTCAGCATGCAACAACTCATCGAGGGAATCCCTCTGGGATCTGTCCTGTCGCCCCTGCTGTTTATACTCTATGTGGACGCCTTACCAGTGCTCCCCCGGTGCTGACCAGTAACCGGCGCATCACCGCACCAATGACAGAACAATGGGCGACGTCCGTCCACACTGCTGAACGCTGGGAAGACTGAAGTTATCATGTTCACCAGGCGTCGTCCCGATCTGCGAGACCGCCTAACGATAGGAAACTTAGAACTTCCTTGTTCGGACGAAGTTAAATATTTAGGTGTGATTACAGACAAGAAGCTTCTTTTCAAGTCACATCTTCTCAAGAAGGGGACCCATATCCTAAGGCTGCTTCATCGGCTCAATCCACTGCTCGCCGGTACACATACGAGCTTCTGCACTAAACTGCACTTATGTCGAGTAACGATCATACCAGCCATGGTTTGTGATTGTAACTCAAATTTGAAGCCCATTCAGACCATACAAGAAAGGTGTTTGACGATGTATTTAGGAGCACCTGTCAGATTTACATCACTAACTGCGCATAGAGACTCTCCGGGGAGCCATAGAAACACCCATAGGGAGACTGATAAACAACGTCGACGCTCTTCGACCGACATCTCGCCACTCCGTGGGAGCAGTCATCACAGAAAGATGGCATCGCATTCAGGTACTTCGGGCCGTCATCGAGGTACCCCACTCAATGCAGTCTACTCAAGTCACACACCCTCAGAAGGGCTTAAGTACTCTGGAAGCCTGCAGTCTTTCTTACAAGTTAACAAAAAGAAAGTTACCCTTTCATTTAAAAACCAGAAATTCCAGCCGCACAGAGGTAGCACTTCTGCAGGGGGGAGGGTGGGGGGAGAAAACTGTTTCCAATGTACCACATCGATGTAGGGGAAGTCGATACGAACAATTTGATATAGAGCGCCTGTGATCTTTGAAGCCTGGAAACGACGTAAAACTGGCCTACAGACATCTCCTAAGGCCACTTTCCGTGGCCGAGGTCGCTAACGCACGCTTTTGCGGTACCACTCAACGATAGGGAAAGCTGGTTCGAATCTTGGTGGTGGCATGGGGAGGAGAGATGGTGGCTTAAAATTCCTGATCATCAGATCTTGCATCAGTGGCCTGGTTTAAATACCAAACCTCTCCGCAGTGTCTCATGAAGATTGGACTTATGACACTGTTGTGACGGTGATCCGTCCGTCGGATGGAGACCTTAAGCTTAGTGCTCCCCTTGACCCCATCATCATACAGCATAAACATTACACTACACTCCATAAGCGCGCGCGTGCGCACACACACACACACACACACACACACACACACACACACACACAAAATACATACACTTAGTGTTACGCGTATTGTTACAGAGCATGTTGCAAATGAATAAACAAACAAAAAAATCCGCCGAAATTACAGCGCATGTTCGCCACATGAAGTTTTTCTCGCTAAAATCGGCCTTAAATGTTGAGCACATCTTGTTCTTGCACTTAAAAACCGTAACACCGATTTTATGTGTGAATTTTTTTACCTAAAAATTTTGAGAAATGTAACGGCGAAAAACAAGCAATTAAATCGTTTGTTTCAAGCACTATGGGACTTAACATCTGAGGTCATCAGTCCCCTAGACTTAGAACTACTTAAACCTAACTAACCTAAGGACATCACACACATCCATGCCCGAGGCAGGATTAGAACCTGTGACCGTAGCAGCAGGGCGGTTCCGGACTGAAGCGCCTAGAACCGTTCCGTCACAGCGGCCGGCAAATCGTTTGTTTCTCTGCCCTTCTTACTACGAGACTATTGCCCTTGTAAGAGTTAAATTTATATCGAGTTGTAAATTTTACTCTTTACTTATTAACGAAACAACAAAATTCGAAAATCTGTACGATAAAGCCGGTGATGTAAGGGAGCAAGAGGATACTGAAAATCACGCGCGGCGTGCATGCGCCATAGCTTAGGTGGCCAATTTGGAAGTTTCCCTGCTTGATGGACCGCAGTCGTTCCGCATCAAATATTTCTCCGCGGTTTCCCCTACGACACTGTGGCACTTTGTAAGGTAAATTTATCGATTCATGCGCGCATCGCAAAAACGGTGTACATTTCTAACAGCATGAGGAACTGAAACCAATCACAATTTTAAAAATGAATTAATATAGGAGGACAATAAGATCGTGTAAAATTTTGAATCTCAATTCTTCGAAAACACTTGAGAAGCCGTCGCGCTAGAGCAACCGTCCTAAGGATTAGCAACCTCGGAGACTCATTGGGTGTACGCTTTCCTTGCAAGTTTCATTTTGTCCGTCTATAACAGTGAGCCGCAGGCGTCGTTAATTAGTTCTTAAGGTCAGATGCGGAAGTATGAAATTCTGTGAGCTGTTGGTGTTGTTACAGAGGACTTCCATCAAGCCAGGTGGAATATTTGCGGAAAAAACATTTAAGACTCATGTGGCCCGAAGTTCCTGGACAGCGCAGTCATGGCGTTTTCGTACCTGTTGATGGATGCAGTTTCCTCGTGTTAAAATTTTACATTTGCGAATGCCCAGTGCATCGATCTCTGCATTTTGTGCCTGAAGACGGAGCTTCACGACCTCGAAATCGATAGTAATTAAATTAGAAAGCTACAAATACAGCTATTTAGGTGTAGAAATAAAAAAGTGATGAATTGTATTTACACTTTAAGACAAAAAAGACGAACAACGGAGGAATTATCCTAATGGGACGGAAAACGGCAGATGTGATGTAGGTACAGACAAACAAATTATTATAATTTCAGAAAACTGGATGATTTATTTAAGAGAAAGGCTTCACGAATTGAGCAAGTCAGTAACGGGGTGGTCCACCTTTGGCTCTTATGCAACCAGTTATTCTGCTTGGCATTAATTGATAGAGTTGTTGTATGTCCTCTTTGGGGATGCTGTGCCAAATTCAATCCTACTGGCGAGTCAGATCGTCAAAATACCGATCTGGTCTGATGGCTCTGCCCATTATGCTTCAAACGCTCTTAATCGAGGAGAAAGATGACGACCTTGATGGCGAAGATAGGGTTTGGCAAAAACGCAAACAAGCAGTAGAAACTCTCGGCGTGTTCGGGCGGGCATTATCTTGCTGAAATATAAGACCATGATAGCTCGCCATAAAGGACAACATGTGGCGTCGCAACTAGTGCGCGATCGCCCATTTGTCTATTAAAAGCTTTACTTCAGAATGTATGTGGGCTGCAATGTAAGCCGGTAGAGTATTATACCGTCAGTAACGGACGAGTTGTGTCCTGCAGACTGACATCACGACCATCTCTTGCAGCTGCGCGTGTGAAAGCAGTGCAGTAGCGCTGGCAGGCCACTTACATTATACGAAACCAAAAAATATTAATAACTAATAGAGGAATAACCTGAGGAACGTCATATTTTATGTACATCCTTCTGTTGTGAAAACAAACAATATGTCAAAGTCTGAGATCAAAAATAGTTGTATTTTGGAAGTTAGTAAAATTAAAAAAAACGTAATTTTCCGACAGTCAAGAATTTAAATAAATACAGTGATGTAATAGTTCACCTTCAGTGACTATATACGATGATCTGATAACACTTTCAGTGTTCATATATAAATTTGGAAAGTTTTTAGTTTCAGAAAACCTCTGTAACTTTTCTATAATAATAATTTCAAGAATTCTAAGTAAATATGTCTATTGTGTGTTAGGGTGCGTGTGAATGAGAATGCGTGCGTGAGAGTATGTGGGACGTTCGGCATTATTAAAAATCATTCATTTAATTATCTACAGAAACTGGCAAGTGTTCCAACTCTGTAACGTGGGAACGAATCCACTAGTGGTTCCCCTACTAGTGAAAGTCGGATGTCCAAGTATGTATGCTTATGTATAAGACAGAACATTCGCGACTACATAATAAATTTCCAGATGTAGAGTAAAGCTTATAGTTCATTTTGTTTTGTTTATTTAACTAGAGAGTTTTGTGTTCCTTAATTTGATGACGTCAATGAGCCTAGAGAAGTGGTTGATGCTTACTAGATTTTGGCGCGAGCCGCGCCCTAGAAGTGAGTTCTCATTGGTCGTAAGTGCTGACAGACAATGAGAAGCGAGACGGTTGGCCGCCTAGCGAGGAAATAGAGTTTTGAGTGTGGGAGAGTGAGGAGAGAGTCGCGAGCTAGCTTTGATTGGAGGCTGTTATGCTGGATGTGACTTTTCGCATTATGTGTAAGATGAAGTCTTGGGATGACCTCCGCATTATGGTCCAGTGTTAATGGTATCTGGTAGTGACCAGAAACTGTTTATGAAAACTTTAGAGTGTTGTGATGATTCGTTCCGACGAAAATCGAGAGTGAACTTTGAATTATATAGCGTGGCGGTACTGAGTATATTCTTACTGAGTATTTTATGGCGAGCATAAACTTTAACTAAAGACAACCAATGAATATCGTGTGCAGAAGTAATTGGCCGATCATTGATTGTGTTACAAGTAATTGGTTTCGGAATTTTGGAAGGTAAAAGTTCTGGCTGTTTTAGGTATGGTGATAACTGTGAGCAGAAGCTTTAGTAATTTTCGTAAATGTGGGCTGATGATCTTGCTTAACGGCAATAAAGATCTATTGAAGGTTTAAATTTGAAGTTCATGTTTAAAGTACGAGTGGCATCCCCTTTCCGAATCATTTCTTTAAAGTACATAGAAAATTTTCAGCAAATTTTACTTATAGAGGCCTCCGGCGTATAGCTATGAGGTTACAGTTTCCTCAACACTGCTTTTCTGTGATCTCGTAAGTAGCTGCAGTCAGGAGTATACGTGCGAAGATTTACCGCTGTAAAGAGGTAGGTGAAAAAAATTATAAAAGAAATTGCATTGCAGCAGAAACGTATAATCTGTCGCAATTGGTGCATCGCACGCACGCACGTAAAAATCCGTCGCAAATAAAACGGTGCGTAGAACGTCGCCGATGGACCGCTGTGCTGTAAGGGTGCAGCGGGTACCAACCAAAGGGGTTCTGGTTTTGAGGCCGTACGGCGGGCATCAGTCAGGTTGGTAGCCCACTGCCGTCCAGCGCATCTGCAGACACGTCGTCGACCTGGAATCCCATTGACTGGAGTAGATCTTCAGTGATCTGTCCGCTGAGCCCCGATAACCAGCGAAGAGGTGTCTGAAGACACTGGGAAAACTGTTCTTCAGTAGGAGACTCTCCTCTTGGAGGAGCACACTTAACCACTGACTGCGGACTTACGCCTGCCCAAAAGGAAGCGCATGGAGATGATGTCACCTTGGCCTAGTCAAATATTCAAATGTGTGTGAAATCTTATGGGACTCAACTGCTATCGGCCTAGTCACACTCCATCATGCATCCATGTAAAACTGCATCGGTATGCGTACAGTGAACACGGCGACGGACTGTAGACCTAGTAACTGCAGAGTGTAGTTGGCCATATCTCGCTGTCGAGCCCAGTTTAGCATTGGTTAACCATCGACATCATACGCTCTCTGGAACTTAAAGTGGCAAACTGAGTCTGTTTCATTAACCTGGTAATGTTAGTGCCATGCAGCTTGCTGTCCCTGTTTTTGCTAGTGGTGCCTGGAACTAGCATTAACGCGCAGTCCCACTCGGCTCTTTTAGGAACTAGTAATATTAACTGAAGCAAAAGATGAAGTACTAGAATAATTGTAGTATAAGTGTTATGAAATAGTACGTTAAGCTCGCATGTTTCCCAACATTTTAATCGGACACCAGCTGTTAGGATCATGCTCTCGGTCTACATTCATTGCGCAAGAAAGACCTGAATTCATTCACTTGGATAAGCTGGTGAAAGACGGGACACGCTCCATCTTCTGCAGTAACAAAATTTCTATAATATATACCTAGTACCGGCTTATGCATTTTTCATTTATTACAAATGTAACGGATGAGAGAGATGCAGAAATACACAGCAATTTGCTTGTAGTAATGATAGTACTGGTTATGTAAATTTTTGTTGGACCTGGGAAGCGGAAGATTCATGATGCGAACTCAGACGAAATTCATGCCCCTGTTTTTGTGCTGTTAGCTCTACCTGCTGCAATAGATCTTTATTAGTGTCTGATTACTGTTAATCCAGTTAGCCAGTATAGCGGAACGTGTAGCGCTCAATTTGCCAGACGGAAAAAACCTGCGTGCTAGGTCAGGCCAGAAATCTTTTACACAACTCTTACATAAATAATGGAACAAGTAGGTTCTAGAACACAGGATCTTTGTGAGGTAGTATCACCGATCGTTTGTTCTCCGCGACTGTTTGTTATTCCAGCGAAGGCAGCTGGAGTTGCAATACCGCACGCAGTTTATTACGTGTACCAGACGTCGAGGCCAGGACTTGAGGCAAAATACGAGGCATATCCTATCAGCTCCATTGCTCCTCTCAAATGGGTTGAGGACAAGAGACATGTGTACATTTTAGGTGAATAAATGTGTCCTGTGCTCTAGTGTTTGGTCCATACTGTCATAGCTTCTTCTAAGATGATAGTTCCATAGTTCACTCTGGTTAAAGGTCATTACTGATTTGCGGTCGCCACACCGCTGGTTACTATTTAGATAACTATTCGTCTTACCAACAGATTATTCAAATTTAAACAATGTCGTTGAGAGAGCCATTAAAGTGAGGCTTTCTATAACGCTTACTAGTAACGCTTACTTGCCCGTATGACTAATAGCTTGGTTTGAATTGCTCCCACAATTATTTATATACAAATAACGATTGAAAATCATTACGACGAATTATACTAAGAAGTAAAAAAAGCTGGCTTTTTCACCACATTTTTATAGGGACTTGTTCCGAAAATGTGGGAGTAAGCTTTCTGTGAATAGGTGTTCACAGCGGAATTCCCGTTACTTGTCGGGGCTGATCCTCTTCACTATGCGCGAACAGAAATTTAAGAAACAGCTATATCACTATATCACTATGACTAAACAAAATGTGATTTATAAAAAAAGATCGTGGTCAAATAGTCGCTAGTAAGTTTCTCGCTTACACCCGGGTTAATACGCCAGCATGGGCTGTCTCAGGCACGCCACGATAACTTTCGTATCTTTCCCCCGAGACTCTGCCACAAAGGAAAATTGCGCGGGCTGCCCCTCTTTCGAGAGGGTTGAAAGTAACGGGGTGGCGATGACTCATTGCACCCCGCAACCAAGAAATATTTCATGGCGCGGAGACACAGCCGTGCTTTCTCATCAGAGAAATAGCGGTCGATACTAGCGCTCCGTGCTTCTACAAAATGGCGTACTATTGCCAACACTTTCTACTAGTTTAGAACGTAATACAGTCAATGACTTATTCAAATAAGAGTCTCATATTTAGAAATCCTTTCGTCATCACTCCAACTGTTTAAGACCTGGAAGCTGTCTGAGACTGATGAGGTATAGAAATTATAACACCGGTGTTACATTCACGTGCGGTGTAACTGCTCTTGTTAATTTTGTACCAGATCAGAAAATGGGTTCGCTGATGACATTGTAATTCTGTCAGAGACAGCAAAGAACTTGCAAGAGCAGTTGAACGGAATAGGCAGTGTCTTGAAAGGAGGCTACAAGATGAAAATCAACAAAAGCAAAACAAGGATAATGGAATGTAGTCGAATTAAGTCGGGTGATGCTGAGGGAATTAGATTAGGAAATGAGACACTTAAACCAGTAAAGGAGTTTTGCTATTTGGGGAGCAAAATAACTGATGATGGTCGAAGTAGAGAGGATATAAAATGCAGACTGGCAATGGCAAGGAAAGCGTTTCTGAAGAAAAGAAATTTGTTAACATCGGGTATAGATTTAAGTGTCAGGAAGTCGTTTCTGAAAGTATATGTATGGAGTGTAGCCATGTATGGAAGTAAACATGGACGATAAATAGTTTGGACAAGGAGAGAATAGAAGCTTTCGAAATGTGGTGCTACAGAAGAATGCTGAAGATTAGATGGGTAGATCACATAACTAATTAGGAGGTACTGAATAGGATTGGGGAGAAGAGAAGTTTGTGGCACAACTTGACTAGAAGGAGGGATCGGTTGGTAGGACATGTTCTGAGGCTTCAAGGGATCATAAATTTAGTATTGGAGGGCAGCATGGAGGGTAAAAATCGTAGAGGGAGACCAAGAGATGAATACACTAAACAGATTCTGAAGGATGTAGGTTGCAGTAGGTACTGTGAGATGAAGAAGCTTGCACAGGACAGAGTAGCGTGGAGAGCTGCATCAAATCAGTCTCAGGACTGAAGACCACAACAACAACAACAACAGAAAATGGGAGTTGCAATAGTTACAAAACCAGTCCCAACAGTGCCGCCATGGATGTGTGAAATTTTCGAAATATGCAGACAGAAGTAAAGAATTTTCCTGTCTTTCCTACCATGTAATGACTTGTAGCTTTAAAGTACGAATTTTCGCATTGCATTAATTTGGTTATTTTCGCTGTGAGAGTAGCGTCGATCTCTATGTACCCATAAATATGTTTTCCCTTCACAATATTTTGAGAACTTACCTTTAACGAAGTATTTATATGTGATTTAACGTAGCCTGCCGGAAAAAAGTCAGTTTTTATTGAAAAGTTTGTCATGCACACCTGAATCGTAAGAATTATTCCCTATCTACGACTGTATGTTGTGAACTGGAGCTGCATCTTCACTTTTGATAAGTTTTCTCGTCATAGAAGGTCAATGTTTTCTATATTACGCTTCCACAATTCAACAAACAACCGTAGGAGACTCTTGAATTGTCATTTTCACGATTTCACAACGGCGACACAATTTTGTTTATCGCCATCTTCTGAAGACAGCGCCTTGTAGTCGTAAGCACGATCCTCTATTCGCGGTAGCTTGTTTGAAATCCTGGTCCACGGGGAACCCCACGACACTTTTTATGTTGATCAGGAAGTTGTTTTTCTGAATCTCTCTCTCTTTCCCTTCGCTCTGGCACCTTATTGGACTGTCTTAAGTAGAAATCAGGTGGAATCACATAGACCCCTGCAAACATAGTCAACTGGAATAAATAGCTTTTGGGTAAAGTAAATGCCATATTATTATAAGAGGAGCCAATATTTCGACCGACTGGGAACGTTTACCGCGGTGAAGACCACCTCAAGTCGGCCGAAACGCCATTTCGTCCACGCAAGTACTTGTGACCAATTTTTTCCGAAGCTACATATCCATTACCTGGACTCCGATAAGGTTTCGACTTTGCCGTTCATTCATTGTCTCATATACTCGAAATAAATATGGTCTCCACAAAATTTTTCTTTTGTATTTATGTGGTTGCTTGAAGACAGTTTCTCTCACGCTGAGGCATCTCACACGTATATTTCAGTGACTACAACTGAAAACTGCCGTTTCACTTATGTGACTTTTCTCGCCGGTGCCCGACATGTAAAAATATAAAAGCTTCTATTGCAGTGTGTTCTGGAAGGCAGGTGGAGGTTCACATCCTCCACAGCCCTTCCTTGCGTACATGCCTGTCCACGACACATGTTATTTGCTTCTGCCGACCGTCTTAACAAGTTACATTTGTTGGCATCCGTTGGTGTCTGTTAATTTTCGTCCCAGTGTACTGGTTTACAATATTTCATCGATACGCTGTGGCAACCCTGCATATGATTTGTTGTTGAAATAGTTTTCACCCGCTTTTCTTTCTTTCGGGCACTTCCGAGTCGCACGAGAACCAGAAAGTGTCTTGTGACACAAGCAGCGACGTTGATCGTGCTGGACAGTTACATTAAAACTGGCGGCTTTGGAAGTTACGTAGCTGAGGGTGAGAGATTAACATAATTGTAATGAAATTTCTTACGAGTTCCTATAAGTCATATTGAATTATTCCGAGTAATTAATTCCAAACGAGTGGTAGATCGTTGGTTATTGCCGAAAGAATATCAAAGGGAGATTGCACTGTTTCCTTAAATGGATAAAGGGACTGGCTAATGAAATAAGTGGCTCGCAGGGTTTGTAACCGCCATGATCCCCGGATTCCCCTAACTTTCCTTCCTCTACCCTCTTTGCAGCCTTTGTTAATTGGCATGTTTCAACAATCGATCAGAGAAATGTCACTCACAGCATCTTTTCCGCGCACGGAAGAGAGAACTCTTGAACCACGGAAGTACACGAGAAGTGGTGCTGGTTCTGAGAGCATTTCTCTATTTGTTTCCAGAAGAGTTGAATGCTTCTCGGATTCTCTTATCCCATGAAAATAATATAGCGGCAGTTCTTCTTGGTGCAACTTTTCAGTGATAAACACACGAAATCGCACATTATTTGGAACCTTAGAACCTTGGTCAACCTCGAGCATTACTTAGGGAAACTAATTAGTACGAATTGTATTCCTCTTAAAAAAGGAACTGCGCTTAGACGAAAAGCTTCTGTTCTATAAGTCTGTCAAAAATATGGAATTTAAAGCTGATCATTAGTTACCTGCAGTAATAATAGATCTGTAAAACTGTCGTGTCTATCTGTATAACAACACTTCTCCAAAACTACTAGACGAATTTTTATGCTGTTTTTGCAGGTAACTTGAACATAGCTTGGGGCACCGTACAGGCATTATTTCATCAAAATCGGATCGCGTAAAAAATATTGATGCCGTTAGTGGAGGTTTGCTAAGAGAGATTAACTAAGCTGTGTATGAACTTATTTTATTAATTAAAATAACTGGCCTTCTTTACAACGGCTGACTTTTCACATGCAACAAAAGCAATACAAAGAATCCTACTACTGCAAAGAAGACAAAGATAAACAGCTGCTCTCACATAAATAAACTCTATACTCTAGTGGTCAGAATGTGAGCATAAACAAGAACTGCAAACACACGCAAATGCAATTATGCAAAACCTTTTCAACAAACATATTGTGATTTATAGTTTTAGATAAAACTGTCGTATTGTCTGTTTCTCTGTTTGAACACGCTTATCTCCAAAAATACTAGACGAGTTTTCATGGGGTATTCACAGATAAGTTGAGAATAGCTTGGGGGACTATAGGCTTTATTCAGTCAAAATCGGATCGCTAAGAAAACGATGATTGAAAGTTTTATCCATATTTCCATATTAACATTGTATATGCGAAAGTAACTCCTCCTGTTACGTTTTCACGACTAATCCGATGTACCGATTTCGATGAAATTTGCTATGGATATAGCTTGAACCCTTAGGAAGAGCATAGGCTACTTTAGAAAGTGTGTAGTACAGGGTACATATTGATTTGAAGTATATTATACGAAGTAGCGGTAAATATTTACTCTCTGAGAAAGCTAATTACTCTTTGGCTTTTGATCTTTATCATATCTGTGAAAATGATTTTGTTGGTTGATATGTGCTGCGTGATACGATTCAAAGTAGTGAGTACAATACTTACGCAACCTTCAGTGTGTTTGATCCGCACTTCCACACGGTTTGTTGCATAATGTAACTGTTGTATAATGTACAGCTAATTCAGTAGCGCGATGTATAGACGCACCGCCCTCTGAACGTACTGCTCAGCGGCGACGGTGGACATGCCGATGCATCGTGCGTTTGGACAGCTTGCGAGCGGAGAGAGCGGGCCGCACATCACGAGCTACGCTTACCGCGACGAGCAGACACATGAGGGCAGCTGATGTTATTGCTTACTTAATCACCGTCACACGTCATTTTCATGGAGTTTTCGCAGGTAACTTCAGAATAGCTTGAGGCAACGTATAGGCTTAATTTCACCAAAGCAGGATCACAGAAACAAATGAGATCGTGATTTAAAGGTTAATTAAAAACTGCTGTGTCTATCTGTTCGTCTGCCTGTAGACGCTAACCTCCAATACTACAGAAAGAATTTTCATAGTGCGTCCACAGGTAAACTGAACGTATATTGGCGCAAGGTATAGACTTTATTGCATCAAAATCGGAACACGGAAAAAGATATATAGTAATTAAATGTTTTATTTAAAATTGTTTGCTCAGCGTAGTAGTTCGGATGTTTAACAGTACAGAACACCAAAGAAAAACTCAAAAATGGCTCTGATCACTATGGGACTTCACATCTATGGTCATCAGTCAAAGAAAAACTCCGAAGTTTATGTCAGTGACAGAAGTAAGCGCTGCTGCGTTATCTTTACGAATGCAAACAAACGGTGAATTTACTTGGCTAGCACGTACAGATTTACTGATTTCCCTTTGTGTATTAAAAAGTTAACGACATCGCTTTTCCTCTTTCGATAGGTTTTATTTATATTCGTTGCCAGGAAAAACGAATTAACATTTCTATTGATTTCGGTGTCTGCTCATTACATTATGATTTCGTTTTGTGTACGAATAAAAATTCCTAGAAAACTGTCGAGTCTTTCTGAATATACCAGTACTCGCTCTTTGGAAACTCCTTCCGAAAGCGAGTCATAACGTAACTCTGATTGAGAATCATGCTATATCTCGCTCCTCACAAACCTACTTCTCTCCAACGTAATACCATAGAAGCGGAAATTTTGGTGGGAATTGGTGCAGGTGAGCGAGCTTTTATAACCCGAGCCCCGTTTGTTACTAACAATTTAGCACTTCGCTTTAAACGTGTACGATTGCTGATGAGCTAATGTTATGCCATAACCATAAAGAAAGCATAAGGCCACGTACTGCGTGTTGCGGGCGTGTCAGTCGCTTTCTCCAACGGCCAGCTCTGCATGGCTCTCTCCCGTGTTAGTCAAGCAAGCAAGCTGTTCATTCATGTCCCCGATCCTGCTACGTACTTCAAATATTGTGTACAAAGAAGCTTTATAAGTAAAAAATAAATTCCACTTAAACGAAATTATGGGAACAACTATCAAAAAATGCCTGGGCAACGCCGGATGTCTCAGGTAGTACACTATCACATGTTATTGTGTCTCAACGGGGTGAAAGAGTATGCAATTTTTGTGAAAAAATATGCACTTTTCCCAGTCACCATGACATAGTATTTGCATCCTGTTAAAAGTATTTTAAAGGAGTAAAAGTAACATGATATGGCTCTGAGCACTATGGGACTTAACTGCTGAGGTCATCAGTCCCCTAGAACTTAGAACTACTTAAACCTAACTAACCTAATAACATCACACACATTAATGCCCGAGGCAGGATTCGAACCTGCGACCGTAGCGGTCGCGCGGTTCCAGACTGTAGCGCCTAGAACCGCTCGGTCACTCCGGCCGGCGTAACATGATATGAACTATGTTGTTTTTGTACAGCTGATCAACTGAACGCATTCGGTTGCAAGCTTACGAAAGTGTCTGTCCTACACATAAAATAACAGTTTGTACATGGAGGCGTTTTCACCGGAGTGATGCATGATTTTTTTTTTTTAATGTATTGCCGGCCTGGCTACGTCTCATTTGTAACTCTTCTTGGCAACAAAAGTGTTTTCCATGTGTAATAAAGGAAAGTTTGTTTTCTGGGGACGTACTCGTCGACATCTCTCACCACATTTACGACTGGCTAAAAAAAGTGGAGTATTCCACTCGACTCTGGATGTGTGGTTACCTCTTGAGTTTCAAGCCAAGAACAGCATTAAATAATGATTGCTTGCAGTGAGCTGTAATTGAGCTGCAGCTATTACAATACTTCTTTATTAACGCTGCTCTTCCGTTAACACCTTCCACAGAGTACTGATACAATTTCTGACGTGCGAAACACATGTCGAATTACATTAATACCGTATAACAACGAGTTACACTTCATGAAACGCTAGAGCTCAATATTAATTCCAGCCAGCGACGAGCTGTGTGATTAGATACGAGTTTCTTACGACGAATTATCCCCTTCTTGTCCAAAAAACAAACGAGTATTGTTTTCGTGTTAGTTCTCGCCTGTTTTGCTTTTTCAGTCGTGCCGATGAAGCGCTCTTCCGCTGGCTCGATTGTTGTTTAGTTCCTGCATCACATCCGTAACAGCACGTCTCTTCACCTCTTTTCTAACAAAAGCTTGCTGTTAGTACATTGTTCTGTCATGTTTTCACAACGAGCATCTGACCTCATACTTCTGCACGGATGAAGTTTGGTCAACTGATGCAGAGGTAACAAGCGGAAAAACCCACCACTCCCTCATATCCTGCTGCCGGAAAGGACATCTAGTTACCTTAGGATCCACCGTTGTACGTATTAATATTGCGAGTTGTAAAACAAACACAAGGACTACTCCTGAGAGCCAAATTTCATTCTTACTATGCATGCTTCACCAGTTTATGTCGCTAGTGCACGCTAGTGTGGTAGCACTCGATAAGAGAGAAGCAGTTTCTGATTTTAACGATTCTATGAAACTGTGATCATTGTATTTGTCCGGAAAGGAAAGGTGAGATTGTACATACTGTGAACACTGGACTGTGATTCGTCCGCCAGATGGGGAGTAAGTCAGAAGGGAAATAGCCTATGTGCTGGCACCGGCTGGAAACGAGACTTCGCTTCATTCATATTATTATCAATAGCTATGCCATCGAAGAACACGTAAGAGCTATCCACCAGACGTTAATACATCCTTGACACACCATGTTGAAGGAAGGATGTGGGTGTCAGCATTCAGTACGTCCCACAATCACCCATAAAAATCGACTGCATTACATCGTCAGCGTAAGAACGAATAACGTCCATTGGCAGGTCATACATTCGATGCTAGCTATGGCAAGACACTTGAAAATGTGCGCTTATGTTCCAAAAGTAACGATTTTTTAGAATAATGCTATTGTAAACCCTTTAATCAAAGTGCGAGGAGAAGTGCAACAGATAACTCATTAATCTAAGAAGAGTTACACGTGCTCTACGAAACACCTTGTTTGCAGTCTGGAGTAGTGGTAACTACAAAACTACGGTTTAGTTTCATTGTTATAGCAGCAGCTAATACTAGCTAATAGCCTACGTGTAGCCTGCAGGCAGTTGTGCTGCCTCGAGGTTTGCTCAATTGCGTAATAGCCTGAGTTATTTGTAATATGTTAATATATGTAACAGCGGACGGAATAAACAGAAAAGTAAAATTTTCATTGTGTTCGTTTGGTAAACTAATTTTCAAAACTAAGCTTCTGATGTGTTTGTAAATTAAACTTTCCAGTTGGCGTGTATTACCAAATTTTTGACATGGTATTTAAATACGAAAAGCAATCAAAAACTGAGTTTGTTCCGTGCACAAAGTTTGATACATATTGGAATTTACCTGGATCGATAGAAAAACAGACAAATGGAGCCAAGGACAAACTGGTGTCAGGTCGTCGGAGAACGGAAAACTAAGACACTGCCAGTCTTCTCGGCAACTGACGTCAAGTATTCGGTGGTACGTGCGAGGACAAGACCTCCCATTTCAGGTAGCGGATCTGCTCGTCTCAAAATTTGTGCTACAAAAGTTGTCTCTAATCTGAAAAACAAGAGAAAAACATGACAAAATGTAACAAAGAAACGTATTGCAGCTTCTACATAAGACATTTATTATATGTATAAAAAGAAACCTGTATTACAGGCCACTGAAGATGCTTCATAAATAAAAGAAGCGAAACGAGTATGAGAAAAAAACAAACTGCCTTTCATTTAGTTGCATAGACGGAACACACCTTCATAAATGCCTGATATTTTTGAAATTTTGATCTACGCTGAAGAACAAAATGTGACTAATGTGTCGTTTTGCAGCGTATCGTCCATGTGCATGGCGCTACCTAAGTGAAATGAGTACAATTCTGCATGTGTGCTCTGTTCTTGCCATACAGTGTTTTGCATCAGTTGACCAAACTTTATATGTGCAGAAGTATGGGGTCAGATGCTTGTTGTGCAGACATGACAGAACAATGAGCTGTTTAAAGACTGTGTTGCCCTTGAAAATGGCTGAAACGTCGAGATTGCAGTAGTTGATTTTATACGTACGTAATTTTTGCAGTCAGAGGCACCGATGATATCTTTCGAAAAGTTCTCGGGTGTGTTCAGTTTCTTTTTATTTTCGAGAAACCCTCCATTCCTTGAAGTTATCGGTTGTACCCATCATAGGAACAGGTTGGAGGCGGTTGTACCCATCATAGGAACAGGTTGGAGGACGTAACGAAAATGAAATGCAGATGTCTGTGATATGTAATTAGCGAATAAATGTTATATCGACCTAGAATGTCATTTCCTGTATACCAAGAGATATTAATGATCTAGTCGACGCGCTATTGGAAGTTATGTTAGAAAACATGTTGGAGCAACATGGATTCTTATACATGAAGACTACAATACATTGAAAAGTCTTGAGTAGGTCTTTAGCCAGCAGAGAATGTTGGATACCTGTGATGATACAGGACGAAAATATTTAGACGAAACGTAGGAAGATTACTTGCAAGAAGACCTTACGAACTGGCCCTCTTCGTTTTGCTTCATACAAGATTTGATGTTCAGTTACTGTACATCGGTTTCGTAAAGGAGCACAACACGATTCTCAGAAAAAAATAGAAAAACACCTTTGAAGATCAGAAGATTTCCGAGCACTTTTAACTACACAACCACACTTTTTGAAAGAACTGGTGGTAACTGAGTGCGCAACATCAGAGTCTTGTATGTGAGATGTCCTTGGTTCGAATTCACTAGTTCCAAATATTATTTTTACTATTATTTCAGTTCTATTTCTATTATCTGGTTAACTTCATTAACAATTATTAAACAATAACTTTCAATAAAACCAACATATTTTTATTTTTAATCACTACTTGCATGAAAATAAATTAAAATTTAATGTTAAATGAAAAAAGTATATACGTCGATAAATTTAATGTTAAATGAAAAAATATTCGCAGTTTCATGTGATAATTAATAATCAGTTTAGTTATATTAAAAAATTATGATTCAGTATTTGTTAATTAACATATAGAATTTTTAAGTAAAAGTAAAAAAGTTTCTACCAGCAAGAACCGAAACAAGGACCACAACAACACAATTTCAATCGATGTGAGCGGAACCATTGTAGGATAATTTTGTTGTCCGTCTTTCTTGTCCGTCTGTCTTTCTGGTCGTCTCTTAAAAACCCTTTTTTTATATTAACATACTCACTCATCAAAACGTGTAGGTTACTTCCCGTTGGCCTAGAGTCATGAAATTTGGTAATAAGCAATGTTTCACAGGACAATTTAAGGAAAAAATTCGGAAACTGTAAATTTGTAACTATATAACGAGCAAAAATAGTTTGTCATGTGTTATCCGACTCTTGTCTGTTCGTCCGTCTATTAAGACACCTTTTTCTCAGGAACGGGGAGAGGTATCAAGTTGAAATTTATGTCACATGTTAAGGTCTATAGCCCATGGTAGTGTAATAAATGTAAGCTTCTAAATCAATGAAACCATTTATGACATATTTGCGTACTCGCAAACTCTCTCATCAAAACCTACGGGGTTCTTCCCTCTGCCGTAGATTACTGAAGTTTGGCAAGAAGCAAGGTTTGAGCAGAACAGACAAAGAAATAAAATCAACAAATTGTACGTCTGTAACTATACCACGCAAAAACACTTTTTTTTGCGCGGGATTAGCCGAGCGGTCTGGGGCGCTGCAGTCATGGACTGTGCGGCTGGTCCTGGCGGAGGTTCGAGTCCCCCCTCGGGCATGGGTGTGTGTTTTTGTCCTTAGGATACTTTAGGTTAAGTAGTGTGTAAGCTTAAGGACTGAAGACCTTAGCAGTTAAGTCCCATAAGACTTCCCACACATTTGAACATTTTTTTGTTATTTTTTTAGTCCGAACTCAAATTTGAAATTAAAACGTTCTCGAAAATCTTGGACGGCCCCTCCCGCCGGAGATTCGAGTCCTCCCTCGGGCAGGGGTGTGTGTGTTGTTGTTAGCATAAGTTAGTGTAAGTAGTGTGTAAGTCTAGGGACCGATGACCTAAGCAGTTTGGTCCCTTAGGGATTCACACACATTTGAACATTTTGAAAATCTTGGAATCCCTGGGGACCGATATCTTGCCAGTGCCAATGTCGATAACAGACAAATTTGGTACAGATTCTCGATCCTCGGAATGGATGAGCTGTCTATATACAAAATTAAGCACTTGGCCATTTTTTATTTTTATTTATTTCTTTTTGAGAAATTGGTTGGTTGATTTGTGGGAGGGAGCCAAACAGCAAGGTCATCGGATTAGGGAAGGATGGGAAAGGAAGTTGGCCTTGCCCTTTCAAAGGGACCATCCCGGCATTTGCCTGAAGCGATTTAGGGCAATCACGGAAAACCTAAATCAAGATGGCCGCTTGCGGGTTTGAGCCGTCGTCCCTCGAATACGAGTCCAGTGTGCTAATCACTGCACCATCTCGCTCGGTTTTTGAGAAATGCGTAGTACTATTTTACGAAATTGATGTTCAAATCCTATGTGCGTGGAGAAAATCGAAGAGCGTCCCTTCGTTAGCTCGAGTGTGTGGGATGCGGCATGCTCACGCGGCGAATCCAGATGAGAGACGACGGGCGAACCGCCGGCCGGGTAGAATCGGCGCGTGCATTAATGAGGGCGGGCGCCGGCAGGTGACGTTCCCACGGCCCTCGCCGGACGCTGCGCTCCGCGTGGCGGCCAGCCAGATAGCAGCGTGGTTTGATTACGCCCGCGGGCCGCGGCTGTGGCTGAGCCGTAGAGGAAACCTGCCCACCCCACCCCGCCGTGCCCCGCCACCTGTCCCAGCCGGGCGGGAAAGTTCGCGCTCCCACAGATAGCGCTTCGCCGTATTCGGCTCCCATCGCTTGACCTGGAGCCAGCAGCCGCAAAAACCTCGCCGCGTCCCCATTTGGAGATCCCCGTACAATTCACTGGAGGATGATTACTCCGCAATAACGAAGAACGCGACAGAAAAATACTCACAAGGGGAGGCCACGACGTTGGGACCACGGATTTACTTCAAACTTTGTACACCTTTAACAGGCCATTAAAACAACATGATGTGCAAGTAGCAAGGAGCACTACTCTGGCAATTCCGACAAAATCGCAAGAGAAGTTTACGCCTCTATTGCACTGGCCAATAAAAAGAAAATTTTTGAATGTTTCCTGCACTTCATGAGTCAATTCTTACTAATTTTTGGTAAAAAATTACGAATGTGACAATGAAAAATTTTCCTTACGTCTACTTCCTGTGATACGCACTAGGTGGAAGTATTTGATATTAATGGATTAAGAGAAATATTAACGGATTAAGAGAAAAAGATACATTTTAATTACATATGCTAACAACATAGAAAGTGCATTTGAATTTTTTAGCCGGCCAGAGTGGTCGAGCGGTTCTAGGCGCTACAGTCTGGAACCGCGCGACCGTTACGGTCGCAGGTTCGAATCCTGCCTCGGGTATCGATGTGTGTGATGTCCTTAGGTCATTTAGGTTTAAGTAGTTCTAAGTTCTAGGGGACTGATGACCTCAGAAGTTACGTCCCGTAGTGCTCACAGCCATTTGAACCATTTTTTAATTTTTTAAAATGATAATTGCATTTTAGGTGTTCTAAACTGCTGGAAGAATACCTCGCAGATGGTTGGGTCTGAAGAGAACCATGTGGTGGGTGCATGAGATCGTCATATTTAGCTTGCCTCTTGCAACCGAGTTCCGGAGCATCCCCACACAAAGACCAACAGTAATCCACAAGCATTGCTTCATTCCAGTGGCCCTGATATCTTTACTCCATGACAGAAATGTCCTGATGGAATCTTTCTCCATGTTCATCACTGACAGCTCCACAAGTGGGAGGGAAAAAGTCTAGGTGGAAGTGGAGAAAATGGATTTTAAGGGACATGCTGCATCGAAGGTCACGATATTTTTGCAGGAGCGTAGTTATCATCTCTTTTGTTGCCTAAAAATCCACGAACAACTCCCTTGAAGGCTTCCCAAACTTCCTTTTCTTTCCCACCAAAACTTGGTCAAATGCAGGATCCTTTACAAGTTCTCGAATTTGTGGCCCGATAAAAATATCTTCCTTCACTTTTGCATCACTAAATTTCGGAAATTTCTCTCTTACGTACTTAAAGGCCCGTCCTTCTTAGTTCATACCTTTGACAAAATTCTTCTTAAAACCCAGCTTGATATGCAGGGGTGGAAGAAGAACATCTATGGGGGTCTACGATAGGCTCGGCAACTACATTTTACTCGCTAAGGTTAAGATTTCTTGTACGCCAGTCTGATTTAATATAATGCGATTTCCTACCCCTACTGTCCTACAAACATAAGAAGCAGCAGTGTTGTGTGTACCCCAGCTGCGTTCCTAAGAGCATGGCAATGACTTACATAACCACAGATTTTCCATTTGTCTTCATGATATTTGATTGAGTCCAAGAGGGCTGTCATATTTCCATATGTCTCCTTGAAGTGTACTGCATCACCATCGGAAATGGAAGGAAGACGGTTGCCATTGTGAAGTAACACAGCTTCCAGACTAAGCTTGGAGGAGTTTATGAATAGCCTCCATTTAATTGGATCATGTTTCAGATTCAAAGATTCCACAAGCTATTAATGTCGCAGCAAACAACAAGATTATTTTTCTTCGCCAAAAAGGGCAGCAGTTCCATGTGAAGTTGTCTGTACTATGAGACTGTGACATCACTTACGAGAAGATTCCATTGCTGTAGTCGAGACGCAAGAATTTCGGCTTTCTCCTTTGACACGTCAAGGTCTCTGATGAGACTCAGACTGTGCGGTTATCATCTTCTTCCTCAAAATCAGGGTCACGGGATGTGGAAGACTTGTTTGGTTCTTTTTGAGTCACACTGTCTTCATTTTCTACTTCAAAGACTCAATTTTCGGGTGGAGTAGGATCTTGTAAACTACGGTATTTGAACGCGGAATCGGTCCATAAGCAGATCAAAGATTCGGGTACTTAACTCTTCTTCTTTTCTTCATTGACAATTCTGCCTTTGTAGGTGGAGTCAATCAGAAATATCACTCACCTGTATGGTTTGTAGGCTCCCGCCAAACCATAGGCACAGCAAAAGCCATAGATCATTCCCTATTTTTCAGCCATTCTCGCAATGTAACAGAACAAGCGTTGCAACATGTATGTGGGGCCCAAAACTTATCCTGGTCCCCTACTTTCATACCGAGATAAACCTGATAGGCAGTTTTCACAAGAGGCGTCAGATTGCTTTTATGTGAGGGAAATGTTATTTCACCACAAATGTAAGAAAAATTATTCGCCTTATTAACACATTTTCGTGTCGTTTTTACGAATTTTACAGCACAAAATCACTCTCAAATCAGAAGTTCTCCTTTAATTTCAGTAGAAACTATACGAAATCCACAGTCACAGCAACAGTATCTATATGACTTACAAACAGCTTAAGAGCATTTGTGTTTTGTTGTTGGACAGGTGTGCCAACTCCGAAAAAAAAATTCCCCCAAACTGAATATGTTGACTACAAAAGTGAAATGTCACTTTATATCCAAAGCAAGAGCTAATCTGTCATTTTTATGGTGATTTTTTTAATTCAGCAGATGGAAATACATGGGAATTAAGTATTTTTGAGCCCGAAAAATTTTCCATTGTTCGTCTGTATTATGCAAGTGACGTACCTGTGCACAGGCACCAGAAGTTACAGTTCATGGTGGTCTAGTACATTACCCCGAGCTCACATATTGCCCCAACACCGCTGACAGACGTCCCAGCGCCCTTTCTCTACATGAGCCATTCCTTTCTTGAATATAGCTACATCAGGACCGTGCTTTTATCTCCACGTCTACCGACGGCCAAGATAGCGTATGCTTCGCTGCAATCGCGGCTTCCACCGAATATGATTGAAGAAAAACATCTCCTCGTTAGGTGGAATGCCGTCTGGCGGGCAGTGCGCTCCCCTACTCTTGCGTCGGACGTCCAGTCCATCCGGTATGTAAAAATTAATGGGAAGCAGGTCTGCCAGTCGGGTCTCCCCGGATCCACCTGGCACCATCACCATTATGTACCCCGTGTGGCGTGAAAGACGACGGTGGCTATCGACTTGTGTGCTGCGAGTCGAGTAATGTTTGGCTTTTGGTCTGCCAGATGCTGGCGTTCATCACACGCACGATTCCTGACAGCATCACCCTTCCTCCAACGGGAAGGATTTTTTCGATGGTTCTTGCACCAGACTCCAACAATTTTGGGATTTCTGTCTTTACCGAAGAAGCGGCCTTTGCCAGAACTGGCATCATCAATGTACCGGGTAATCAAAAAGTCAGTATAAATTTGAAAACTTAATAAACCACGGAATAATGTAGATAGAGAGGTAAAAATTGACACACATGCTTGGAATGACATGGGGTTTTATTAGAGCAAAAAAAAAAAAAAAAAAAAAAAAACAAAGTATTGCTAGACGCGCGAAAGATCTCTTGCGCGCGTCGTTTGGTGATGATCGTGTGCTCAGCCGCCACTTTCGTCATGCTTGGCCTCCCACGTCCCCAAACCTCAGTCCTTGCGATTACTGGGTTTGGGGTTACCTGATGTCGCAAATGTATCGTGATCGACCGACATCTCTAGGGATGCTGAAAGACAACATCCGACGCCAATACCTCACCATAACTCCGGACATGCTTTACAGTGCTGTTCACAACATTATTCCTCGACTATAGCTATTGTTGAGGAATGATGGTGGACATATTGAGCATTTCCTGTATAGAACGTCATCTTCGCTTTGTCTTACTTTGTTACGCTAATTATTGCTATTCTGATCAGATGAAGCGCCATCTGTCGGACATTTTTTGAACTTTTGTATTTTTTTTGGTTCTAATAAAATCCCATGTCATTCCAAGCGTGTGTGTCAATTTGTACCTCTCTATCTACATTATTCCGTGATTTATTCAGTTTTCAAATTTATTCTGACTTTTTGACCACCCGGTACATACCCGAGGACGGTCTGTTGTTTGACAGATACTAGTAGCATTGCAAGATCACGGGTTTCGATAGTGAAATAAATAGCCCAATAGTTCCCATCAGGTGTGACATCGTGCTGGGGAGGCAGCCTGCGGTCGCCCGACCCGTTTACTGGAAAGTAGCGCGACCGCCACGTGCTCGCGCGCGGTGCTACACAAACACGGCGGGGCTGCGTGTTCCCACGGCGCAGCGCCCGTTCGACTCCGCGTGGTTTCTCCAGCACAGCCGAGACCGTGGCGGGGCGTGCCGCCTTCGTGCTGCCTGCGTCTGCTGCCGCTGCCGCCTCGAGAATACTGGCCGCTTCTGCGGAAGACGTTCGCTGCGCCCATTCCTCCCTTCGCAGAAGCTGCGCGTTTCTTTCTCGTTTCCCGCATTTCATCGAGTTTCGCTGAATTTTGCCCGTCCGTCAAACGGCTTGCCTCTTTTTTCCTCGAGTGAAGCTCTTCCCTTAATTAGATCCGCTACAAGCAAGCAGCGTGGAAAGTACCGGTCTTCCGGCAAGATGTTTTCAACTTGCAAAAACTCAGAGACAGGAACCAGTATGCATGATCTTCTCCCTGACGCACGTCCTCTGCACGTCCTCCGCACAACCGAGATAGCGCAGTCGTAAGCCGCTGGATCCGTAATTGACCGGATGGGGGCTCAAACCACGGTCTAGCCATCAAGATTTGAGTTTTTTCGTGATCTCCCCATATCGCCTAATGCTAATGCGAATGCTGAGATGATTCCTTTTACAGGACACGGCTCATATTCTTCATTGATTCCATCGTCGTCCTTTGTTGACGAATGGTTCAAATGGTTCAAATGGCTCTGAGCACATGGGACTTAACTTCTGAGGTCATCAGTTCCCTAGAACTTAAATCTAACTAACCTAAAGGACATCACACACATCCATGCCCGAGGCAGGATTCGAACCTGCGACCGTAGCAGCAGCGCGGTTCCAGACTGAAGCGCCTAGAACCGCTCGGTCACTCCGGACGGCTGTTAACGAATGTCTTCAGCATCTAAAAAGATACAGGGCACACCATTATTTCTTTTTACTTCATCCATATCTTTCAGTACTTGCCGTATTATCTTCAGCATGGCCGGCCGGAGTGGCCGAGCGGTTCTAGGCGCTGGAACCGCGCGACCGCTACGATCGCAGGTTCGAATCCTGCCTCGGGCATGGATGCGTGTGATGTCTTTAGGTTAGTTAGGTTTAAGTAGTTCTAAGATCTAGGGGACTGATGACCTCAGATGTTAAGTCCCATAGTGCTCAGAGCCATTTGAACCATCTTCAGCGTGCAACTACTTAACAATTTCCGATACACGAGTATCTCTGAATCATTAATAATTCGTTTCAAATTGTAGCATTGTCAATTATACAACTGGAAACGTCGAGTGATATCACTTTTTATCCAGAAAGACATTGTCAGTCGTAGTTTTTCTGTAATTCTTACTTTTGCTCATGCAATTTCGTTGTTCTTACGTTGTAACAACTCTTTAGTGGTAGTAGGAGGAGATAAGTGTTTAACGTCTCGGCGACAGCGAGGTAGTTAGAGACGGAGCACAAGCTGGGATTAGGAAAGGATGGAGAAGGACAGCGGCTGTGCCCTTTCGAAGGCATTTGCATTAGACGATTTAGGGCCATCACGTTAAACATAAATGAGGATTGCCGGACACAGTGTTGAACCATCGTCCTCCCGAATGCGAGTCCAGTGTGCTTACCGCTCGGTAATTTGTCAGTTTATACAGGCTGTCCTAGCAGAATTGGTCAATCAGTATTCAGGGATATTACAGGAACGATTATTCCAAGCAGAAAAAGGCTAGTAAACATGCGCTCTAAAATGCATACCTTAACTTAAAGAGATATGGGCAATTCATTCGTCTTCGATACTGCGAAAATAGATCTCTTTTAGTGCAAGCTCTTTGCTTTACATATTTTGCGAGAATGTAGTGTGGACCAAAAACAAGAAAAAGTTCTCTCTTAAACATGGGCTCTAAAATCCATACCTTAGGAGCTACGAGCACTTCTTCTTCTTTGCTAATGCGAACCACATCCCTCCTACCGAATAAGTGTTCATAGCTCTTAAAGTCTGCATTTTAGTGTGTATGTTTACTATACAATTTTTTCTTGTTTTGGTCCATACTGCCTCATCCCGAAATATGGAAGACAAAGAGCTTCCTATAGAAGAGGTTTCACAGTTTGTGAGATGAAATGTTGAGGTGTGAGCTTTAGATCTCATGTTTACTGCAGTCTTTTGCTTCGAATGATTGTTCTTGTATTATCCCTGAATATTGACCGTTCCTCTTGGGTACCCTGTATATGCACCGGAGTACGAAGCCAAAGCTGCCGAATTTCGTACTACAGTAGGACTTTCGTACAGCGTGATTTTGCTAAATGGGGTCATACTGCAGGAAAAGGACCCTGAGAAGGTAAGAATGAAGGAAGCTCATATGAGCATCTGACCGAAAATGGATTATAAGGGAGTTACACCCAATTGAAGGAGAGATAAAAATATAAAAGATCTTTGACTGTGACCCCAATATCAGCACCAGGCACGTTGCCCGCCAGTAAGGGCTAAGCCAGACGACCGTGTGGAACGTTCTCCACGGCAGTTGCTACTATCCAATATCACTTACAACGCGTGCAGCCTTTATTACCTACGGACGTGCCTCGGAGGCAACGGTTTTGTCGCAGGTTCCTCGCGCAAGCCGCCATGGTGCTGATATTTCTGTGATCCATCTTATTCACAGAAGAGTTTACCTTTACAAGAGACGGTATTGTCAACCATCACAAAATCCAACTGTGGGTTATGTAGAATCCTCATGGTATGGTGGCAGCGAACCATCAGCGCCGGTTCAGCCTTAATGTGTGATTATTGGCGGCCATTTCGTGGGGTCAAACATCCTTCCACTACGCTTCACAGGCGAGGCATATCTGTACTTCTTGCGGATAACGCTGAGTCCCCTGCTTGAAGACGTGTCTTCGGTGGTACGGAGGATAATATGATTACTACTAGATGGTGCACAAGCTCAGTGTTCTTTTGAGTGTGGAGCTAAAACACTACAACACTCAGAACAATCCTACTTGCCTGGTTTGTTCTCGTGTGTGCTTTCAATCATTGTGATCTACCCTGTGAAACATCTTTTATCTCTACTTTTAAGGTGGTGTAGCCACCTTGGAAAGCATTGCCAGCCATACGTCACTAGTACCTTCCTTGCTCCTTATCCTCTCAGCGATAGTTTCCAGCAGTTTGTCAAGCACTGCAAATGCAGGAATTACAAAAAAAAAAAAAAAAAAAAAAAAAAAAAAAAAAAAAAAAACTCATCAGTGGCATCACTTTTGAGAGTAAAGAGTGCAACTGTAAGAAAAAAGAAAAAAAGACGCACCACGAAGGAATTATCCGAATCGATAGATTCAGAGGTTCACATTCTGTCCAATTGGCGCCTTAGATCGTCAGAATCTCGAGCTGTTAAGAGGACCGTGCTCATACTGCTGCAAACGGTCTCTATGGGCAGAGAGATCCGGCGTCCTTGCCCGCCAATTCAGGATTTGGCAAGCACAAAGACTAGCAGTAGAAACTCACGCCGTGTGCGGGTGAGCATTATCTTGCTGAAATGTAAGCCCAGAATGGCTTGCTATGAAGGGCAAATCCCACTGCTGTCTGGGGCGTCTCCGTACACTCTTCGCTGGTCATCGGTGTTCATTTCAAAGCGGGACTCATCAGTGAAGATCATCCTACTCCAGTCAACGAGATTCCCCGGGCAGCGGTAGGATTCCAAGCTGCCTGTCGCCCGCCATACAGCCCGATGGTCTAGAGGCCATTTCTTCTCATAGCAGGACCCCTTTGGTTGTTTTCCGCGACACCACTGCAGCACAGCGGCATGTCGACGATATTCTACGCCGTGTTTTGCTTCCCTTCATGACAAGCTTACACTGCAGCAAGGTAATGCCTGCCCTCACATGGCAGTGTGCTTGCCAAACTCTATCTTGGCCAGCAAGGTCGCCGGATCTCTCCCCAATTGAGAACGTCTGGAGCATTATGAGCAGTGCTAGGGATTTTGACGATCTAACACGGCAATTGGACAGAATTTGGCGCTATATCCCTCAAGAGGACATTCAATAACTCTGTCAATCAATGCCAATCCGAATACCTTTTTGCATAATGACTTGGTTCGTTGGTTTGTTGATTGAGGGGAGGGGACGAAACAGCGGGGTCGTCTGTCCCATCTGGTTAGGGAAGGATGGGGAACGAAGTTGATCGTACCCTTTCAGAGGAACCATCCCGGCATTTGCCTTAAAGCCATAATGCGAGTCCAGTGTGCTAACCAATGCGCCACCTCGCTCGGTCGCATAATAGCCAGAGGTGGATCAAAGCGTTATTGAGTTGCTCAATTGGTGACGCTCTTTCTCTTGAATAAATCATCTGTTTTTTTCTGAAACTGTAATTATTTGTTTGTCTGTATATGCACCTCGCATCTGCCGATTTCTGTCCAGTTCGGACAATTCCTTCGTGGTGCATCGTACTTTTTTTTAGTTGCACAGTTGAGAACTAGAAACCAACCGAATTACAATACTATTATAATAAACCAGATGTAATCCTTGTAACTCCCTTATAACGTATCTTTGTTGGATATATTAACCTATGCATTTTAAGATGTATAAAAATATTAACGTTAGAAAATTGTTAGAAAACAATTTTTAACAAATATCATAAAAAGATTTTAATAACACTACAAAATTTGCTGCTATAATGTACCGACTGTAACAGAAGGTATGCTCTTACAGCTTGTCATCTGTAACAGCTATGTTTGGTGTTAAGGTTAAGCTGCACCATACTCACAGAGCAGTCAGAGAAAACAACAAAACTGGAAAATAATGACAATGCACCGATGTATGAGAAAAAAGTATCCTTGTCCTTCGTCATGTACAGCATTAATTTTAGTTGCACCTCTTGTAGAATCAGTGGGAAATATCGGAGGGTAAACAGTATAGAAATGTACGAGTAAATACATTGAATTGTTGGCTGTAATGTGCCACAGGTGGTTTCAGCCACTTGCCGGAAAGGGTGTTCTTCCTCCGCGTATATGAACTCCTTTCCTGGCGAATATGAGAGATGTGTTGTATGTGATTTTGTGGACTGTAGGTGAATATAGCAGATGCGTGTAGTGTTATTTTAGTATTGCATGGTGGCGATGAGAGGAAGGAGAATGTGAAAGCTGGTGGTGTCGCTTAGCCTACTACTCTCGAAAAGTACCTAGGGCAAGCTAAGCCTAATGTCCTCATTCGACGGACGGATGACGATCTACATTGTCCCCGGCCTTCATCTACATCTACATCTACATGATTACTCTGCTATTCACAATAAAGTGCCTGGCAGAGGGTTCAATGAACCACCTTCAAGCTGTCTCTCTACCGTCCCACTCTCGAACTGCGCGCGGGAAAAACGAGCACTTACATTTTTCTGTGCGAGCCCTGATTTCTCTTATTTTATCCTGATGATCATTTCTCCCTATGTACGTGGGTGCCAACAGAATGTTTTCGCTATCGGAGTAGAAAACTGGTGATTGAAATGTCATGAGAAGCTCCCGTCGCAACGAAAAACGCCTTTGTTTTAATGATTGCCACTCCAATTCACGTATCATGTCTGTGGCACTATCTCCCCTATTTCGCGATAATACAAAACGAGCTGCCCTTCTCTGAACTTTTCCGATGTCATCCGTCAGTCGCATCCCAACTGATGCGAATCCCACACCGCACAGCAATACTCCAGAATAGGACGGACGAGCGTGGTGTAAGCAGTCTCTTTGTAGACCAGTTGCACCTTCTAAGTGTTCTGCCAATAAGTCGCAGTCTTTGGTTAGCTGTACCCACAACTTGTCTGTGTGATAGTTCTGATTTAGGTTATTTGTAATTTTAATCCCTAAGTATTTAGTTTAATTTACAGCCTTCAGGTTTGTGTGACTTGTTACGTAATCCAAATTTAGCGGATTTCTTTTAGTACTTATGTGAATACTTCACACCTTTCTTTATTCAGGGTCAATTGCCACTTTTCGCACCATAGAGATATCTTATCTAAATCATTTCACAATTCGTTTTGGTGATCTGATGACTTTACAAGACGGTAAATGATTGCATCATCTGAAAACAATCTAAGATTATCTCCTATGTCGTTAACATAGATCAGGAACGATAGAGGGGCTGTAACACTTCCACGGGGAACGCCGGATTTTACTTTTGTTTTACTCGATGGCTTTCCGTCTATTACTACGAACTGTGACTTTTCTGGCAGGAAATTACGATTCCAGTAGGACAACTGAGGCGATATTCCATAAGCACGCAGTTTGGTTACAAGACGCTTGTGAGGAATGGTGTCGAAAGCCTTCTGAAAATCTAAAAATATGGAATGAGTTTGACATCCCCTATCGGTAGCATTCATGACTTCATGAGTAAAAAGAGCTAGTTGTGTTTCACAAGAACGATATTGTCTGAATCCGTGCTATGTGTCAATAAATCGTTTTCTTCGAGGTAATTCATAATATTCGAACACGATATATGTTCCAAAACCCTACTGGAAATCGGCGTTAGTGATATGGGCCTGTAATTCAGCGGATTACTTCTATTTTCCTTTTTGGTTGTAGATGTAACTTGAGCATTTTTCCAGTCCTTTAGGTGCGGATCTTTCTGTGAGCGAGCGGTTGTATATAACTGCTAAATATGGAGCTATGGTGTCAGCATGCTCTGAAAGGAACCTGACAGGTATACAATCTGGACCGGAGGCCCTGCCTTTATAAAGTGATTTAAGCTGCCTTGCTACACCGAGGATATCTACTTCTATTTTTCTCATGTTGGCAGTTGTTCTTGATTGGAATTCAGGAATGTTTACTTCGTCTTCTTTGGTGAAGGTGTTTCGGAAAACCCTGTTCAATAACTTTTCTTTAGTGCCATTGTTATCAGTGACTTCTCCGTTGTTATCGCATAGTGAAGGTATTGATTGCGTCTTGCCACTGGTGTGCTTTATGTATGACCAGAATCGCTTTTGGTTTTCTGCGGAGATGTTTGGAATTTAATCCGGGACATCGCCAAAAAGACTTTTACGCCACCACCCCTCCTCCCCGTGCCGCCCAAATACTGGTAGAGAAAATTTCATCCAACACCAGGATACGTACGGGTTTACCTCCGAGTCGAGAGCCAACGCACCAGGCGTGCGTTAGCGATTTCGACTACGGAGGAACCTAGTGTAGAGATTTTTTCGGATTTAACACAGGGCACTGGTGCATAGTGAGACAATCAGAAACAGTGCACAACCACACATCTTCACTTTCCCAGGCATTCGAGTGACGAAAACGTCTTGCATCCTCTTGATTCTAGCCGCCCATTTCTAAATCTAGCAGCAATCCAGGCGTTACTGTCCTCACCTACCGAGAGACATAGAATTGCATAAGTATTAGTATGCATTTATCTAAACGTGATCTCACATTAAATCAGATCAAGCTTTTCTTGGAAAGAGATCTAATTCTACGAACATGAAAATGAAAAAAATACTCCGGAAGTAACATGAACGTATCAGACACACCGAGCCCTTTGTCAGACCTGGTTTCCGACAGTCTCTGAGCGCTAGAGGTAACTGGGAGGAGTGGGGAAGGCATCGGTGCATCCCGCCACGCTTTTTGGTGAGTCGGCCTGACTTGTTCCTGTGGGCGGCATCGCAGAGGTGCACAATGCGGCGCGGAACGCTACCGGCGCAGGCGCAGCTGCACCGTGGCAATGGATTCCGCACACGAGCGGTCCGTAGGCAGGTGCGCCAGAGAAAACACAACGCTTCGCATACGAAATACGCCATTAAATTCGCGTAACATTTTTGCCATCCGCCGCTAACGACCTTAACATGTGATAAACGTCGCGCGACGGCGGCAGATGTGTCCGAGAAGGAGGAATAAAGGCGGGAAGGGTTGTATATGAAGACGTTTTGGGGGAAAATGAAATTACGGGTGTCGAAAGGAGACAGCAGGTGCAGTACGGGCTTGACCACAGCTGCGTACCGACAGCCCGGCCGCCGCGGATGGAAGGTCTTGGTCTACGAAACGACGTGTCCAGTTACTGGACGTTTAATACGAGCGATCAAATATTGTGCGGCACATTTGCCGCAGAGCTCTCGGTGTCGATATGGCGCCCATTGACGACTTAGGGTGCAGGTCGAAGAAGTAGCAGTCAGACGACGACGTCGGAACACCCCCCCCCCCCCCCGTCCCCCAGACTGATTCGAAAACCGTATCCAACAATGCGTACCTATTTGTATCCTGTTCCGTTTGCGTATTGAACGAAGGGGGTGTGGTGTGTTGGGGGCGGGGGGAAAGAAGTCGGTTTATGTGTCTCTGTACGCTCCTTAATATGTCTCTTGTGTAACTGTCACGCTTCCTACGCAAGATATACGACATCGGCAGCAAAGCAGTTACACGGTTTTGCTTGAATATCTGTCCTCTAAATGTACAGAGCAAGATTTCGCGAGAACAACGTCGCTTTTCTTCGAAGTGTTCCAAATTCCTCCAGTGGCGAAATGTAGCATACTCTCACATTTTTTTCTTATTTTATATTTAAAAACATATTGTCAAGGTAGTTCAATTTGGAGGCGTAGTTTAAAAATTGGGTAGTCGTAAAAGTATTGAGGTATCATTGAAAACTCAGTAAAATGAATAAAAACATTTTTTTAATGAATACAATATTAGAAACATTTTATAAAGTAGTTGAAAAATAATATGACCTATTTTTATTTTTAAATCACTGTGGTTTATCAAAAAACGAGCCACATAATGTACAACTTTCTATTCTGACAGAAGTCACTAATCGCAACAAGTCTTTATCAGCCTCAGCAAATTCGTTCAGTGCCCACACATTACGCGATACACGTAACCCACAGTTCTTCTTCCATGTTATAATAGAAGTTTCCTTCACAAAAAAGACATTATATGTCATCAGTGTCTCGCTTGATTCTTTTTCTGCAGAAAAATCTAAATGACTGAAATTATCAAAGAGTGACGAGGCCAGTTCATCTGTCTGAGACTCATTTGAACCATGTTTTTGGATTTTTGGTTCATTTTCGTTTCTCTTTTCTGGTTTTCTTTGATTTTTCTCAAACATCACTTGTATGGAAGGGATTTCACATTCTTCTACAAATTTCCGTTCGTTTTTCATAGCATTTCGTTTGGGAGAATTAGTAAAGATTTTTGCTTCAGTGGCACCATTTTATAATGCGATTTTTTAGGAGTACCAGTTATCAGGACAGATTCCACGACTTGGCGTCATTTTTTGCTCTTTACTTTGTTTGTCGTAAGGACTAAAAGCCGATGAGGTAGACCTGTTTGGCTGAGAGTCCGCAATTAAGGGGGCTGACACGTGATATGATGAAGTGGGTGGAAGGTCTTCGGAAGGTTGTTCTTGGTCGTTCTGTCGTGGTACTACTTTTTGCTGCTTCTTTCTGTAATTGGAAACAGTCGGCTTCAGTAAAGATGTATCCTTTTGACTCTGAAACCATTAACCGCAATTTGTTGTTTTTGTACTTTCTGCACTGAAACGGAACAGGTCAGTTATATTGGCAAAATGATCCAAAATGGGGCTATAGCCCAAATTTTGACCACACACAATTGCCCCAATTTAGATCATTACTACTACGTAATTTGTAGGTTAGTTACAAAACAACGAAAGATAGTAGGTATTAAAACTGACGATATTCTAAAACCTAAGATTGCCCTTAACGGAACATACTAGAGAAAAGACTATTCGTAAACATAGAAACTGTATGAAATAGTAATGAATGCATAACTGTAAAAGTCGATGGTCAAAATTCCATTTGTGTTGACTAAAACCACAAAAAAATGTTTCTAATGGTTCTGAGCACTATGGGACTTAACTTCTAAGGTCATCAGTCCCCTAGAACTTAGAACTAATTAAACCTAACTAACCTAAGGACAGCACACACATCCATGCCCTAGGCAGGATTCGAACCTGCGACCGTAGCAGTCGCCCGGTTTCAAATTGTAGCGCCTAGAACCGCTCGGCCACAACGGCCGGCCACTAAAACCACACGCGGCAATGAACCGATGTGGCTGTTCTGCCGAACAATTGGCGTGGCCTGAAGTGCTGTTTTATATTGTTTCCTTTAGGCGATAACACTTCCGATTACCAAACACACTGATGAGCCAAAACGTTATGACCACCTGCTTTACAACTTGTTTGTCCGTCTTTGGAACGATGTGTATCAGCGATTCTGCGTATCAGGGATCCGACAGTTTGTTGGTATGACGCCGTAATAGGTCGATATAGTCCATACGGAAATAAAGAGGAAGTAGTCAAAATTTGGCTAGGGTCTAATTTTGGGCTATCTATATGCACTGGTCAGCCAAAACATCATGACCACTTCCCACCGCGACTCTGGATGCCTCCTGGTGGCGTTGCGGGCATGTGACGCAATAGCAAAAGTATGTAAGCGGAGCAGACAGGACGGGGTATTACCCAAGCGAAGATATGGGCTGCAAATGGGGAAATCCATTGAGATAAGCGACTTTGCCGAAGGAGAGATTATTATTAAGCAGAGCCAGTGAACGAATATCTCCAAAACGGAGAAGCTGGTCAGCTGGTCAAACGTTCACGTGCTGCTGTCGTGAGCATCTACGGAATGAGGTGGCAAAGAATGTGGGGTTCGGAGGCTTGTCTGTCCTGTAACGTAGGATACATAGATTGTGATCTGTGGCACATCTGCCGAAAGAGCGTAATGCTGGTGCACGCGCAAGTGTTTCGCATCACACCGTTCATCTAACATTGTTGAACATGGAGCTCCGCAGCGGAACACCCCTACGTCTTCATTTGTTGACCCAACGACATTGTCCAGTACGATTGCAGTGGGCACGGGACTGTCGGGATTCGGCCGTCGAATAATGGAAACGTGTCGGCTCTTCGAGGGACCATACATTTGCTACGTTAAGTCGATGGTCGTCTCCACAAACGCCGTCATCGACGTGAACGTAGGCTCGAAATGTGCAGCGCGCCACGGACGCAGGCTGGTGGGAGCAGTATTATGCTAAGGGAAATATTCTTCTACTCTTCCATGGGACCTGTGGTAGCAATCGAAGACACGCTGATCGCTGAGAACCACCTGCATCCCTTCATCTTCGTACTTGATGTCTTCCCCGACGACGATGTCGTCTTTCAGCAATATAACTGTCCATGTGTCGGAGCCAGAACCGTGCTACAGTGTTTTTTTTATGGTTTTTGGGCGCAAAACTGCTACGGTCATTAGCGCCCGAAAGCTACAGTGGTTTGAGGAGCATTATAGTGAATTCATGTTTATATCTCGGCGACCAAATTCGCCTGATAAATCCTTTGGAACCCATCCGGTTGTTGCTCTGTAAGTAGGATTTATGACATGACGGTTTCTTGAAGAGTAATTTCTTTTCAAACTGTGGGAATGGCAGGTCTGGAAACAAAAAAGTAAGGGGGAAATGAGATACAGGCAAACCAATGAGCGCGAATAAAATGGTACACCTTACATTGGCTGGAGCTGCTGGAAAATGAAAACGAACCCAACTGCAGAATTTGGAATTAGAAAATGGGGAAAAAACTGTTACCTCTAAAAAGAGTTTTCTAATTTGGACTTTTTTTTCAAACTTTTTTCTGCACAGTTTCGATAATATCAATAAAAAACTCGTCTTGGTAACATGGTACGCCACTCCACTCCACCGAAGCCAATGGAAACTGTTGAATCTGGAGTGAGCAGAATATCTTCCGGAGAACCCCAAGAAATAGTTGTTTATGTCTGTAGCACATACATGATCAAATGTGTGTGACTTCCTAAGGGACTAAACTGCTGAGGTCATCGGTCCCTAGACTTACACACTACTTAAGTTAACTTTCATGCTAAGAACACCACACACACCTATGCGCGAGGGAGGACTCGAACCTCCGCGCAAGTGGTGACATGGCGCCTCAAACCGCGCGGCCACTCCGCTCGGCCACAGGTGTTCAGCATGCGTTAAGTGAAAACTAGTGCCAGATAAGAATCGCTGTCTGTAACTGGTTTCTGAATCAAAATCCGGACTTGATGAATGTCTTACTGTGGACTGATGAAGTCACTTTGACATTTAACGGCAAGATAAATATCCACAGTACTCATTATAATAGTCAGAGGAATGCCCTCACTGGTTACGCCAGCAGGAGAATCGGCATGTCAGGATCATAAATCTCTGGTGTGGACTCATCCATGATAAAGTTATAGGACTTTATTTTGTCCAAAACGGTCGCCATTTTTAACTAGATTGATTACTTCGTTGTTGTGCAACAAAAGCGTTGTGTATCAGTAGTTCCCCACAAAGCGAGATGAGACAAAAATGTAATTCGTGAAGCATGGGGTAGCATCCTAACCAACGGGAGATCGAGTATCATTTACTTTACATGACTTCCCTCGCAGTGGGAATGGAGGAGGAATTACTTGCCAGTACGGTACCGGAAGAGATCCGGTTTGCATTCCCTCTACACAGCGGTGAGCCGTTCTTACTTATACCTGAGACAGGGCAACTGGTTGCCACCTCGCGAAAACACCCATTGACTGTGTCGCAGCGGTTCATCTGACTTAAGTTGGTAGCAGGTGTAGCTGCCCTCTCGCTGTTCTCTGCGCTAGCGTTCCACCGGCAGGCGTCCTGTTGCTTATGTGCTCGCCATAGTGCAGCTGCACTGCCCTCTTTGACACTCGGCTGTGCCTGTAACATAACTGATACACCATGTTTTTGTGCGGTTTGTTGCTTGTTATTACTGGCTATTGTGAACTGAATACTGCCCAAGGGAATTGAGGGAACTCATGAAAATATTTAAACTTTATGAAATTCTTTGTGCACTTTGAACCGTAAATTTACTTTCAAAACCTGTTGTTAAGAATTTACTTTATTTACTAGCGATTCATCAAGAACATTAACACATTTAATCCCACTAAGTGAGCGTGGAAGTAGTTGCCAGTGGGTAACTGATGAAAACAAATCAAATTTCTTTCAACAAATGGTAATTTGATTCCTAAAAGCCCTTTTTTTGACACAGATTTAAAATTATAACCAGAAAGCACCCTCTAAATATCAAGTTACAATTTATTCAGAGACAGAAAGAACAAATTTTTGACTGTATGAGCTTTCGGGCTGAGAACCTTGCCGCTCCCTTTTGACACGGCCGTAGTCATGACCTCTCACAACAACCTCTGAAAGACTACATGGGTGCAAGTCTGCAACACACCAGATTACTTTAAACTAAACATTTTAACAAATCACACAAGCACATAAAGCATGCACCCCGTAGCAGGGATGGAAATGGTACAAAACACTAACATTAAAAGATTAACTTGCCACCGAAGGTGCAACTTGATTAAAAAAAAAAAAAAAAGTCTTACGGTGGAAGAGTGGCAACTTTATATACTAAAATGACCACTTAAATAAAAACCCATGAAATGCAGTCTTACATAAAATATACAAGATTGGCCAAACATGCTCTACATTACACATATACCGCCTCTCAAGATGATAGGCAAGATAAAAACATATTTCAGGAATTACACTTCAAGCAATAAATTCGTTAACACCGAATCCGACAAACATGACAGAGGCAGCTATTAATGTACGGCAGACCGACAGACAGACACTAAATGCCTAACAAATGCGGACGAGAGACAGACGAGCAAGCTGGGGACGAGAGACTGACCAAGAAAACAAGTAGAATTCAACAAGTAAATGAAACAACATATCACGAATCACTTCTAATAAACTGCGATGTCTGGCGAAGATCTGGCGAAGCACCCCCAAAACGCTCTCCATAACCGTCCGCTGCCAGCCGCTTCAACGGACGCAGGAAGGCGCGCGGATCTCCCGTCTCACGGCGTCGCACCTCGCCCCGGCCAGACCGATGTCGTGGGTTGGCTCCTGTGCTCTCGTGTCGTCCGCGAAGCCACTACCCCTCGCTATATGGCGCGGGCCACTGGACTGACGTGGCGACCTCACACGCGCCGTTGTTCAAGACGGACAAGTCATCTTGTGTGTCAGTGCGCGACCGACCAACCGGTCGATCCAACCGCCAATGACCATTGCCTGAACAAACTCGAGCAGACTGGCGGCCTAACACATATTAGCACTCCGGACGACAGACAGACACTGACTGCCCCACACTGACCCGGCTGACCAATCGACCGACTCGCGAGCTCATAGCGCCCCTTAATGCACGTGAACAGGCAGCCTTTCCCCTTTCCCACCAGAGGGGGACACCAAAGCTGCGATTGCCACAGCAGCGCCACCGCCAGAAACGGAGGGCGATTGCCTCACACTATGCGCTGTGGCGCGCCCTTCAAAACAGCAATTTTTACCACGGCTCACACTTCTCAGCCTCGGATCACGCAAATCATCAGGTGATGAATTACTAAGAGATATAAACCAGTTAGGATACTATTTATGTGGCTAAAAAACGCAATTCAAGAACTTCGTTACGAGACGGTCACTAAGGCATTATGTCTTGTGTGTCTGAATCTTAATGGCAAGACACGGTTTTGAAACCAGGTCTTCTAGAGTATACGTCCAATGGCTTGAACACCGCGCCGTTTTGCTCGTAATATTGGAGAAGAATAGGCAGTGCACTGAAGTAGGATTTCATCTTCCACTTGCGTTCCGTTGCCGTAAACATTCACAGTAAAAGCACTACACTGCACACACACTTGAAGTTAATCCAGCAACACAGAAGCACACTGGATATATGAAACTAGGGAGGAAGGATGACGCTGCTTTATTTTTTCAATACTTTCAGCATTGAAAATGTGCCACAAGGGTCAGATTCAAACAAAGCAGCAGGAGCGTTATTCATTTAACGAGCCCAGTTGGCGAAACAACAGCTACTGTTCAGTATTATACGTTTAACATCTGCTCAGTGACGATGTTCTTTTATAGTTCATCTCCACGAAAAGAAGTATTTCGAGTCAGCAAACATGAGAAGTACATCGAGTCAGAAAACATGTAACGAGAAAAAGTTCCGTTTATTCACTCATCCAAGCAAGCGAGGAATTTGTACTGCTTGCAGTCAGGCTCGATAGCGCACTGCTATTTCCACAGATCTCAATTCTTGACGCAATGTAAGACTTTAAGTGGTAGCTGCAAAAGACACTTGAGTAAGCGCAGTTTTGCTGAGTTTCATGTTGGCTGTGAGCGGAAATAGCGCAATAATATAGCAGTGGCTTTCCCCTGTGGGGAGCTCGTCGCTATTCTGTGCGCCTCCATCAGAAGTGGGACGCACTTTCCAGCATTTGCTCGACTGGAGAAAAAAAAAGCCTCCATGTTTGGGATCGGAAGCCATTTAAGTTGTTTGGTGCACTCCATACAACGATTTTCTCTCTGTAGAAGCGTTGTCGGTGGTAACACCGGCTCCCCCCGTCGGTGGTTCGAGTCCTACCTCGAGCATGGCTGTGTGTGTTGTCCTTAGCGTCAGTTAGTTTAAGTTAGATTAAGTAGTGCGTAAGCCTAGGGGCCGATGACCTCAGCAGTTTGGTCCCATAGTCCTTACCACAAATGTCCAAGAAAGCTGACGACGGCCGGGACCACTTGCCCCTACGTATCCTCGTCCAGTGACGCTTATCGACTGGGGATGACACCGTCGGCACCGTTCGGCCTTCCGAGGCCTGTTCGGACGGAGAGAGAGGAACTGCAGGATTAATCTGACTGTTTTTCAAAAGTAGACAGAGTTTCAGGCATGCAGCAGAGAGTTTCTCCGCTCGCTATTCCTGGTTTGCGTGCCTCGGGATAACTCTTATGACTCAATTGGGATAGACGTAATGGAAATCTACATCTGTGACATAGAATATTCCACTCTGTACTTGAGTATCACTTTCCTTACTTTTACCGCCTTTAGTTTCTATAGCAGTTTTTGAGATGGGACAGGTAAACTAATCTGATACTTGCCGAGAACATAAAGAGATATCATCAAAAAAAATGGTTCAAATGGCTCTGAGCACTATGGGACTTAACTACTGAGGTCATCAGTCCCCTAGAACTTAGAACTACTTAAACCTAACTAACCTAAGGACGTCACACACATCCATGCCCGAGGCAGGATTCGAACCTGCGACCGTAGCGGTCACGCGGTTCCAAACTGACGCGCTTAGAACCGCACGGCCACACCGGCCGGCAGAGATATCATCTTGGCACCTCAGTAACGTAGGCCGCTGTTTATAGGGGACTTACGGGGAACAGCATATTATTATTCTAGTTACCCTACTATTACGCTCCTATTATTTCAAGGATATTTGCGAACGGTAGCAAGAAAGTCATCTGCATGGTCTTGGTTTCACAAACTGAGTTCGTGGTTGGTTGATTGGTTGGTTGATTCGGGGGAGGGGACCAAACAGCGAAAACATCGGTCCCATCGGATTAGGGAAGGATGGGGAAGGAAATCGACCGTGCCCTGTCAAGGAACCATTCTGGCATCTGCCTGGAGCGATTTAGTGAAATCACGGGAAACTTCAATCAGGATGGCCGGACGCGGATTTGACCCGTTGTCCTCCCGAATGCGAGTCCAGTGTGCTAACCAGTGCGCCACCTCGCTCAGTCTGACATCATGTTGAAGCCAGTTGTTCTGTGGCTGACAGTCACACTCTGTGTAGAACGGTTAATGATAAAAAAAAGGAGCACCAATTCTTAGGATTGTGAAGTCCTCACTGCATACTTAGTGTTGCTAAACGCGTGTGATTTGATTTCTACGTGTGTCCGTGTCGTGCTCCTTGACTTTCTGTTCCCACTGTTACCGTACCAGTTTAACTGAAAGTTTGACGAGTAGCTGATGCCACTCCATTTACTCTAGTGAAAGACATAAGGAATAAGACATGGAATTCTTTTACTGCTGCAGCATTTTAATATCTCGTTCTAGCGTTGATAGTTCAAATGGCTCTGAGCTATATGGGACTCAACTTCTGAGGTCATTAGTCCCCTAGAACTTAGAACTACTTAAACCTAACTAACCTAAGGACATTACACTCATCCATGCCCGAGGCAGGATTCGAACCTGCGACCGTAGCGGCCTCGCGGTTCCAGACTGCAACGCCTAGAACCGCACGGCCACTTCGGCCGGCTCTAGCGTTGATCATAGTAATTATACACAGCACTGTAATTATAAATAACACATTACAGACGTTTGCAGCTGAAGTAGGCTGTGTGTCCCATTGTGTTAAACTTTCTACTTTTACTGCTATCTCGACCCAGTTGAAGTACTCAAAAGACATGGGATAACCAACTGAATAAAACTATAAACAATAGTACACGTAGTTGACAAAATTTGTGTGATTCAAAAGCTAAAAGTACTGTAATTGTTATTTAAAATTATGGAATATCTGTTCTAAACGATCTTAATTTGAATGTAAGCTTCGAAAGAATATTAAACCAGCGATTTCCAATAGTCTTATCCACGCTGGCATTGTCTACACGCTTAATCAATTTCCATAGCGTTGGTCTCTGCTATATCAAAAGTCATGTTAATTCATTCCTGTGTGGGCACATACTGCAACTAGCACTAATCTGCGTCAAGTTTTGAGTAAACAATCAAGACTTGTGTTATTGTATTAAATAGACGATTAAACCTCTATAGAAACCATTTTATATCACCGTATCTTTGTGGTCAAATGTCCTCCTGACGCCCACAATGATCCATGTCTCGATCGATCCAGATGCTGCTTTTTAATCAGAATGACAAGGCTTTCGTCGTCTAAGGCGCTGGGTGACGTTGGAGGTTGATATCGGTAGTTAATTTCCATGAGGGAAAAACAACCCTACGTCTTTCGCTCTTCTTAAGTACACTGAGGTAACAAGTCATCGGATAGCGATATGCACATATACAGTTAGCGGAAGTATCGCCTACGCAGGGTATAAAAGAGCAATGCATTGGCGGAAGTGTCATTTCTACTCAGGTGATTCATGTGAAAGGTTTCCAGCGTGACTATGGCCGCACGTTGGGAATTAACAGATTTTGAATGCGGAATGGTAGTTGGAGCTAGATATATGGGACATTCCATTTTGGGTAACCTTAGCGAATTCAGTATTCCAAGATCCACAATCTCAGGAGTTTACCGGGGATATAGAATTTCAGTCATTACCACTGTGTGCTGTTAAATTTTTGCATGCTCTTGCGAAAACACCATATATATATATCACAGGAATCGGTGTAGAACATTGGGAGATTTACGATTTTGTACAACTGGACATTTATATCTACGTAAATAAAAGGAAAAGTTAGTTCGTTCTAAATCATAAATCTACGAATATTCTTCACCGATTCCTTTATATTTTTACGCAATGGTGCAGTAGAATTCGCGAGTGCTTTTGTATACCTACTGGATCGCAACATACAATTTATCTAATAATTATGGAGGAAATCTACATACTAACGTAAATGTTAGTTTGTTCAAAATCTTAAATCTCTGATAGTTCTTCACCGATTGCTTCGAAGTTTTGACACAACGATATATTCGAATATGTGCATGTGTTATATACGTATTTATACCATTTATATACCTATTTATACATTTCAAGTTTATTTACTTATAGTAAATAAACTTGAAATGTATACAGGCGAGGTTCTAATGAATATGAGAACGGACATAGAATAAATATTTCCAGTAGATATATTATATAAATATGTATAGAATATGTAACAGAGCAATGTTGTTACTAAAAATCTGAGAAAGTACTCGACCAAATTACTTCAAATTTTTACAAGTTACTGTAATAAACGTTTGGACACATACGAGCTATATATTTTAATGTATGTAATATGTACCTGTAAATATATATAATAGAGAAACGGTGTTAGCAAACAGGAAAGTTGTATTTATGGCTTGCCAGGCTATAACTAGAATTCTACAACAATAACAATTGCAATAACAATAAACAAGGCTCAAGGTCATAGAGAGCGGGGAAGTGGAGACGGGAGAAGGGCGAGAGGAAACTGGAATAGAAAGCGGGGAGGAGCAGATGATGAGTGAGAGGGGGCAGAAGCATATGGAGTGAGAGGGTGAGGAGAAGGTGGACATAGAAGGGAGGGAGGAGGCGACGGACAGAGGGGGGGGGGGAGACAGAAGGGGCAGAAGGAGATGGAAAGAGAGAGGTCACTAGCAGGTGGACAGAGTGCGGGAGGGGGAGGGGATGATGGACAGAGGGAGGGAAAAAGAGGAGGAGGAGACGGACGGGAACAGGAAGGAGAAGAAGGACATAGATTCAATTCCCACACATATTAGAAATGTGTGCTTTCGCTTCTCCTTCTCTTCCATTTCACCAGACTGAGCCACAGCAACGCGTGTCTGCGAACAGCTACCGTAGTTATCAATGATTTGCATCCTAGTGTGTGATGACCCTGGGGTATACCGGTAAGTTAATACTTCGTTATCATGCCAAGCGCCAACGACCTTGCCACAGTGGTAACACCGGTCCCTTTCGGATTACCAAAATTAAGCTCTGCCGGGCTTGTCTAATATTTTGATGGTTGAGCGTCCGAGTCTGCTGAGCGCCGTTTGCAAGCAGGGTGCACTCAGACCCACCCTGTGAGGCCAATTGAGGAGCTACTTAACTAAAAAGTACGGACTCTGGTCACGAAAACACAACGGCTGGGAGAGCGGTGTGCTGACCACGTGCCCCTTCAAATCCGCATCCAATGACGCATTTCGCCTAAGGATGACACGGCAGTCGGTCGGTACCGTTGGGCCTTCCGAGGCGTGTTCGGACTGGGTTCATGCCAGGAGCATTTGAAAGAAGTTGGAGAGGGACAATGGGACGCATAACGACAGCCACTACTGTGTGTCAGCCAGAGCGGCGTACCGAGACGTTTCGCCCTCGCAGCAGGCGCGCGCTTCGGCTGCGGGCAGGTCGAGCTGTTGGGCCGCAGTTAGCGCTCGGCTGCAGCGAAATTCCTGCCATGCGCCGCCGCTCCCCCCACCGCCCCGCGAGCCGGCGCGGCCGTGGCACGCGTCCCGGACGTGAATCAGGCGGCCGCGGGCCCAGCTGCTAATTGTGGACCAGCCGCTGCGCTGCAGCGCCGCCGACCCGCTGCGCTCCCGTCACGTGTCGCGTTCCCCGGCGTTTCCCCAGTATTCGCCAACGGCTACCAGCTCTGTGCCGTGCCAACCCCAGCCAGGGCACGCCACATACTTAAGTGGTCATTTACACGATCCTACGAGCGCGCAACATGTGGGCAGACGTGTCACAAAGCGCACGTCGGTACTGCATGCGGCGTCGGCTGCTGGGAGGAAACCAGCAACGCTCGCTTTATCTGCGTCTGCTGTATTACACGAATAAGATAAAAAAGGACATTACGGCAAAAAGACTGGATGATCGACAGAACCAGAGGGGAAGCCGAAAATTTCTCCGAAAATAATCTTTTTTTAGAGAACGAATATTTGTTTCAAAATTAACTGAGAATGGGCGACTGAGAATGGACGACTGTAGTTACCAATTCGCAGTAGGCCTTCTGCAACAGTAATCAATGAAGCTTCCTTTCAGAGTATGCTGATATAACATTTCCTTGCTTAGCAATCATATACAATCGCTCGCTAGTCGAAAGATCCGTAGGTAAAGACTGGAAATTTGCCCAAGTCACTCCAGTACCCAAGAAAGGAAACAAGAGGAATCCGCTGAATTACAGACCCATATCACTAACGTCGATCTGCAGCAGAGTTTTGGAACATATACTGTTTCCGAACATTATGAATCATATGGAAGAAAACGATTTATTGACAAATAGCCAACAAGGATTCAGAAAATATCGTCCTCGTGAAACGCGACTAGTTCAAAATGGTTCAAATGATACTGAGCACTATGGGACTTAACTTCTGAGTCCATCACTCCCCTAGAACTTAGAACTACTTAAACCTAACTAACCTAAGGACATCACACACATCCATGCCCGAGGCAGGATTCGAACCTGCGACCGTAGCGCTCGCGCGGTTCCAGACTGTAGCGCCTAGACCCGCTCGGCCACCCTGGCCGGACCGCGACTAGTTCTTTATTCTCATGAAGTAATAAGTGCTGTTGATAGGGGCTGTCAAACTGACTCCCTATTTTTACGTTTCCAGAAGGCTTTTCACACAATTCCTCACAAGCAGCTTCTAATCAAATTCCGTGCCTACGGACTACCGTCTCATATGTGTGACAGGATTCGTCATGTCCTATTAGAAAGGTCACTGTTCGTAATAAATGACGGAAAGTCATCGAGTAAAACAGAAGTAACACCTGGCGTTCCCCAAGTGTTATATTCCCTCTGCTGTTCTTGATCTACATAACCGACATAGGAGGCCTCTTAGATTGTTTGCACATGATGCTATCATTTACAGTCTTGTGAAGTCAACAGACGATGAAAACCAATTGCAAAATGATTTAAACAAGATATTTTAATGGTGCAAGAAGTGTCAACTGAGTATAAATCAGCCACGCGGTTTGAGGCGCCGTGTCATAGATTGCGCGGCCGCTCCCGCCGGCATTCGAGCCCCCCCCCCCCACCCGTTATCGGTGTGTCTGTTGTTCTTAGCATGAGTTAGTTTAAGTAGCGTGTAAGTCTGGGGACCGATAACCTCGGTAGTTTGGTCCCTCAAGAATTCACACACATTTGAACATTTTGACTCTAAATCTTGAAAAGTGTGAAGTCACCCACATGAGCACTAAAAAGATTTCGCTAAATTTCAGTTAATGATAAATCACAAATCTAAAGGCCGTAAATTCAACAAAGTACTTAGGAATTACAATTACGAATAACTTAAATTGGTCGAATCACATAGATAATGTTGTGAGGAAAGCAAACCAAAGACTGCGACTTATTGGCAAAACACTTAAAAAATGCTACACGTCTACCAAACACACTACTCAAACAGTACATTGTCTGCCTTCCTCTGGAGTATTGCTGTGCGATGTGGAATCCGCATCACATAAGAATGACGGAGGACGTCGAAAATCTTCAAATAAGGGTAGCTTGTTATGTATTATCGCGAAACAGGGGAGAGTGTCGCGATACGATAAGCGAGTTCGGGTGGCAATAATTAAAACAAAGGCGCATTTCGTTGCGGCTAGATCGTTCCACGAAATTTCAATCACCAACTTTTTCCTCGGGAGGAGGGAGCAGGAGATTAGTGTTTAACGTCCGTCGACAACGAGTGTATTAGAGACCGAGAATAAGCTCGGACTAGGGAAGGATGTGGAAGGAAATCGGCCGTGCCCTTTAACAGGCACCCGACACTTGCCTGGAGTGATCTAGGGCAATCGCGGAAAACCTAAATCAGCACGGCACGACACGCGTTTTTAACGTCGTCCTCCCGAATGCGAGTCCTGAATGGTAACCACTGCGCCATCTCGCTCCGTTTTCTCCTGAGAGTGGGGAAACATTTCGTTGGCGCCCACTGACGTAGGGAGAAATGATCATCATAAATTCAGAACCCGCACGGAAATATTTAAGTGTTCGTCTTTCCCGCGCGCTCTTCGAGAGTGGAACAGTAGAGAAATAGTTTGAAGGTGAGGCACTTAATTGTAAGTTGCAGAGTAATCACCTAGATGCAGATACAGATTAAGTAGGATACTGATGAGGAAAGCAGTTGCTTTTTCCGAGGAGTTGAATGTGTGTGTAAATTCCTAAGGAACCAAACTGCTGAGGTCATCGGTCCCTAGACTTTCTTTTTTTTGGGTCATCAGTCTTCTGACTGATTTGATGCGTCCCGCCACGAATTCCTCTCCTGTGCCAACCTCTTCACTTGCTATCCACGTCCTCAGTTATTTGATGGATGTATTCCAACTTCTGTCTTTCTCTACAGTTTTTGCCCTCTACAGTTCCGTCTAGTACTAAGCAAGTCATTTATGCCTTAACAGATGTCCTATCATCCTGTCCCTTCTCCTTACCAGTGTTTTCCACATATTCCTTTCCTCTCCGATTCTGCGCAGAACCACCTCATTCCTTACCTTATCAGTCCACCTGATTTTCAACATTCGTATGTAGCAACGCGTCTCAAATGTATCGATTCCCTTCTGTTCCGGTTTTTCCACAATCCGTGTTTCACTACAATACAATGCTGTACTCCAGACATACGTTCTTAGACATTTCTTTCTCAAATTTGATACAAGTAGACTTCTCTTCGCCAGGAATGCCCTTTTTGCCATTGCTAGTCTGCTTTTGATATCCTTCTTGCCCCGTCCGTCATTGGTTATTTTACTGCCTAGGTAACAGAATTCCTTAACCTCATCTGTCTCGTGACCATCAAGCCAGATGTTAAGTCTCTCTCTGTTCTCATTGCTGCTGCATCTCATTACTTTCGTCTTTCTTCGATTTACTGTCAGTCCATATTCTGTGCTCATTAGATTGTTCATTCCGTTCAGCAGATCATGTAATTCTTCTTCACTTTGACTCAGGATAGCAATGTCATCAGTGAATCGTATAATTAATATCCTTTCATCTTGAATTCTAATTCCACTCCTGAACCTTTCATTTATTTTCATCATTGCTTCTTCGATGTACAGATTGAACAGTAGGGGCGAAATACTACATCCCTGTCTTACACCATTTTTAATCCGCTACGGTCGCAGGTTCGAATCCTGCCTCGGGCATGGATGTGTGTGATGTCCTTAGGTTAGTTAGGTTTAAGTAGTTCTAAGTTCTAGGGGACTGATGATCACAGATGTTAAGTCCCATAGTGCTCAGAGCCGTTTGAACCATTTTTTTATCCGGGCCGCGCGGGATTAGCCGAGCGGTCTCAAGCGCTGCAGTCATGGACTGTGCGGCTGGTCCCGGCGGAGGTTCGATTTCTCCCTCGTGCGTGGGTGTGTGTGTTTGTCCTTAGGATAATTTAGGTTAAGTAGTGTGTAAGCGTAGGGACTGATGACCTTGGCATAAGATAAGTCCCTTAAGATTTCACAAACATTTGAACACATTTTTTTTTAATCCGAGCATTTCGTTGTTGGTCGTCCACTCTTATTATTCACTCTTAGTTCTTGTACATCATGTATATTACCCGTCTCTCCCTATAGCTTACCCCTCATATTTTTCTCAGAATGTCGAACATCTTGCACCATTTTACATTGTCGAACGCTTTTTCCAGGTCGACAAATCCTATGAACGTATTTTGATTTTTCTTTAGTCTTGCTTCCATTATCAACCGCAATGTCAGAATTGCCTTTCTCGTGTCTTTACCTTTCCTAAATCCAAACTGATCGTCATCTAGCGCATCCTCAATTTTCTTTTCCATTCTTCTGTATATTATTCTTGTCAACAGCTTGGATGCATGAGCTGTTAAGCTGATTGTGCGATAATTCTCGCACTTGTCAGCTCTTGCACTTTTCGGAAATGTGTGGATGATATTTTTCCGAAAGTCAGATGGTATGTCGCCAGAGTCATACATTCTACATACCAATGTGAATACTCGTTTTGTTGCCAATTCCCACATGAATTTTAGAAATTCTGATGGAATGTTAACTATCTCTTCTGCAATATTTGATCTTAAGTCCTCCAAAGCTCTTTTAAATTCTGATTCTGATACTGGATCCCCTATCTCTCCTAAATCGACTCCTGTTTCCTCTTCTATCCCCCCCCCCCCCCCCCTCATAGAGGCTTTCAATGTATTCTTTCCACCTATCCGCTCTCTCCTCTACATTCAGCAGTGAAATTACACACTACTTAAACTAACTTATGCTACGAACAACATACACAGCCATGACCGAGGGAGGACTCGAACCTCCGGCGGGAGGGTACGCGCAATCCGTAACATGGCGCATTCTAACCGCGCGGCCTCACGGCGCGGCCTCTCCGCGCGTCCCGAGGGGTTATCGGCTAAAAATGGTTCAAATGGCTCTGAGTACTATGGAACTTAACATCTGAGGTCATCAGTCCCCTAGAACTTAGAACTACGTAAACCTAACTAACCTAAGGACATCACACACATCCATGCCCGAGGCAGGATTCGAACCTGCGACCGTAGCAGTCGCGAGTTATCGGCTATTCCGTGCTACTGGTGAATCGAAGACACAAAACTACAGTTTTGGTGCGTACACATCCTTACTGCCAGCAAAAGTTCTCTTCAACGTCTTATTGACATGTCTTTCTCGGCAGACTGTCAATCAGAGATTTTATTCTCTTTTTAATTTTTTCCACTGTTTCCTACGGCCTACGTTCTTATAAAGTTTTTGTTTAATGCTGTATCACGTTTGTTCCTGTTGTGATAAACATTACTCCTTATCTCAAAAAGACACAGCTTCAGTTACTATTGTCACGCTTTTTGCACCAAGTTTCCATGTTCTGCCTGCCATCTGATCGAAATCATTTTTGTCAGCGTGTCACAGAAATTGTGAAGTGCAGTACTGCAGATGTCTTCACCGCCTGAAGGCAGACATATGAAACACTTGGCCGTATTCGTGTAATATCGTATTTGCTTCATACACGGACAAAGAGTTGGCTTCGGTTCTGTGCAACATGCAGCAGGAGGGAGATAGCGAGTTTAGGTTGTCAGGATAACTCTGCAGACTCGTGTTGTGCGCTAAAAGTAACTTGTACGTTGACACTAGTGGGATCCATTGGTGATTAATATTTCTCTATATGGCTGTTATTAATTTTAAACTAAATATTTGTCCCGTTCGTGAAGTAGGAAATCACGGCACAGTTGAATTCCCATCGCACCTAGCACTTGTTGCCAGCACTGGTCATGCGTTCCTGCTGCGGCAGAGAGCATTCGTACCCGCAAAGTTGGCTAGTGCAGTGCCACACTGAGGGTAGGTCTCATAATGTATCACCCTGCGGAGCTAGTCGTTGTTGAGTGAAGGAAGTGACATCAACTTGAAGAGAGCGCTGTGGGCCGTGGACTGTGGCAGAGAAGGCTTCGCATATGGCACCGCGCCGTGCATGCTGCGCCAGCCGATCTCGTTTTTGGGTCGGTGCGGCTATCCCAGGGAATTTGTCGGAGATAGCGAGAATATGAAGATGGTGGATGGGGCAGCAACTGCAATCATCAGAGGCAGCCGTAGCAGAAGCGTGAGTGTCGATAAGGCTACTCAAGTAGGGATTTCCTAAGAGGGAGCCTGCTGGACCTGCCTAAGCCAGGAAGATCGTGCAGCAAAGCAGTGAGGAATCCTGCTCGACGCTGGGGCCTTGGTCGGTGGTGGCTTGCTGTCAGCATAGGGCATCGGTTCCAACCTGGACGAGCGGACGGTGTTTGGCTTCGTGTATCCTGTAAACATGGCGCTACCAGGATACGAGTTATTCAAATGGTTCATATGGCTCTGAAGACTATGGGACTTAACATCTGAGGTCATCAGTCCCCTAGACTTAGAACTTCTTAAACCTAACTAACCTAAGGACATCACACACATCCATGCCCGAGGCAGGATTCGAACCTGCGACCGTAGCAGTCGCGCGGTTCCGGGCTGAGCGCCTAGAACCGCTAGACCACCGCGGCCGGCTACGAGTTATTATTAGCGGCAGAGTGTCTTCGTCTACGATAGTTAAGGGAGATTGTGCCGGCTGTGGTCTGTGCAAATCTTTGTAATGCAGACAATTGTGTCTGTCTTGATCAGGACGAATGAAGCAAGAGGTCACAACTACGGCGAGGCCACTGTAGGACCCAGTGCATTAATGCTTGAGAACCTGGATTTTATTTATAGTATTCATTGAATTTCCACTTCTCATTTATTGTGGTTATCATCAGCAATATCTGGCCTTTGTTGGTGTCCACCAGGAAAGACAACGATATCTGTCGCCGTGGTTATGCGGGAACACTCGGTCATGTAATTTTAACTTGATTTTGTCCATAATGATTATGAGGTGCCATTGGAAAGATCTGTGTTAAAATTTCGGCTCTGTCGCATGTTTACTGACTAAATAACACTAGAACTTAGGCGCTTCGAAGGTCAAGTAATCATTTTAAGAATTACTGTACAAGGAACCTCTAAGAGCGACCCATATAAAACATAAACAAGAGCAATAAAAGTAATAAAAAATGTGGCTACTTCCCTTGCAGCGGTGTATTCTTAAGATGTACATCCACATCACAGTCAGCTGATGATTTTTTATGTGTTGACGGTGATGTGGATGTACATCTTAAGAAGAAACGACTGCAAGGGAAGAAGCCACATTATTTTATTATCTTTATTGCTGTTGTTTGTGTTTGGTATACGTCGCTCTTAAGAGGTTTTTTGTACAGTAGTTTTGAAGCTGAGGGCTTGACCTTCGAAAAGCGTTAATTCCATTTTTTCACACTGTAAATACGCGAGTCGAAATTTTAATGTTAACGTCCAACTAATTTTAACTGTGAGGCCTGTAGTAGAGTTAGGGAACGTAGCGAGACAAACCAATCTTTACTTGACGTTTTGAGAAATCGCCACTGTTGAACGATTGTGGACAATATTGCTAACATCACTCCCCCACCCGACATGAAAAAGACAAATATGCGAGGACGCTGCATTGCTTTCGGTGATATGTATTATTTAGCGATAGAGCAATGGTTCGATTCCAGGAAAAATGAAAGTTATAGTTTTACGTCTTGTCGCCGTTAGAATCATTAAAGATGATGCACGTGTTCAGTTGGAGCAAGGTACGTCCTTCGCATCTTTAAGGATCCATCCTACATTCAATTGAAATGACTTAATCAGCATCTCTATTGGGTAGAAAATCTCAAGAGTAGAGTCTGCGGCTTAACCGGAAATGATTTTTGTCTGTTCTTCAATTTGTCATCTTTCATTCGCGAAGTGTTAGTGTCATTTTCAGAACCAGGAGAGAGATACTGGGCCTGGATTGCTCCGTCAGCAATAGCACTGTCCGTAAAATCCAAGGTGCCGGGAACGATTACCGGTCCAACATACAACTGAAATTTTCACGCAGTTTGTGTTGCGTCTTAACTATAATAGTTTAGTGTTGGTAGCTGTAGTAGAATATACTGTCGTATTTCAGTTGTTGATGAGACGGAGAGGGTGCATCTTGGGGCCACCATAATAGACTACCCCTCTCGAACAGCACCGAGGAGCCACCAAGCTCAACGTCCCCACCCCACACACGTATCACATACTCTCACTCCATGTGACAGTACAGAGACATTTGAGGTGTAACACAAGAGATTTGTTTGTGGTGTGTCCGTCGTTTCCTCCCTCTTCATCCTTCCTCGGAACAGCATATCATGTATTTGCTACGTCAGCCGGGTAGGCGACTTACAGACAACAAGATTTTCGAAAATTTGGGTCATGTTCCACCCAAAAGCGGAAAGAAACAAAGGAAGACGTTTAGGGAAAAAAAAAGAAGATGACGTGGTCACTACTGGAGACGAAGCACAAGGACCGAGAAGGTAATCATCACTCGTGTCGTTTTGAAAGAAGGCGTCCACGTATTCGCCTTAAGCGATTTAAAAAAAGCCACGGAGAGTCTAAATCTGAATGACCGGACTGTGATATGAGGCCCCTTCCCACTCCATGTGATTTCAGTGTTTCAACAACTGCGTCGCCTAACTTGATGGGTTTAGCCATTGGTTTGTTTACTCTTCGAGACGCGAAATTCCCTTTCACATAGCAGGGGCAATTATCGATCCCTACTCGCAAAAAACTTAAACGAAACTCATGTTTCTAGTAATCATGTACAATCTCTTACTCAGGTGCAGAAAATTAAAATTTGTTTTTGATTATTAAACAGAAGAACTCATAAATGCTTCCGATATTAACATTCGCGTCGTAAAATACAGAAACCATAAAAAAAACTGAAATATAGCCAGTGAATTTCTGGAGTGCTCTTACATGAAATTCTGGAATAAGCATGAAGTCCAGAGGGATAACAAGCTACCACGTGAAGGATACGTAATCCTTTGCATAAATTACCCCAACAGAGCTAACGCCCTGAGATTCTCCTCCTCTGTGGCTCCCTTCCTCTGCGTTGCTTAGCGTTCTTCGCTGCGTGAATACCCAGTGCTGTACCGCCGCAGCTCAAGGAGAGCAACCTGCCTGCCAGTTATGAATGGACTAGCCGGTCCAATACGCCTTTCGGCTGTTGCCACACGGACAGAGAGGAAGCTGGTAATAATGACATAACTCATCTCTGCCGCCGCGGTAATCAGTTGTGCACGGACGGGAGAGTTACGCAGAAATATTATTTTCACAAACAAGCTATATGACAACCGTATAAGTTTCAACCCCCTCCCCCGGCCATGAACCATGGCAGCTGGTGGGGAGGTTTGCGTTCCACAGCGATACAGATAGCCGTACCGTATGATGATGGCATCCTCTTGGGTAAAATATTCCGGAGGTAAAATAGTCCCCCATTCGGATCTCTGGACGGGGACTACTCAAGTGGACGTCGTTATCAGGAGAAACAAAACTGCCGTTCTACGGATCGGGGTGTGAGATGTCAGATCTCTTAATAGGGCAGGAAGGTTAAAAAATTTTAAAAGGGAAATGGATAGGTTAAAGTTTGATATAGTGGGAATTAGTGAAGTTCGGTGGCAGGAGGAACAGGACTTCTGGTCAGGTTCTCCACCGCGCCATACTCTTACGGATTTATAGACAACCCTGCAGGATTCATGGTGTCAGTTCTCAGTTCTTCAGACATTAATCGAGCCCATGCCACGTCGTGTTGCGGCACTTCTGCGTGCTCGTGGGACCCTACACGATATTAGGCAAGTGTACCAGTTTCTTTGGCTCTTTTGTGCAATTCTTAACTGTGCATTTAAATACATGCAAGCTCCCAATAACACATGTCAGAGTTAATATCTTTAGCGGGTACTTTTTCAACTGATATATTGGTTTCCCAAGGGCCGTGTACGGAACCGATCGTTCACCTTGTATGCCGGACAAGGCGACTAATGTTACGTCCCAAGATCGTTGCAGGCTTGTATTTCTTGTGGGATTCACATGGCGCCAAACAAGCCCTGCGTCTGAACTATGAGTGTGCTTTGAATACAATTAAGTTTCATATAAATTTATGCTGTGCTGATGGCCAGTTACATAAGTAGTTCAATGCATACAAATGACACTGGGAGCCCGTTACAGGCTTGCAAAACCCCACACGTATGAAACGTAATAATCTGAATCAGAAAATTATGAGGCAGACACACCCTTAAGACCCAAGCTAAATTACTGTACATAAAGGAATTAATTAAAGAAATGAAATGTTTAGCTGTGGATGCTAAAGGAGGGAATTGCCTAATATAAAAGATAAAAATATTTAAGGTGCTACCGAGCACATTAGTTGATTAAAAAAAGCACAAATACGGAAATTTCTATGACTATCTGATAATAAACAACTTTAAAAATACAAAAATGTACCATGACCTTCAAATAAAGTGAATATTCTACGAGTAGTTGGCAAAGTTACTTCATAGTTTGAGATGAGCGCATATAAAATGAAACTGATGTTCTGAAACAAGTCACAATTCTCCTAGAGATCAATTACAATGACTGCTTGGCTGGGTGTTAAATAGGAAAAACCGCATGCATCTACCAATACACTGGTAGATGTCCTACAGTTAATTGTAAGGCTCGTATCGAATTCTGATCAGAGATGGTGCTGCTATTACTGCTCACAATGGTCAACACTTGTCTCTGTACCAGCAACATGCCCTGTCTCTCTGTTTGTGAAAGCCTGTGCTAAGGGCCGCTTTTTTTCTGCCGGACCCTGCACCACCTGTCCTGAGTCTACTGTGCCTGTGATTCCCAAGCTCTCTCAGGAAAGCAAGAAGATATCCATCACCAAGTTGAATGTGGTAAGGCTAATTAGACAAGAAGTCAGCTCATACTGTCACTGCATTCTTGACGCAGTACACCATGAGGGTGTCAGGCTGGCCACTGGGGCCTTCCGGGAACCGCCGCTCGCCATCCGGCGGAAACTCCTCATGGTGCGACGGGTGTGTCAATTCCTTGCCTGACCTACCTCCCCTGCGTACCCTTCCGTTGCCCAACCGCCTATGGAACGTCTCTTTTCCAGTCGTCCCAGGGCAACGAGACCATTTGGGATTCGTGCCAAGCATTTGCTTGAGTCCCTTGGTGTGGAGCGTGTGGCACCCCAACTCCAGGGTTTTACCCGCCTGCCTTCCTGGTTGGTCCAGAGGCCAAGCGTCCTTTTAGACTTGTCAGAGTACCGGAGGAGCTGCACTCCTGCGTTTGTTTTTACCTCCTTGTTTTACGATATTTTAAACCAGCATCCCGACCATGTACCAGTATTTACGGATGGCTCTAAACAGGGGGACTCTGCTGGTTGTGCTGTTGTTTTCCCTGATCGAGTCGTCAAGTTACGGCTTCCTGCGGCGTTTACCATCTTTGATGCCGAATTGTTTGCGACCTTGCGGGCATTGGAGCAGATGAGATGTGTTCCCAGTCTTAAGTTTCTCATCTGTTCTGACTCCCTGAGTGCCCTTCAGACCATGCAACACTTGTACCCAGCGGATACGGTCGTCCAGAACATCCATGACGCCCTACTCCACCTGCAACGGCAGGGGAAGGAGGTTTCTTTCTGCTGGGTGCCGGGGCATGTGGGTATTAAGGGAAACGAACTGGCGGATGTGGCTGCCAAAGATGCATGTTCCCTCCCTCACGTTGTTGAATGTGCCGTCCCCCTCCATGGTGTTACCCCCCTTTTGCGTTTTCGTGTTATGCGTCAATGGGAAGAGGAGTGGCTGGCAGTCGGTGAAAACAAGCTGCGTTTGGTCAAGGCCACCACGCGGCCATGGCGTACGTCCTACCAGTCATGTAGGCGGGATGAGGTTCTCCTCACTCGCCTCCGCATCGGGCACAGTCCCTTAACGCATGGTTTTTTTACTCCGGCGGGAGGACCCCCCAATCTGCAGTGCTTGTGGCGTCCAGATTACCGTCCGCCACATTTTACTTGACTGTCCTTTATTCTCTGACCAGAGGGCGGTGATTTCCTTGCCACCGGATTTTCCCTCAATTTTGCAAGACGACGCAACGACTGTGGTTAAGGTCTTACGGTTTTGTGTCTTGTCCAATTTGTTGCCTCGGATTTTAGGGAGAGGATTTTAATGTGCTGCTGGGTAACTGGCTCATCCAGGTTTTAGGTGAGAGGTCCGCCAGTCACGATTACCTACTTGTTTCACTTCGATTTCTGTTCTCTTTTCCTTGTGTTTCCTTTCCTTTTTTAGTGCGTTTCTTTTCCTCTTGTTTTGCCTCTGTATTTGAGGATTTGGAACTACGTTAGGCCTGTGTCTTTTAGCCGTTCTCCTTGTTCGCTGTCCGTCTTCGTCCCTTCACCGCATGTGTTCCTGTTTCTATGCGTTTGGGCGCTGATGACCACGCTGTTTAGCGCCCGAAAACCTCAAACCACACACACACACACACACACACACAGTCACTGCAGTCATATATAATCTTCAAAGCTGTTATTATTGGATCCTGCCTTCTCAGTAACCTGTAGCTGAATTAATCATCATATTGAATGAAAGGGTTGTAGCCTATTCCCAATGTTATTCAGTCTGTATATTGACATATCAGTAAAGGAAACAAAAGAAAAATTATCAGTAGGAATTAAAATCCATGGAGAAGAAAGAAAAACTTTGAGGTTTGCCAATGACATTATATTTCTTTCAGAGACAGCAAACGACCTGGAAGAGCAGTTGAACGGAATGGACAGTGTCTTAAAAGGATTATATAAGATAAACATCAGCAAAAGCAAAACAAAGATAATGGAATGTAGTCGAATTACATCAGGTGATGCTGAGGGAATTAGATTAGAAAATGAGGCACTTAAAGTAGTACGGTAGATGAGTTTTGCTATTTGGGAAGAAAAATAGCTGATGATGGTCGGAGTAGAGAGGACATAAAATGTAGACTGAGAATGTCAAGGAAAGCGTTTCTGAAGAAGAGAAATTTATTAACATCGAGTATAGATTTAAGTGTCAGGAAGTCGTTCCTGAAAGTATTTGTATGGAGTGTAGCCATGTATGGAAGTGAAACATGGAAGACAACTAGTTTAGACAAGACGAGAATACAAGCTTTCAAAATGTGGTGCAACAGAAGAATGCTGAAGATTAGAAGGGAGATCACGTAACTAGTGAGGAGGCACTGAATAGAACTGGGGAGACGAGGAATTCGTGGCCTAAACTGACAAAAAGAAGGGATCGGTTGGTAGGACGTATTCTGAGGCACCAAGGGATCACCAGTTTGGTATTGGAGGAAACCATGGAGGGTAAAAATCGTAGATGGAGACCAAGACATGAATACACTAAGCATATTCAGAGGGATGTAAATTGCATTATTTACTCGGAGATGAAAGCGCTTGCACAGAATAGAATAGCATGGAGAGCTGCATCAAACCAGTCTTTGGACTGAAGACCACAACAACAACATTGAATGAAAAGAGACAAGTTGAAAGGCTTCCCACTTTTCAAACTGCCGGTTCTCTTCACACACATTCGCGTTTATAATATGCGTATTAGGTTGAAAGAGGATGGCAGCGCTAAAAAGATACAAAAACAAAAATCACTACAAAAATGCGGAAAATAAACAAACAACGTGTTATTGTGATGTGTATCAAAGAACTTCGTTTGATCAGAGAATAACGGAACTGAAATTGTATTTTGTCTACGAGAAGTATAGCGAGAATTATCGACGGGCTTTTTCGATGTTTTAATTAATTAAAATATTGTCTTTTAAGTAAAACTAGTTACTAGAGTCAAATGAGTTTTATCTCGCACTTCGATTGTAACACATGAATTGCTTTAAAACGCTTTTCTAAAAGTCGAATTTAGGATGAAGAGTATTTTCATATCAGACTTTGCAGAATTAGTACATGGACGCTGTTCCCCACGAAACCTGTTGTCTCTGCGAATGAGAGGTGTTTCATAGTTCCAATACATGTTAGTAAAGCTGGCGATAACCACAGGAAGAAAGCTGATAACGTGAATATGAGGCGCGTTCAGTAAGTAATACATAACTTTTTTCTCTGTTAATTTCAATTGAAAACATGCAGAATATTTTGTGGGACATCTTTGTATATTCCCATTTTAGCTCCAATAGTTTCATGACGTTCCACTCGGCGGTAGCGCTCTACAAAGCCTTCAAAATGGCGTCTGTAACGGACGTGCGTTCCAATCAGAGAGCTGTCATTGGCTTTCCTTTGGCGGAAACCCAGAGCAAACCAGAGCATCGCGGATATTCACAGGCGCTTGCAGAATGTCTACGGAGACCTTCCAGCAAACAAAATCATGGTGAGTCGTTGGGTGAGGTGTCCGTCATCCTCGCAACAAGATCGCACAAACCTGTCTGATATCTCACGCGCAGGCTGGCCGCACGCGGTTGTGACTCCTGCGATGTTAGAACCTGCGGACGCTCCCATTCAAAATGATCGACGGATCACCAACACACGCCTCACTGCTCAACTGGATGTCTTTGTTGGTACTGCTGACACATACGCCCACCTTATGGGGTACTCAAAGGTGTCTGCCCACTGGGTTCCTTGCAGCCTAACAGAAGATCATAGAGAGCAACGAAGGACGTCTGTGCAGAACTGCTTGCGCGTTACGAGGGTGAACGCGACAATTTTTTGTTGAACATCGTCACAGGCAATGGATCATGAGTTTGTCACTTTGAACCGGAAACAAAACGGCAATCCATGGAGTGGCGCACATGTTACCTATGGACGCACGTGACGACTTCCACCTGTTTGGTTCAATGAAGGATGTACTCCGCGGGAAACAGTATATGGATTATGGGAGGGTTATTGATGTAGCAACGCGTTTGCTACAACGTTGATCAGTAGAGTAGAACCAAGCGGGTATACAGGCCCTCTCAGTAAGGTGGCGTACGGCCGTCGCATTGTAGCCAAAAGAGTTGGGAATAATGCGGTATATTGGAATCTTGAATAACGCAGCCTGCTTTCAGAAAAAAAGTGTTGAATTACACTATGTGATTAAAAGTATCCGGACACCCCCAAAACATATGTTTTCCATATTAGGTGCATTGTGCTGCCACCTACTGCCAGGTACTCCAGATCAGCGACCTCAGTAGTCATTAGACATCGTGAGAAAGCAGAATAGGGAACTCCGCGGATCTCACGGTCTTCGAACGTGATCAGGTGATTGGGTGTCACTTGTGTCATACGTCTGTACGCGAGATTTCGACACTCCTAAACATCCCTACATCCACTGTTTCCGATGTGATAGTGAAGTGGAAACGTGAAGGGACAGGTACAGCACAACAGCGTACAGGCCGACCTCGTCTGTTGACTGACAGAGACCGCCGACACTTGAAGAGGGTCGTAATGTGTAATAGGCAAACATCTATACAGACCGTCACACAGGAATTCCAAACTGCATCTGGATTCACTGCAGGTACTATGACAGTTAGGCGGGAAGTGAGAAAACTTGGATTTCATGGTCGAGCGGCTACTCATAAGCCACACATCACGCCGGTAAATGCCAAACGATGCCTCGCTTGGTGTAAGGGCCATAAACAGTGGACGAATGAACAGTGGAAAAACGTTGTGTGGAGTGACGAATCCGGTACGCAATGTGGCGATCCGATGGCAGGTTGTGGGTACGGAGAATGCCCGGTGAACGTCATCTGCCAGCGTGTATATGCCAACAGTAAAATTCGGAGGCGATGGTGTTATGGTGTGGTCGTGTTTTTCTGTTCTTTTGCGTGGCACTATCACAGCACAGGTCTACATGGATGTTTTAAGCACCTTCTTGCTTCCCGCTGTTGAAGAGCAGTTCGGGGATGGCGATTGCATCTTTCAGCACGATCGAGCACCTATTCATAATACACGGCCTGTACCGTAGTGGTTACACGCCAATAACATCCTTGTAATGGACTGGCCTGCACAGAGTCCTGACTTGTATTCTACAGAACACCTTTGGGATGTTTTGGAACGCCGACTTCGTGCCAGACCCCACCGACCGACATCAATACCTCTCCTCAGTGCAGCACTCCGTGAAGAATGGGCTGCCATTCTCCAAGAAACCTTCGAGCACCTAATTGAACGAATGCGTGCGAGAGTGGAAGCTGTCATCAAGGCCAAGGGTGGGCCAACACCATATTAAATTACAGCATTAGCGATGGAGGGCGCCACGAACTTGTAAGTCATTTACAGCCAGGTGTCCGGATAGCTTTGGTCACGTAGTGTATGTACTGGACGCCCCTAGTATAAACAAGTAATAAGATCGGTATGGGAAGGGACTGGTAATTTAAAGCAGTTTTATGCAGTAGCCGAAAATGCGTGTTGTGTTACATCACAGCCATCTTTTGTTACGTAGAATTTTAGGTTTTAGGTTATGAAGGCGTTCATCTGACAATATTTTTGGTAGACCGAAGGGTCGTCATAATTCTCGGACTCCTGGAAAGAGCGGCGAGACCGACAGAATTATATCACAACATCCAGGAGGACTTTATTGAAAGTGACAGCGAAAGTAGAAACTCAGATTCGTCTGTAATAAGTGCGTAGCCCACGTCATTTATACTTACTGAAACAGCTATTGCGTCCTTCCTCTGGAGAGCTGTATGTTTATTTATGAGAACAAGCGCTGCTTGCGTGCACTTATAGCTCGAGGCATACAGTGGATCAGGTAAATCTTCGGTTTAGCTCTTGGAGGAGAATGGATGCGCTTGTTTATTTACCTAAAAAACAGTTAGGCTGCTGACTTAGCAGATGATGGAAAGGAGGGATCTACACTCCTGGAAATTGAAATAAGAACACCGTGAATTCATTGTCCCAGGAAGGGGAAACTTTATTGACACATTCCTGGGGTCAGATACATCACATGATCACACTGACAGAACCACAGGCACATAGACACAGGCAACAGAGCATGCATAATGTCGGCACTAGTACAGTGTATATCCACCTTTCGCAGCAATGCAGGCTGCTATTCTCCCATGGAGACGATCGTAGAGATGCTGGATGTAGTCCTGTGGAACGGCTTGCCATGCCATTTCCACCTGGCGCCTCAGTTGGACCGGCGTTCGTGCTGGACGTGCAGACCGCGTGAGACGACGCTTCATCCAGTCCCAAACATGCTCAATGGGGGACAGATCCGGAGATCTTGCTGGCCAGGGTAGTTGACTTACACCTTCTAGAGCACGTTGGGTGGCACGGGATACATGCGGACGTGCATTGTCCTGTTTGAACAGCAAGTTCCCTTGCCGGTCTAGGAATGGTAGAACGATGGGTTCGATGACGGTTTGGATGTACCGTGCACTATTCAGTGTCCCCTCGACGATCACCAGTGGTGTACGGCCAGTGTAGGAGATCGCTCCCCACACCATGATGCCGGGTGTTGGCCCTGTGTGCCTCGGTCGTATGCAGTCCTGATTGTGGCGCTCACCTGCACGGCGCCAAACACGCATACGACCATCATTGGCACCAAGGCAGAAGCGACTCTCATCGCTGAAGACGACACGTCTCCATTCGTCCCTCCATTCACGCCTGTCGCGACACCACTGGAGGCGGGCTGCACGATGTTGGGGCGTGAGCGGAAGACGGCCTAACGGTGTGCGGGACCGTAGCCCAGCTTCATGGAGACGGTTGCGAATGGTCCTCGCAGATACCCCAGGAGCAACAGTGTCCCTAATTTGCTGGGAAGTGGCGGTGCGGTCCCCTACGGCACTGCGTAGGATCCTACGGCCTTGGCGTGCATCCGTGCGTCGCTGCGGTCCGGTCCCAGGTCGACGGGCACGTGCACCTTCCGCCGACCACTGGCGACAACATCGATGTACTGTGGAGACCTCACGCCCCACGTGTTGAGCAATTCGGCGGTACGTCCACCCGGCCTCCCGCATGCCCACTATACGCCCTCGCTCAAAGTCCGTCAACTGCACATACGGTTCACGTCCACGCTGTCGCGGCATGCTACCAGTGTTAAAGACTGCGATGGAGCTCCGTATGCCACGGCAAACTGGCTGACACTGACGGCGGCGGTGCACAAATGCTGCGCAGCTACCGCCATTCGACGGCCAACACCGCGGTTCCTGGTGTGTCCGCTATGCCGTGCGTGTGATCATTGCTTGTACAGCCCTCTCGCAGTGTCCGGAGCAAGTATGGTGGGTCTGACACACCGGTGTCAATGTGTTCTTTTTTCCATTTCCAGGAGTGTAGAAACAAACTAAGCTATAAATTAGAGCGGTAAACATAAACACAGCAGTAGTTTTTAAAAAGGAATAATTCATACTGAATGCGTACGGCCTTTAGCCAAGTTTTGAATGGCATTCACTCGAACGCTTCTATAGATTTGGCATCGAGACATAGATTTTCGTTATCAGTTTTCTCAAACGGAAAAAAAACTATTTCTATTAGCAATTTCCTGCTTGTGCTTTGTGATTAATGATTATTTTTCTTAGCATTTTATAAATACGGGCGCGTGCTGAGAAGTAACGCCTCCGAATTTATTTGGTGGAATCTCTTAGGGATTTTTAAATAAAACAAACGTCATTAACATTCTACATCTTTTTTCTTCGTGCCCGCATATTTATTCCTCAACATAGTCTCCCTGGCGAGGAACACATTTCTCCTAACGAGAGACCTGTTTGCTGTTACCGTCGATATTGAATGTTTGACTTTGTCGGCAGAACCACAACCTCACAGTTTCTTCATTATCAAAGTGAAGTCCTCAAAGGTGTTAAAGAGCAGATGAAAATCGGATGGGACGAAGTCGGGACTGTATGGAGGATGAGTGATGGCAGTGAACCCAAGACGTCGGATTGCTGAAGATGTCGCAGCGCTTGTGTGTGGCCTTATGTTCTCATGCTGAAGGAGAGGGTGTTCCATGTGTGGAGGAACTCTTCGAATTCGAAACTCTATTACAGCACTCTGTTTCTCAAGCACCGACATAGTTACCTTTACACACCACCAGGTTACACGCTACAATTCGGAGCCCTCTAGCGGCATAGGGCTCCAAGTATGTGGACATGAAGAATAAAGGTGTAGGACGCTAATAGCGTTTATTTTACTTAAAAAGCTTTAAGAGTTTTCCTATAAAAAATCGGATGCATTACTTTTCGGCAGGCTCTTGTAGGATGAAAAACGAAGAAGGCAAAACAGAAAACGGTGTTAATATAATTGCATGTCGGATATTCGTGTCCCAAGTTGATCTTGCAACTTGTTTTCTTGTTCTTGACGTTGCTTTTTGTGAGACAGCTTTCAGCGTGTATGAGTTATGCCGAGTTTCATATTGGTTATTCCTCATCAGGCTACAAGGTCTCCTCTCTCAGATCAAAGGAAGGGCACGACATATCATCTCCAGAGGAATCATCTTCAGCAACAAGCTGCAGTATTCAGTCTTCTGTGTAGCTGAAACATTTCCAAAAGCTGAGATGAATCTTTTGAAACGACCATGGCAGTTTTCATGCCCTATCCTTTGCGTCTTCGAGCTGGCGCTCCGTCTTTAATGAGTTCGAGGTCGACGTACCGTCAAAAGATAATCTCCTTTCCTTTCAAATATAAAAGTTTTACTATATCGATCGCAGAAATAAGTACTTGGTGTTCCCTTCAATATATATGTTGTAGCTCGAATTGGAACGATCTCGTCGTACATTCCTCTCAGTTTTTGACATTTTACTGATTTAAAGAGAAGAAGAGTGTAGTACAACTTAGATTTCTTAATTACTACAACTAACACATAGTATAACATTCTCAGTGTGCAAGAAGGATCGTAAATACTCAACGAACTGTATATAAAACGCAAGCTCATGACAAGTATGCAAAAGGATACTTAAAATGTTTTTTACTATGTTTTACCTCTTTTTTTCGCGCTTTCCATGTTCATCCCTTGGCAGCTCAACGACTTTGCCTTCGAATCCAGAAAAAAATATTGAAGCCCTCGATATGCAGATCGAAGTCCAAATGATGACTCGAGTGAAAAGATTTGCTCTTTCCGTAGACAAGTTTTTAGTTTGTGTTGCTGCTTCAGAATTAGACGCATTGACATGAGTGGTCTGATAGTTGCGGAATTAATGCATATCTGATGAAATTTACTGCAAGGAATTTTCTCCTGCATCAGCTTTATATGATGAAAAACTTCATTTTCCTAGTACAAAATTTTTCTTTTACATCTCCACACAAGAGGACGAGGCTTTTCGCCATGTAAGAAGCGTATCGGTGTGTGACTTGGTACTACGTCAGCATCCTGTAATAAGCTTCATCATAATCCAGCTCGACTGGCAATGGAGAAGCGGTATACGTTGCCTTGCTCTTCACCATAAAATGTCATTTACTAGGTCTGACACAAAAGAATTAGTGTACTTATTAAATTGGTTCAGTTAGGAATGATGATCTTCAGGTTAGATCGAGGGTCCAGCAAGAAGCACAGAACCCTTATCCAATTAAATTTAACCTTTATGCTTTTAGTGCTGTTGTGCTGTTATGTGACGATTCTTGAGGATAACACAGAGGTAGATCCTGCGTACTAAAAAGCACTGCGACAACTTCCTCGATTTTCTGAAGCTATTAGAACATTGTCGATTATCATCACAGGTTTAAGGTAAGGTACAAGCAGCATTACAGAATGAAATTTTCACTCTACAGCGGAGTGTGCGCCGACATGAAACTTGGGGGGGGGGGGGGGGGGGGGGGGCAGATTAAAACTGTGTGCCGGACCGAGACTCGAACTCGGGACCTTTGCCTTTCGCGGGCAAGTTCTCTACCAACTGAACTATCCAAGCACGATTCACGCCCCGTTCTCACAGCTTTACTTCTGCCGGTACATGGTCTCCTACCTTCCAAACTTTACACAAGCTCTCCTCGTTCGCAGGAGAGCTTATGTGAGGTTTGGAAGGTAGGAGACGAGGTACTGGCTGAATTAAAGCTGTGAGGAGGGGGCGTGAGCCGTACTTGCGTAGCTAAGTTGGTAGAGCACTTGACCGCGAAAGGCAAAGGTCCCGAGTACGAGTCTCGGTCCGGCACACAGTTTTAATCTGCCAGGAAGTTTCATACTTTTTATTGCTAGCTCTTGTGTTGCTGTTTTGATATGTTACTTTACAGGGTCATCATTTTCACCGAAGTGGGAAAGTGAAACTTTTTCGGTATTTTTGAAACAGCCCTCTTTGTGACGCTACAAATCTAGAGTGACTTGTTTCTTTTTATTTATTTTTATTTGGTAATTTTGTTAGTAAAAGTGAGAAGGTGCAATGACAAAGAGAAAAAGAAACATAGTGGCAGAACAGCAGCAGTACTCGAGGCGTGAGAAGTAGTGAAGCGCTAGTCTGCCACAGTTCTATTAACAGTACGCGCTGGGCAGTTGGCGAGCGCAGTACTAGCGCCCAGTGAGAATACTTTACGTCGAGTAAATAGCTTCACGCGGTAGGCAAGCCGACAGTGTGCCGGACTCGCACGGCTAACTGACTCGAACTAAATGCAAGTGGAGACCTCACATGTTTTTCGTGATCATTAAAGAAAACCGAGCGAGGTGGCGCAGTGGCTAGCACACTGGACTCGCATTCGGGAGGACGACGGTTCAATCCCGCGTCCGGCCATCCTGAATTAGGTTTTCCGTGACTTCCCTAAATCGCTCCAGGTAAATGCCGGGATGGTTTTCCGTGATTTTCCTAAATCGCTCCAGGCAAATGCCGGGGTGGTCCCTTCGAAAGGGCACGGCCGACTTCCTTCCCCGTTCTTCCCCAATCTGATGAGACCGATGACCTCGTTGTTTGGTCCCCTCCCTCCAAACAACCCAACCTAACCCATTAAAGAAAAATATGGCGTGCTAATTCATAGTCTCGTACACTGTTCGGTGGGAATCTGGCTCGCATTTGTTAGCAAGTATGTGTTCCATAGAAGACTAACTGATACGCATTTTATTAGCAAAGGAATATGGAAATTATTTGTTTGTGATTATTCTGAAAGTACTTACACCGTTTAGCGTCCACACGCAAGAACGCTTACATACTACTTTTTCAGTGGTTCGTATGCAGACACATCCTCCCGTAAAGAATTGCAATTGCAGCGTATACTTCAGTAACACAACGCAGATAAAGTGAAAAGGATATTCACAATGAGTTTAACCAACACAAGCGAACTAATAGATATACATTTTTAAAAAAATTATAAAATACTTTTCATTGTTTTAGAATATATTTTTTCTTGTTTTTATTGTTATTCCTTTCAATCCGGCATCAATCTATTAATTTCGTGCAGTTGGTCAGTAGCGTTTCAAACTCCACGCCTCTGGGACAATATCGAATTCTCTTCCATATTGTCCAGTGAAAAACTCGGCTAAGCCATAAAAGTGTCTGTGGCACATGATGGACTGGGCCTTTGTGTTCCGTAGCTTGGATACTTGTCATCTTTACAGCCTCTATCGAGAACGTCTCGTGCCAGTTTGCAGGAGCTTTTTTGTTGTTACAAGCTGAAGAATAATACTCTTACATTTCGTATACGAACCGCATTTCACAAATTATTGAGTCAGATTAGATCCAGTGGAAGCGTACAGCACCGCTCATTAATTCCAATAAACCATGACTGTTATCTGATATTTCAAATATGAACAGAAGCAAAACTTTATTTCACCAAAAATGTAACTATATACATTTAAACATATATACTACAAAATGAAATACTGTATTTTACTTTCATCAAAGTATCCTCCCTTGGATTCAGTGGTTGCTCATAAACTCGAGGCATGTGGTCAACAGCCGGCCGCTGTGGCCGAGCGGTTTTAGGCGATTCAGTCCGGAACCGCGCGACTGCTACGGTCGCAGGTTCGAATCCTGCCTGGGGCATGGATGTGTGTGATGTCATTAGATTAGTTAGGTTTAAGTAGTTCTAAGTTCTAGGGGACTGATGACCTCAGATGTTAAGTCCCATAGTCCTCAGAGCCATTTTTGAGCCATGCGGTCAACAAGTTTTTGTAGGTATATGATTCAACTCATCCTTAACGACGTTCCAGAGACGTTCCTTACTTTTTATGTGAACTTTCCGGATATGTCTCTTCATTTCATCCCAGACCATTTCAATAGGATTATAATCAGAGCGTTGGGACAGCCACACCAAATCTTTCAGTCTCCTCTGTTTTTCCTCTGGTGCAGTCTGCTACTTAAAGAACGCCAACCGATGTTTTAGGTCATTATCCGGTTGTAATGTGAACCCATTTCCTATTAATCGCAATTCGCATGGTATCGTACGGTACTCAAGTAAGCCATGGTACTGCTTCCGTCCCATACATTCTTCTGGTTTCACAGTGTCACAAATTCTATCTCCTCCAAAACACCCCCAAACCAGAATAGAACTCCTACCGCGTTCAATTGTAGGTAGAATTCACTGCTGGGCCACCCTTTCTTCTTCATATCGACGAACAAATGGCCTCCTGGTACAAAAAATCTCAAATTTCGATTCACCTGTGAGAAGATTTAAGTCTCTTCTTTTTATTTACGGGCTTAGGGTCTTCTAGCTGTCACACGTTCCATTCAAGCCGGCATCTTTTTACTGTTACAACAGATATGTTTTTCGCATTAATTTCTACCAATTCTGCGCGAATTAGTGCATATTTCTCGTACTAGTAATACTGAGGATTGTCTCACCAGTTTTAGTTGTTTTACAAGGTTGCTGTGATAGGTCCTTATTATTACCTCTGTATCTTCAGGTGCTAAAGGGTATATTGCATTCCCCCTATAGACACGTCACATTGCTTCACAATTTGGGGCATAGACAAACCTACTTGTCTGAGTACTTCAATCGCAGCGTGTTTGTTTATGGATATTTCACTTACTGTCACTAAGGAACTGGAGTGCAGTAATCATACAGTGCGTGTCGTACCAACCACTGCTTGAAATACATCGCGGACATCACGTTACAGCTAACAACTGGACAGTATGGAATAGGTATTAATTCGTCACACAGGTAAACAGACATACCAGTTTAGGTAACTTCTTTGTATGTACATTACACTGTTCTGGATAATATTGCATGTAAATGAAAACAAACACATAAACCTGACATGTTTAACATTATTGTACCATTACTTTGTTTACTCAACCTTAGCCACGGTATTATATGGTATCTACAGGGAATTAGATGCCAGTTATTATGTTTATTAAAATTTATGAGCGGTAGTGCAGTTACTACGTGCGATGCCAGCCTTCTTTTAATATAGTATATGATTTGACAGTTCCTCCATCTTCGAAAACAACCAATTGGTGGTCTGCATGTTCACGAGTAATAGTTATAGATAGGCTCTGCGGGGCTAAAAATCTCTGAAAACTCACAAAGGGAATGTTGCAACATTGTAAAACTGCCTATTCTGTAGCCAGAAGGTTAAAAGAATCGACTTAAAATTTTCTTCCAGTTGTATTTATTGCTGTAAAAATATTATATGCCATCCATGTCTAAGCTAATTCGCGTTATCAGACACCTTTACTTGCTTAAATCGAGAGAAGGAAGAAGAATAAAAATAATTCTGTATTGCAAAACTGCAGGAGAATTATATGAAGGGTTAAGGACAATAAGTTAAGTTAAACGATTGGCGATATGTGATGGAAGATGAGCTCTTCTGTGGGAAATCTTTCTTTATACAAATAAAAATTTCGATCTTATTTTCCTGTTTAAAATCGATTGTTTTTGCATTTATGTAGCGTAGAGTCCCTCACACGTCCATTGCCATATTGGTGGCGAAAGAAAGTGGATACGCAGTAAATAAATACGTGATTAAACTGCAAAAGGGGCACGGAGAAAGGGAATAATACAGAGAGGAAGAAATCGTACGAAATAAAACTGCAAGAAATTAATGCCTACATCTTTCGAGATGTTGAAGTAAGAAGCAAAGGAAAGGAGAGTACTTCTTCAGATACAACGACAACGGTCTGAGATGAGCCACAAAAAGAAGTCGCCTTATAAGTATTTCAACCGCGACTGGCGTCCATGACCGTTAGTAATACTGCTTTGGGGATGCCTTCGCCAGCACAAAAACTGCCTGTATAAATTTCAGTGTGTTGTTACCGGAGAAAATAAGACACTGAAAAGCCGTTGCTAGCCGTTATGTGTGTGTAGTCGTTATTTCGAGGTAAACGAAGCAAGCCGTGAATGAAAAGAGAGGTGTCTAAATACTGTCGCCGCGCGCGTGCAAGACCTCCGGAGAACAAAAAGCGTTCTCTGTTCAAGAGAGCGCGTGGCAGCGACTATACGAAGGCCATGTTGAAAAGAAATTGGTGGAACGGGAAGGGGGCGAGGGGAAGGGGCGACGGAAGGGGGTAAAAACTTTTGTCCGCACTACCCTGCAAATCCGCTGGCGATATTTAAAAAGTGGTAGTGGGGCGCGGAAGCTCGAACGTCCCCTCGTTAGGGTAGGTTAGGGAGGGGAGCCTTTTTCATTGGTCGCGGCGAACAAACCGGCAGAGACCGTCCCCCGCTATTGGCGAATGCGACGGGTGGTGGGTCGGTCGGTCCGAGGGGGCTGCGACCCCTCGGCTAGTGCGAAAAAAATGCAGCCCCCTTCCACGTCTCCCCCCTCACCATAGGATGACGTGTGCGGCGTTTTTGCCTGCTGGCCACGTCGCGAAGTGCCCGACCCGGAACTCGCGATAGTTTTTTGTTTTCGGCCAGAGGGCGCGCGGGTAATTATGAATACGCGCCGCGTCTGTCCCGTGTTTCCCCTTTCTTTTATTTTATTTTTTTTACCTCACTGGCTGCTGCCAGGTAGCGTACGCCGATATGCATATGCTCGGCCGATAATGAGAGGCCGACTGCTTTCCTCCTGCGAGGCGGGACTGTTTTTGCGGACGTCCGCCGTTGTCTTCGGACCTGTCTTCGGCCGGTCCCAGGGCGACGCTCGTCCTCTCACGAGTTTTTCTAGCCGTGGCGTGCTTTTGTCCGCGTGGACCGGTGGCTGTGTTTAATTGCTGGCGCGAGAACTGCATCTTCCCACGGGGCAGTGCTCCTCGTCGCCACATACTACGCCAGAGGCGTCCTTTTCTTTCGACGAGTTCCGTTTGTACCTGCCTTTGTCTGTCGTGGATAACATTCTCTGTATATGCTGCACGTACACCTGACTTGGAAAAAAAATGCTGTCCCCACATCCGTCTTTCACACTGGATAAGAGCAGTTTGTAGCCGAGGGCGATGAAAAATTCTCCAGACTTGACGGACTACTATAGCGAACACTATAACTTTTCGTAGGGACGGTTGTTGACCGATAGGGTGGAATGGCATTTCAAAATTAAACAATGTCTATGGTTACATAAATGGAGCGCGATGAAAAAGTAACGGGAATTCTTGGTTTGCTTGAAGAATTTTTATTTATTTATGAACATGAACTTTGTCCCCTTAAGGCCGGCCGGAGTGGCCGTGCGGTTCTAGGCGCTACAGTCTGGAACCGAGCGACCGCTACGATCGCAGGTTCGAATCCTGTCTCGGGCATGGATGTGTGTGATGTCCTTAGGTTAGTTAGGTTTAATTAGTTCTAAGTTCTAGGCGACTGATGACCTCAGAAGTTAAGTTGCATAGTGCTCCGAGCAATTTGAACCATTTTGTCCCCTTAAAAGTAGTCCCCCTCAGATATAATACACTTGTGCCAATGCTTTTTGCAATCATTTAAGCACTTCTGGAACTCGTTTTTCGTTATGGTGTTCATTCCTGAAGCGACTCTGTTTTTATTTCATCAGTGGTTACAAAACGATGTTCTTTCGAGGTTCTCTTCAGCCTCGGGAGTAGAAAGAAGTCGTAGGGCGCCACGGCTGGCGAATACGGTGGCTGAAGCAGCATAACTGTTATGTTTTTTGCCAAGAAATCACAAGCAGGGATTGATGTGCGAGCGGGAGCACTATCGTAATGCAGTTACCACGAATGGTTTTGCCACAATTCTGGTCGTTTTCTTTGGATTGCTTCACGCAAACGGCGCATTGTATTCCTTATTGACAGTAGTTCATTGTAATCGTAGAAAACAGTGAGAAGAACCTTCACATGTGATCGAATTTATCGAATTCTTTTTAGGTCATGGCTCTTCAGGCAATTTCCATTGGAACGTTTGGGCCTTGGTTTCGACGTCATATCCATGTGACCATCTTTCGTCACCCGTTATCGATGTAGAAGTTATCGGTCGTTGACGACTTCATTCAGTTATTTCTTGATGCAATAATTTACCAACAGCCGTATGTGTTGCAGAAATTTATTTTATGAACTACTTGTGTTCTACCAGTTTCGGCATTACATTGATGCCATATTCAGGCCCCACACGTCATAGTCGTAAAATCGCTATGCACGGAAGGAGCCATATAATTGGATCCGTGAATCAAATTGTTATGCAATAGCTCTTGGTGGCCAGGCGACACAGACTGAGGCGCCTCAGTCTGTGTCGCCTGGCCACCAAGAGCTGTTGCATAACGATATCCGTACCAATCACATACCGATGTTAAAATAAATTCCGGCTATCTCGCTTGATCCGAAAGCATGTTAGTGACATCTTAAGCCTGGACCATTGCTCTGATCTATGAGAGGTTTTCCGGCCGGCCTGGGAACATATGAGATGTATTTTATGGCTTACATGTCATGTACCAGGGAATCACTATGTTAGCCCCTGTTAGTTGATTTGTGTGGACATTCTACGCAGCTCAAGATAGGTCTGTTGTCCTGAAACCTGGTTGTGTTTTTCTTTTATTGAAAAATAAAATTTTTTTACGACTGTACCGAATGTTATCAACCATGATACAGACGTTTAACTCTCGTTAGCCTCGAAATTCATCAGTGGTGTGTGTTCCATGCCCAGTCTGTGAGCTCTGGGGAACAATATTGGCATTCAGGGAATTCTCCTAAGTTGATAACGCTTCGATTTGACAGCGCTTGGTGACACGAGTACGAATTTCGCTGCTTACTTAATTAAAAGTGTTCTGCTTTGTTCCCACGACTGGACCCCGTTTCAGACGAGCCATCTAAAAATCTGTTGTGGTCACGGGATATCGGTGTCAGCGACGAGCAGTTCTAACCATCTGACCGTGGAGGCAGTCTGCCATAAACATGCTTTGTTATGTGTCCTACATGTTGTGGAATGCTCCGATAGCTGAATTTTCAATGCTGTGTGTCGTTATGAGTCACTAACGGAAGCATATACAAGAAGGCCTCGTGCTAGAAATCTCACTCACGGCGGAGCGCCACTTACTGTTCAGTGCAGACAGATAGCCGTTGAGATCCGAAATGGTAACCTCTCATTCCCAATTAAATATTCCCGGTGTCACACGCCATCTTGTAATTATTGCATATACATGAAGCTAACGACTTTCCATGCCCTCCAGGAATTTGAATTAAAGTAGTTACTGTTACGGCTTATGAACACAATACGTCAAACGGCTATGATTAGTCGTACACATAAAGAATGTCATAATTTACATGAAACTTTATGATTACTTTCACTGCATCGTAGCTTCTTTTCTCAGGATGGTGTAAGTGTTATGCTTTCAATTAAAACAATTTGAAAGCTTGTATTACTGCATTATAAGTACTCTTGGAAAAACTACGAGTATACCTAAGAGGACAGGTAAATTGTATTATCTCATCTTTATAGCATAAGGTCACAGAAAGCTCATTTGTATTTCATTGCAAGCGTCATTCCAGTTCTGGAAATGCAACAATAGTGTTGAAAGCTCAAGTGAGCGTTGTCGAAGACAGCTTTGTAACAAACCTAAAGCGGCTCTTAGTAACTTCTTTCATTGATCATATTTATGATAAACACAACTAAATATGTTTGCTTAAGCACTTTTCGCACACATACGCACGCATGCACGCACGCTCGCACACACGTACACGTACACAGCCGACCGGTGTGGCCGAGCAGTTCTAGGCGCTTCAGTCTGGAACCACACACACACACACACACACACACACACACACACACACACACACACACACACACGCTTGCATGTGTCAAAGTTCATGTATAATACAGGAAGAAAACTAAAGTGTAAACATTTGAAATGGGTTTCTAACAGTGGTTCGGTTCGCTATAGTGATTTATTTCGTTGAATAGATTGGACATGAGTATGAGAGTTACAATCTGTTGCAAATTGGAGCAATGCGTTGACGAATGCTTTAAACACCGATGACCAAAGAACTCATTGGCGCAATGAGCTGGATTGTTAATAAGAAGTAGGAGCTAAGACCAGAAGTTGTTCTCAGTATTAATGATTAATGAAAACAGATCCTACTAGCATGTTATTTTGCAATTATTTGCTAACCCAAGCTACAAACTAATCGGAACAAAATAGCCAAGCCATCTACTTCTAGAGTCCGCGAGCCACATTCGGATGTGAGGCGGAGGGTGTTTGTGGTGGCTCCTATTTGACCCCTGCTTCGCTCTTCTGCTCACGAATGGCGCGTGGGAACAGTGTCTGCTGGTAAAGGTCCGATGTTTTCCGTCATATTCATTTCACAAGACGTATGCGGGAGGAACTTAATTTGTTTGCCAATTCTTCCTCAACGTACTCTCTCGGAATTTAAATGGTAAACCTTTCCGTTGTGGACAACGAAACTGTTGTAGCTTCTGTCACTGGAGGTTGCTGAGCTTCTCCGTAATTCTCTTATGCTGACAAAAACAGTCGTTATCACGAAAGAGGTTCGCTCTGTGATGCGTCTTGCCTGCATTAATACAGCCTGATACGGATCCTAGACCGACGAGCACGACTCAAGAAGTGGTCGAACAAGTGTTTTTAAGGCATTTCTTTTGTGGATGAATTACGTTTCCTTAAGATTCTTTCAGCGGTTCCTAGCCTGGAATTTGCTTCTGCTGGACTTTGTTTTACGTGGTCATCCCATTGGATAGGCGATCGTAAAACCGCGGCCCACGGGTTGATGCAACCAGAATCAGTTATCATTGCGGCCCGTGGTTCTCAGCTGTATTTTATAATTCTATAATAACGTGCATTAAACAACCAACAGACGAATCCACAAATGTCGAGCTTCTGCAGTTTCCTTGGCCAGTAACAAAACAAAAATAAAGGAACAGTAATATTTTAAAACGACGTTTGTGGATTCCGCTGTTTACCCCTGCATACCGGTCAGCTGCTATGGCATATATCTTGACACGAAAGTAACAAGGATCCGTGAAATGAAATGAAATGAAATGGATCCGTGATCGCGCATTATAGAGCCGATCATCTTCAAATGCGATACTCAAAATGAAGCAAGGAATACGAAATTAAATCAAGGCAATGAGTAGAAGAAGAATGACATTCAAAACGTTTGTTAAACATCTGTGGTCGTGTCTCACGTTGCATAATGCACGTTATCATTCCTATCACCGCGTAGAAAACCTTTTGCAGTCAAAACAGCTTCCAGTCATCTCGGAAAGGATAAATACAGGTCCTGTACTGTTTTGGAGGGAATCTTATAATATTCTTCCTGCTAAATAGTGGCAAGCTCAGGAAAGGATGTTGGATGTGAATAGCGATCACATGCCCTTCTCTTCAAAGTAAGCCACAAAGGCTCAACACTACTGAGATCTGGCGACTGTGCTGGTCAGGGGAGTTGCGCCAGTTCACCCTCGCCTTCACAAAACCAGTTATGGTCGATGCTAGTTTAGTGAACCTGAGCCGTGTCATCTTTGAATAAAGCATCACCATTAAGGAACAAACATTGTGAGATCGAACTGATCAGCCAAAATGGTCACATAATTCTTGGCAGTAACACAACCTTGCGGCGTAAGCATGGAACCTTGGAGTACTACGATATGGCTGCCCCGTCCTCAACGAGCGCCCCCCCCCCCCCCCCCACTCCCCTATATTTTACTCTTGCGACGTAAACTCGGCCAGAAGTTGGAAACAGTGTGAAACAAGACTCATTCGACCAAATGACTTTCTCCCTCTGTTGCGTAGTCCAGGTCTTATGACCACCACGTCCTCCTGTTGGGGGCGTTTGCATCACTTACGAGTGGTTTTGGGATTCCAGATAGCCCTGCAATTCCATGCTTGTGGAGCTCCCTTCGCGTTCTTTTGGTACTGGCGGACATTCACTTCTGCAATGACTTTTGCAGCTGTAGTCCCCTTATTTTTCGTCGCAATCCCCATCAATGACCGCCTGTCGCAATCATTCAGCACATACGCGTTGTGACATAGCGGATGATGTTTTTACGCTTTCCCTGTATGTGGTATAAATCTCCGTTATGGTGCCTCCTGAAACAGCAAACACTTCGGGTTAGGAAACCATCCACCGTATAATCACCAACAATTTGCCCTCATTCGAATTTAGTTATCTCCGACATAATGCACTCACAACTACACAGAACATTGTTCTGACTACAGCTGACACTTGCAACGTATTGAGGATATTGCGCAGGTGTCATTCGTGATCGAATACAATAGCGCAACCTACAAGTTTGACTAGCTTCTGTATTTATATACAAGCATATATTTCTCGCGGTGTTTCCATATTTTTGTCTAACATCTGTAAGTACAGTTAGTGTCATCAATCAATTAAACAGCCGATCATACAGACAACACAACAGCACTTCGTCAGGCAATTACGGTGTCTTATACACTCCTGGAAATGGAAAAAAGAACACATTGACACCGGTGTGTCAGACCCACTATACTTGCTCCGGACACTGCGAGAGGGCTGTACAAGCAATGATCACACGCACGGCACAGCGGACACACCAGGAACCGCGGTGTTGGCCGTCGAATGGCGCTAGCTGCGCAGCATTTGTGCACCGCCGCCGTCAGTGTCAGCCAGTTTGCCGTGGCATACGGAGCTCCATCGCAGTCTTTAACACTGGTAGCATGCCGCGACAGCGTGGACGTGAACCGTATGTGCAGTTGACGGACTTTGAGCGAGGGCGTATAGTGGGCATGCGGGAGGCCGGGTGGACGTACCGCCGAATTGCTCAACACGTGGGGCGTGAGGTCTCCACAGTACATCGATGTTGTCGCCAGTGGTCGGCGGAAGGTGCACGTGCCCGTCGACCTGGGACCGGACCGCAGCGACGCACGGATGCACGCCAAGACCGTAGGATCCTACGCAGTGCCGTAGGGGACCGCACCGCCACTTCCCAGCAAATTAGGGACACTGTTGCTCCTAGGGTATCGGCGAGGACCATTCGCAACCGTCTCCATGAAGCTGGGCTACGGTCCCGCACACCGTTAGGCCGTCTTCCGCTCACGCCCCAACATCGTGCAGCCCGCCTCCAGTGGTGTCGCGACAGGCGTGAATGGAGGGACGAATGGAGACGTGTCGTCTTCAGCGATGAGAGTCGCTTCTGCCTTGGTGCCAATGATGGTCGTATGCGTGCTTGGCGCCGTGCAGGTGAGCGCCACAATCAGGACTGCATACGACCGAGGCACACAGGGCCAACACCCGGCATCATGGTGTGGGGAGCGATCTCCTACACTGGCCGTACACCACTGGTGATCGTCGAGGGGACACTGAATAGTGCACGGTACATCCAAACCGTCATCGAACCCATCGTTCTACCATTCCTAGACCGGCAAGGGAACTTGCTGTTCCAACAGGACAATGCACGTCCGCATGTATCCCGTGCCACCCAACGTGCTCTAGAAGGTGTAAGTCAACTACCCTGGCCAGCAAGATCTCCGGATCTGTCCCCCATTGAGCATGTTTGGGACTGGATGAAGCGTCGTCTCACGCGGTCTGCACGTCCAGCACGAACGCTGGTCCAACTGAGGCGCCAGGTGGAAATGGCATGGCAAGCCGTTCCACAGGACTACATCCAGCATCTCTACGATCGTCTCCATGGGAGAATAGCAGCCTGCATTGCTGCGAAAGGTGGATATACACTGTACTAGTGCCGACATTGTGCATGCTCTGTTGCCTGTGTCTATGTGCCTGTGGTTCTGTCAGTGTGATCATGTGATGTATCTGACCCCAGGAATGCGTCAATAAAGTTTCCCCTTCCTGGGACAATGAATTCACGGTGTTCTTATTTCAATTTCCAGGAGTGTATTACTGAAGGTGGCAGCAATTTAGAAAAGAGAACAGTCGACACGAAGTGTTTCGTTCCGGATGAGGCCGACTTTTAACGATCAGTTCTTCGTGGCCGGCGGCCAACTTATCGCACCCTTACTGTAGTTGGTCTACTGAGAGCTCATACCGTACTAATTTATGTGGTTACCGGTTAATAGTAAGATCAGTACATATTCGGCCCCAGGTGTCGCTCTACAATGTCAGTATTGGCCCTTGGAGAAAAAAGTTTGACGATCACTGCTCTGGGTGGCTACTTGTAGGTGTGTTACAGTAATTACTGCTTACAGTAATTTGTCCCCAATACTGTATCTGTACAGTATTTTCTCTGTTCCTTTTTTTTCAACTTTGTGGTATAAAATAGATCGATAAATCGTAATAATAAGACACGCCTTAGGCCATGGGTTCGAATGTCTATTCCCTCAGTCTGGATTACTCCTGCATTTTCCTGAATCGTGTCAGATGAATACCGTGACGGTACGCCTCTCTCTTCATCGTGTAACTGAACTCTTGTCGTGTCCTAGAGACCATAGTTTCAAGTGACGTTGAACTCCAAATTTACTTTCTTTATTTTTAATGAACTACGAAGGACTACTGTTACGTAATATATACTTCCAGGTAAGCTGTTAGTTGCATCCAAAAGAGAATTATGCACGCGTTCCTTTGGTTACTAGACTAATATTTTGATTCGTAACATTTGCGTTTGCAACAAGAAGGGGCTGTCCTAACTCCTGTGTCATATAAGCCACTGATACTACGGCATCTATAACTACACCTCGTGCCTTACTGATAATACAAAAAAAGGACGCATTAATAACGGACAAAGCACAAGAAAGAAAGAATGTACACTACTGGCCATTAAACTTGCTACACCACGAAGATGACGTGCTACAGACGCGAAATTTAACCGACAGGAAGAAGATGCTGTGATATGCAAATGATTAGCTTTTCAGAGGATTCACACAAGGTTGGCGCCGGTGGCGACACCTACACACGTGCTGACATGAGGACAGTTTCCAACCGATTTCTCATACACAAACAGCAGTTGACCGGCGTTGCCTGGTGAAACGTTGTTGTGATGCCTCGTGTAAGGAGGAGAAATGCGTACCACCACGTTTCCGACTTTGATAAAGGTCGGATTGTAGCCTATCGCGATTGCGGTTTATCGTATCGCGACATTGCTGCTCGCGTTGGTCGAGATCCAGTGACTGTTAGCAGAATATGGAATCGGTGGGTTCAGGAGGGTAATACAAAATGCCGTGCTGGATCCCAACGGCCTCGTATCACTAGCAGCATCTTATCTGCGTGGCTGTAACGGATTGTGCAGCCACGTCTCGATCCCTGAGTCAACAGATGGGGACGTTTGCAAGACAACGACCATTTGCACGAACAGTTCAACTACGTTTGCAGCAGCATGGACTATCAGCTCGGAGACCATGGCTGCGGTTACCCTTGACGCTGCATCAGAGGCAGGAGCGCCTGCGATGGTGTACTCGACGACGAACCTGGGTGCACGAATGGCAAAACGTCATTTTCTCGGACGAATCCAGGTTCTGTTTACAGCATCATGATGGCCGCATCCGTGTTTGGTGACTTCGCTGTAAACGCACATTGGAAGCGTGTATTCGTCATCGCCACACTGGCGTATAACCCGGCCTGATGGTATGGGGTGACGGCACTTTGAACAGTGGACGTTACATTTCAGATGTGTTACGACCCGTGGCTCTACCCTTCATTCGATCCCTGCGAAACCCTACATTTCAGCAGGGTAATGCACGACCGCATGTTGCAGGTCCCGTACGGGCCTTTCTGGATACAGAAAATGTTCGACTGCTGCCCTGGCCAGCACATTCTCCAGATCTCTCACCAATTGTAAACGTCTGGTCAATGGTGGCCGAGCAACTGGCTCGTCACAATACGCCAGTCACTACTCTTGATGAACTGTGGTATCGTGTTGAATCTGCATGGGAAGTTGTACCTGTACACGCCATCCAAGCTCTGTTTGACTCAATGCCCAGGCGTATCAAGGAGGATCTATGCACCCAATTTGCATGAAAATGTAATCACATGTCAGTTCTAGCATAATATATTTGTTCAATGAATACCCGTTTATCATCTGCATTTCTTCTTGGTGTAGCAATTTTAATGGCCAGTAGTGTATTTCCCTCTCTCTGTATCTGATCCATTGCGTAAACTTCGTGTACGAAGACTTTGGTCGCCAGCAATCATTCTTCTCACGTACCGTTTGGGCATGGAACAAGGAAGAGAGGAACAGTTGGTGTATCAGAAGTATTCACCGCCACACACCGTAAGGTGGTATGCGGAGTACCGTTGTAGAAAAGAAATTTTAACGCCGGCAAAAATTCCGAAACTCCGGCCGCACCCCAGTCAAGAGTTTTGGGATGCGACGAGATTGGTGAAGCGACTGTGATGAGGTGCTGCGGTATGCAGAGAGGCGTCCTTGAGGGTCCGGCGGGCCTCACGGGGCGGCCGGGACGGCCTCCAGATTCCGTGCGCTATGCCGCCGCCGCCTCCGGCGTTCCCATAAGCAACCGGTCGGGTCGGGCCGCCACCGCTACGGCGCCTGTCTGCCGTCTGGGCGCGTTTTTAGCGCCGCCTCTCCGCGCCGCGCCGCTCTGGCCGGCCGCTTTTTGCGGTCATCACCTGCGCACAGCGCGCCGCCGCTCACCGTAATATGGCGCTGGCATTGGCGCTCTCCAGATTGCGCGCTGCGCCTCTCTGGGTCCCACCCTGTCGCTGCACCACTTTCCCCGCCCTGTTTCGATACTGATCCTATTCATTTTCGAGTACGACGTGCTAGGCAAACTTCTCGAATTTTCATAAATTAGGGGAAAAACTCAGTTGAAACTCCCTGGCAGATTAAAACTGTGTGCTGGACCGAGACTCGAACTCGGGACCTTTGCCTTTCGCGGGCAAGTGCTCTACCATCTGAGCTACCCAAGCACGACTCAGCCCCCTCCTCACAGCTTTACTTCTGCTAGTACCTCGCCTCCTACCTTCCAAACTTTACAGAAGCTGTCCTGCGAACCTTGCAGAACCAGCACTTCTGAAAGAAAGGATATTGCGGAGACATGGCTTAGCCACAGCTGTGAGGACGGGGCGTGAGTCGTGCTTGGGTAGCGCAGTTGGTAGAGCACTTGCCCGCGAAAGGCAAAGGTCCCGAGTTCGACTTTCGGTCCGGCAGACCGTTTCAATCTGCCAGGAAGTTTCATATCAACGCACACTCCGCTGCAGGGTGAAAATCTCATTCTAAAAACTGAGTTGAACTGAACCTACTGATACCGGATGTTGTCTTCGTCCCGCAACGTGAATACGATGTGGCGTGTGATGTCATATGAGTGAAAACAGGAAGAGAACAGAACACTGACAATATATTTGTTTTGTGTTTTTGGAATGCAGGATGTCTCACTGAACTGTAGCGTCGCCCGATGTCTAGATTAGATTGAAACATGACGGTCTCGCTGTGAATGAGCGAAGTGGTATCGAATACTTCAGTTAATCCAAAAATTATAATAACTTTGCAACATCCGTATTGATTTCTGTTTTATATGTGATTAGGTCATGGTGTAAGGAATGTTTCTTGCCTGATGTTTCGTCTTCTAATGCTTGAGACATGATAAGAGACTATAGAGGCGTAACTGGTTGATTTTTAAACTTAAATAAACATACCAAGCCGAGTTGTTTGCACGCAACCGCGTAAAGGTTGGATGTTACATCATGGACCTTGTACTGCGGAAGTGTTTGCGTTGTTTGCTTTATATAGAACTGATATGGTCCACAAAATCTGTAATTGCAAGCCTTCTTCTTTCCTATTGCAGTGTTTTTTCAAAAATATCTATTCCATTTCTGTTCATGCTCTGAGAATTTGTTACCAGTAACTTCGATCAACACTCGACTACTACGGCAGTGCTCTATGGGAATACCTGGAGGGCTGGGTTGGGCTGTTTTGGGGGAGGAGACCAGACAGCGAGGTCATCGGTCTCATCGGATTAGGGAAGGACGGGGACGGAAGTCGGTCGTGCCCTTTGAAAGGAACCATCCCGGCATTTGCCTGGAGCGATTTAGGGAAATCACGGTAAACCTAAATCAGGATGGACGGACGCGGGATTGAACCGTCGTCCTCCCGAATGCGAGTGCAGTGTGGAATCCCTGGAGGGAAGAAGGCCTTAAGGTAGTTTGAGACTGACTGAAGAACGACCCCAACAGCAGTTGTACGGAATCGACAGTCTTCAAAGGGGGATAGAAGATGAATATCAACAAAAGCAAAACAAGGATAATGGACTGTAGTCGAATTAAATCATGCGATGCCGAGGGAACTGGATTAGGAAACGAGATACTTAGAGCAGTAGATGATTTTTACTGTTTGGGCAGGAAAATAACAGATGGTGGCCGAAACAGGGACGATGTAAAATGTATACTGGCAATGGTGAGAAAAGCGTTTTTTATGAAGAGAAACTTGTTAATATCGAACACAGGTTTAAGTGTTAGGAAGTGTTTTCTGAAGGTATTGGTCTGAAGAACAGCCATGTAAGGAAGTGAAACATGGACGATAAACAGTTTAGACAAGAAAAGAATAGAAACTTTTAAACCTGGTGCTACAGAAGAATGCTGTGGGGGTTTGGATGGACAGACCATGTAACCAATCAAGAGAATGGAGAGAAAAGAAATTTGTGGCGTAACTTCATTAAAAGAAGGGATCGGTTGATAGGGCAAATTCTGAGACATCAAGGGATCACCAGTTTAGTATCGAGGGAAGCGTGGGAGGCAAAAATCGTAGAGGCAAACCAGGAGCAGCAGATGCAAAAAGTTGTAGGTTGCAGTAACTAATCAGAGATTATTCAGAGATGAAGAAGCTTGCACATAATAGAGTAGCAATCTTCGGGTTGAAGACCAAAACAATGCAAGGACGACAAAGACGAGATAAGCGAAATCAGGAAGCATATAGATAACTGTTTTCTCCTCGCTTCATTTGCGAGTCGACCAGGAAACGGAATAAGTAGCAGTAGTAGAAGGCACTCTCTACCGTGCACCGTGTGGAGGCTTGTCTAGTATGTATGTAGATGTGGGTATGTGCAGCAGTACGAGACAAAAAATTGGGCCCGGAAACATGTGTTAGACGTCGATCTGTTGCCAATAAAACAGAAATCTTTAAGTATATAAAAACCGGCCGTGAAAGCCTGCATTCTAGAGCTTTTGGTTACGTAAATAAACAGATTACTGGGAATCAACATTACTGAGCAGACAGTGGGTGTTCTATATTGTTCGTCGACTGGGAAGTGGTGAAAAAACTTGGTACCATTTGGAAACAATTACTTAATAATTAGGTACGGCACCGTGCAAGATGAAGAATAATCAGTGTGATCATACGACTAAACTAGTAAGCCGTGCTTGACCCAGAGGCTTGCATAGTAGGTACGTCGGGAATTAAAACTGAGCTCCAGTAGAGTCGTGCCACTCCAATAGGCGTCCTTACACAGCGTAGCCAAAATTAAACTGAAGATGTTTATCTATATGACTTGAATTAAGTTATGCTACATGTTACATACTTCTTACAAAAAAAAAAAAGTTCAAATGTGTGTGAAGTCTTATGGGACTTAACTGCTAAGGTCATCAGTCCCTAAGCTTACACACTACTTAACCTAAATTATGCTAAGGACAAACACACACACCCATGCCCGAGGGAGGACTCGAACCACCGCCGGGATCATCCGCACAGTCCATGACTGCAGTGCCTGAGACCGCGCGGCTAATCCCGCGCGTCACATACTTCTTACAAAAGATTTTCGAACGGGCCACCGTTTATGTCGATACAGCGATTGAACATATATCGAATTTGAAGAACACATGGAAGATCTGTTTGAAGGATGACGGCAATAGTGTTCTTAGTATTAATCGTGTCGCTCTTCCAATATGTGAGGATGACCTGAGTACACCTGATCCTGCAACGTTCCCAGTAAACACCGTAATAGAGGGAGAGAGCAGCGTTGTCTTGGATACCAGGACATTTGTGTGTGTTTACTTCTTTGAACTGAGCGAGTATTTCACGGGCAGTGTGTGCTGTCTCCTCTCGCTGAAACACAGAATGTCCCAATTACACTGAAGATCCGCAGAAACTGGTACACCTGCCTAACATAATGTAGGGCCCCCGCGAGCATGTAGAAGTGCCGCAACACCACGTCGCATGGACTCAACTAATGTCTGAAGTAGTGCTGGAGGGAATTGACACCATGAATCCTGAAGGGCTGTCCATAAATCAGTAAGAGTACGACGAGGTGGAGATCTCTTCTGAGCAGCACGTTGCAAGGCATGCCAGATAAGCTCAACAATGTCTGGGGAGTCTGGTGGCCAGCAGAAGTGTTTAAACTCAGAAGAGTGTTCCTGGAGCCACTCTGTAGGACTTCTGGAAGTGTGGGGTGTCGCATTGTCCTGTTCGAATTGTCTTAATCTGTCGGAATGCACAGTCGACATGAACGGATGCAGGTGATGAGACAGGATGCTTATGTACGTGTCGCCCGTCAGAGTCGTATCTAGACGTATAAGGGGTCCCACATCAGTCCAACTGCACAAGCCCCACGCGATTACAGAGCCTCCACCAGCTTGAACACTCCCCTGCTTACATGCAAGGTCCATGGATTCATGGCGTTGTATCCATACCCGTACACGTCCATCCACTCGATACAATTTGAAGCGAGACGCGTCCTACCAGGCAACATGTTTCCAGTCATCAACAAACCAATGTCGGTGTTGACGGGCCCAGGCGAGGCGTAAGGTTTTGTGTCGTGCAGTCATCAAGGGTACACGAGTGAACCTTCGGCTCCGGAAGCTCATATCGATGATGTCTCGTTGAATGGTTCGTACTCTGACACTTGATATCTGCAGCAGTTTGCGGAGGGGTGGCACTTCTTTCACGATGAACGATTCTCTTCAGTTGTCTTTGGTCCCCTTCTTGCAGGATCTTTTTCTGGCCGCAGCTATGTGGGAGATTTGATGTTTTACCGGATTCTTACACTCTTGAAGTGGTCGTACGGGAAAATTCCCGCTTCATCGCTACCTCGGAGATGCCGTGTCCCATCGCTCGTGAGCCGACTATTACACCACGTTCAAACTCACTTAAATCTTGATAACCTGCCATTGTAGCAGCAGTAACCAATCTCACAACTGCGCCAGACACGGTTTGTCTTATGTAGGCGTTACCGACCGCAGCCCCATATTCTGCCTTTTTATATATCTGTTTTTTGAATATGCATGCTTACACCAGTTTCTTTGGCGCGTCAGTGTGTTCCTAATGTGTTTCGCTTAAATTGTCGTAAAATTTTAATTTTGGCCGCACTGTCTGTTTATTCTGTGTATAATGGCGTACGAAATATTAATCATGTTCTGCTGTGCCCAGATCTGTGTTAGATCCTTCATTACATATTATTTACGGTAAATGCTCGTCCTTTCTGTGGCAGTTCTACTGAATGAATAATGTCAGTAACAAAGAAAACAGAAACCGAAAACTGAGGAAGTACTCTAAATTAGCAATTCAAATGAAATACATCTGGCATCTGCAGGGTACTGAGACAAATGCTTTGGTGATTTCTGCAGAAGGAGGAGTTTCGAGAAACTTCCAGAAAACAGGAAGACATTTGTCACATAAATTTCAAAATGTTTAAGAAAAGTATGTGTACCTGTTGGTGACTTATGTTTTTCCCCGGATTTTATCTGTCCTTACAATTGCGGACAGGTACATTTAAACATTGATAAAGCTTTGCGACAGTGAAGATGTATGCTCCAGGCAGTAAGTTGCGCAATGTGGTGACACATCGCGTAGAATAGGAATGCAGGCAGCTTAAAGGGTTCAAAAAAGCTGGTAGAAGCACACGTTGGCTGTGCGGATAGCCATCAGCTATATGCATCGCTGCTTAATGGACGGCTCCAGTAAGGGCTATAAGGTTCCGTAAATTAAACTGGAGCGTAACGCTGCGAGCATGTCTTCAACTTATGCCCGACGCAATGCTCGACGAATGCCTGAGCATATGTTTATTGTTCGTATACAGAAGCAGGTTGAAATAAGCTGTATTCTTTAGACCAAGCGAGGTACGTTAGCGGTTTACGCTTTGGATGCACTTTCTGGAGGCCACAGGCTCAAAGTCCCGTCCAGCCATCAAAATTTAGATTTTTCAAGGTCTTTCCGAATTCATTGCAGTAAAATCCCTAGATGGTCCTCATTTCATTTCCAAGCTTCTGCTCTGTGCTTAATGACCTTGTCATCGACAAGACGTTTTCCTCTTCTTTGTTGTAGAGTGAAACCGTATAACAGTAGCACTGAGACCATCATTGTTACCACCGTCGGTGTGTATAATTTCAGATGCTACAAGCCAAATTAAGACTTCTCTGTTGCTGGCATCCCGTGCTTTATCTTCTATTGACGTCAGTACCTGCGTCTGTAATATAACACTTCTTCGACTGCTCTTTTGAAGTCAAACGAATTACACAGTTTCTCTCGTATCTAACATATTCAGAAAGACAAAGGGTACATGCAGTTGAGAGACAGAAAGTGTGGCATAACAACGTTGAATATGTGTCATTACTTCCGTGCCCGCCGCCGAACCAATATGAGAGCTCTGCCGAGAAAGTGTTCTTTAATGATTTGATGATCAATGTTAACCATGTGTTGACAGAATTGTTGAACAATAACGAAAAAAATTATGTGCTTTATTTTGCTGTACTTACGCGTCACAATAAACATACCTTGATAAAAGATACATGTAAGTCATGTTTACGTAATATAAGCTGTAGTGTTACTTACTTCTTACAGTAGGAATTTACGGATGCAGATGAATTAATCATTGGCTTCTGAGTAATTACAGAAATACTTTCCTAACATGTGAAAAACATAGCAATATAATACTTTTAATCGCCTAATACTTATTGTCTGTAGATGTTCAGAAAACAGTTCCTTTTCTTCTCGAAGCACAATCATTACACTTCTTGCAGACAGTTGATGGACCTTTGCAGTTCGGCATTTTGCATCTGCGCCTCTTCTCAGACACTATTGGTCAGGTCTAACATTGTCCTGACGAATAACTTCGTTCTGAAACTTAGAGAAAATTTTGAATATTGAAAACTGCTAGTACAGAAACCGTTCTAAAGAACGTAGCAGTACACACGCAGAGATAAAAGCTAATAACTTACCATCTTGATAACTGCTACATGTTGGTACCTTGTCAGTCATCTTTATTAGAGAAGACACTCGGGCGACCATCATCATTATCTCCATCATCTAAGCATGCCACTCGAGCAATTACATTCCTCTTCTGCCCTTAAAAATTATGCAAAATTAATTTGCTATAAAAACAACAGTTATTCTGCGTATACCTAAGTTGACAAATATGGAGCGTGAAAAATTACGCTCACAAAATTTTTGAATAACGTTTACCATAGTAAATTTTTTAATCCAGATAAATCTCAAAATTATTATTTACATGATATAATGTTTTTAAAAGTTTATAACATACCTTTTGTTGAATCAATAATCCATACATATAATAAAAATATATGTATGTATGTGTGTGTGTGTGCGTCGCATCTCCTCGTAAACCACTGGACCGATTTCAACCAAACTTACTGTCGGGTAATTTAAGTTTATTACTTCTGCGCTACTAACTCTATTTGCAATAAAGTTCGCAGGCAGCTCCCACATACGCTACTAAATGCACCCACAAAATTGTATCATGGTACCACACATAGTTCAGGAGAAATGACGACATAAACTGTGAGACACATGAAAAACTGCTGCATGGTGAATAACGTTTAAATTTATTACTTCTTTGCTGCTAAATCTATCCGCAAAAAAATGTGCAGGTAGAGTCCATATATGCTGCTGAATGTACCTAAAAAATATATCATTATATGACACACAGATTATAAGGTATGACGTCATAAAGACTGAGATGCGTGAAGAAGTGCGGCATCGTGCACCACATTTAAATTTATTGCTTCTTTGATACTAGCTCTATTCGCAGAATATTTCGCAGATAGTATCCACATATGCTGCTGAATGTACCTACAGAAAACCATCACTGTACGACACATAGTTCAAGAGATATGAAATGCACGAAAAAATGCCGCATCATGCATGACGTTTTAATACATCTTTTCTTTACTATTACGACACTCCTACAGTCAGGTCAACTTAAGGAAATCCATGACACCTGCCAGCGCTTTTGACAACCTTCAACTGCAGTCGAAAACTGTAGACGTTTACAAAATCGCGTTGTAGATACGCGAAGCAGACGTAATTATACATTTCTACATCACGCATGTTTCTTCTAACGACTGTTCCATGATTTCAAAGACATTTTCACGAATACATGGAAACGAAATTTTTTCGATGTTTCACTACAAACTCAGTTATTTTTTGTTTCTGTTTCTAATAAAAAAACCAATACTTAGGCAATGACGGGTTTGTCAGCTATTAATAAATAAAAACAGCTAAAACAAATGCTTGAACGCCGTAGAGAACTATCTAGGTGGAACTGCTCAAACGATTCAATAAGTTGTCACAGCGCGGCGTCACGACCTACATTTGTGATCTGAAGCGCTAAGATATCTTCTACGCGTGGCAGCTGCGAGAAAGTGCTTTTCGCTACACACATGCAGCAGTGTATTGGGATCGTTAGAATTCTGCTGAGATCGTTCATAGTGGGTTCACCCTGTCTCTCTTTTTGAGTCGGGCAGTCGAACAGTGGTTTCATTGCGTGAATGCTAGAAACGACTTTCAGTTAATTGCTGAGACATTCATATTGTATCAAGGTGGGAGTAAGCAAAAATTTAAGCGACGTCAAAGGAAGAGAGGGGCGGAACGTGGAAGGTTGAATGCAATTTAGACACGAAAAGACACTGGTTGACACATTCGTGTGTCATGTTGAGGGGGCAGGACATTTTTATGCTTTTAGAGACACAAACAAGTTTATAGCCGAAGTGTCCGTATGGTAGGTGTTTGGTGCGGTAAGAACATCGGTGTGCCGAGTACGGGGCGAGGTGGCACTGAGCCAGCGGCAGCCAGACGGCACTTTTCTTAGGAGGCCAGGGGCTGCGAGCCGGGCTGCCGCTATACGACCCCGCCCGGCGTAGCCACATTGTCCGGGCGCGCAACTTCTTGCTCGGCGCGCAATGCCAGCTGGAATTTCAGTGCGGAGATGTATTGTCTGTCATTTCTGCTGCTCTGCGTGTCCCGAATACTGGACACCAGGCCGCGGCCGACACGCCGGGGCTGCAGCAGAGGCGACCGCCACTGCAGTCAGACCCATCTCGCTTACACTTCTTGTCCGAGACGGTTCCATCAAAATTCCCAAATGTAAGACAAAAAATGGCAAAGTTGTTATGCTGCAAGTGAGTCGGGAGCCACTGGGATAACTTGAACGTTGCCGTACCTCCGACGGTGTTTTTTCACTGGGGGAAGATCTACAGTTTGAAACTGAATTGCGGCACTGAAGCAATAAGGACCCAAAACACAGACACAAAGTTTTATTAGCAGAATATACGTTTGTGTAAATCATATTTGACAAACCATCAATCTCATAGGACTGACTTGTTTTTTAACTAAATTTCAACACACAACTAGTAGACAAAAGTCCTATGATACCTCCCAATATCGTGACGGACTTCCATTTGCGCGGCGGAGTGCAGCAGCACGACGCAGCATGGATGCAACACCTCATTGGAAGTCCCCTGCTGAAATATTGGGCCTTGCTGCCTCTAGAGCCGTCAATAATTGCGAAAGTGTTGCTGGAGCAGGATTTTGTGCACGAATTGATCTCTCGATTATGTCCCACACATGTTCGACTGCGGCGATTTGGGTTGCCAAATCATCCTCCAGAATGTTCTTAAAACCAGTTGCGAACTATTGTGTCCCAGTGACATGGCGCACTGTCATCCATAAAAATTCCATCGTTGTTTGGGAATACGAAGTCCATGGACGGTCGCAAATGGTCTCAAAGTATCCGAACGTAACCATTTCCAGTCAATGATCGGTTCAGTTAGACCAGAGGATCGCGTCCATTCCATGTAAACACAGTCCACGCCTTATGGAGCCTCCACCAGCTTGGCTCCATGGCTTCGTGGGGTCTGAGCCACACTCGAACCCTACCATCAGCTCTTACAGACTGAAATCGGGACTCAACTGAGCAGGCCACGGTTTTCCAGTCGTCTAGAGTCCAAGCGATATGGTCACGAGCCCGGAAGAGGAGCTACAGGTTATGTCGTACTGTTAGCAAAGGCACTCTGTGCCATAGTCCCTTAACGCTAAATTTCGCCGCACTGTCCAAACGGATACGTTTGTCGCCCGTCCCACATTGATTTCTGCGGTTTGTTTCATGCAGGGTTAGCACTCACAACTCTACGCAATCGTCGCTGCTCTCGGTCCTTAAAGGAAGGCCTTCGGCCACTGTGGTGTCCGTGATGAGAGGTAATGTCTGAAATCTGATATTACCGGTACCCCCTTGACACAGTGGATTTCGGAATATTGAATTCCCTAAAGATTTCCGAAATGGAATGTCTCATGCGTCTAGTTCCAGCTACCACTCAGTGTTCAAAGACTGTTAATTCCCGTCGTGAGACCATAATCACGTCGCAGACCTTTTCACTTGAGTCAGCTGTATAGAAATGACAGATCCGCCAATGCACTGGCCGTTTATGCCTTTTGTGTGCGATACTACCGCTATTTGTATACGTGCCAATCGCTATCCCATGACTTTTGTCTCCTCAATGTAGTTGAAAAAGTAGCATACCAACTTTAGGATTATGTTTATTGTTAATGTTTTGTTTCCATGTAGAAGCTAGTGACATACAGTCTTTCGACAGTTTTAAAGTTATTAATTAATGTGAAACTAGAATCAGAACTTAAAGAACAGATACTAAATTCACCACACACACAGTTATGACCTCGTCATCATCACTTTCATTACTAGTGTTCTATGGCTTGAGGTTCACATAAAGTTACCGATAGGCCTGCTACCTCCATGACGTAGACACCAAATTAAGTTGCCAACCTTAGAAAAGATCTGAGCAGCGCAGAGCAATAACATTATGCCTTGTGCCTTGGGCCCATACGAAAATAAATAACCGAGAAATCGGTGAGAGCTTTTCGTGAATGTTCGTATATACAGTGCGGGGCTACGGATATAGATAAAGGTGGTTCGCCGTAAGATCAACATATATCAGGGGCAAGCAGACGTGCTATGATCTAAAAATCGCTGACATTGTGCTTTAGGTCCCTATGGTGATCAGCGCCTCAGTTATAGTCTGATTTAAGTTAGTCAGCATTTGATTTATAAGGGCCAAAGCCGCGATGAGTGGTAAGTACTGCTTGCAGTCCCCTAGCTCTCCACTGTTCGGGGCGATGGAAAATAGATTTGAAGTATTTATCTCATACAAAAAGCGTGTGAAAAATTCGAACTTGAAGTGTGGTGTAGATCTCTTAGAGTCTTTAACCTTGTCATTCGAGCAATTCAGAAAAATAAAAGGAAATATGAGGAGGACGTAGAGAGCCCTTAGCTCGGCCAGTCCTCCTCGTCATTTGCGGTCGCAGACAGGGTTGTCTGTCCTCAGTTTGGAGATAGATTGCAACATCGAAGTGCTTTATTGGACATGATCCTAACCCTTTAGTACGACCTTTGGAATGTGTTACCCAGTTACGAGTATATGGAGACTTATCATATAGCACTGACACTTAACTGCAGTGTAAACTGGTACTTTTACATATACAGATCACTCACAGGGGCGAAAGAAACAAGTCCTAAGACTGACTGAAGACCGAACAACGTACCTTTGGATACGTAGTCTGAGTCTTACCGACTTCGTTAACAGTCCTCCAGATTCTGGTAAAAACTGTGCTTTGGTCATTTTAGTAACATGCACATTCTTTATAACGTGAGTCCTCCTCCAGCGCTGACAGTAATTCGCCTGAATCGCCTACCTGTCTCTTTCTCGGCCAGCCTCTGGTGCGTAAATCACCGAGGAGAAAGCCAATCAGGCGTGCCGCTGGAATGTCGTCTGTGACAGAACGTGAGGACGTGGGTCGACCTGCGCTCCGGCTGTCTGCAGTGGTCTGCAATTTTCAGTAAAACGAAACTCCTTTCAAGAGTCAGTCGCGGAACACTAAAAAAAGCCCGGGCCACATTGTTTTTATTTCCCGTCTGGACAGTGGAACTGGAGATAAAGGACGTAAACCGTCTTTCGCAGCAATAAGAGCTGATTATTGACGCAAATGGTGGAACACGTTCCCTGAAGTGTAACAGGTTTTTCACTGGCGCAGTCACATCAGAACTTCATAAGGAGAGTTGGCGCTAAAACGTTCTGATTCTCTCTTCCAGACAATTTAATTTTTTATGATACTTCCATCACCAGCAGCTAGTCCAGTAGCTGCTTACATACGATAAAAAAAATATGTTTTAAAGTTATGTCTTATTAAGGTGCGCTTACACTATGCAAGACTTGCTCCACGAAACAATTTCGCAGGGCTGCTTCGCGAAAACAACTGTCTCGCTCTTTCATTTACACGTAGTGAAAGCTTGCGCGAAACAGACAAGAAAAGATGAGAATTCAGTTTGAGAGAGACAACCATATCTGCACGCTCTGTCATGTCACAACCGCGTTCGCTCTCATGACGATCTACATCTACATCTACATCCATACTCCGCAAGCCACCTGACGGTGTTTGGCGAAGGGTACTTTGAGTACCTCTGTCGGTTCTCCCTTCTATTCCAGTCTCGTATTATGCGTGGGCTCTAATCTGTCTGATTTTATCCTAATGGTCTCTTTGCGAGATATACGTAGGAGGGAGCAATATACTGCTTGACTCCTCGGTGAAGGTACGTTCTCGAAACTTCTACAAAAGCCCGTACCGAGCTACTGAGCGTCTCTGTTGCAGAGTCTTCCACTGGAGTTTATCTATCATCTCCGTAACGCTTTCGCGATTACTAAATGATCGTGTAGCGAAGTGCGCTGCTCTCCGTTCGATCATCTCTATCTCTTCTATCAACCCTACCTGGTACGGATCCCACACTGGTGAGCAATATTCAAGCAGTAGCAAACAAGTGAACTGTAACCTAGTTCCTTTGTTTTCGGATTGCATTTTCTTAGGATTCTTCCAATGAATCTCAGTCTACCATCTGCTTTACCGATGATCAACTTTATATGATCATTCCATTTTAAATCACTCCTAATGCGTACTCCCAGATAATTTATGGAATTAACTGCTTCCAGTTGCTGACCTGCTACATTGTAGCTAAATGATAAAGGATCTTTCTTTCTGTGTATTCCCAGCACATTACACTTGTCTACATTGAGATTCAATTGCCATTCCCTGCACCATGTTGCTTTCGCCATCTGTTATTCCTTACTTCTTATGTCCACACACACATCTCAACAAAGTCAGCGCTACATAGAGAAATGTCCTTCTTCCGAAAGTTACTTTATTGGCGGAACATGAAAGCTTGAACAGAATAAGAGACTGAAAAACGCACTGGTACTTAGGAAAAATCAGTTGTAGGATCAATGTTTCACTCTGCAATAAGAGTCTTCACTGTTATGAGACGTGAAGGACGAGCCGGATATGGGACTGGAACTCGGATTCTCGCTTTCGTGGGAATTGTGCGCGAACACGGGCTTCCATTGTGCCGACAAGTTTCATGGTCTTTGTGCTTTCAGTTACATTTGTTAAAACAACGTTATTTGTAGTAATGTAGCTTTGGGAACCAACGTGTTAGTAAATCGTCTTAATTGCAATTGAATTCGTATGCAGACTCCTTAATTGCTCTTATTTTCGAGCTGTTTAGTTACGTGAGGAGAGAGGTCTCACTCGTTCATTGAAAATGAAAAATTACGAATGTAGATAAGAACGGTCAGAAAGGAGGGTGCTAGTAAAGGTCTTGTCTACGTGGGGGTCGTCAGACACGCAGCGCTATCTTAAATAGAGAAGGATGGGAAATCAAGCGGCTGTTATCTCTTTAAGAACCGTCACGGAGTTCATCGTCTGAAGTGATTTAGAGAAACTGTTGAATATAAAAATCAGAATGGACGGAAAGGAAAGAGCAACGGATTCTGCCACTTCACTACTGTGTCTATCGCTCGGTAACCATAGAAAATGATTGTCAAAAAAAGTACATGTCAGAGATTAGATGTAGATTTTGTTCATCTTTGGATAATTACTGCCAGCTGTCGGAACCAGTTCCAGTATTTCAGATTCCTGCAGTGCTTGTTAGGCAACGTGACTGTTTAGTAATTGGCTCTGACGTTACCAAAATAAAGAGATGGCAGACCATTGTCGTCTACTCTGATTTTCTACCACGTTACAACTGAAACTACAGAATTTATGTGAAAACTTTTGTTGTCTTTAGTCATCGGAGAGAAGTCTTCAAAAAAGTTACACTGTAAATTTTCATTGTGCCAAACACTCTGTCTGATGTGTAAATAATTATTTGATTATTTATTCTTTGTCACACTACAGACTTCTGCTGAAAATAATCACACAACATGAAACATTAAAAAACCATACTTAACGAAGAGCAAAAGAAGAAAGGATTACACTTATTAGATTGCAGCAGGCCAGAATTTGGCAATCTGAAAAACACTGGTGTTATCTTTTGCTGTATGAACGTATACAGTCCCCCTCGTCACGCTGTAATACCGCTCTAGTCCAAAACTGAGGCTAGCTTCACAGTTATCGTGTAATCTAGTGTCCATTCTAATCAGTACTTTAACTGAAACTTAAGATCCTGAATGATGGCTATTTAGGGCTGCTACTCGAGTAGCCAAAACAACTGCAGTTCAGACATGAGGGCCTAATGGATGACGACCTTAAATAAAGATCACCTTGAGACAAAACAACATACTCGTAAAAGACAACACTTCGTGCCATCCTGGAATGAACCCTACATGAGCCTTAATTTAACATCACTATTACCTTCATAAACGCGAGTGCGATCCTCACTGCTAGCTAGGCGGCCACCGCGCTCTCTGTATGTGTCAGTATTCGTCAGAGCACACAGTGCGCATCCAGCATTGTTAACTCTAAAAATAGCTCGTTTGTCACCAGTGGGTAGGGATTTCGCTGGTGCACTTCTGTTATGCAATGTAATGCCAGCAAAACATCAACGGACGTGTAGTAGTAAATAAATTGGCTCTGAGCACTATGGGACTCAACTGCTGTGGTCATAAGTCCCCTAGAACTTAGAACTACTTAAACCTAACTAACCTAAGGACATCACACACATCCATGCCCGAGGCAGGATTCGAACCTGCGACCGTAGCGGTCGTGCGGTTCCAGACTGTAGCGCCTTTAACCGCTCGGCCACTCCGGCCGGCAGTAAATAAATAAACAAAACTATAAATGAATGCTATTGTGAGCGTAGTAAACTCAAAAATGGTCAACGGCGGGAAGAGGGCATGCCTGATTTTCTTCCCTATCCTTGTCCGTGTCTGAGTTTGTTTTTCGTCTCTATTGACTTCGTCGTCGATGGGTCGATAACCACAATCTTCCTGTCTGCCTTGATACACGAGGTTAGATGTTAGCGGTAATGTAAAGAGTCAGCTGATGTCTGATGTGCTCCACAGTTACAAAACGTTTGTTCTTCTGACATCAAGGCATTATGGCATTGTGGAATGTTCGTGTGAGTGTCTCGTAAACAAATAAAAGGAAAACATAAGTCAGTCACTTAATCTCCGAGACAGTATATCATTTTTGCAAAGAACGGAATTGGGTGAGTGGCTCATAGGTGACCAGGATGGAATCTCTTCCGGTGTCAAACAACTGGAAGTTTTATTCAAGGCATAGTCACTTTTGCTGCGATGATTCTGAGGGTGCCTGAATTATTTTATGGAAATTCCATTTAATCGTGAATGTGCCTGTTGCTAGCCAAATACAGGAGGAGCTTCAGACGTTATTCCATTGCTATTTCTGTTTATTGGCCGCTGCATATTGTAGAATGTCATGAGGAACGATTTCGTCAAAACAGTGTAACTTTTCCAGATGTGTGGACTGAGAACAGAAAAAAATACATTGCTGTCTCCGCCTGACTGTATTCGTACACCGGTAAATTGATTACGGGCGTATTTTACATGGAAGTGTGGGCTTTAGCTACAATAGACGAAGGATATGCTATACTGACTATTTTTTTTATTGCAGTAAGTCGTCTTTCGGCGAGTTTCAAACAATCGTCCGTTCCACAGACTGCAGCGTCCAGCCTGATGGTAGAGGCCTGTTAACGGCCAGCAGGCGAAACAAAACCTCACTAACGCTGGGAACCTTCATCAGACCCTTGTAGAGAGACCTGTTTTTGCGCTGTTGGTACTTCTTCAGCAAACCTTGAAGCCACTTGTTTCTTGTCGAGTTCGTGCACGACGAAACGTTCCGAAATAGCAACACGCTCCCGCGCCACCGTGAGTGGCAACCGTTCGTTGCCTGCCCGTGATTTTTTCCCCCCTGCAAGCTAATGTCAGTATCTGGGGAGGTTCGCAAGACCTACAGCATTTACCTGGAAAGCTGTTGCCCTCATAATGGAGCGCGTCTCCATTGACAAATTGTTCGCCACGTCTGAGTCTTTGCTATCGTTGTTCGGTGTAGGACACGAATTCTTCTCCCAAGTTTTCGTCTTCATTCGCTCAATTGTGCTTCCTCTCCCGCAATGTCTGACACGTGCTGCGCATTTAGAGCTTAATAGTGTCTTTCATTTACCAGTTCCGTTCCGACCATTCAGTTTTCAACTCAGATGCCAGAGAATAAGAAGACCTCGCTCTGTTTTGTCTAGTTTCTTTTTTATTAGCTGTAATTCCCACCCTCTTTCCGAATAGATGAACAACGGACCTGTATCGAAGAGCAGGTCCGTAACTGCGGTAGCTACCGTTACATGCTCCGTTCCAGCACAGAATCGGTTTCGCAGTACGTGCCTTATTGCTCTGAGATTCGTTCGTTAACTCAATTTAGCGATTAGAGCCCCAAGCGCAGGTTATCCCTAACCAAAACGACTTTTCTGCTGTCCGCAGACTCCCCACCTCCAATTAGACTGCTTGGCAGTCGCTAAGGAACAGAGACATTGTTGGACAGGACAAATCCCAGGCACAGACCAAGAACATGAAACGAACATGGGGAAACAGCAGAACAGACATAAGTAACTTCCATATTTGACACAGGTCAGACTCCCAACATAAATATCAATATAATTATGACCCTCAGTAAGGAATACACCCTCCTCGGGCACCAAGGCATATTTTGCACCTGTTACTCAAGTTGGCTACGAAACGGTTGAGGAGTCTTTGGGGAATACTGTCCCATTCCCCACCAAGGCGGTTTCCAGTTCTTGGACGGTTAAGGGAGAGGATGTTCGTTGAGAAAGACGTCTGCCTAGAGCATCCCAGACATGCTCTATACTCGCGCAAAGATATGCAGCTGTGTTCGGTCATTGAGCATAATGGCTGCCCACACCCTTACGCCTAGTCCATACTGATGACGTTCATGAACATTCCGTGTTGTGTAACGTGTTCCCCTGTCTCTCCACAGTAACTGGTGGCCAGAATCACTTGCCATAGTGAAGCAGGAGAACATCACCCTGGAACACTGTTGCTGACAACAACTAATAAGCTCCCTACAGCAACTAACTGTTTCTCGACGATGGCATGGTTGTGGGGGGACGCGTCTAACAGGCTTCTGGGCTTACAAACCAGCCTGATTTAATCGTGTGGAAATAGTTATGGTAGACACACGTGTACCGCTAGCGATTGCAAAGTCTGCAGCGATCTGCCTAGGAATGAGGTGTCTGTTCCTTTTCACAACTAGGACTACGTATCGAGCGTCTTGCGGTGCAACATAACATTTCCACCTTCAGCAACCTTTTTTAATTGCGGGATGACACTTTTGGGCATACCCGTTACTGTGGTCACAATAGTGACACTTTGATCGGCTTCGAGCCGTCCAACCCCTCTTTCACGACCGTAAACATTCTGAACTTGTGGAACACGCTGTTTCTCGATTTAAACTTTTTGCAGAAAATGGTGTACAGCATATTGAACATGTTTTGCGCCAGTCACACGAAAATTAATAATCCGATTTGATTTCGATTGATGCTTTTTATGCTGTTTTTCGCCTCAGACAATTAAAAACCGATGTGATTGATGCTTTTTATGCTATTTTTGGCCTCAGGACAATTACAAACCGATTTTTCCCGTCCGATGTGATATGATCTTGCCGTGGTGGATGTAACAGTGTCACATTTGTACACTCATGCACACTGAGTCAAACGTACACCTTAGGCATTGTTGTATGATTCATTTGTCATTTGTAGTCGATCACTATTAAATTATAATGCTTACAGCACCATCTATTGCTGCGTTTTGTAACTATTTATTTTTCTTCTGCCATACGTTTTCCCTATTCTCCGATAATATTCCGTTGGAGTTTGGTGTCATTCTGACCTGTGGTGTTATTTCTACAGCGGTTTGAAAGATTAACTTTATTTATAATCACCCTGTACATCAGACACATCACATCCACTGCTTTCAGATATGTGCATGTTGACACCCGGAGCTCCTGATTAAAGGTTTGAAGCGAATAAGCGTCTAAGATCATCGGTCACTTATTTAGACCCCCCCACTCCTTACCAGGACGGAATCCGTGTACCCCATCTGTCTGCGTCCACAGTTAATCTACATCTACATCTACATCTACATACATACTCCGCAATCCACCATACGGTGCGTGGCGGAGGGTACCTCGTACCACAACTAGCATCTTCTCTCCCTGTTCCGCTCCCAAACAGAACTAGGGAAAAATGACTGCCTATATGCCTCTGTACGAGCCCTAATCTCTCTTATCCTATCTTTGTGGTCTTTCCGCGAAATGTAAGTTTTCTACTATCGAGATTCGTGATTGAAATGAATTTAGGTAATTGTACTGCAGTCAGCCTCAAATGCTGGTTCTCTAAATTTCCTCAGTAGCGATTCACGAAAAGAACGGCTCCTTTCCTCCAGAGACTCCCACCCAAGTTCCTGAAGCATTTTCGTAACACTCGCGTGATCACCAAACCTACTAGTAACAAATCTAGCAGCCCGCCTCTGAATTGCTTCTGTGTCCTCCCTCAATCAGACCTGACAGGGATCCCAAACGCTCAAGCAGTACTCAAGAATAAGTCATATTAGTGTTTTATAAGCGGTCTCCTTTACAGATGAACCACATCTTCCCAAAATTCTACCAATGAACCGAAGACGACTATCCGCCTTCCCCACAACTGCCATTCCATGCTTGTCCCACTTCATATCGCTCTGCAATGTTACACCCAAATATTTAATCGACATGACTGTGTCAAGCGCTACAGTACTAATGGAGTATTCAAACATTACGGGATTCTTTTTCCTATTCATCTGCATTAATTTACATTTATCTATATTTAGAGTTAGCTGCCATTCTTTACACCAATCACAATGTAAGTAGGCTGTTTAGGTTCTTATACTGGTAACGCCACCGCCACATAGCGCTCTGTATGAAAATCACTGGCTGTGCTGCGTGCAGTCTGTGGCTGGTTTGCATTGTTGTTGGCTATTGTAGTGTTGGGCAGTTGTCTGTTAACAGCGTGTAGCGTTGCGCAGTTGGAGGTGAGCCGCCAGCAGTGGTGGATGTGGGGAGAGAGATGGCGGAATTTTGAGAGCGGATGATCTGGACGTGTGTCCATCAGAGACAGTACATTTGTAAGACTGGATGTCATGAACTGCTATATATATTATGACTTTTGAACACTATTAAGGTAAATACATTGTTTGTTCTCTATCAAAATCTTTCATTTGCTAACTATGCCTATCAGTAGTTAGTGCCTTCAGTAGTATCGATCTTTTATTTAGCTGGCAGTAGTGGCGCTCGCTGTATTGCAGTAGTTCGAGTAACGAAGATTTTTGTGAGGTAAGTGATTTGTGAAAGGTATTGTTTAATGTTAGTCGGGGCCATTCTTTTGTAGGGATTATTAAAAGATTGCGTTGCGCTAAAAATGTTGTGTCAGTTTAGTGTTGATCAGAATAAGTAAAGAGAGTAATGTCTGAGAACGTTCAGGTTTGCTCAGCTGTTTGAAAAGCAAATAACGTAAGAGGTTTATCAGCACAGTAATTCATTAATTTTTCTAAGGGGACGTTTCAACAAATCCTGTCCAAGCCATCTCGTATCCTCCTACAGTCACTCAACGACGACACCTTCCCGTACACCACAGCGTCATCAGCAAACAGCCGCACATTGATATCCACCCTATCCAAAAGATCATTCATGTAGATAGAAAACAACAGCGGACCTACCACACTTCCCTGGGGCACTCCAGATGATACCCTCACCTCTGATGAACACTCACCATCGAGGACAACGTACTGGGTTCTATTACTTAAGAAGTCTTCAAGCCACTCACATATTTGGGACCAAGTGTGAAAACATTCCCGGAATACTTGTGTAGCGTATGTCTGTGGGGGTACATGGATACCAGGCCGATACTGGGATGTGGGAAACAAAACTAGAAGCAGGCTGGCCGCCTCTCCAGCCCTCGTCGTTAATCAGCGAAGCGCATTCGATCACGGTCAAGCTCCACGAGTCCCGGAAGCAGCGCGTTAACGCGCTCGACTATCGGCATGGATGTGAGCATCTCTTGTACTAAAATACTCAGCAAATATCCCAAAACGGTGAGTTCACTCTGTACAAAGGAATTGTTGGTGTACAATATAGCTAGGGATTCGCCGTCGAAATCGTGGCCACTGTGCGGCGCAGAATACTGGCGGTGCCGCGGTGTGGGTGAGAAGCGCCACGGAGTCGGCAGCACGTGCTGTGGGTCGCGTGCCGGCGGCAGTGTGCCGCGGGCGACGCGGCCGGTCGATAGCAGCCGGCACTGTTGCGCTAGGTCAGGCACGACGCGACGCCGCTGACGTCACCAGCCGCTGTTTACATACACGCCACGCGGCACACGCTGCGGCGATCCGTCGCTCCGGGGACACGTAGTGGGCGTAGCGTCTGCCCCGTTTCCGCAACCGAGGGCGCTCCGTGTTACGGGGACTGTTCACAACATACGAATACGAATGCGTCTACAGGGTGATCACGAAGTCCCATTACCCCTTATGTACCGGGTGGTTGTAATTAAAGTGTGCTTAAAGAGATCCAACGTGGACTGTAGTTATCATACGGCAGCGAAACTTAGTAGATATTTTAATGCAGTAATGCCGAACCGATTTACACTGGCAAAATAATTAGTTCGAATTTTGGCCACCAGGTGCAAATCTGGCGCTGTGAATGCAAGAAAGACATACAGAAATGTTTCCATGTGCAGTGGATTAGGAATGGGACGTGGGCAGAAACGGCCAAACAAGAGAGAATGGCGTAACGTTGTTTTTATCATTACTTTCAGCTCACACAATTTGTTCAATGTGAGCAGCGTAGACGTGGATGAGATGCTGCGTCTATGAAACGACGTGATTAACAGTTGCTCACAGCAGTTCCAGTGGAATCTGAGTAACTTTGTATACTGGCCTCCAGATCAGATAGGGACCGAATGTGTCCCTGGTAACGTGTTCTTTTAGATATCCCAGAGCCAAAAAGTCCCATCGATTTCGATCAGATGATCTTCCAGGCCATGTATCTGGATAACTTCTGGAGGTAAAACGTTTGTGGAAGGTTACATTATGCAGATCTTTCAGTGGCTGAGCGTCATGAGGTGTGGCCCATCTTGTATTGAAACAGTGTCTTCCACACAGTACCAAAGCAGGACTCACATGCTGTACAAGGAGGTCTCGATAATCTGAAGACGTCACGGTACATCTGGCGGGCCTTCTGGGTTTATTCTGTTCAAAGGAGAAGGGACCGAGAATAAAGGTGCTTGTGAATCCACACCACACAGTCACATACGGCGATTTAAATGGCTCTTCGTGCACAACACGCGTTTTTCAAATTCGGCAGTGCACCCTGAAGCGTGGATATCATAATGTCATACAAACAGTGTACAGCTCCTGATATGCACCTGGTAGAATATCTACCAAGTTTCGCTGCCATATGATAATTGCAGCCCACACTGGACCTCCGCGAGTAGGAGTAGCTGCACTGTAATTATAATCACGTGCTATTACGGAGATGGACTGTTGTTCCTTATTGCTGTAGATGCTGATAGACATCTAAATCATGGCTGATAAGTCCGCCTGCACCATGGAGAAACGTATCGTAATGAGCATGTGATCTCACGAAAAACCCCATACGGGAAAATCAATGGGAGATGTTCAGTATGATGTCACTGCAGGGTTTCAGTAACCTTCTCCACGAAAACCAACATTCTTACGGTGGGAGAAAAAGCTCTTCCCAACTTGTTCCATTAGAGATAAGCCCTGGTCAGGACGACCGACAATACAACCTGAAATGTGTTTCGAGGCTGCAGCCTCTGTCGAACTTTCGCCAAAAATGTCCGTTCATAAGCGATCACAGACCGACGTTACAAAAACGTAATAAGAATTATTTGAAGTTAAAGGCATTTAAACCTTCGTTTGTAAACGAACTGCATGATAATGACATGCAAAAACGTCATGAGGCTCGTGGGGGTATGCTCGACGTCTTTACAACTATTCCTTCAAGGAGGTAAGCTTTATTCGGACGAGTGTGCAACCTATTGTAAAGCAAAAGTGAGAATCATTTGTTTCTAGAGCAAAGAAAACACACACTTTTATGAAAAACTTGAATACAACCGACCATACGTCATGAATCGGGCTGCAATGTATGCAATCCACGTGGTACCTCCATATTTCTTCTACGGTACTGTGAATCACTTTGCATATCTTATCTAACTATCTTACGTAATGGATGGAGCACCAGCCCAGTACACTATCGCTGTTAGAGAATATCCCATGGAGTTATTTCCTGAGAAATGAATTGAACGTGGTTCTGTCCATTTGCCTGCACCTTTGGAGTGGCCATCCTGAAGTCTTGATCTGTCATCTTTCGACAATGCATTATGGAGTTTCATTAAACATTAGGTTGCTGTCACAAGGTAAGAGAAATCTGATGAACTTAAGGATGCTGTTCGATGTGCATTTACTGCCATCAAGCTAGCAGTGTTGAGGAGAAACTCACATCGCACATGAAGGAAAATCATACTCTGATATGAAAGCGACAGTGTGTACAAAGACGCTTTGAAATACATAACAAAGAATAATCACACTACCTTTAAGTAGTCGTCTGACGTGATTCCACATTAATACAACGTGAGCATCTGTGAATGTCTGAACACGCGGTAGTGGATAATGGGGCTTTGTTGTCACTCTGTAGAACTTGCTCTGATGAATGGCATGTATTAGACATCAGGGAATAACTTCTATAGTACTAGAGGGAGTTGTAGAGGATAAAAACTGCAGAGGAAGACATACACCTAGGAATTTAGGCTGTAGGATGCCACTCAGAGAGATGAAGAGGTCGGCACAAGAAAGGAATTCGTGTTGAGGCGCATCAAACCAGTCAGAAGATTGATTACTCACACAAGGAGAAGTGCATATAAATAGTATTCCATTGCTGACTTTTGCGTTACTAAGCATTTTCGCCATATGACGTCTAATGTGCTGCACAGTAACATTTCTTGTGTTCTCCTAGATAGATAAATATTTATTATACTCAGTTGCGAGAAGAAAAATAGTTTATCTGTGTTATGCTGTATATCTAAGCTCATATGGTCGGCTTTATTTCCTCGTTGTAAGGAAACATTGTCTCTGGAGAACAAGAAAATCGAAATTTAAGAATGATTTTAGGTGCAAATATGAAAAAGCATTGTAATAACTTTGCCAAACATGCATGTTAGATCGTGCTGACAACGAGGAAACTGTGTTTTCGGTACTCTTCTAGCACAGTGAATTTGTACTGTGACGTCACAAAATTTCATGGATAGTTAAGACGAAAAACATCCGTAAGTGAACAGTAGCTCCTTTACTGAAACAAAAGCCTACGAGAAATACACCACATACTTAATGGACAATGTCTCATCGGTGACAACGTGTTTGTCTTTGGTACTGGAAAATCTCTTATGTTGTGTACGTCTCGGCCTCTATCGTCATTGAAGATAACGTACTGTTGTCGCAGTGTGGCTCGACTAAATGCACTCTTGGTCTTTTTTATCCAGTTATCTTAGACCTCTAGCTGTCGTAGATTCTTTTACGACTTTATCCCACCTTTGCTTTGGGGATTTCTGGGGCCTTATCACTACCAAAGCCTCGGCTCGAAAGTGTTCGTGTATGATAGCACGTCATTAAGGTTCGTCGTCGTCTGTCTTTGTCGTACTTCGAAATCCTGGTTTCATACTGTACCAGTAAAACCATTGTTGCAGTTATTTTCGCTATTTTCATATTGCTGGAGATAGGGCGGCAGGCCGTCGTCTGTTTCACACTGCTGTAAGTTGTGGGTGCGTGGATAATTCGTCGTTTTATCTCCAGCTTTACGTTGTTGCAGTTGTGGAAGTTCGCTAGTAATAGCTCTGTCCCAGTCAATCCCAGACCCTCGACTCGAAATAGGTACACTATGCCTTAGCATTGCTTCGTTGCGTACGGCTCTCTCGAATATGATAACTACACTATTTCTGGGAAATGAGTTGCAGCGATACAGAGGAGTCATAAAAGACGTCGGCCGTTAATCTCAGTGAGCGCCACTGTAATGGCAACATCCAAACCAGGCCACAACGTTCCATTGTTGATGTGTCCGAAAGCATAATTTCGCGGTCAGGGAGAAGACCGTTACAAATTCCCGCCTAAAGCTTAAGGACAAGGCGTTCTCGTAATTTTTTTCCCGTACAAGTTTTGCTGACGCGTTATTCCGCTTCCGTAGGAGCCAACGCATCTGCGTCCACGGTGGCAGAGATTGCCGCGGGGCTCCGTAACCTCTGGTTCCCTCGCAGGCTAAAGAAAATTACAGCGACGGTGATAAAGTAAATATTCATTACGGGAAGCGGTGGGATTAGGTGGGTCGCCGGCGTCTAATCCTGGGGTCGGCGGCGCAGTTCGTGCTTTTTTCTCCGCCGCCTTTGTCTTAGGAGTGTGCGCGCGCATACCGATGGCCTAGCGCCCAGCGCACAGCTATACCTGGCGGCGTTTTTGCCGTGCGCTCGCCGTATGCAAATAGGCGCTTCTTCTGCTCGCCCGCGGCCGGCAAAAAACAAAGCTCGCCTCTGTGTCTCGGCTGAAAGCGATGTTCGGCCGGTTGTTTAAGACGCGCGCGCACGCACGAAGCACCTGACACTTTTTACGCGCGGCCGTCCGGCGTCGCGGCGTTGCGCGGATGCGCCCGGCGGTTCCCACGGCAGCCCGGCCCGGCGTGCACTTCTTCTGCCGCGGCGCCGTAATGCTATTCCATTTAAGGGCGCGGCGAGCTCGCCTCTTTAGCATGCTCGCGAGTGTTTTTTCCGGGTGCGGATGAGGCTGATTAAGGCCAAGGACAAAGGCCGCTCTTTTCAGGCCCTCGGACTGTCTGCGTGATTGACGAGCCCGGGGCCTTGGGAACTGCACTGTGTGCGCTATGGGAACTGCGACCAGCCACAGCCTCCGCTTTGTCTCTAACCTCGATTTTTTCCCTTCCCTACTCCTGTCTTCTCCCGCTGGCTGGCGCTGACCGTACAACCTCGCCTCGTTTTCATTTCGAGTTCCGTTACTTCTCGCCACGGTCGCAAAAACAGTTCTTCCTTTCAATACAGGTGTCCCTCCGAGAGACAAGTTGCTGCGTGTGTAGTTTTGTGGGAAAGTGCTGCAGGTCCGGAGTACTTTGTCTCACACTCACTCAGTCATATACTTCTTTAGCACACAGGAGTATTGTGGCATTTTACGTCTATACGATTTGCCCAGCAGTTAACACTTATATGTTTAACAGAGGGTGTATACAACAACTTTCAGAATTTTTCTCCTCTGTGCGGGCTCTGATTTCTCTTGTTTTATCACGATGGTCGTTTCTCCCTGTGTGGATTGAAGTCAACAGACCATTTCGGCATTCGGACGAGAAACGTGGTGATAAAAAATTCGGGAAACGAACTCGGAGCAACCAAAAAGCCTTTGTTTTAAGGATTGCCACACCAACTTGCTTACCATATCCATTACACTCTCTCCCTTATTTCGTAATAATTACGAGCTGCTCTTCTTCAAACTTTCTCGATGTCGTTCGTTACCCCTATCTGATGAGGATCCTATACTGCGCTACAGTATTCCAGAAGAGGACGGGCAATCGTAGCATAGGTAGTTTCTTTATGTGATTAATTGCACGAACTAGATGTTCTGCGATAAAACTGTCTTTGATTCGCCTCTTCCACAACATTTTCTATGTCTGAAGTTCACATTTACGTTGTTCGTAGTTGCCATCCCTAGGTATTTAATTGAATTAACAGACTTTAAATTTGCATGATTTATCATGTAACCGAAATTTGACGGAATTTTTTCAGTGCTCATCTGGACGACCTCACACCTTCTTTTGCTGAGGGTCAACTGTCGCTTTTCGCATCATGCAGATATCTTGTATAAAGTATTTTGATCTTCCGACGACTTTAGTAGACGATAAACGACGGCATCAGCTACCAACAGTCTGAGTTTTGAGGCTTGCTCAGATTATTTCAGACATGGATTAATAATAATGGAGGGCTTATAAAACTTCTCTGAGGAATTCCAGCTATACATTCGGTTTCACTGGATGACTCTCCGTCAGTTACTACGAACTATGAGTCTTCTGCCATAGACACAGAATTTCATTAGAAACCTCTTGTGAAAAATAACGCCAACTAACGATAATTCAAACGTTGGTTTCAGCAGCTCCATACTTACACTTTGACAATCGATGTTGATCGATGTCTAGCACTCCATAAATAGCCAGAAGCTATTGTCAGCTACTTGTACGTTCAGATACATGAGGAAGCATTAGATTAAAATGATTAAGTCACTCTAGTTCAACATACATGACAAAACAAGTCGAAAAATGACTAGTTCGGTTTCGGGAGATGCAGGAACAATTTTAGCACTGGTGGTAATAACAGTGGGCAGATTTAGGAAAAAAATACAAGGAAGCTAACAGTATGTTTGCAGATTTGGAGAAGACTTTCCGTTAATATGGGGTGGAATAAACCGGTTTCTTTCTCAAAGAGAACACGTTTCACGCATAGGCTATATTTAATCGTAATTACATTTGCAACTCGCCATGCACAAAAATTATCATAAGTGTTATGTTGGCCTGCGAGGTGCCTCAATTTTTGTATGTAGATTGATTGCTGAAACTATTTCACTGCTCTCCAATTGATATATTCCTTTTTTTTAAAAATAAACTTTATTTTGGCATCCCTGCGTTAGTCATAGTGCTTACCAATGGCGCTAAGCAGGAGGAGGGGAAAAGAGCGCTATCTGGAATCTAGTTTAGTTAGGTACTGTAACTCCTTTCTACTTAAACCATTTTTTCTGAGTGAGGTCTCAGTAAGCTCGAATACAGCAGTGGCATTTTTAGAGACCACTTGCCCGCAAAATGCAAAAGGTTCCAAGTTCGAGTCTCGGACCGGTATATTGTTTTAATATGCCAGGAAGCTTCATATCAGCGCACACTCCGCTGCAGAGTGAAAATTTCGTTCTGTAGACAATTTTCTTGTTTAGTTCCATACTACCTCCTCCCAAAGTATAGAATGCAAATAGCTTGCAACATGTTTGTTTCACAGTATCAAAGGTGAAGAAGTGTTCATACCTCGTGAAGAATGCATTTTGGAGCCTATGGTTGACAGGGCATTTTGGCTTCGTTCCTGTCCTGACCATTTTTCCTGGAGCACTCTGTAAATGAAAATACAGGTTTCTTAGAGGACTGCGTCGACCGAGAGCCAGATGGGTAAGTTGAGTCAAGTAGTACGTGCAGAAAATGGGATGTAGGTGATGGAAAGCTCCAGCGTGGGAACGTGATAGCTGATTGGAGAACTGCGATACGATATTGTAATGCCTGTGTTGCTCAGAAGTGCGATACAACGTTCCTTCGGATATGCATGCATGTCCAAAGGAACAGGCACTGCAGCGACTACAGCCGTTATGAAATACATGAAATGTATTCGCAGCTGCAAATATGGGCAATCATCAGCTGTATAATGGAATGACGACAATGAAAATTTGTGCCGGACCAGGACTTCAACCAGGATTTCCCGCTTACCGTGAGCGGTCGGGTTACCATTAGACTATCCGAACACGACTTATGGTGAGATTCAAATTTCCATAAGTCGTCAAAAATGTATCAACAACCTGCATTCGTACATTCATTATGTATATGCCCGTACAGGGGAGACATTTAAACTGAAAGTCGCTTTCTCGGTGTCGGCGGATAAATACGATTTCGCAATGCCTTCGGACATGCATGCGTGTTAAAAATCTTTTTGAATCCATCTGATCAAACTGTGTGAAGGGGAAAAAACATCAGGCGTAGTATGACTGCAGTTTCAGTAACTTTCATGAGTGGCGCATAATACATGGGTGATGGGTAACTAGCACCACGATGTATTTCATAAGCCGTGATTTTCACGATTTACATGAAGGAGGGTGGCATTGTTATTAGAATTAAGATTGTTTTTATCTGTGTCACTTGACTGAGTCTCAGACTCACTATAAAAAAAAAGAAATATGCACTCCTCTACTATTATGTGTTTTCATATATAATTATTTCATCGGAGTGGCTGAGCAGTTCTAAGCGCTACAGTCTGGAACCGCAGGTTCGAATCCTGCCTCGGGCATGGATGTGTGTGATGTCCTTAGGTTAGTTAAGTTTAAGTAGTTCTAAGTTCTAGGGGACTGATGACCTCAGAAGTTAAGTCCCATAGTGCTCAGAGCCATTTGAACCATTATTTCATGCATTTGATTGGTTATGTCACATCTCATATTTTATGTAGTTTTTGTTAGATGTCTTTTATGTGTAATGTGTTAGTTTATTGATGCCAAACATTATGTGAACATGTACTGTTATAATGTGGTTTGTTGGAAAATTTAGCTCTGTATTTTCCTTTATGTTACATTTTGTATAGTGTAGCGATCTTTGGCGACCTTGTTTTGTATCTGTATAGTATTACATACACTACATTGTGTATATGTTGATGTTCTAATACGTTTGGGGCAACGGCCTTGCCGCAGTGGATACACCGGTTCGTGAGATCACCGAAGTTAAGCGCTGTCGGGCGTGGCCGGCACTTGGATGGGTGAGCATCCAGCCGCCATGAGCTGTTGCCATTTTTCGGGGTGCACGCAGCCTCGTGATGCGAATTGAGGAGCTACTCGACCGAATAGTAGCGGTTCCGGTCGTAGAAAACCATCATAACGACCGGGAGAGCGGTGTGCTGACCACACGCCCCTCCTATCCGCATCCTCAATGAGGACGACACGGCGGTCGGATGGTCCCGATGGGCCTAAGGCCTGAAGACGGAGTGATTTTTAATACGTTTGGGGCATGAGGATGGCGCCACTGAAGTGCCGAAACTGGTAGCTTAAAGAAAAAAAATGAGAAAGTATCGAAAAAAATGCGATGTTGTTTGGTTTTTGCTCTACATATAATTATTGAAGACTGCAACATCCACAGTGAATTATAGAGCCATACGAGAAGAGGAGGGAGAAGAAGAAGTAGTAGGTTTGTAGTAGTGTGAGAATTGGAAAATAGCTCTGAGAAATAGTTCGCTTTAGTTGGGAACGTTTCAGAGACAGATGACCCCGCGCTTATGTTAGAAAGATACGCTGCCCAGTTTATTTAAATAACAACAGCTTACAAGACCCCGACTGGTGCGCGTGTTATTGAATCTCTCTCGCCGCAGGGTGTCCTAGGGCGCTGCAGTCCGAGCTGAGCAGCTGTTGGCGCTCCGCGGCGCGTCCGCAGCGCAGCGCGCCGGACGAATACTAATGGTGGGCACTTTTCACGCAGGCCGCTATGCTGATGAGGCGCCACAGGGCAGCCCGGAATGCGAGCACCTGCTAATTCTGCGAATTAGCGATTCCGGCGCGCCTCACGGCGCTTTGTGCGCGCTCGCGCTCGCGTGCCTCAATGGGATTAGCCGCCCTGCGCTGCCTGGGGACGCCGCTTCCTTCTTACCTCGCCCAGCTCCTGTTTGTCTTACTGCCAGGGGGGGCTACGCTGTACAATCCGCGAGCGGTTCTTCTGCACAGGCAGCTTTCGAGACCGTACGAAACCGTACAGCAAAACGTATTCTAATCAACCATTGTAGTTACCCAGTCTTTTAAACCGAGCGAAGCGCCACAATGGTAGTACACTGGACTCGCATTAGGAATGCCGGTGGTTCCAACCCCACAACCGGCCGTCCAAATTTAAGCTTTCCGTTATTCCCCCAAAGCGCTGAAGGCGGTTGTCCCGTTTCAACACATGGAAAATAGGTGATTTTCGTGACTGTTTTTTTTTTCAAGCAAAATAAAAAATTAAAGGGAAGGTCAGCGTTTGGCCGTAATGTTGATGTTTTATTGATAGCAGAATCGATTTTCGATCACAATAGTGATCATCTTCAGTGCTCTACAAATTCAACTGAGACACTGGTATCAAGTTATAAATAACCAAGACCAAGCCAGAACTGAATCCTCTGGGACTCCATTTGTGATTTCTGCCCAGTCACTTAAAAATAAAAAGAGAATAGAAGCTTTCGAAATGTGGTGCTACAGAAGAATGCTGAAGATTAGATGGATAGATCACATAACTAATGAGGAGGTATTGAATAGAATTGTGGAGAAGAGGAGTTTGTGGCACAACTTGACTAGAAGAAGGGATCGGTTGGTAAGACATGTTCTGAGGCATCAAGGGATCACCAATTTAGTACTGGAGGGCAGCGTGGAGGGTAAAAATCGTAGAGGGAGACCAAGAAATGAATACACTAAGCGGATTCAGAAGGATGTAGGCTGCAGTAGGTACTGGGAGATGAAGAAGCTTGCACAGGATAGAGGAGCATGGAGAGCTCCATCAAACCAGTCTCAAGACTGAAGACCACAACAACAACATGTTCAAAGAAGAGTTGGGTAAAATATTATTTCCTTTCCCCACACACGTCTCGCAAAATAACAAATACGAAATAAAGAGAGAAATTTGAGCTCATACGGAAGTTTGTCCCATGCACCATCCACGAATGGAATAGAGGAGGAGGAGGAAAATGGGCTAGCAGAGGTACCCTCTGCCGAACACCGTAAGGTGAGCTGTTTAGGATAGATGTAGTAGATGTAGATGCGCGGGGGATCGCCATGCCGTCCGGAGAACTGGAAATATGTTACTATCATCAACGCCAGGAGAATCATCAGACTCCACGCAGTCACACGAATCGAATATATTAGACTTCCAGCGGCCGTCCGCGTGCAGGCAAATCACGCCGTCTGCTCCGCCCATTAGCCGGCGGAAGGTCCCGAGCGCGGCGCCGCAGCTGCGCCACGCAGTGCCTGCCCGCCGCATGTCGCGGCACGCGGGGCAGCTGGCGCCTTTTGTCCAGACACCGGCCGCGGCGAATCGCTCATCCTGCCGCCGCACCGCCCTTAATTACCCACCCGCCTTAAACTCTCGCCTTGCCTCCGGCGCCGTACCGGTTACCCTTAATCCGAGAAATCCACAGTTCCCCTTCCTTTCTTCCCTATAAATTTGTGTCTGGCTCGAATGACTTTTGACTAATCTACATACACCGTCCGCCCAGAAGGTTCCGAGACTCAGTTTATTCTTGCAGTATAAGCGGCATCAGTGCGGTAACTGCGGTGGCAGCAGGAACTAACAACTGTAAACCACAGTGTGAGTTCCAACAGCCAGTTGTGAGCACGCAGTGTTAAGAAGTGGACGTGCGGCCGTAGTGTGTCAACATTGTTGAGTCACAAATCAAAATGAACCAACATATCTTAATGCAGTATGTAACACATTCTCCAGAATGTTTTGAAGAAGTGAGAAGGCTTCAAAGTTCGTCCCGCACATCTTGATTCCCGAATAAAAACGACGCAAAAGCTGACAATTCTCTTCTGGAAAAAAATCATCATTGAGGACTTGTGTTATCACCACGAACCTACTACAAAACGACAAGGTGCAGAAATTCACATGTAGGTTTAAAACTTTGACGACATAACCGACAAACAAGTTATCTGACGCGGGAGTTGAACAACATCCCAGAGAACGACTTTTCTGACACTTTCACATTGTTTTATGAACGTTCTGTGCGTTGTACGAGTACTCAAAAGGGCGGAGACTATGTAGAACGCCTGAAGCATTAAAACCACCATCTTTGCGTTTCCCTACATGAATTTTTTGTAACTCCAGTCTTGAAATATTTTGAAGTGGCGACGTATATATCTACACCTGCATGATTACTCAGCATTTCACAGTTCAGTTGTTTGCAGAGGATTCATTGAACGATTTTCAGAGCATTTTTCGTCTTTCCACTCTCGAATAGCATATGGGGAAAATGAACAGTTAAATCTTTACGTGCGAGCTCAGATTTATTTTACTGCGATTGTAAGTTCTACCTGTAGCTGCGAGTCATCGTAACTTCGTGACATTCGGAGGAGAAAGTTGGTGATTGAAATTTCGTGAAAAGATATCGCCACAATGAAATACGTACGTGTTTAATGATTGCCCGTCGATTTCGCTAATAATGCAAAACGAGCAGCACGTCTTTGAACTTCGATGAGCTCCGTTAACCCTAACTGGAAAGGACCCCAGAGCGTGCATGAATACTGAAGGCCGTCAATACTGAAGGCCGTCTCCTCAGTAGATTTTTTTGTATCTTCTAAGGGTTCTTCCAAGAAAACGCAGTCATTTGTTAGCCTTAACCAAAGCATATTCGATGTAGGATGTTCTAATTTACATTGTTTGTAATTCTAATTCCTAGCTGTGTAGCTGAATCGAGAACCAAATGGTTCAAATGGCTCTGAGCACTATGGGACTTAACATCGATGGTCATCAGTCCCCTAGAACTTAGAACTACTTAAACCTAACTAACCTAAGGACATCGCACAACACCCAGTCATCACAGGCAGAGAAAATACCTGACCCCGCCGGGAATCGAACCCGGGAACCCGGGCGCGGGAAGCGAGAACGCTATCGCACGACCAATAGCTGCGGACCCAATCGAGAACCTTTAAATTATTACGATTTGTGGTGTAACGGAATCTAATTAGTTCTCACTGTGACGAACTCACACTTTTTGTTGTTGAGGGTCAGTTTCTTCTTCCCCACTACGCAGACATCTCCTGTAAATCACTTTGTACTTTTTTTTTTTTTACTTTCTGATGACTTTAGCATATAGTACGCGATGGCATTATGCACAAACAAGCTAAGAGGGCTGCTCAGATTATCTCCTAAATCTTTTATACAGATTAATAAAAGTAGAGGGCCTATAAGACGTCCTTGGGAACCCCAAACACTTTGGTTTCACTTGACGACTCACTGTCAATTATTACGAACTTTTGATTTTTCTGGTGTATAAAAGTACCATTGTTAGCGTCTGTCTTCCATTAAACCTCAGGTACATACAGGGTATATCATAATTAATAGCGAAAACTGGTTGGGGTTAAAGTATACGATATAGGAACAAAAACGTTCGAGTAAATATGGGTCTGCAAACGATTTGTGTCTATAAGACAGTTCTCAGTGCGTAGTTACAAGTCCCCACCAAATTCAGTACGAAATATTATACTACTTGGTATAAATGTATTTGAAATGTAAACTTTTTTGTTAAGCCTGTATCTAATTGCGATCATATTTCGCGTTGATATAAGATGACGTGTGACACACTTTCTTGTTCGAGATGGATAGTTCGAGCAGGGCCTCTACAGGAACAGGGAAAGACAGTGTGTGTCAGTCTGCGAACAATAACGGTGCACGGTGGTGGTGCTCTTTGTTACAACGTGGCCCGTAGACAACATTTTGACGCCTACACACGGGGAAGAACCATCGGGAAACTGGAAGGACTAAATGTAACAAGTATACCCCATGCATTTGGTATTGTTCGCGGCGTCGTTTCACGTGAATGGGGAGCGATCCAAACCAAAGGCACGGCTGCCCGAAGGTGGTCGATCACGCTTAACTTCAGCAGCAGATGACCGCTACATTGCGCAACGGGCAAGATGGACCCACGCCAAACAGCAGGCGCAGCTGCAACCACATTTAACGGGACTACAAGGTTTGCAATCTCACGCTCCACAGTCGCAACGGCGGCTGCAGGGGGGTGGTCTTTCTGCCCGACGACCAGTACGTTGTGTTCCGCTGATGACACCCGTACATCGGCGACACCGTTTGCGATGGTACCAAGAACATAGGGACTGGATCAACGAGGAGCGGCGCCGCGTGCTGTTCTGCCGAGAGAAAATTGTGATTCTGAACGTGGCCTCATACGGCGAGAGGTCGTAACACGTAATACACACAGGAGCATTGTCGAACATGGTCGTTTTGGTGGGCCAGGTGTTATGTTGTGAGAAGGCATAATGTTGCATTGGGTGTACTGAACTCGAAATCTTTGAACAAGATACTCTCACCAGTCAACGTTATTGTGACACGTATTCTTCCTCAAGTGCGTCTTTTAAGGAATGCGTTCAGCCAGACCGCATCGAACAGCGCAGGTGCAGGAGTTCTTGGTTCGAGAACGAATGGACAGACCTGTCCGTACCATCGACTTATATCCCATCGAGCACGTGTGAGATACCTTGGGGAGATGTATTGCAACACGTTCGCATGCACCAACGACCATCCAGCAGTTCCAACCGCCAACCGCGCGGGTGGAGGAATGGAATGCCCTGCCACAAAAACGCCTTATAACCTTTTGGCAGCGTGAGAGCACGTTGCAAAGCATGCGCTGCCATCAAAGGTGATCACTCACCCTATTAAGATCCATGTCTCCTCTGTCATAAATCGCGGTGATTTCAGAATAATTGTGGTATTCGAATAAAAGGATCATTCACAAGCTGCGGCATGGTCGCGAATCGAACAGTGATCCGGAAAATGTAGAATAAATTTCTTTCTTTTCGCCTATGATCACAAAATGTTAGGTTCTCAGACTACTGGTTTCGCTCAGCAATGACCACTTTCATATCTGTTTTAAAAACATGTCCTGATTTAATGGAGTCGTAGTGGCATCGTCAAAAGATAAATTTTGCGTTTATTTTTTGACGATGACAATATGGCTTCATTATATTAGGACATGTTTTTAAAACAGAGCTGAAGATGGTCACTGCTGACCGAAACCAGTAGTTTCACGACATAACATTTCGTGGTCATAGACGGAAATAAGGAAATTTATTCTAAAAGTATTATTGCATATTTCTTTCTATTACCGTAAGTACTATACCGCAGCAGCTATTTTTATGTACGCTCCACGTTTTATCATGCTGTGTTACGTAGCAGTGTCACTCACGCAAAAGTTACATTCGTCGTTAAGTTTTGCACATCAGTGGACATATATCATTTTTTCAAATACATTTCACCACAGTTGTGACCCCAGAGAGGCTGCTTGTTTATTTTATCCGAAAATACAATAGCAGAGACTTCGGAATATGTGGACTACATTATTACTGCTGTTTGCACTGTGTCCATACCTGTTACCTTTAAATTTCCTCTCCGGCCGGGGTGACAGAGTGGTTCTAGGCGTTACAGTCTGGAACCGCGCGATCGCTACGATCGCAGGTTCGAATCCTGCCTCGGGCATGGATGTGTGTGATGTCCTTAGGTTAGTTAGGTTTAAGTAGTTCTAGGTTCTAGGGGACTGATGACCTTCGAAGTTAAGTCCCATAGTGCTCAGAGCCATTTGAATCCTTCAAATTTCCTTATGTTATTTCTGTGACTATCGCTTTCAGCCAAAAATATATGATAAATGTAGTGCTTCATCTGTGGCACTGACCTGCTCAAATAGTATCTTTATCAGAAACGGAAGAAAAACGTTAATTGTGCCAAGAAACCGTTAGCATGTATCAACTTTGGTGTTTTGAGTTTGTACTGCGCTTGCTCTGAGCTGTGTCGGTTGGGTTATTGACTTCCTGAGACGTCACTATGCAGCTTTCATGTTATTGGCGACTCAATCGTGTTACTCAATCGTGTATTGTGAAGGAATAATTTGATGTAAGCTCTTCATATAGTGTGTGCGCTTGTGTTTTGAGGCTCCAAGCTTTGAAGAAATATCTGGACTTGAGCAGTTAAGATTGTAATCATTCCTGTTGTGTAGTGGTGCTTTCACTCGACCTTGTACTGACTTAACAACGAGCATTTACTGTGCCAGCGAATCGTCGACGCAGCCTTGAGGTGACACTTCGCGGCACATTCAACGCCAGTGACACTGCGACTTGTGTCCGCTCGGCTTCAAGTCACCCGAAGAGTCTTCTTCTTCTTCTTTTCTCAAATATTAGGCAATAGCGACTGTTTCGACTTCTATTCCTTCACCCACCGGTCAGTTGGACGCACTGCGTTTCTTTTGTCTTCAGGCTATCAGTTTCAAGCTGCTTTGGAGATCCTGCTGTCATAGATCTCTTTTGCGTGGCCTACAACTTCTTTTTCGTCAGCTGGCTCCAGAATACTATACAGAGACTGACTCTGATTCTTTCATGTGATTTCCTGTGAGGCTCCTTCCACTCATCTACGAGGGCATGATGAAAAGTAAGTCCAACGAACTTTTTATGTGAAAACTCTCAAAGCTTTCCAAATAAAACAAACGTTGTTAACATTCCACATCTCTGTTCTTCATGTCTACATATTTATGGCCCTCTGCCGCTAGAGGACTCCGAATTGCAGCGCGTAACATGGCGGTGTGTAACTTTGTCGGTGCGTGAGTAACAGCGTGCTATAATCGAGTTTCGAATTCGAAGGGTTCGTCCACACGTGGAGCGCACTCTCCATCAACGTGACAGCGCCACACCACACACGAGCCCTGCAACATCTGCAATAATACGGCGCCTTGGGTTCAGTGTCCTCCTTACAGTCCCGACTTGACTCCACCTGGCCGTGCGGTTAAAGGCGCTGCAGTCTGGAACCGCAAGACCGCTACGGTCGCAGGTTCGAATCCTGCCTCGGGCATGGATGTTTGTGATGTCCTTAGGTTAGTTAGGTTTAACTAGTTCTAAGTTCTAGGGGACTAATGACCTCAGCAGTTGAGTCCCATAGTTCTCAGAGCCATTTGAACCATTTTTTTTGACTCCACCAAACTTTCATATTTTTCCAAAAATTAAAGAACACCTTCGAGGATTTCATTTTGATAGTGATGAAGAGGTGCAAGCAGAGGTAAGGCCGCGGCTCTGTCAACAAAGTCACACATTCTACTTTGACGGTAACAACATATTGGTCTCTCTTTGGGAGAAATATGTTCGTCGCCAGGATGACTATGTTGAAAAATAAATGTGCAGACATGAAGAATAAAGATTTAGAATGTTAATAACGTTCGTTTTTTTTAAAAAGCTTTAAGAGTTTTCACGTAAAAAATTAGAGGGCATTACTTCTCAGCACGGCCTCGTAAGTGATCGGATTTGGACTACTTGAACTCTTTAACTTAACATCTTGCGATGTCATGGTCAATGCTTTTGCTTCCACAGAGCCCGTCGTTATTGCCATTGCTACGTATTTGTTAGTGTCCTCTCTGGATTTATTTTTCAGTAGCGTCTACTTTGCAAAAAGGGGGTTCATATGAGCTAAGAAACATGGCTTTAACGCAGCGCTTGACGTTATCTTTGAAGTGCTGCTCCTTCGAAACGCAGAATGCATTTGCTCTACTGATGGTACAGTTTCGGTTGTGACGAAATCTTGACAAGCATTCGTGTAGACTTAAGTAGTCGGCAGGGAACAGCAGTTCAGCTGAATATTTTATAACCAAGTACTCGTAAAGAACATTTTGTTCTTTTTTATGGGGAGAAGGAGGGGGGGGGGGGGTGTTCATCAGTCTGCTGAATTGTTACATGCGGTCCACCACGTCATCTTTGTCAGTCGCTTCATCTCAGAATAGCTCTTACGCACAATGTTATTAATTATTCGTTAGACATGTTGTGGTCCATGTCCTCCCCTGCAATTTTAACCCTCTATGACTTCTTCTAGCACAATGGAAATTATTTCCTGATAACTAACTCTCATTTCATCATCCTTTCCCTTCTTCTAGTTAGCTTTTCCATATATTCCTCTCTCGACCCTTTCGTCGAAAAGCTACAGCTATTCTTATCAGTCTTTTTCCATATCCTTCGCTAGCACTATATCTCAAGCGCTCCCATTCTCTTCTTTACCGGTTTTTCCACCGCCCATGCTTGACTTCCACACAATGCTGTGCTCTGAAAATATATTCTTAGAATTTTGTTCTTTACGTTGAAAGTAACGGTTGATGCTAGTGGACATCTTTTTGCGAGGGAAGTTCTCTTTCACTGTTTTGGTCTGCTTTTTATGACCTCTTTGCCTCGTCAGTTATGTGTTATTTTCCTTCCAAGACGATAGTCTTCCTCTGTCGAATCTCAGTTTTGTACTCCTATGTACTTTCGTCTTTCTTTGATTTACTCTCAGTCAAAATTCTGTGATCGGGTCCTGTAATTTTTTCTTTCACAGAGGGCGATACTAGCGAAATTTACGTTGATAGTCTTTCACCTTGAATTTTGATCCCACTTCTGAATACGTTTTTAATCTCCTTCATTACTTCTTCGATATACAGGCTGTCGTAAACGGGCCTAATGAGTAAGCCACGAGCGTAAGGAATAGAAGATCAACTTTGTGATTGGATTCGAGAATTCCTAGCCAACAAACTTCAGCTAGTCGTTCTGATCGGAGAGAGGTGTTCAGAAGTCTTGGGTGTATCCCAAGAAAGTAACTCTGTCTCATTTTGAGAATTCTTCTGTGCTACCAAATCTTCAGCCCTTATAGGCGCCCTCTTTCTTGTTCTCCTACTGTCGAAGTTTAATACGCGTACAGGACCAAACTCAAAACAATTGATTGCATGATTCGTTTCCTAATTGCCAGCCTGATGTTCTTGCTGGTCAAATCTTTTTGATATGAAATGCTGTTTTTGCCTAATATATTCTGCTCGCAATTTTTTTCCGACTTCTACCATCCCTTTTAATCCCGCTTCCCAAATAGGTAAATTACTCTAATCGCTTGTAACGCTTCTCTAACAATTATTTACTCTTAGAAGTTCACATTCTTCTTCAGTACTGCATACCGTCACTTCAATCTTTCTCTTTTTTGTCCTCATACCATACTGGTTACAGAAAGTCCTTTACATCTACATTTACATCAATGCTCCGAAAACCACCTGACGGTGTACTAATATAAGGGAGGGTACTTCTGGTACCATCACCTGGGCCCCCCTTCCCTTTTTCCGTTAGAAAATAGCGCATGGGAAGAATAATTGTCGGTATGTCTCTGTATCGACTGTGTAATTTATCGAATTTCCTCAATTTCCTCTTTTCGCGAGACGTATGTGAGAGGAAGTAATATGTTCTTTCAGAATTTCAGTAGTAAACCTCTCAGTGATGTACAACGTCCCTCTTGTGCAGTCGCCAGAATTTGTTGAGCAACTCTGTAGTGCTCTCGCGCTAACTAAACAATCCCGTGACGAAACGCGCCGCTCTTCGTTGGACCTTCTCTATCTCTTCTATCAGTCCTACCTGGTAAGGGACCCAGATTGATGAACAGTACTCAAGTATCAGCCGGGCAAGCGCCTCGTAATCCACTTCCTTAAGATACTTTCTATGAATCTCAGTCCGGCGTCTGTTTTATCTACTATTAATTTTATGTGGTCATTCCACTTAAGGTCGCTTCGGATTGTTATTCCTAGATATGATTGTTACTCCTAGATATTTTACAGTATATACTGTTTCCAGCAGTTTTTCATCAATGGTGAAGTTGTGCAGTAATGGATTTCATCTCGTATGTGTGCGCACTAAGTTACATTTCTTTGCGTTCAGGATAAACTGCCAGTCACTGCACCATGTATAAATCCTCTATAGATTCTTCTGTAAATTGTTACATTCTTGCGAGTTTGCTACTTTCTTATAATTAGTTATTTTCATGATGCATTGATCATTTTTCATGATAAATCAGCCGCCTGGTCTAGGTGCCTTGCAACGGTTCCGGCGGCTCCCCCCATCGGAGGTTCGAGTCCTCCCTCGGGCATGAGTGTGTGTGTTGTCCTTGGCGTAAGGTAGTTTACTTTAGGTAAAGTAATGTGTAAGTCTAGGGACCAATGATATGAGAAGTTTGCTCTCCTAGAAACTTACCACCACCATGATAAATCGTAATGATGTGGAACGAGTCATCTTACATAGAATAGCAAATTAATTTGTGAATATGTTTACATGCTGAAAATTTGTAAGTTTATTTATTCATCTTCATCAACTTCGGATAGCATTCAGAGATTCCGACGCATTATACTACATTATTTATATAATAGGTGTCCCGACTAGAGGTACACAAAAACATTTGTTTGTATTTCAGTAACTATTTATTAGATAAAAAAACTGATGGCGAGCCACTAAGGGCTGCTCGTTACTTGCGTGGTGCAGGTTGTAAAAGGACCACTAGTAACGAGCAGCCCTTAGTGGCTCGCCATCAGTTTTTTTTAAATTTCTTTGCGACTAATGCCCTTTTGGCATATTTATTATTTTATAAATGACATATAAGTACTGCCAGTCTTTCACGATAATTCCATACTTATAATTTGTATCATAAGTTTTTAGCCATAATTCTGTGACCATGTTATAGACCATTCTTTGGTTTAAATTCTGATGAAGACACTCCTAGCAGTGTCGAAACCCGGTTAATTCGTTAAAAATTAGTGACCGCGGGCTGTTTTCTTCTAATTGTAACTATTCACGGTCTCTGAACGTGCAGCCATGTACAAAATTTTGCTTGTACTAGGGTTCGTCTCAATATCCTGTAGAACCCGGTCCTCCAAATCTGGTGTACGCACGGTTCACCACCTCCCTGCACCTTCATCTGTCTGGAAGGACCCATGGTCACACAAACAGCCAAAAAGAGCTTGAAATGTTGTGTGACGTGGTTGGTATCTGTGGAGGTACTTTCCATCTGCTTGGCCGTACACAAACACCGTCTCGGCTTGTTCCCGACATGAATCTCGGACCATTCTGCTGCTTACAGTACTCTGCGTCAATCTCACAGCCTGCAACACAAGGATTACTCGACACGTGGTTAGAGGAACTTTAGTTCGTCAACGCCATCTACCGCGGCAACGATGTATTTCCCGACACATGTTCATGTTGTTGTTGTGGTCTTCAGTCCTGAGACTGGTTTGATGGAGCTCACCATGCTACTCTATCCTGTGAAGCTTCTTCATCTCCCAGTACTTACTGCAACCTAGATCCCTCTAAATCTGCTTAGTGTATTCATCTCTTGGTCTCCCTCTACGATTTTTACCCTCCACGCTGCCCTCCAATACTAAATTTGTGATCCCTAGATGCCTCAGAACATGTCCTACCAACCGGTCCCTTCTTCTCGTCAAGTTGTGCCACAAACTCCTCTTCTCCCCAATTCCATCCAACACCTCCTCACTAGTTATGTGATCTACCCATCTAATCTTCAGCATTGTCCGCCCCAGTAGCTGAGTGGTCAGCGTGACGGATTGCCGTCCTCCGGGCCCGGGTTCGATTCCCGGCTGGGTCGGAGATTTTCTCCGCTCAGGGTCTGGGTGTTGTGTTGTGTTGTGTTCCTCATCATTTCATCCCCATCCGGCGTGCAGGTCGCCCAATGTGGCGCCGAATGTAATAAGACCTGCGCCACGGCGGCCGGACCTGCCCCGCGAGGGGCCTCCCGGCCAATGACGCCAAACGCTCATTTCCATTTCCATCTTCAGCATTCTTCTGTAGCACCACATTCCGAAAGCTTCTATTCTATTCTCTTCTCGCCTTTATCGTCCACGTTTTATTTCCATACATGGCTACACTCCATGCAAATACTTTCAGAAACGACTTCCTGACACTTAAATCTATAATCGATGCTAACAAATCTCTCTTCTTCAGAAACGCTTTCCTTGCCATTGCCAGTCTACATTTTATATCCTCTCTACTTCGACCATCATCAGTTATTTTGCTCCCCAAATAGCAAAACTCCTTTACCAGTTTGAGTGTCTCATTTCTTAATCTAATTCCCTCGGCATGTTCATAGGACGTTTTTTCCCCCATTTCCAATCAGGAATCCGTCCCTGAAGTCTGTAGGGTTTATTGCTGTTCGCCTTCTTTCGTCTCCAAGAGCACAGCTGTATCTTCTGGATATCGCAGCGTGTCTGTCTTCTGTGCATTAATGACCACCTCCAGGATGAGGAGTACGGCGCCACTAGCGCGGCAGAGAACGCCGCCAGTACGCGAGCGCTGGCTCGTAACGAGGCGCTGCCTGGGATGGTCCGGTGCCGAGCCGCGTCCGGCTGGCGCTGGGCGCTGGGCGACCCCTCACCCCTGTGGGCCGTGGGCTGTCACGCGCTCACAGCTTTTTTACCTTTTGGCCGGCCTGGCCACGCCGCGTCTCTCTGGTTTTTTTACGCACGGACCGGCCGCGGCGGCGCCTGAGCCCAGCCTGCGTGGGCGAGATCCGGCCAGACCTGGACACACCTGCGCAGCGAAAAGGCAGCCGGCCGCGGCACGCTACCTGTCGTAGTAGCGCGGCTCCGAGCGGGCGCCGCAGTCACACCGGTTATTTATTTTGTCAACGTTTGTCATGGTGATACGGAGCAACATGGAGTATACAGGTACACTTGCACATCACGGTTTATTAACGGATACCTTCGGTAGGCATGCGTCTTTTATACAAGACAAATTCCAAAGTTATTGACACTAACGACTAAAATCTACAAGAAATCTGCTTACATAGGAGATGTAGTCAAACAGTAATGCAACACATCTTTTCCTCACCTATTTTCAGCTGAAGAAAGCGGAATTTATTATTATGGGGTTTCGTGGAATAATCCCGCTTCACCTCCTGCAGTTTCATGAAGTTCCAATAGGTGGCGGCACTATATGTAGCCTTTGAAATGGCGTTTGTAGCGGAGGTACGTTGCAACACAGACTCTCTGGTTCCAAGCAGAGAGCTGTCATTGAGTTTTTTTTTTGGTGGAAAAACCGGAGCATCAAAGAAATTCATAGGTACTTGCAGGATGTCTACAGAGACCTGGCAGTGAACAAAAGCACGGTGAATCGTGGGACGAGGCGTTGGTCTAATCGTAACAAGGTCGTGCAAACCTGCCCGATCTGCCGCGTGCCGGCCGGCTGCATGCAGCTGTGACTCCTGCAATGTTGGGACGTGCGGACACTCTCATTCGAGGTAATCGACAGAGCACAAACTGGACGTCTCTGTTGGTGGTGCTGACACACGCGTCCGCCAGTTGGGGTACTCAAAGATTTGTGCCCGCTGGGTTTGTCGCCTCCTAACAGAATACCATAAAGAGCAACGAAGGATCATCTGTGCGCAACTGCTTGCACATTACGAGGTTGATCACGACAGTCTTTCTTTTCGAACATCATCACAGACGATGAAACATGAGTTCATCACTTCCAACCGGAAACAAAACGGCAGTCCATGGAGTGGCACCACAGTACCTCTCCTCCGAAGAAAAAGTTCAAAGTCGCAACGTCAGCTGATAAAGTCATGGCGGCGGTCTTCTGTGACTCTGAAGGGGTTATTCTGTTTGACGTCTTCCTCCAGGGTGGTACGATCAACTCTGAAGTGTATTGTGCTGCCCTCAGAAAACTGAAGAAATGAATTCAGAGTGTCCGTCGCGACAAAAATGCTAACGAACTTCTTCTTCTCCATAATAACGCAAGAACTGGCACTAGTCTGTGCACCCGAAAGGAACTTACGAAGCTGTTCTTCCTCATCCAGCCTACAACCCGGATTTCGCCCCTTTCGACTTCCACCTGTCTGGCCCAATGAAGGATGCACTCCACGAGAAGCAGTAGCCGGCCGCTGTGACAGAGCGGTTCTAGGCGCTTCAGTCCGGAACCGCGCTGCTGCTACAGGCGCCGGTTCGAATCCTGCCTCGGGCACGGATGTGTCTGATGTCCTTAGGTTTAAGTAGTTCTAAGTTCTAGGGGACTGATGACCTCAGATGTTAAGTCCCATAGTGCTCAGAGCCATTTTGAACCTAAAACTGTAGAAGTTGCAGCATAAATACATCACGTAACTGGCATAAGTGCAGATACATTTATATATGGTACCTTAATTATGTACTCACATCAGTGTGTTGGTTGTTTTTCCTCTGCGTCGAACAGACTTTCCAAAACACGTCACGTGCTTTACGATCTGAAGTTTTCTGCATGGCCATTATTTCACCAGCAACTGCAGCAGTAGGTGGACTACGCCTGTCAGTATATACTGACCGTTTTGCGACCACGTGGCTATACTTTAACTCCTGATATGCTGCCTGGGGGAAAATAAGCATTAATGGCTTGCCCTTGCCACATACACTTCGAGTACTAACAAGGAAACCTCCCCATCGCACCCCCCTCAGATTTTGTTATAAGTTGGCACAGTGGATAGGCCTTGAAAAACTGGACACAGATCAATCGAGAAAACAGGAAGAAGATGTGTGGAACTACGAAAAAAATAAGCAAAATATACGAACTGAGTAGTCCATGCGCAACATAAGCAACATTAATGATATTGTGAGCTCAGGAGCGCTGTGGTCCCGTGGTTAGCGTGAGCAGCTCCGGAGTGAGAGGTCTTTGGTTCAAGTCTTCCCTTCGAATGAAAAGTTTATTTATTTTCTTTATTTTCGCAAAGTTATGATCTGTCCGTTCATTCATTGACGTCTCTGTTCACTGTAATAAGTTTAGTGTCTGTGTTTTGCGACCGCACCGCAAATCCGTGCGATTAGTAGACGAAAGGACGTGCCTCTCCAATGGGAACCGAAAACATTTGCTCGCAAGGTCATAGGTCAACCGATTCCTCCACAGGACAACACGTCTGATATATTCTATACGACACTGGTGACGGCATGTGTGTCACCTGACAGGAATATGTTGTCGGCCCATCTAACTTGTACACTTGGCGAATGGGTAAAAAGATTCTTCTACCTTGCCGATTTAGGTTTTCTTGTGGATGTGATAATCACTCCCAAAAAAGTGATGAAAACATGTTTGTCACATGAACTGCAACAAATGGCTGCAACAGTTTCACACTCGCACAGTTTTCCCTGTGCTCTGTCAAAACATATGTTTTTAACGCTTTCAAATTTTTCCGTGTGTAGACCGTCAAATCCTGCATCTGTCCAAGCAAATCTGAACATGTCCTGGAATTTTGGAGAGCGAAGTTGATTATGTTTGAGTACCTTAACTTTGATAATAGTCTGAAAATAAAAAAATTTTTACTCGAGGCAGGTTTGAACCAAAGACCTTCCGTTTCGCAGCTGCTCACGCTAACCACGGGACCACGGCGCTTCGAAGGTCACTGTGCCTTTGATGCTGCCTATCTTGCACATGGACTACTCAGTTTGTATATTTTGCTTATTTTTTTCATAGTTCCACACAACTTCTTCCTGTTTTCTCGATTGATCTGTGTTCAGTTTTTCAAGGCCTATCCACTGTGCCAACTAGTAATTAAATCTGAGGGGGGTGCGATGGGGAGGTTCCCTTGTAAGCAACCTAAAAACGTACTACTACTAACACCACAATTATGAATATCCAGATGAAGTAAATACTAGTGTGTTGTTGTCCAGTACACCGTCTGCACTTATACCCATTACATCCTGTATAATATTCAACCGGCAATACAGAACTCATTTCACATGTATCATGCCAGTTTACTTCTTCTGCTTTGGACATTAAAAGCGTGTTGCAAATGATACCATAAAGTCAAAGCTTAACGTAAAATAATGGAACTCTACAGGTGTTATTTTCTATGCTGTAACTATGTGACGACATTCTAGACCGCTTAAGGAACACCTGTGCCTATAAAACTTCTTCAGCAGGTTCTGAACGGCCAAACGCAATGAACAGTACTCTGCCCACTAATTGCTCGCCTACCAGTGCTTTATGGGATTTTATATGAAGACCTCAGCTATAAACAGTGGTAAGAGATAAGTCTGTTATCTTGAGAAACTTCGCCATAAAGATTCAGTAAAATCTCATAAATTAGATAATTCAAGTATATCCATTGTGATTACCTTATTCAAATAAGTCATTGTTTTCAAATATTTCTAGAGGAACGACATATTTTTAAAAAGATAAATTCTATCCAGAATTTTATTCTTCAAAATAAATCAATGGGTACTAAACGTTGTTTACTTGGAAACTTAGTGCACTTAACATGGGTAAGCATAGACTTACCACTGTTTACTTCCTAGGCCAATTAAAGAAACATTACTGTGAAACTTTACAAAAACAAAAAAATTTAAATATCCCAATTGTTTCATTTATGATGCAAAGATTTGAATTTCGAATTCTTGTATCAGTGAAGCATAACAACCTCAAAAATTAACCTGTCATTCGGCACAACATAAAATTAATTTTATTGTCGCCTTTCTGTAGAACGTAAACAATGTTCGGAATGCCCTTAATATTTTATGTCATGACACTGTCACCTACATCCATATACTCTATGGTAAGGGACAAACTTGACATTATTTACTTGCTTAAATAATTATTCACTTTTATCTAATTACCAACAACTATGGAAGAACATTTGTGTTCAGTAACATATTCAGGATCTTTATCTGAGTCCTACTTATGCACATCATCCTCAGATCTGTACAAATCGTCCCGGAAAAACACTTTTTTGCACGAACACTGCACACATTTTACTAGCACCCAGGTTTTGGGATTTTACATTTGAATATGTGCACACGTTGCGACAAGGTTGCCATTAATGAGAATCTGAAATTAGAGATAAAACTTCCCGTTCTCAGTTATCGTGGAACTATCAACTAATACGAATAAAGCACATTACGTACCATTTTTTACATGCAATGAGAAGGTTTTCATCGACAATTCCTTACTACTGCTTACACCCGAACTCTTAAGTATAACATTACGAAGGAAATAACTTTTTTGTGGCTCTTGCGGTTATGGTTGATCGTCATACAATTACGTAACAGCGGCAGATTTCATATTTCGTAGTTAGTGCTTCTAGAACTGCAACCGTCACAGTTAACCCTAAATCTGTTTCGTTATGTTTTACCCTAAGCAGAGGAAGATTTGTCTGGGCTATGCGTTTTGCCTGATATCTTTACATAATACGTTCTGACCCTCTCATATGTATTGCCCAAAATAAATCTGTTGATGGAAAACACAAAAGTGTAGTGGGGCATCTCTTATATTCAGCAGTGTCAAACGGGTTTAGATTAGGCCGTCTCCTGTGAGCGCCTGGACTGTGCGCTCTGTCGTTCTAAGAAAAGCCGTCTGGGAAGCAACTGCAGTCGTTCCGCAGTGCCAGCTGTTGACGGGGTATTCCCTCTTGTTTTACTTAGCCGTTCCGGGTAAATGACGGAACAATCCATTCATAAAAGGCGATCACCGTTTGCTACTAGAGTCTTGGGAAGACAGCAGCTATCCAGGGGAGCGTGAAGCAGAAAAACTCAGCTGACAGACACTTCTTTGGCCGGCGCTACAATGTCGTGTATCTCGGTGCGGCGACTCGCCCAGCTTCCAGCGACCTGTGCTCCAGCAGCGTTTCTCCTTGTGTTCATTGCCCGTGTTTACAACAGCTTATTTAGAGACACGAGCAGGGATTACGGACGAAACGGCTCATTTAATGCTTCGTTAGTAGCTCTTTGTGTCGATGCGATCGTCGGCGTTTGAGCTGAGGACGAAATGACTCGATATTTGAACGTGTGCGGCGAAAATTACCGTAATGTGACTCAGTCACTTTATCGTTTCCATCTAATTGAAGTATATTTCCCTAGAGAAATATGAGTCTCGACTTTATCTTCGATAAAGATAGAAGCTGAAGCAATGAATTAAAGTATGTGCAATGACCAGGATTCGAACACAGATGTACTGTTTAGGAGGCACATGTGCTAGCAACTACACCACGGTAACATTATCGCAATTACAGCTGCGCGGACTAAGCTAGTCCTTGTCCCCCATAACACAAACTTCAGTCCACACCTTCAGCCCATTTCTTAAATCGTCAGTATCGCCGAGGCTGCCTGACAGTGGAATAGCATCCGAGCTGTGTACGTAATGGGAAAATCTTGCCTGTACCTCAGGCGTAGGAGATCTGTTGATATGGTGGAATTACATTTCCCTGTGGATATATACGTCTCAACTTTATCTCAGTAAGGATAGAAACTGAAGCAATGAATTAAAATTGAGACTCATACGTATCTAGGAAAATGTAATTCTATCAGATAACTAGATCACCTACACTTGAGATACAGGCAGGATTTCCCCATTACATACGAAGCTGGGACGATATTCCACTGTCGGACAGTCTGGGCAATACTGACGATTTAAAAAAGGGAAAATGGGCTAAAGTTGTGCTAGGAACGGCATTTGACTACAGAAGCCTGTGAGGTATGGCAGTTGCAATGCCCCGGTGGTGTAATGGTTAGCACATCCGCCTACTAAACGGAGGCGGGTGTTCAGGTCCCAGCCGGGCTACGAATTTTAATTAAATGCTACAACTTCTATCGGTATTTATCATCTCCATTAGCGTTTGTGCGCCTAAGCCATTTCAGCTGCAGTCAATTATAACAAAGATGAAAAGACACTGGACTTGCTTTGGGAAGAAAAGAAGGAAGGTTGGTTCAAATGGCTCTGAGCACTATGGGACTTAACATCTGAGGTCATCAGTCCCCCAAAACTTAGAACTACTTAAACCTAACTAACCTAAGGACATCACACACACCCATGCCCGAGGCAGGATTCGAACCTGCGACCGTAGCGGTCGCGCGGTTCCAGACTGTAGTGCCTAGAACCGCTCGGCCACCCCGGCCGGCAAAGAAGGAAGGAATATTAGTTTTTAACGTCCCGTCGACAAAGAGGGCATTAGAGGCTGAGCACTGGCTCGGATTAAGGAAGGCTGATGAAAGAAATCGTCCGTGCCTTTTCAAAGGAACTAGCCCGCACCAGTCTAGGGAAAATACAGAAAATCTAAATCAGGTTGAACGCCCGGGGACCTGAACCCTCGTCCTCCCGAGTGAGAGTTCAGTATGCAAACCACTGCGCTACCTCTTCTGTTTGCTTTTGGAGGACTGCGGTTCAGATCCGCCCGTGGTCAACAACATACTGGATATTCATTTTAATTGAAGATATGGAGTATCTCGAAAATTACACATCAGATCAAAGAAGTTATAATTTCGATTTTGTTTGTGTCGGAGGGGGACATCCATTGTCACCACTCGCAACCTCCGCCCCCCCCCGCCCCCCCTCCTCCCCTGCATGGGTGGCCTGGGACAACTTTGAAATCTTGAATGGGAATCCACGTTTTTTATTGCAGATGACGGTTCTACGGCAAAGTACAGTATACTTACATTTTGTCTTAAGCATTTAGTTCGTTTCGCCACAGATAGCGCTGTAGTGGGAGGGATAGAAATGGGTACACAATCGTGATTTACGGTATGCTACACAGTGGCCCTAGAATATCCAATGGCACGTGGGACCCCACCTCCATGTTGCGAGGGTAGGACAGTCCAGTATTTCGTAACTTCTAATTGAAAACCCCATTCGCAACGTTGTATTCCTCCGACAGAGCGAACAGGGGACTACTCGAGGCACCACTGCGGCTTTGTAGAGAACTACGTGTCGTAACAAGCAGTACACTGCCACCGGAGCTCACGTTCTGAACCCGTGCGGATGGATGCAAAATTTTCATTCAGTTGTTCAAGGTTTCAAGTGACTAACGACTTTGCTCTTCCATTCGTAAAATATCGTTTCAGTTAATATTGATGTATGGTAATTTAAAGTCTCATGAGCCGTTGAATTGTATTTGCGTAGGCAATATGTTATCTCGTACTCAAGTACTGGACATGAGTCCGCTCGGTTAGCCGTGCGGTCTAACGCACGGCTTTCCGGATTGGGAAGGAGGCCCTGGTCCCCGCCACAAATCCGCCCGGCGGGCTTGTGTCGAGGTCCGGTGAGTCGGTCAGTCTGTGGATGGTTTTTAGGCGGTTTTCCATCTGCCTCGGCGAATGCGGGATGGTTCCCTTTATTCCGCCTCAGCTACACTATGTCGGCGATTACTGCGCAAACAAGTTCTCCACGTAAGCGTACACCACCATTACTCTACCACGCAAACATAGGGGTTACACTCGTCTGTTGTGAGACGTTCCCTGGGGGGGGTCCACCTGGGGCCGAACCGCACAATAACCCTGAAGAGTGGTTCGGTGTGGGGCGGCGAGAGGTGAAGTGGACTGCGGTAGTCGTCATGGGGTCGTGGACCACTGCGGCTGCGGCAGGCACGGAGCCTCCCCGTCGTTTCTAGGACGTCGGTTAACATACAATACAATACAATACAATACTGTCCGTCCCCGGCAGCTGAGTGGTCAGTGCGACAGAATGTCAATCCTAAGGGCCTGGGTTCGATTCCCGGAGATTTTCTCCGCTCAGGGACTGGGTGTTGTGTTGTCCTAATCACCATCATTTCATCCCCATCGACGCGCAAGTCGCCGAAGTGGCGTCAAATCGAAAGACTTGCACCCGGCGAACGGTCTACCTGAGGGGGAGGCCCTAGGCACACGACATTTACATTTCAATATAATACTGGACACTATATTACTCCGTCTTCCGGCCACGAGTGGCCTACCGGGACCATCCGACCGCCGTGTCATCCTCAGAGGAGGATGCGGATAGGAGGGGCGTGGGGTCAGCACACTGCTCTCCCGGCCTTTATGATGATATTCTTGACCGAAGCCACTACTATTCGGTCGAGTAGCTCCTCAATTGGCATCACGAGCCTGAGTGCACCCCGAAAAATGGCAACAGCAGATGGCGGCTGGATGGTCACCCATCCGAGTTTCGGCCACGCCCAATAGCGCTTTAACTTCGGTGATCTCACAGGAACCGGTGTATCCACTGCGGCAAGGCCGTTGCCGGACGTTATATGACGTCTGTGTTAAAGTTAATCCTCTATTCGTTCCATACCTCCACATGAGTTCACTCGAAAACCATGTTCACGAAACGTACCACATTCATTTTAATTGTTTTTAAAGCTGTGAGAAATATCTTGGTTACAAAATTGCATGATGAAACAGAGCTGCCTCATAAAATTATTTATTTGTAACCGATTTTGGTCATAGACCATCTTCACGGTGAATGGAAATCCGTTTCCTCTGAATTTTAGGCCAAAAACGCCACAGTGTTAAAAGTATCACCCCTAGGCCACGGCGACTACCTAAACTGCATACACGTTCCCATAAAATGAACGGGCGGGATGTCATACGGTGTTGTACGTACGAAAAACAGAAAACACTCCATGAACACCGAAAAAGGATACAAGATCCAAAGAAACAACATATTCAGAAACTTGAAATATTTCCGAATAAGCTTTACAGCGACAACGTCACGTGACATGTCTTCAAATATAAAGGATAACATGGCAAGTCAAAATGCAAGGTACATTTAACACAGTTATTCAGTACCAGAGCAATGCGTCGATGAAGATACCAATGTTATATTATTCTTACAATTTTACTTTATCATATCGTCCTTTATACTTTAAGTCATGTATGTCATGAGATGTCGCCTTTGTAAAATAATAATGACAATAATTATTATTATTATGATTATTATTATTATTGTAAGTAGGTGAAGTTTTAATTCCGTTGTTTGTTTGAATCTTGTATCCTGTTTCAGTGTTCACGGTTAGTTCTTCTGTTTTGCTCGTAAGTTGTTCGTTGAAGGAACTCTAAGATCGAAACTGGTTGTAAATAAATAATTGCATCAGACAGCGTTGAATCATCATCCATTGTTCTAATTATATCGATGCTGTTAATAATTGCCTGAAAAATGTTGGAAGTATCCAGCCTTGAACAGATCTTGCAGTTTCATTACGTAAAATTTTAAACTCTCCCGCTAACTTTGTGCTGCTGTTGAACGTCGGGACCCGAGGAGGAGAAGGAGGAGGAGGAGATTAGTGTTTAACGTTCCGTCGACAGCGAGGTGATTAGATACGGAGCACAGGCTCGGATCAAGGATGGAGAAGGAAAGAGGCCCTGCCCTTTCCAAGGAACATTTGTCTTAAGCGATTTAGGGAAATCATGAGAAACCCAAATCAGGACAGACGGATTGAACCGTCGTCCTGCGAATGCGAGTCCAATATACTAACCACTGCGCTACCCCGCGCGGCTCGAGACTCGAGCCAGCGCAGAAGAGACCTGGGGTATAATTTCTTCTACCACCACGCTAGTTCAGGGTTTTAGATTATTATTAGACGATGTACAGCACGACTGCAAAGAAATTGCACTTCAAGAATTGTATCTATTGCGTTACGCATCGAGAATGCCCTTGTCACTTCGAAACTTAAATAATTTCAGACGGATTATGTTTATTCACGAATGGGTCAGATTTAATGTAAAGCAGTAACATTTCAATGCATAAAAACCAGAGTCATAGTCTCTTATAAACTCCCAAATTAAACTGTCAATATTAGGTCAGGCTTTCACGGTTTCCCTAAACAGTTTTACACATGCCATGATGATTCTTTTGGGAAGGACACGGACGGTTTTCTTTCTCATTCTTGTCTTTTCTGTGCCGACGCTCCGCCTCCAGCGACCTCGTCGTCGACGAAACGTTAAACGCTAATCTTCCTGCCTTCATTTCGAATCGCACAGAATCTTCTATGGATGGGTGCGCATCCCCGTCAACAGGGCGATGTCTGACACACGACTAACGCGTTGCAAATTGCGGCGTAATGTCCGAATCGGAAAGCGGAGACCTCCGAACGGCTTCATGTTTTATTCAGGGAACCAGGAAACCAGTCGCGAGCCCACGGAGACGCCGGCCACGGCCAGGCGTGCCGTCCTGCCGCCGCGTCTTAATCAGATGCCGGCTGCGTCTGCAGCTGCCGTCACTCGGACGCGAATATTCTTTATGATGCAGACGACGTGCCGTTGTTTTTCCTGCGTCAAGACGAGGACGTCTTACTAGAAAAAGGACAGATGCTCACAATCCTCGTCCCTGCGCACCTGAATTTCCACGGTATTTTCTCCCAGGAGATGGGATGTTGTGACAAGTAGCTTTCCACTTGTTGTTACTTTCTCTCTCTCTCTCTCTCTCTCTCTCTCTCTCTTTACAAAAAGCTGTACGCCATTCCCACTTTTCTAGAACAGTTGACAAAGAAGCACAATAATTTACTTTATGGAATGAAGGGAGATTAGGGTTCAACTTCTCGACGACGTGCTCATTACAGAGGAAGCTCAAGTACTCACTGAATAAGCGAGGTGGGGGAAATCGGCCGTGTACCTTCCAGAGGAACCACCAAAGGAATTGCCTTGAGCGATTTAGGGAAACCACGAAAATATCCAACGGCATTTCGCTCGGTATTTTCAGCTGACCTCTCCACCGACTGTCAAATACTATTTTTAAGTTGGTTCGTAATTTTGGAACATTTTTGTTTCGCATGTTGATATTCCGGTTGCTATGGATTTATGGTTTATTTATTGAGCGTCATTTTTTTATTTGTAGTTCACTGTTGCTATTTGAGTTTACATATATTGTCATTTTGTGATTTGGAGATACTGAATGGAGCTGTGGACAGTAGAAAATAGAGTACCAAGTGGACATTTCCGCCATACTCTTCTGTTTGAGTTCAATAGACGGGCCGAGCGGGTCTAGGCGCTTCAGTCTGGAACCGCGCGACCGCTACGGTCGCAGGTTCGAATCCTCCCTCGGGCATGGATGGGTGTGATGTCCTTAGGTTAGTTAGGTTTAAGTAGTTCGAAGTTCTAGGCGTCTGATGACCTCAGATGTTAAGTCCCATAGTGCTTAGAGCCATTTTTCAATAGACGGGTGACAACAGCGGAGACAGCCAGAAACATTTCCTCCGTGTATGGGGATGAAGCCGTTGCACACAGCACCGCAAACTTACGGTTTTTATCATTTTAGGGAGGGTCGTTTTGATATTAGTGACTCCACGTTCAAGAAGACCTTCAGGATTTGACGAAGATCGTGTAAACGCGTTAATCCACAATGATCCAAGTCATTGTACTCGAGTACTTGCAGATGTGATGAACTGTGATCATTCCACCACCGTGCGACATTTGCATGCGGTGGAGAAAGTTCAATAATCGAGTGCTCAGGTGTCGCAGGCTCTAAGCCAAAATCACAGAAATCAGCGGCTGGCCTTATGTTCGTCTCTGCTTGCTCGTCAATTATTGACTCGTGAATAATCCGAACCATTTCTATGCTGTATTTATTTAATTATTTATTTATTCAACTTCCGTAGCACCAAATTGGGGATCAAATCTCCAAGGTCATGGAACATGCCACTATATGAAATTACAACATAAAAGTAGTAACAGACAAAAATAAAATGTTTATGAACCCGAAAAAAGTCAATCCATAAGTTTAAGTAAACGCAATCAACAATACAACAAGAATCAGCTTAATGTTTCAAGGAATCCTCGACAGAATAGAAGGAGTGACCCAGGAGGAAACTCTTCAGTTTAGATTTGAAAGAGCGTGCATTACTGCTAAGATTTTTTAATTCGAGCGGTAGCTTATTGAAAATTGATGCAGTAGTATACTGCCCAACTTTCTGTACAAGAGTTAAGGAAGTCCGATCCATATGCAGGTTTGATTTCTGCCGAATATTAACTGAGTGAAAGCTGTTTATTCTTGGGAATAAGCTAATATTGTTAACAAGAAATGACAGTAAGGAATATATACATTAAGGCGCCAATGTCAGAATACCCAGACTCGTGAACAGGGGTCGAAAAGAGGTTCGTGAACTTACACCAATTATCGCCCGAACCGCTCGTTTCTGAACCAAAAATATCACTTTAGAATGGGAAGAATTACCCCAAAATATAATACCATACGACATAAGCGAATGAAAATAAGTAAAGTAGACTAATTTTCATGTCGAACGATCACTCACTTCACATACCATTCGAATAGTAAAAATGGCAGCATTAAGTCTTTCAACAAGATCCTGAACGTGGGCTTTCCACGACAGTTTACTCTCTATCTGAACACCTAGAAATCTGAACTGTTAAGTCTCACTAATCATATGCCCATTCTGTGAAACTGAAACGTCAGGTTTTGTTGAATTGTGTGTTAGAAACTGTAAAAACTGAGTCTTACTGTGTTTTAGCGTTAGTTTATTTTCTACAAGCCATGAACTTAGGTCGTGAACTGCAGTATTTGAAACCGGGCCAATGTTGCACACAACATCCGTTACTACCAAGCTAGTGCCGCCAGCAAACAGAAATATTTGAGAGTTACCCGTAATACTAGAGGGCATATCATTTATATCAATAAGGAACAGGAGTGGTCCCAACACTGATCCCTGGGGCACCCCTCACTTGACTGTACTCCACTCAGACCCCACATCACAGCCATTCTCAACATTGTGAATAATGACGCGTTGCCTTCTGTTGCTGAAGTAAGAGGTGAACCAATTGTGAGCTACTCCCCGTATTCTGTAATGGTCCAACTTCTGGACCAATATTTTATTATCAACACGAACAAACGCTTTAGTTAAATCAAAAAATATGCCTAGCGTTCGAAACAGTTTGTTTAACCCATCCAGCACCTCGACAGAGAAAAGAGAATATAGCATTTTCAGTTGTTAAACGACTTCTAGAGCCGATCTGTACATTTGATAGCAAATCGTGTGATATAAAATGATCAATTATCCTTACATACACAGTCTTTGCAATAACTTTAGCAAACACTGATGGTATAGAAATAGGTCTAAAATTGTCTACATTATCCTTTTCTCCATTTTTTATAAAGCTGCTTTACTACTGAGTACTTTAATCGTTCAGTAAACTAACCATTCCTAAACGAAAAATTACAAATACGGCTAAATACAGGGCTAACATGCGCAGCTCAGTACTTTAATATTATGTATCATGACGAGAAATGGTGTCTTTATGCTAACAGAAGGAAAAGAAAGGAATGGTTGTGCCCAAATAAAGCAGCAACTCCACGTGAAAACATCTGCACTGCCACAAAAGATAATGTCATGCATCTGGCGGAACAGCGACGGTGTAATGTACCGCAAATTATTTTCCTGAGGTCTAACCATCACTGCTGTTTTTTTTTTTTTTTTTTTTTTTTTTTTTCAACAACTGAGACGTCTTGCAAACGCAGTCCAAGAATAACGACAAGGAAGACTGCGTGTAATGATGGTACTCCACTTTTAACTCATTCCCGCATTTTCCTACATTGACGAAAAAACACTGTACAGGAGTTGGTTTGGGAAGTACCCTCCTTCGTCTTTTCCGTTCTCTATCGAACAACCTTCATCCACTTCCTTTCCAGATGAAAATGCGCTCTGAAAGTGGCTCAACGAGTTCGTCGCCTCAAAACCATGTGATGTCTACAGTCGCACAACCGAAAAGTTATGCCAGCGTTGGTGATTGTTGTAAATAGTGGAGGAGAATATATTATTATGACAAAAGTCTCTGTTATATGTATCTCTTGTATTTATTAAACTCATGGAAGAACTCTTCGAACTTCTTATTCTGAACTGAACGGCTCAATTTGTTGCATAGGTAATACAGCCGACTCTTGCTAATTGGAACCTCAGTAAATCGAACTTTTTAGCATGTCTTTATAAAACACCTCTACAAATCGAACAAATCTTCTGCGTTTTGATTGTATTGAAAGTCTTAGCCCATAAGGTTCACATGTTGTTGCTCATCCCACCAGAGAAGAAAACTGTGGGACAGTGGACAATGTCTTATTCTTTATCTGGTGAGGGTTACTTCCTTTCATCGGCATGGCTAGCATAAGTTTTCCATTGACGAATCACCCTTCTGTAAGATATTGAGGTCATAGCCTAGAGGGGGACTACTAACCCATTCGCAAAGCCTCCTCTCACTCCTCCTTGCCTGGTTTGTCGGCTTGCGTCAGTTCCATGTATTCTGACTGGTCCCAGTGTATTCTTATACTGGTTGTACAGCTGCACACGCTGGTCTATCCTGCACAAACATCTTCATCTCTAAACAACTACCGCAATCACGTCCGTTTGAAGTTGCTTACTATGGTCAAGCCTTGATCTTCGTCTACAGTTTTACCCCCCCCCCCCTCCTTCTTGTCCTCATTTCCCTCGAATACCAACTTCACGATTCCTTATTGCGTAAGGACGTGACCTATCGACCGAGCCCTTCTTTTAGTCAAGTGGTACAGCACATTTATTTTCTAAGCAGTTCGACTCAGTAACTTCTCAACAGTTATCCAATCTTCCTATATAATTTTCAGCATTCTTCTGTAGCGCCACAATTCAATACCTTTCGTTCTTTTCTTGTCTCAATTTATTGATCACGTTTCACTTCCATAATGTGCTAAACTGCAGGCAGACACCTTGAGATAATAGTTTCTAACCTTTAAATTTGTATTTGATGGTCACGAATTTCTATTTTTCAGAAATGGTTGACTTGTCAGTCTGCATTTTAACACGTACTTCGGTAATCGTCATTTTTTTCCCTGTCCACGCGACATATAAAAGTTACATTGAGACAGCTGAGTGTCATGTATTTCAGAAAATACTTGACACCTGTTGCGAATCACTTTAAAAAAATGCCTTCTCTAAATCTACAAATGCTGCATACACAGGTTTGCCTTTCTTCAATCTATTTTCTAATATGTTACAGTGTCAGTGTTGCTTCGCGTGTTCCTACATTTCTCCGAGCTGGCCTTACCCGAGATCAGTTTCTGTCGGTCTTTCCAATCTTATGCCCAGCTACTGAGCAGAATATCATTTCTTTGCTTTTATTTTAAGGCGTCTTGGACAGCGTCACTCGTAGGTATGGACACTGACACAAGTCGCGCATCTTGGGGACGAAGCCAAGCGGCCGAAGTGTGTGTGTGTACTAGAGATTGCGGGGCAACGACTCTATGCTGGCCAGAGTGGCGTGGGAGGTAAGTAGGCGGGGCGGCGTGGGGGGAGGGGGGGAGGGCAAGGAGCTGGCTGCGGTAGACCAGCTCCCAATTTCGCCGCGGTATTAGGCGGCTAATGGTTCCGGCACGACCCGCTCCGTCGCTGGGAAGCCCTCCCAGGACCCTGACCGGCCCTGTTAGCCAGGCCCACCCATATGCAACAAACCTACCAGCTCGATCTTCTTCTCCTGACCTCCGATGAAGGCTTAGCGCCGCGTCCTGTTCCTTCCGTCGTTCGATGTCAGTTTCTGTTTTTATTTTCTGGGCGCCCTTTCAAATGTTGATCCGAAATGCACGATAACAAGCTACATTAATATGTTAAAAACTCCAGTGTCGTTTCGGACTGCGGTCGTCGGGTTTAGAAACGAGTAGAACTGTCTCAGACTCCACACCGCTTTTCGCTTTTCTCCTCAATTCTACACCGTACTTACATCATGTTGGACACCTACCGAGACACTCAGGTACTTCTCCGTGCTTCCCGAATGCATATCCCCACCCAGGAATGTCTGTCTGCCTCAAGTCCATGGACTGGGGCATCTCGCTACCATTATACGAGTGACGGACCACTGTATTTTACACTAGGTGATTAATTTCTACCTATGATGACCATCATCAAGACCTTACCACAAACAATTTTGCAATCGCATCGAGTTAACATATGCAAAAATGGTGTAGCCAGTCGCTACGCTAGGTACTTGGCTCTTCATTACATTGAATGGCACCCTTCATTTCGCCGCCGATAACACCAGGTCGTCGCAGGCATGACCTGAACGCTCATGCCGGTCATGAAAAGTGCCGTGTCGTTGGCGTACAGCGCAATCTGTATGCATAAACACGATAGCAAACTCACTGTGCGCAGAGTGTTTGCGATTACGTACTGCAAAAAAGTACCGTCAAGTGATCACTACTAGTACAAAAGGAACTAAAGAGGAATGGGAGGGCATACTTTTGTTCTTTGGTTGTTGCGCATACATCAGAAACAGAGGAGAAATCTATCATTCGTCCGTTTATTGCCATCGTTCTGTTGCACAGGACACACGGTCAGTTGTAAAAATAGACTTTCGAATAATTGCCTACTAACACCAGATGTACCTTCGTTTCTTAGTTAAACTGACTGATGAAACATTACTTTTACCACTGAATCACCGGGAGTGTACCTTCCAAGAACAGATAAACAAGTCACTTCCTCTCACATACGTATATCTCTCGGAATGACCGCGTCGGGGAAATCATAGCGAGGCTGGCCGGCAACGGTACTTACCGCGCGCTATTCGGTATTGAAGCAGGAAACGCGGAAAGTGAGCGTGGTGCCAGAAGTACTGCTGTTCTAAAGACTATAACATAAATATTGATATTGCAAGGGTTATTGATATCCTGCGTGGGCAATTAGTGTTTCGCAGTGGGCGTGTTAATTTTGTGTTAACTGATGGTTATGTTCAGCCCAGTCGAGGGCTTATTGTAGCTAGTGTCCGTGTCGATTTGGGCACTGATCGCTAATGTAGCAGGGACGACAGAAAATTATCTGGCACACTATGCCACACACAGTAAGATGGTTTGTGGAATGAACACTACCTGATAAGAAGCGTTCCGGCGCTCCTGTGTAATGCGGAATTGACCACTAGATTTCACGAGAAGTGCACGCGACAGTATAAAAGGAGACTGGGAGTATTAGTGTTATCAGCAGAGAAATAGAAACGGCAGACTGGGTCGTTCAGGAGAGCTCAATGGCTCTGAACGTGGATTAGTCGTCGGATGTCAAGTGAGCAAAAAATCAATGAGGGACATTTCAACCTCTCTAGAGCTGCCCAAGTCGAGAGTTTTAGATTTTATAGTGAAGTGGAAACTCGAAGGAACAACCACACCTGAACCAACGCCAGGCACATCTCACGTACTGACGGGCAGGGACAGTGGAGCACTGCGGAGTGTTGTTGTAAGAAGTCACATGATATCAAAGGAAATAGTCACTCGTCAGTTTCAAAGTGTTACCAGTAGTACAGCTAGCACAATTACTGTGCGTAGGGAATTCAAATGAGTGGGGCACAGTTGTTCGGCGGCTCGTTATAAGCCATAAATTTATGTGATCAGTTCCAAGCGACGCTTGAGGTGGTGTAACAAGCGTCGCCACTAGGCAGTGGATTACTGGAAACGAGTAGTTTGGACTGATGAATCAAGCTATAGCTTGTAGTAATCCGCTGGAAGGCTTTGGATTTGGCGAACGTTTGGAGAACGTTACCTGTCATGTGTAGTGCCAACAGCGAAGTACGAAGGACGTAGTGTTTTGGTATGGGGATGTTCTCCCTTATTGCGGTTAAGAAAATGTTAAATGCGGAAGGATATGAGAACATTTTACAGCACTGTTTACTGCGTGGTGTAGAAGATGATGATGTTTGGTTTGTGGCGCGCTCAACTGCGCGGTCATCAGCGCCCATACAAAGTCCCAATTTTGACACAGTCCAATTTTTTTTTACCCAGTCCAATTAGCCACCGTTACGAATGATGGTAGTGATGAAATGATGAGGACAATACAAACACCCAGTCCCCGGACAGAGAAAATCCCCAAGCTGGCCGGGAATCGAACCTGGGACCCCGCGATACAGAGCCACTAGACCACGAGCTGCAGACGCGTAGTGTTGGGTAACACTTCGAGACTACGATTGTATCAGCGTGACAGTGCGCCGTGTGATAAAGCAGTATCTCGGACGCAATGGTTTGGGGACAATAACGTTCTTGAAATGAACTGGGTGGCCCAGAGTCCCGAACGCAATGGAGTACCTTTGTGATGAGTTAGAACGTCGCCTTTGCTCCAGTCTCTGACATCACTACTTCTCTGGTTTCGACTCTTGATGACGAATTGGCCGTCATTCCTGCACAGACATTCAGACACTTCATTGAAGGTGTTCGCAGCAAAGTTCAAGCTGTCATAAAGGCGAAGGTTGTACACACGCCATATTAATGACCACTAATATACGTCAAGATACTTCTGATCAGATAGCGTAGACTACACGAACCGACAACATCCACCGGCGTTTACCCGCCGTCTCATTAGTTTGCATCAGCAAGGAGGTCGCGGTAACGGCTCAATATACGTTGGAACGCCAGAACGCGTGGATTCAGTTGATGTACTGGTGTTAACATGAGCTGTTGGTTCTACCTCGTGATTGTAACAGGTTACCACGTATTTACAGTGCTACATTTTTCAAATTCTCTCCCCACCTCCCTCTCCGTCCTCCCTCCCCCCTCGACAAAAGCGATTCTGAGAGTTACTAGGCAGCATATGTGCTACCAACCTTGATGTGATCAGTGTTAGTGTAAGATTCTTGGTGACGAGCTTGCCCCGAACAATGGCTAAATAACAACAACTTAAACGTGTTTTAAAAACGTCGTTAGCAACTTCGCCTATGAAGGTAGACTGAATGTCGTTTGCAGTCAATGCATAGTAATAAGGCCCTAGTAACTACCTTGGCTACACAACACTTTTGATACTGAATCACTGGCAACCACAACAGGAAAACGTGAAACTGTGGAAAATGTGATAGCAAACATCAGCGAATGCACGTTGGAGGAAAGGGGCACCCTGGAGCGAAGCTAACACTTACGAACAGGAAATCCAACTCGTTTTCACGAGAAGCATGAACACCTCTTCACGTACCCACTATTCCGGTAGATACTGTTACGTAGCTATTCTCTGAATTCACACATATACGCGAGACGTCATTTCAAATAAGTGCTCTGCTGGTTTATGTATGGCATTATGCAAGATGTGAGGTGAAACGTTTAATTATGAGAAACTTTAGTTGGTCTAAAAAGGACGGTGTAGTAGCCATATGCACCCTAGTAATTTTCGACGTCCTTATGATCCGTAGCACACTGTGTCATCGTTTTTAGTTTGCAGTGTAAAGCGCAGCTGTAATGCTCGTGTGTAACCCGAGTGCAGTGTCGTGACGTCAGCAGGGCTTAGCGCGTCATAGCACTGATGCATCCACTGAGCGGAGAGGCAGCGAGCACCAGGAACGTCGGCAAAGCCACCGCACAGAGCAGTGTGTGATCCATGTGTCGATGGCTGCAGATCGGCTCTCGACATTCGTCACTCACGACAGGTTTCTGTCTTTATGCTGGTGAGATGTGAACACTACCAAGAGCAGTGGGCGTCATTTCGTTTTAGTTTTGCTCGTGATACCTGATTCTGTTGTTTGAAATCGTCAAATGATAGTTGAATTACTTTGTTGACATATAACACTATTCTTCCATAGGCTACATCGTATTGTGGAAGTGTATCATCAAAGTACAAGAATTAATTTTACTTTACTCCCTTACGGTCTATAAAATTTTCCTTCGATTTCGTAGCTCCGTGGTAGAAACTTAAAGAAAAGTCCAGGAGCAAGTAGGTCTCGCGCACAGAGGTTTCTGTATAAACTTAATTATATATAGAGAGAGTCCATCCATTCCAGGGATAGAGGATGTCGACGATTTTTGTCTGTTATCGACATTAATACTGGTGTCATCAAAGTGCAAGAATTAAAAACTACTATCTCTCATACAGCGTACTATACCGCCTATAAAACTTTCTTTACATTTCGTAGGTCCGTTACGGAAACTTAAAAAAAAAAGGCCAGGTGCAACCAGGACTCGCGCACTGAGGTTTATGTACAAACTTAATTGTGCATATAGGCTGTCCATGCATTCTAGGAATAGAGGATGTCGACGATTTTTGCCTGTTGTCGACATTAATACTGGTAAAATATCTGTCCCATGGATTCCAAGACCTTTGAGATGTAAAAAGATTATCACTTACTACATTTTAGCTGTTCGTGCAGTAAAATTTCAGTATCCGGCACGACGCTTTAACACCTTATTTCCTTACTACTGACCATTCGGAACAAATTTTGGAGGCTGTATCCACAAATACCACCGAATATACCTGAAAAATTGCAACACTGTACGACACATAGTTGAGGAGATAGGAAGTCATAAACGTTGTGATGCTTGAAAATTAACTTCTTCTTAAAACGGAAAGCAAATTACACAGATTATACTCACCCACTGTTTCATAATGAGAGAAGTTAGCGACTTCAAACAAATTTTAAACATAGAAGTTCTCTCGTCTACAAGCTTAACGTCAATATATTAAAGATGTTCGGCCGGCCGGTGTGGCCGTGCGTTTCTAGGCGCTTCAGACTGGAACCGCGTGACCGCTACGGTCGCAGGTTCGAATCCTGCCTCGGGCATGGATGTGTGTGATGTCCTTACGTTAGTTAGGTTTAAGTAGTTCTAAGTTCTAGGGGACTGATGACCTCAGATGTTAAGTCCCATAGTGCTCAGAGCCATTTGAACCATTAAAGATGTTCAGATGTGTGCGAAATTTTTTATGGGACTTAACTGCTAAGGTCATCAATCCCTAAGCTTACACACTACTTAACCTAAATTATCCTAAGGACAAACACACACACCCATGCCCGAGGGAGGACTCGAACCTCCGCCGGGATCAGCCGCACAGTCCATGACTGCAGCGCCTAAGACCGCTCGGCTGATCCCGCGCGGTCAATATATTTAACACATTAACTCATTTGTAAAGTAATCAGACAATTGAAGCTGTTTCATACATTGGAATTGGATTCTTTAAGGAATCAGGGGTTTACTGGCGATCATCAGATATTTGGCTTCAGATATATGGGCAGAAGAATTAACCTAATGATCCGAAAATATAAACGTTCGTCTGTAATACAAGAGTCATTTGTAAAAGAAGAAAGACAAAGATTTACGTTCCCCTGACAATGAGTCATCAAAGAAGAATCACCACCTAACCGCGGCTTTTTGGAGAAGTTATTCCTCCATTCGACTAATGCACAAAACTGCGGGAAACGTAAATTAGGATAGTCGAACGGTGCTATTCGAATCCTCTTCATCCAGACAGCGAGGCCAGCGTGTTGATCATGGCCCCATCCCACTAGCTGTGTGTAATTCCTAGATACTTGACACCTCACTGTTCTTACAAACTACAAGGGAGTGATTGTTGAGCGCAGAGATGACGCTCAACGATTGCAACTATGTCGCTCGATCAGCCAGTTGTAGCAAGTTTCAATTTCTTCACAGTACTGTGCTCTTTTTGTTCGTAGCCGAGTGTGAAACACGTGTACCTGTTTTGTTGCTGAGATATGTGACAGTTTGAGGCAGGCGGCACCTGCGCTTGCATGCGGGCTGGGGCAGTGCGTGGCGTGGCGTGACGCGTGGTGTGTGCCGTGTGTTGCAGTGGTGCTGACGTCGGCGCCTGGCAACGAGGCCGAGCTGCAGCTGTACCGCGTGATGCAGCGCGCCAGCCTGCTCGCCTACTACGACACGCTGCTCGAGATGGGTGAGTACCCCAGTCACAAGTCTCCTCACCATGTAGCACGACCGGAGCCATTTGACGGATGTTGGGATGTTTTAGGACCATATAATGGGTAATGACTAGAGACCGGATTATATGCATTTGCATGTTGCATATGCATTTGAATATTTGGCTCCTTTTCACCGGTTATTTCATATTTTAACTGCAAACTAGTGATGATGCATATTTTTGCTCTATGTTTACAATATTTTAAAAATTGAGACGTGCGGTGTATAGCTCGATCTAGTTTTGATGTCTCACAGATTGACCGCAACCTAGAACTGCATACAGTCGCTAATCGAGAGGCCACTGCCAAGCGAAGTCATTACAGAAGAGGAACAGGAACCGGCAGACAGAGTCAAAGCTCTTGCGGCCTCGCCCCCAGTAATCCCCTCCGATGTTATATCGTACGCCTCGGCAACAATTAAATTCAACTTCGCAAGCTTTTCGTCGCATGTCCACTGTTTCAGTTTAGCTGTCTGTTTGCTTGTACACAGTTGAACGTCTTTACGACGTGTAGTGTGTAACGTGTTGGAGGAGGATATTGGTGTTTAACGTCCCGTCGACAACGAGGTCATTAGAGACGGAGCACAAGCTCGGATTAGGGAAGGATGGGAAAGGAAGTCGGCCGTGCCCTTTCAAAGGAACCATCCCGGCATTTGCCTGGTGTGATCTAGGGAAATCATGGAAAACCTAAATCAGGATGGCCGAACGCGGGATTGAACCGTCGTTCTCCCGAATGCGAGTCCAGTGTGCTAACCACTGCGCCACCTCGCTCGGTGTAACGTGTTGTGCACCATACCGTCCGGAAAAAAGAGACGTCATTTCGTGGATTGCTGACCATCCTGGAATATTTACATATGATGGAATTGTTTTATATAGTCGAGTCTGCGAGAAAAACGTTTCATGCAAAAAAAAGTTTCAAATAGACCAGCATTTCAAGACAAATCTTCATAACGCAAGAATGCAGAAGAAAGGACCACGACAACAACTTCTGACAACAGCAAGTTGCAGTAGCAGTGATTTGTCCAAAGGTAACCAAAAAAAGTCGATTTAACATGAATCTGTGTGATGACATTCATTGCAAGCAATATTCCTCTTCTCAAAATTACAAACCCTATCCTCAAAGACTTCCTGCGCAAATACTGCTTAAATCAAAATGTACCACATGAATCAACATTACGTAAAAATTACATACCGACAATTTCCGTAAATCTTCTGATATAAATACGCAGTGAAATCAACGACAGGACTATCTGGATTTCAGTTGACGAGACTACAGGCACTTGTGGCCGTTGCAGTGCAAATTTAATTGTTGGTACTTTTTTTTAAAAAAATAAAAAAGAGCTTTCTTCTTCCTATTTAGTGGCCTGCAAAGAACTTGAAAAAGTAAATCAGTCTACGATCGCCAGATTTGTGAATGAGGGTATTAGAAAAATATTCCCAGAATCTTCTGCAGATGAAAGGGTGTTTGTGTTTATTTCAGATGCTGCTCCCTATATGACCAAAGCAGAAAAAGCCCTCCGAGTATTTCATCCCAATTTGATTCATGTCACGTTCTTTGCTCATGGAGTACATCGCCTTGCCGAAGAAGTACTTTCCACGTATGTGAATGTAAATCCACAGATTTCATCCACAAAAAAAGTGTTTCTAAAGGCTCCTGCTCGCATCAAGACCTACAAAGAAAAACTACCAAATGTGCTCTTTACCTCCCGAACCAGTGGTAACTCGTTGGGGTATGTGGATCGAAGCTGTGTTGTTTTACAATGAACGTTTCGAGACCATTAGAGGGGTAGTAAACGACTTCTATAGTGCGGAGGCTTTAGCAGCTTGCCAATGCAAGGAAGCTTTTAATGATTCCGGTATTTAAAAAGACATTGCTGTGATTAGCACTGATTTTTCCCATGTACCTGCGAGTATTAAAAAACTTGAAACTCAAAGTTTGATGTTGAATCAATATATACAGATAACGAATAAATTATTCTAGTGAGCTCCTTATTACCGGAGGTATTCCCAAGAAAACTTAAAGAAAAGTGTGAAAACATTTTAAACAATAACACAGGCTTTGAACCCTTGTGCCAAATTGGTAGTTTTGTTAATGGGACAGGTGGTCTTTTGCCAGAAACAATAAGTGCCAACATAGCACCCAAATTCAAATACTACTCAGTTATCTCAGTTGATGTAGAATGGTCATTTTCTGCTTATAAAAAAGTTTTGAGTGATCGAAGACGCAATCTTACTACCGAACATTTGGAACATTACTTGGTCGTTTATGTTTACAACAGCAGAAAAATGTAAAATAAATTGTCAATGATCCTTTGGTTCAAGAGTTATTAATTAAAACTTAACACTGTTCAAAAAAATTCATGGTTGTATGTTGTTTTTTAAATAAACTATTACGGAGTTTTTTAGCGTGCTCCTCTGCTTGCGAAATATCTCGAAGTTGGTCCTGTACATACCTGTAGTTTCGCTGCAACTCACTCGCATCGCGTCCGCTTGTTACCGACAATAATAGCAAAGAAGGAACAATTCTTGAAATACGGTATGCGTCCCCATTTGCAAATTTTTAGAAAATAATCCCAGAAAGGCCCCCTTCCCAACCTCTTCCAGAAAGTATTCAGAAAATGATATCGGCGTTCTAAATGTACCTTTTTTCCGCATGGCCGGCGCTCATCCTCGTAATTGATATGCGCAGGACTTTGAGATATAATGCACGCAGAACTACCATGTTTTTTTATTACTTGATCTTACATATTTAGACACTTTTCATGCATTTTTAAACATTTATCATGCACGTTTTAAGGTTTTTATGATGCATATAATCCGATCTCTAGTAAAGACATACCACCTGGACAGACGTGTGTGGTAAAACGACGCTTCCTGGACGGGGAGGTGCTCCGGCCCCAGATCGAATCCGCCCGGCTTATTAACGCTGAACGTCGGTGTGTCGGCCTGACTGAATGTGGTTTTCAGGAGGTTACCCACATCCCATTGGGTGGATACCGAACTGGTACCCAGCCAATTCCCGTCTCAGTTACGCTATTCGCAAACATTTCGAAAACTTTCGCTCTCTTTCACACGCAGACTCATGTACATATTCCGTACCGGGGGAGGGGGGGAGGGGGAGGGACAGCGTGGTGGAGACAGGAGGGGCATCTGGTCACTCCTTACGCTAACCATGCCAAATTCGTTAATATTAGCCTGATGTACAAGTTCGTAGCGGTTTTCTTTTGCATGTTGGCACTCTGGTTACTATGGGTTTATTTAGCGACTGTCATCTTTTGTTTGTAGATCGCAGTTGCTATTTGAGTTTACGTATTGTCACTTTTTCATATGGAGATAGGGAGAAGATCTGTGCACGCTAGAAAATGGAATGACAAGTGAAGAAAACGGAACATTTCCGACATATTCTTCTGCTTGGGTTCAATGGAGCGGTGACAGCAGCGAAGGCAGCCAGACACATTTACGACGTGTGTCTCTGGGCAGAGAATGCAAAGAAAATGGTTTCCTCGTTTTAAGGAGCATCGTTTTGACATCAGTGACTCTCCACGTTCAGGAAGACCGTCGGGGTTTGATGAAGATCGTTTAAACGCATTAATCTACAATGATCTACGTCATTGTGCTCGAGAACTGGCACTTGTGATCATTCCACATTGTGCGACATTCGCATGCAATGGGGAAAGTTCAAAAATGGGGTATATGTGTGTGCCGCATGCTCTAAGCCAAAATCACATAAATCTGCGGGTGGCGTTATGTACGTCTCTGCTTGCTCGTCGTCAATTGTCTCGTGAATAACCCGAACCATTCCTAATCTGTATCGTTTCTGGTGACGAGAAATGGTGTCTTTATTGTAACACAAGGAGAAGAAAGGAATGGCTGAGCGCAATAAAGCAGCAACTACCCGTACAAATACCTGCGCAACCACAAAATATAATGTTATGCATTCGGTGAAACAGCGACAGTGTAGTGTTCCACAATTTGCTTCCGCGGGGTTTAACCATCACTGATGACTTTTTTTTTTGTCAACAACTGAGACGTCCTGCAGACGCAGTCCGAGAACAACGATCGTGAAGACAGGGCGAAATGATGCTACTCCACTTCTAACTCCCGTTCGCATTCGGCTAGACTGACAAAAAATACAGTACAGGAGTTGGTTTGAGAAGTCATAACGCACCCAACTTCTTCACCTACTCTTGCGCCTTCAGTTTTTCATCTTTTCCGCTCTCTATCGAACAACCTTCAAGGAACTTCCTCTCCAGATGAAAATGCGCTACCGGCATGGGTCGACGAGTTCTTCACCTCAAAACCATGTGATTTCTACAGTCGCGGAATAGGAAAATTACCCAGCGTTGGAAGAATGTTCTTAACAGCGAAGGAGAATATTTTATTGATGACTAAAGTCTCTGACATTCGTATCTGTTGAGTTTCTTAAAATTATGAAAAAAAAACTACGAACCTATGCAATAAGTAAGCCGATTCGGTGCCGTTGCGGGACAAAGGCACAGGAAAAAGAAGAAAAAACAGAAGAATTGTAGGCTACCGAAACATAGGTAAGAAGTACACCTCCCAGTGTAAATCACTGAAATTGTCATACAGCGCGATGAAAATTATATCTTAAGAAAACTCGCGACAGCAGATGACAGCGGGTGGTGCTGACTAAGTAGACAAGATCGCGGAGCTAATTACTACTTGACGTTCGATAAACGTAAGCATGACGAAGAATGCACTAAAATACACGTTGACATAAAGGAATATAGTTGTTCAGAATGCTGTCTTATGAAAGGGATTGCTGTACTCTTCAGTCCTGCCTAGCCTCCACATCGGAAATAGGGACAATTTGAAAATACACCCACAAAGTTTTTGCAACGATCATTTTTAATGTGATTGCTGCGAGTGAACGACCAAACTGTCAAATTTCAGTCTAATCTATAACTCGTGCTACGCCTTAATCAGCTCGTCGCCACAGCCACTAGTCATCCATTCACATCCGTTATCCTCGCCAACTCACAGTCAAAATCTCACATTCCAATCTAACATAGACGTTGGGCTACACTATAGGTCCATAGGCGGGTTGTGACATTAATTCATACATAATACGCACGAGGAGTTAAAGCAGCCCACCTCACTCCCCTCTTCCAGCTAGTGTTGCCAACTGTGCTTTTCCTCCATCCTCCTCCCTCTCCTAACACAATACGAAGTGACCACATCAAAATTGTTACATTATTTTTGTAACTTTTTGTAGGCGTTAAAAACCCTGATGACCAAACAGTACTCGAAACAAATAACTATGTGTTGAACTGGGACAAAATAAATAATGTAGCTGATAACGGAACAAAACAAATAATTTAATCTATCAACTGGCAGACATAATGTAAGCAGTTTCTTTAATGGGTTAGTGGGTTTGTTGCAGCTTCTGCTTGTTGCGATCTTCAATGCAAAGGCTGGGTTGAGGCAGCCCTCTACGATAGTCCGTCCTGAGAACGGCTCTTCTTATCTGCAGGTCTCCCAGGTCTCCCTCTGGAATTTCTCACACCCTTCCCGTTCTCTCCCCCCCCCCCCAACCCCCCACCCTCTCAATTTTTTCAGTTACCATATTGACGATTGCTTGATGCCCTAGAATATGTTGTATCAACGGACCCCTTCTTCTAGTCAAATTGTGTCAGCAATTCTTTTCTCCACAGGTCGATTCAGTCCCGTCTCAATAGTTATTCAAGTTACTCCTCTAATCTTCAGCATTCTTCTGCAGCACCACATTTAAAAAGCTTCTATTCTGATCTTGTCTCAACTGTTTACCGTCCACGCGTTTCACTACCGTACAAGACTAAACCTTCAGAGCAGACTTTCTAATACTTAAATCTACATAAGATGTCCACAGTCTATCTTTTTCAGAAAAGTAATTCGTGTCGAAATAGTTCACAGGTGCACTATTACGACATGAAGTACGCTGGGAGAAGCTACAGAATCACAGTGTGATGCCGGCCACTGTGACCGAGCGGTCTTAGGCGCTTCAGTCTGGAACCGCGCGAGCGCTACGGTCGCAGGTTCGAATCCTGCCTCGGGCATGGATGTGTGTGATGTCCTTAGGTTAGTTAGGTGTAAATAGTTCTAAGTTCTAGGGGACTGATGACCTCAGATGTTAAATCCCATAGTGCTCAGAGCCATTTGAATTATTTTGAACCACAGTGTCATTCTTGATAATACCAGTTTGTATTATACGAGTATATCCGCTCTACTTCGCCCATCGTCAGTTTTTTTACTGTACAAATAACAAAATTTATCTACTACTTTTAGTGTTTCATTCAGTGTTTCAAATAATTCTATCATCATCACCTGATTTAATTCGACTACATTCTATAAATCTTTTTTTCTTTTGTTGATGTTCATCTTCCGCAACCCTCAAAGTTTTTTTTCTCTTTAATTTCCCTCCCTGAACTTTAATTCCCTTTCGAAACTTCTCCTTGGCTTGCTCTGTTGCTTACACAATGAACAGACTCAATAAGATTGGGGAACTGAGGCTACAACTCTGTCTCACTTCCTCCTCAACCACTGCCGCCCTTTCGCGTCCCTCGACTCTGACAGCTATAGTCTGGTTTATGTGCAAGGTGTAGATAACTTTTTGCTCCCTGTAGTTTATCCATGTTACCTTTAGAATTTCACCTTTGAAAGGGCACGGCCACTTTTCTTCTCCATCTTTGCCGACCGTGTGGCCGAGCGGTTCTAGGTGCTTCAGTCTGGAACCGCGCGACCGCTACGGTCGCAGGTTCGAATCCTGCCTCGGGCATGGACGTGTGTGATGTCCTTAGGTTAGTTAGGTTTAAGTAGTTCTAAGTCTAGGGGACTGATGACCTCAGAAGTTAAGTCCCATAGTACTCAGAGCCATTTGAACCATTCTCCATCTTTCCCTAATCCGTGCTTTTGCTCCGTCTCTAATGACCTCGTTGTTGAGGGACGTTAAACACAAACCTCCCCCTCATCCTTTAGAATTGCACAGTATATTCCAGTCAATATTGTCAAAAGCTTTTTCTAAGACTACAAATGGTATACGTTGAGGCTTGCCTTTCTTTAACCAATCTTCTAAGACAAGTCATAGGGTCAGTGTTGCCTCCCGCGTTCCTGAACGTCTCCGGAATCCAATATGATCTTCCTCAAGGTCGTCTTCAGTTTATCCATTATCCTGCAAATCATTTGTGTCAGAATTTTGCAACCAAGTCTTATTAGTATGGTAATATTGACACCTTTCGTATTCTGCCAATAAAACGCAGTCTTCGGTTCGCCTATCGTACATCTTTTCCTTAATGTTCGTTACAGTTCAAGTGTTTCCTAAAGATAATGTATAGACACTTGGTTGAACATTTTGTGCCGTAGCTTGATACAAACTTGGCAGGCGAGATCCGTGAACCACGTAGCGCGAGAAAACCATATTCGACTCTAAGTCGAAGACCGAAAATGCACTAGGGAGTGAGCATTGCGACAGCACGTAAAGTCAGCTCAAATGATTAAAGATAAACAAAGCTAGAATCATTAACACAGAAACACACAAACTGAAATGTAGCTGTAAAAAAAGCGGAGTAACCATTACATTCGACACTTGGTGTAACAAACACTTCAGTCTACCCACCAAGCCGGCTATTTGTATCCCGAATAGGGTTGACAGCCATCCACAAGTGACATGTTCCTCGCTACCGCAGGGGTCGCGCTGCCACGGGCAGAACATGTGCTTTCACTTCCGTAATGTATCTCCATATGGCGGAAGTGGCGGCATACTAGACAGTCGATAACCACTAGTAACCGAAATTATAGGAAATTCTTTTAGTATGCAAGTGGAACACATCACACTGTTTTACTGAGTCAATAAATTGTCACTTTCCGTGTCATCCACATATACTATCAAAAGCATATAGTATTTTTTTTTAATTTCTGTTGGCTTCAGTAGGCGGTGAATGCCCTCGTCCACAAAGAGAGAACTGTTCCGATTTCTCCTAAATCATTGGTACAGAGTGTTTCATAATTGCTATTACGGGCTTCTATGTGTTGTAAAGAGCATTTAGTTGATAAAGCTTCGCTCAGGAACCCTTGCCCGGAAACGTACCGTTTCAATGTGAAATAAGTTTGGTTGACTTGCAATCGCTTGACGAAACGCGCACAGCGGAGGTAGTGAGTAGTGAAATGGGCATGGGTAAAGTTTCGATATTCGTCGTCGGGTCCTCTTCTACGTGACGAAGGAAGCCATATTTAGAGTGCGGTGCGTCCATGGTTCACTACAGCTATCCCTCCTAACTGCGAACGAATCAATTTCTCGTAGCATTTTTGCTATCGGACGAAAATGATACGTGGTCTCACAACTCAACAGGGATTGACGATGGCACCCTTTTTTTCAGTTTTTGTGCGTATCGCGAAGAAGAATATTTGTAAGTGATGGGATCTTCAAACTTATTTTACATCGGAACTGTACATTTCCGAATATGGGTTCCTTAACCTATTCTACTAAGTCCTTTTTACAGCCGCTACAAGCCTGTAATACGAATTGTGAAAAATTGTGAAACACTCTGAATAGATTAAGTGCAGCTAAGGGACCAAGTCATTTCCTTACGGAAAGCCAGGTATAACTTCTGTTTCACTAAATTAATTCGAGTCAGTTATTACTCTTACTCGTATGACAGGAAATCACACATCCACTCGATTAGCTGAGATAATATTCCATGGCCACACATTATGATTAGAAACCGCTTGTGACGAACAATGTCCAAAGCCAGCTGAAACTTGGGGAATATGAAATCATCCTGAGATATCCTGTCGATAACGCTCTTTAATTCGTGCGAACAGATAGACAGTTGTGTTTCACAAGAACGATATTTTTTGAATCCGCAGGTGCGTCATCAGACGTAAGGACCAACTGACTGCATTGCACCGTTATGTAAGGTTAATCAAGCCCAGCTGTCAAGCAGGACCATGCGAACGTGAGACATATGTTACAGTCGTGGTTTTTAATCTGGTCTTGCGATTGTGTGTGCACGTTATTACTTAGAAATCGTTTGTACACGCATAATGTTTGGACTAGCGGCTGTATTCATGCCTGTGTGGACATTTACATTTGAGACTTCTTTTGCTGATGATGAGTGGTAACACTCGAAATTTCAAAAGCAACAAATAATTTATTTATTATTTGACAGTCGGAAACGGAAATAACCATGTTTAAGTTCAGCTAATGGATCGATACCCAAATGGCAAAGTATGATTAAAAGTCCTGTCATATGCATACAAATGGAGAGACTTGTCGACGAAAGCCACGTAGCGTCGGACACCCTAGACCTGTGGTCAGTATACCAACAGAGAACTGTTTCCCGAGACTCCGTCAGTTACGCTAAACCTTAATCTGCATCTGAAATCTGTAAGCCACCGAACGGTGTGCGGCTGTGGTCGCATGCTGTACTGGAACAGGTTTTTCGCCTTCCTGTTTCATTCGCGACTGCCACACGGGAAGGAGAGTTGCTGGTACAACTCTCTATTCGCCCAATTTTATCTAACTTATCCCACCTGTCATCACGCGAGGCTGAAGTCGATATCATGTTTCCTGACTTTCCGAAAGACTTCGATACAGATCACTGCCGTGCAAACAAATAATGTGCGTACGGAGTGTCGGAAGAAATAAGCGATTGTACTGAAGACTCCCTGGCAAATACTGGAGAGAGAGAGAGAGCATCAAAACCAAAATTAGCGTCTGCTGTGTCCTAAGATACTGAGATGTAGCATCGCTCCCTTCCTGTTCTGAACACACATTTGCAGCTGCAGAAAATAGCTTTCTTACCGTAATGCGAGATTAGTTTTTGTTACGCGGTACCGCATAAAACGAATGCGATACTTTTCTCATTTCCAAGCACTGGACATATCTCAGAATCAGATGGTATAACTATTTTTAACAGATGAGCACTTACAGTTTCAAAATAACCTAGATTCGTTTCATGTTCTTTACTCAGTCAAAGAAAGGGTTTCGCAACCCGGTTTTGCAGTTCAGTCTCTGTTGGTACAAGTTTTTGAGAGGAGTCCACGACGGCGTAAACAGCTCCGACACCAAAAAAATTGCGTAGCCAGGCGCCTGAGGCGAGTGTTTAGCACGTCTCCCCCGCGACACCCACGTCCGCTGTCTTGAAAGTCGGACGAGGTCAGCGAATTATTTCATCTGCAAAAGTTTTTTACAATTGCCTTGGGTTATTACTGCTTCTAAAACGACGCAGAAGTGCCTGTGGTTTCGTCCATTCTATGCAGCAGTGGATACACCCACAAAGAGTTTCTACGACTCCAGCAAAACTTGCCGAGGAGCAGTACATCATTTAAAACTCTCCAACACTTTTCCTCATTGCCAGTAATGGTATCGAACTGAAATATGCCGTCGGGCTCTCGATTTCTGCAGTGTCAAAAACTGTCGTCTATATACGGGATGATGCATTTATCTTGATCTCCCCAAACAACCTTTCGTTCAGAAGCAAAGTAAAAAAGGTGTATCAAACAAATGTGTAGCTATCATGGGGCATTTCTTGAAACTTTGTTCGTTATGAAGAATGAACTGCAGTACGCCTTGTTAAATAGCAAACTGTATACAAGGATTTTATTAGGTAATCCGTACCCTCGCAATTGTTGTACACGAAAACCATGGAAAACGTAAATCTCCTGCCGATAGTGAGTCCAGTGTCTGCTCCGCCTCGCTCGCTGCAGCGTGTATTAAATTCTGCAAAAATACATTCTTTTAGACGTACTGTCTGTTGGCTTGTTCGGCCGATCTTTGCTTAATGACTTTTTTTTCTGCCGTCTTCCCAGCACAAGTCGCTGGCATTGTCAAACCTACAGTTTGACAGTCGCCGCCAGAAGTGGAGGCCGAGGACTCCGAGACAAAAAGCCAACGGACAGCACTGGTATTGTGAAATTAAGCTTGCCTTTTCTCAAGTGGTATCGTACTAATCATGGATGGAGGGTAACAGATCTCCGGAAGTCGTCTCATACTGTACCCCCCTGCAGGCTATTGGCAAAGTTGGATTCCTTTCCCAGGTATGTGAGTGGTTCGAAGACGTGTTCTCGATGGCGAGTGTTCGTCAGTGATATGTGTATCGTCAAGAGAGCCCCAGGGAAGTATGATCGGACCATTCTTATTCTCTACATACGTAAATGATCTGGCGCACAGGGTGAAGAGCAATTTACGGATGTTTTCTGATGACGCTGTGGTGTATGGGAAGGCGTCGTCGGTGAACGACTCTAGGAGGGCACAACATCATTTAGGCAGAATTTCTAGTTGATGTGATGAATGGCATCTCGCTCAAAATGTAGAAAAATGCAAGTCAATGTAGATGATTAGGACAAACAATCCTGTAACGTTGGAATACAACATTAATAATGTACAGCTTGACGCAGTCACATCGGTTAAATATTTAAGCGTAACGTTGCAGTGCGATACGAAATGTAATGAAAACGTCAGGTGAGCAGTAGGGAAGGTATATCTCGGCTTGTTTTGTTTAATTGGGAGAATTGTAGGAAAGAGTAGCTCGTCTATAAACGAGACGGCGTATAGAACGCTGGTGCGAACCTTTCTTGAACACTGATCGAGTGTTTGGGATCCCCACCAGGTTGGATTAAAGGAAGACACCGAGGCAAATAGGAAGCGTGCTGCTAGAATTGTTACCAGTAGGTGCGATCAGCAAGCAAATACTACGGAGAGGCTTCGTGAATTCAAATAGGTATCCCTGGAGGAAAGACAACGCCATTCACGCGAGGCACTATTGTGGAAATTTAGAGAATCAGCATTTGAGGCCGACTGCAGATCGATTCTACCGGAAGACACCGGCTACTACTTGCTAACGGAACTATGTGGGCGTCTGCTGCACGTTTATTTAGGAAAACTTTGAACATAATTCACACAACCCAACTCCTCTTCAGTAATCTGTGTTTTACCAAGGCGCCAATCGAGCGCTATTTGCTCTCTCTATCTTTCTGTGTTCCGTGTGCTTTGGAGACTGAGCTTACTAATTATAGCACCAAAGCAATGCCGGTAACCTATGACAAACAAGGAGATTGTTGTCTAGGTAAGTACTTAATTCGTTTCAGGAACCATAGAGTCTAGCTTTTGAAGAATTTTCTTTTGCTTGCCAGCTAACCACGACTTCGTCATACAAGATGCAACATCAAAGTACAGAAAAAATAACATAATACATTTCTATAGTCGAACTAGGACCTTTAGTTTTTGTTCTTGGCTTGTGAAATGTTATGTACATGAGTGATAGGCAGAAAAGGATAACTGGAGATTATCGTCTCGTCATCGTCGAGGTAATTAGAACACTAACTCAGATGGCGAAGAACAGAGGATCAGGTGGCTGAAGCCCATTTACGAAATAACTTTATATCCGTAGTAATTAGGGCAGTGCCACAAAACTTAAAACAGGATCGTCCGACATAAATTCCAGTCCCGCACCTCCCGATTACTAGTCCATTGTTTTAATTCCTGTGTCACCTCGCTCGATGTAAGTGATAAGTATTTCATGACTGTTCTGTAAAATGTGAACTATAATGGCTAATGCGTGAGTCCATTAAACGCCGCAACCGTTTGCTAGCAGCTAGCATCGTAGTTTGTTTTTTTTTTTCTTCGTGGAAGCCTTGGAGAGAGTAATAGATGAAAAACCATAAGGAAATGGGTAATTACGAACCCTGTACACACTTAATTACTGTAGACTCATATATTTTCACGGAAAACCTCTAGACACTGTAGGCAGCATTTGCACGAAATAGCGTTTAATAATAAGCGCTGTAAGTATTTGTAACCGTTCACTCCTGACCTTTCGGCGCAGAGGTATACCGTATTTAATGCTAAAACATCTGCGTATGCAGGTACAAGTTCTGATCCCATGCCCAAAGAAGGAGCGTCAAGGATTTCATTTGTACCCGTACAGTGCCGTGCAGCTGTATGAGAATTAACTTGCCCCGACAAGGAGTACAGCGTATTTGCGTAAGTACGTCATAGCGATAAAGAGGGGCAGTGCTCGTTGCGGTTACTTCTTTGTGGCTAAAATTCACTGAAAACAACGTACCAAAAAAGAAGGGCACAGTCATATAGGGAGAAGAGTGGGATAGATTGCGAAGAAGAAACCACTCTGGAGCGCTACATGGGACGCCTTTCCACTCACCGATACCTGCCCACCCGCACGCGTTACGCGCTGCAGAGTAACACGAAACTGAAACTTCAAAACAGCCAAAATTGAGGTTGATACTGATAATGTTGAAAATGTCTCAGTTTTTAAACTTTCCAAGGTGTTTTAGGAGAAATAGTAAATACACTCTAAGGGAAAAAATTGCCGCTCAACGAAAGAGTTATGCAAATTGGACACAAACTGATATTTATACTGGCAAGTATCGACGGAAAATGCAAAGCTGTAAACTTTCGCGGCCGATGGATGAATGTGTGACGCTTAGCGCACTGCGCAGCTGCGGGGATAGTAAACAGAGGACATATCTACACCAGGATATAGCCCCATTGCGAATGTCATTCCGTGTACTCAGTTGGACAGTAACTGCGCCTCGCACACAAGAACGTTAACAACATACGCAGATGTCAGCATCTGAGAGAGGACGTGCAGTTGGACTGAAAGAAGCCGGTTGGAGTAATCGGCGAATCGCTCGACATTTCTATGGGAGCGATGCCACTATTTGACGATGTTGGCAGGAACGCATAAACCATGGCCGAAAACAGTGTCAAGAAGCAAGCAGTCGACCTAGAGGGAAGACAAAACAGTGAGCTCAAAGATAATCTGCATGTAGTACTGTGTATTACGAAGTCGTGACGCTTAAGTTCTTTGCTCTCCATATTGGTTAACGTATATCTGTCTTCCTCTATTCAATTGTCAGTATATAGCTGATTAGCAAACAGACTAGCAAATTTTACTTTGCCGATGTCATAGGCATAATGTATCACGCTTTATGGGAGATTTGTATTTTTGACATGCCTGATTGCTCTATCAAGCATTTATTTGCACATTAAATACCCATACAAAATAAGCACTACTCTCTTTACATTGCCCTTTACATTAACTGAAAAATTATAACATTTAAGTTCCTGTAACTTCTGTAACTTTTATCAGCCATCAAATTACAAGTTACAATACCTCCATTCGAAATAAAATGCGTTATGTGCTTACAAAAAATTTAACATTCTGAAAATTCTAGTTCTCTGTTCTAGTTGCTTTTGTGGGAAGTGATGAATAAAATTTAAAAGTAAACAATATTCTGTTCAGCACTCATTTTTATTTATTATTTCTGCTAAACACTTGAAAATCAAAAATTTTTTGTGTGCTTCTGTCGCACAGAATAGTTTTTTCTCTGGACTTTGCTAGTTACTGTTTTTGCATTAGCTCTTAATCTAAGTCCAACATAATATTGATGCAATCTCTTTAATGAGTTTTGTTTTGTGCATATCTTCCAGGCCGAATGCAGAAGTTATTGAATGCGTCTTAAAAACATTTTTTTCATTGACAGAAAAGTGGTGTCACACTGAATTTATGAACTGAGCATAAACCTATCTCAGATCTGTCAGATTTTCAACACTACGAAAATTCTTCTCACAATAAACTATAATTTTGTATTCATCTTCAGAAGAAATTTGCTGAGTAAATGCAGTTGGGTCACAGGAAGGCTTTTTGCAATATGTGTGGCCACTTTCTTGAACATTCTCGAAAATTAACAAGCTACCACCATTTTAACAACAAATCCTACTATGTAATACAATATACTGTATTATTAACATAGTTACTGAGATTTGTATCATGCAGAGCACTGCACTAATTTAAACACTGTCTCACTGAAGCAGCATTTAAATCAATATTTTTGCTCTGAACATGATGGTACCTAAAGTGGGCAAGGAAGAAAACATAATTTGATTCAAAATCAAGAACATTTGTCTCGCATCCAAATGTTATGCTATTTTGTAATAATAGAGCTTTGAGAGCTGACTGTAACTGAGTGGTGTTTGGATTGTTATTTCATGCTCGTTTAGCTCTAATATAAGAAAATAATAATTCAGTTGTTCCTGAGACACTTTACATGTTAAAAATTATTGAAATGGGTCTGTCTCTCGGAAAAGAAATCCTGTACCTAACGTTTCTACATCTTTGATTGACAGCAAGAAACCCAGAGCAAGTGTTTTGCGAGGATACCATAGAATGAGGACACCGCCAGTGGAGATGGATTTTAAAAAAATAACCCACCTTTTCAGAATAATTTTGGCAGAAACTAATGTTAAATAAATTCAGTGGTTGTTTAAAACCTTTACCATAAATATTTCTGCAGTTTATTATATCAAAAAGTTTGCCTACTTTTCTAATGAATGCAACAGTTGCCACCAATCCTTGAAAATCTCAATGCTGATACAAATGAAGGAATTCAGTAGCATCTGCTACACTTGAACTCGGAGTCTGAGCAGCGAGAGAGACATTCATCTTCGTATTGTAGAATCAGATGTGTAGGTTGGTAACTTGAGTTGGCAAACTTCAAGCCTTGACTCTCTTGCTATTCATTTAAATTAGCTATGTAAGGCCACTGTACATCACCATCCACAGTTTGTAAAATTTGTTTACGAGGGAAAGTATTTCATGCCAACTTAAGCACGTGGCAAGCATTCAAAATGGCATAAACATTGCATTGAGCTGACGGATGTTTAAAATATTAAATAATATCCTCAGTTTCGTAGTTACAGCCCAAGTTTTTCAAAGCTTACAAGTTCAGAAGTGGGGCATCACAAGTAATAGATCGTACAACAACACCATCTTCATGCAGTTTCAGGAGGCATGTACGGAGTAATTCAGGTAAAAGACCAGCCTGAAAGCTAGTTACAAGAAAGTATGTAAGTGGGCATTTAAATTTTTTTCTGTATGATGTACTTTGGAATACTAATGACTCTCTTGCTAGTTTTTTGGAATTTACTGGCCTAAAGTCACCAAACTTGACATAATTACTATTCACTTTTCTACTATTTTCTCATGACAATTGCTTTCGAAGCATCATTATGTCAAAAATTAATGCACATTCTTTTAAGCAGGGTACTTTCTCTACATTTTCTTTCAAGTAACTTAACACTTCACTTATGAGCCGAGGCTCGCAGTTCGCAGAAGAGATTCAAGATCTGATGCAGTTTGGATGGGGCAAACAAAATAATGATCTGACATATCGGTAAGCTTTTGCGAATAAAAATGTAATGTCAGAGCAAACCGTTTTATGATATCAGAGTACCTTCTGGCTTGTTTGTCACACACAGAGTTTTTCAACTCGTTAACAACGACATGCCTTGGAAAACCACTAAAATTAAATTTCAAATGATTCTCCACATCACTATTAAGTGTCCTCTTTTCTTAATTTCACCAGTCAGCTGGATCATCGTTGAGATCTTTTTGTTTCGGTTTACAGCCATTTGTAAACTTCTTATCTCAATTTTCAAACTTATTTTTGTTGATGAACGGAGATTCGTCTGTGTTCCTTTGTTTTCATCATGTTCTTCAGAAGACTTTGCCAAATGTGTATCTGCCTGATTTGCATTCTGCAATAAATAAGATCATTGTAATTTGCGTACCCAACAGTTCACAATTATAATAGCTTTTAAGCACTCTAACAAACAATGCTTTACTGACAGATGTTGTTAACTATTATTTTGATGATACAATTATTACTTGAAGGCTTTTAATATATTTAACTTACTTGAGTGCTAACAGGTTGTTTCGGTACTAATTGTCTCCTTGCAATCATCTTTTTCTGCAGGTGTTTGGGGAAGTCAAAGACAGACAGCACGGCATCCTACTAATGCTCCTTCTCTCGTTTAGTAGCAATTTTCTTCGAAGTGTCGACTGCATATTGTACTGTAGGCACCAGGGGACCAGCGTTGCCCTCAAATTACTTGTACCCATAATTTTAGAATTCCGGCCGAGAAAATGGAAATCTGCATGAACAAGAGGCAAATATAGGATTGAATACGAGAACTAACGTCTACAGTACTGCAATTTATACTATAAATACAAAGTAGGTGAAACACTAGTCGTGAATAAATATGTAACTTACCTGTGAAACTGAACTTCGCTTTCTTTCCTGTGGAGTTCTCTACAACCATAAACAACACAATACTTCACCATTATAGACTTGTAAAGGTAAGCAGTCGTTCACGACTTATCTACAAAGGACGCAAAGCACAAAACAACAACACGACCTATACGTACAGAGTCGTGTACCTAGCAATAATTGACCCTGACGATTTTCACAGATCCAAAGCACTAGAGTTGTGTATCCTGCTTATATTGAGATCACTGAGACAGAACCTGAAGACCGAGCAATAGTCAGTGAGGCACTCAGAGCCCCAGATTCGTCATTATAATCAATCCGACGTGCAAATAGTGGTTCAGCGACCACGAGGTCCATAATACTTGGTTCACAGAAAGAAGCCTGAGCTCATGGTGGCCGTTGCGCCGACTGCCATTGAGCTCTGTACACCAACAAACCCGATTTACAGTGGTGACAATCACATTCAGCCTTTAATCTCATTGAATGGAGTAGAGCTTCGAACTGTGCCCGATGACCAGCAAAGACGTGTGTGGAGACGCCCCGGACAGTGGTGGGATACCAGTCTGTCTGTCGCCCACCGTATGGCCCGACTACAGGGAGTGATGGTCTGGGGTGCCATTCCATTCCACAGCAGGACCCCTTCGGGTGTCATCCGCCGAACAACGACGATATTCTACGCGTCGTGTTGTTCAAATGGTTCTGAGCACTGTGGGACTTAACATCTGAGGTCATCAGTCCCCTAGAACTTAGTACTACTTAAACCTAACTAAACTAAGGACATCACACACATCCATGCCCGAGGCAGGATTCAAACCTGCGACCGTAACAGTCGCGCGGTTCCGGACTGAAGCACCCAGAACCGCTCCGTCACAGCGGCCGGCCGTCGTGTTGTTGTCCTGAGCGCACGCTTCAGCAACATAATGCCCACCCGCACACAGCGAGAGTTTCTACTGTTTATTTTCGTGCTTGCGAAACCCTACCCAGGGCAGCAAGGCCGCTAGATCTCTCCCCAATTGCGAACGCCTGTAGCATTAGAGATATGACCCCCAAACCAGTTCGAGATTTTGACGATCTGAGACGTCATTGAACAGAATTTGGTACGATATCACTCAGGAGGACATCGGACAACTCTGTCAATCAATTCCAAGCCGAATAACTGCTTGAAAAGGCGCCAGAGGTAAACCAACGAGCTACTGACTTGTTCAATTTGTGAAGCTCTTTCTCTTGAATAAATCATCCAATTTCTCCGAAAGTGTAATCATTTGTTAGTACATAATTGTACACCACATCTGCCGATTTAGTTCCATTCGTATAATTCCTTCGTGGTGCGTCGTTTTTCTTTAATTTTAAGAGTGTGTTTTAGGAGCTGATAGTGTAGACTAATTCGGATAAAACATTCCACATTGGCCTGTCCACTTTTTCTTGCCTGCAGAGATACAGCTGGTAAGAGATCAGTTTTCATTTCGCGTTTTGGTACTCTAGTTGCTATGGTTTCATCAGTAGTTTGTCACTTTTGCTGTGAAGTTAAAGTTGTGAAACTGTGCTTCAGTTTAGAAAATTGAATTTTTCAACGGTGAGTGTGAGTGTGACCTGTGGGTAATTCTACTGCACTGCTCAGACATGGAATCGGTAGAAGTAACGAAATTTTATTACCGGTTACTCAGCTGTTATGGAATGAAAGAAAATGTTTTACGGTCAAAATATTTGATCAGAGGAACACCCGCACCGGAGGAACATTTTAATGGAATAAAAATCCGCTTCAGTTGTAAGCAATTTTTTTTTATGGGATACATTCTTTTTTAGGATACGTGCTCATATTGAACTGCCTCCTGGTCTGCGTGACAAATTCATTCTGATATTGTGCTCTTTGGATGTTACAAAAACACAATGCTTAGCTGCACTTGGTTTCACACTCAATCTCAGTAAAAAGACACTGAAAGTAATTACAAAGAATATTCATATGCTAGATTTCACACTTTGCCACATCACGATATTTGACTTGAGATGCACTGCATTACAGAATAAACAGAAGTGAAGATTTTAAGCTGCAAATGTGTTCATACGTTGACAGTATGTATACAAAAATTACACAAAAGATACCTAAATAGAGTTAAATATGTACAACGTGATTAGTGAGTGAATCGGTTACTATCATATGCGACGGAGCTTTTCTTTGTAGAGCCATTACAATATAAATAATGAGCTAAACAGTTGCGAGTAAACAGGGTAACATAGTTGTTACATGAATAAGAGAATAATAATTTATGCAGAAGGATGAATATATCTTATTATTGTCTTTTTCGAAGATGTTTCGTTACTACGATGTCTTGCAAATTCTGAGAGAAAGAGTTCTGTGCTGATTCGGTTTGCCAGTTAATGATTTTCTGAGTTGATTTTGACATGTGAATGTAAATGTCTAACTGTTCGAAAATATCTATCTGCAACCCTTTGTCAGCAATGTATAACACAGAAAAGTTACCACCGATATCAGCAATACAATGATCGTATTGGGCAATGTGTGACGTACAACTGAACTTGTTTAAGTTTTCGAGTCGAAGGGGGTAACGGGTTGCAGTTGAACAGCAGGCAACAGAAGGAGTGATTTTTCCTCAGTTTGTGGTGCGGTTCAGGGTTGAGAAGGATCAGATGTCAACTTTTGGTGGTCGGGTATTACATAATTCAGCATTTGGACCACTTTTATAACGCATTGTAACGCGTGAGCATTCCGTTCTAAGAACAAACGGCAAATAAAATCTTGTGACTACTATAGTTAAGCCGTATTATGTATCTATTTGAGATGAATTTCTCACTAGGAAACCACGCGCTGATATCAAGCTGGGAAGGAAAAGTTACCCGCGTTCCTGATTTGTGGGAAATATACAAGACATTCAATAATTAAAGAGACAAATTGATGTAGAAAAAAAATCTGTGTAGTTCTCAATAAGACGCAAATAAGTCTTTGTCTTCTCGCTGGAAACACTTTCCCACAAATTCTTTGATCTCCTGGTTGTTGAACTTTTTTTCACGTAATGGACAACAGAAATGCAAATCCGAAGGATTAGGAGCCAAATCTGGACTGTAGGAAGGATGAAGTAATATCTTCGAATCAATTTTTTCAATGTTTTCTAGAGTCGGCTGGGTACTGTGAGTGTGAGCTTTGGAGCATTGTCGTGTAGGAAATCACGCCTTTTCTTTGAGATTCGCTGCGTTATTCTCGCATTGCTGGCTATTCTTTCATCATCAGCTTGGTTTGTAGGCACAGCTTATTGAGCTCTGATCTTGCAAACGCTTGCAAATGACGATCAACATGACTTTTACCGCTGATGTCTGCGTTCCGAATTTCTTTCGGTCAGGTTCTTCCACTCCAAGCTTTGTCTTTTGGACTCTGATTCAAAATGGCGAACCCGAGTTTCATCACACGCTAAAATCTTGTCTAGAAAATGGTCACCTTCCGTTTTATAATGTTCTTTCAAGTCTGTACACACTTTGAGTCTTGTTTCCTTATGTTTTGCTGTACTTGAGCTATTTACTGATATTGTTATGAATTGTGCCAACACTTACTGCAAGTATTCAACTTTAACACGTTGGTATTCACGAATAACGTCATCTATCCGGTTTCCAAGCGAAGAAGTAGACATATCAACTGGCCGTCCAGGACGTTGCTCGTCAGTCGCTGTGCTTCGACTGTTATTAAACTCACTTATAAAAATTTCCGTGGTTCATACAACTTTTTACACGCTGTCATATCATTCTAGAAAAGAGTTTAGCTGGTTTTTGATCTTCAGAAAGCAAAAAACGGATCACTGAACGTTGTTCAGCTAATGTGGAAACTTCAAGCGGACTCGCCATCGTTAAATGCTCAACTTAGGTCTTAAACAAAAGGGCAATAACATTGCGCGACGTTCCGCCTACGGTCCATCATCGTACAAAGTGGTGGCCTAGAGGCAGGCGCCAGCCCATGTACGTAGCGTCGTTGGATGACACAGTTTCCTGCCCTAAATTCGTTCTTCAAGAGATAATGAAATGTTCTGGTCGACATCACGCCACGGAAAATACATTGAAGTGCCAAAGAAATTGGTATAGGCATGCCTATTCAAATACAAAGACATGTAAACAGGCAAAATACGGCGATGCGGTCGGCAACGTCTATATAAGACAACAAAGGTCTGGCGCAGTTGTTACATCCGTTACAGCTACCACACTCACAGGTTATCAGGATTTAAGTGAGTTTGAACGTGGTGTTATAGTCGGCGCACGAGCGATGGGATACCGCATCTCCGAGGTAGCGATGAAGTGGTGATTTTCCCGTACGACAATTTCACGAGTGTACCGTGAATATCAGGAATCAGGTAAAACATCAAATCCCCAACATCGCTGCGACCATAAAAGGATCATGCAAGAATGGGACCTTTGAGGACTGAAGAGAATCGTTCAACGCGATAGAAGTGCAAGCCTTACGCAAATTGCTGCAGATTTCAATACAGGTCCATCAGCCAGTGTCAACCATTCAACGGAACATCAACGATTTGGGCTTTCGGAGCCGAAGGCCCACTCGTGTACCCTTGATGACTGCACGACACAAAGCTTTTCGCCTCGCCTGGCCCCGTCAACACGAACATTGGACTGTTGATGACTGGAAACATGTTGCCTGGTCGAACAAGTCTCGTTTCAAATTGTATCGAGCGGATGGACGTATACGGGTATGGAGACAATCTCACGAATCCATGGATGCTGCATGTCAGCAGGGGACTGTTCAAGCTGGTGGAGACTCTGTAATGGTGTGGGGCGTTTGTAGTTGGAGTGATATGAGACCCCTGATACGTCTAGACACGGCTCTGAGAGGTGACACCTACTTAAGCATTCTGTATCATCATCTGCATACATTTCCTACGGACTTGGGCAATTCCAGCAGGACAATTCGACACCCCGGACGTCCAGAATTGCTGCAGAGTGTCTCCAGGCTCACTCATCATCTGAGTTTAAACACTTCCACTGCCACCAAACTCCCCAAACACGCACGTTATTGAGCATATCTTGGATGCCTTGCAACATGGTGTGCAGATCTCCACCCACTCGTACTCTTACCCCTGCATGGTTCATGGTGTCATTTCTCCCAGCACGACTTCAGACATCAATCGAGTCCATGGCACGTCGTGTTGTGGCACCTCTGCGTGCTCACGGGGCCCCTATATGATATTAGGCAGGTGTACCAGTTTCTCTGACTCTTCAGTGTAAATATCCTTACATAAGTAAATTATGATATTCCTAATAATAGAAAAGTTTATATTTTTTACCTGGAATTACGAGGCGATGGTGAGTCACCTATCTCGAGAAGCTCTGTACATCGGTTCGTTGGCGCACTCACGCAGTCCAACATTCGTAAATATTACAAAGTTGGACCTTTACCTTTTGGCTTCTTGTGTTTCCTTGTGTCGCCATTTGTTTCACAGTTACTCTCGTGTTAGCTGTAATGGAGGCGAATCGGACTCCAGTGCTGCTAAGTATTCTTGACTTAAAGTAACTTCATGTAGTATTAGGTGATAAATAAATCCACAGACATTCGTGTGTTTTATACTGTATATCTGCATGTAGTTTGTACACCTCACACTTTTCAGAACAAAGCGAGAGACATTCACCAAGAAGACAGTACCAAAACATGATTGTAAAACTTCACTTTTTCTCTTACATCGATTCTCTGGCAACTTCAGTGGCTATACTGTCGCAGTTATGTTTCTTCAGTAAATACATACTTCCTTTTACAAATTTTTAGAATGATCGCCTTTATTCTTTTCAAAAAAATTTATGACGTACTGACTAAAATCACAAAGACACACTCTACAAACCATCGAAGTTTGTCGGTATCGTTTTGTAACACCCTGTATGTATAAAGAAAGAAGATTTAAAAAGAAATATGATAGCTGTAAAAGCTCGTAGTGTTAATAAATGCCTTCTACACGTACTAATGAATTTGATAATACAGCCTTGAAATAAATTTGTTAATGTAAATAAATCACTAGGAATGGGCACTGACGCTATCATACTGAAGACGTGTACCTGTAAACAATCAAAAAATGAATTATTACGTAACTTTATCTTTTCGAGGTCGTAATTACAGCTTTAAGACTATTGGGACCAATCGTAGTAGTTCTAATAGAGCAACATCAAAAAGTAACGAAAAATTTCGGCAGGAATCGACGCCGTAAAACGTTAAAGAGTCGGCCGAGCTTCAGTAACTAGGAGCCGACGCAGGAAGGGTATATAAATTGCGAACACATCGGCGTGCCGCCAGCGACGACATCAAAGCAGCGGTGTGACCTTGGTAGTCGAGGAGCATTTGTCGCAGTCGTGAATGGGAGTCAGGTGAGTTATGCAGCGCAGCCCTCCACTAATGGACGCGGGGACACGGCCGAACACGTGCTCGTCGCCGGGCGTGCCCCTCGGCAGCCGCTGAGTTATTACTGCCGGCGCGGGCGGCGGGGAATACATCTGCAAATCTGCCAGCGGACGCCGCGGAAACATTCTAGTGCTTTCGGACTCCCTGGAACAAAAAAAAAAAAAAAATCGTGTAACGGACCAGGATTCAAATTACGAGCTTCCGTGTGTAATGCTGTTTTCAACAGTGGTATCGAGACTCCCTTCACGTTCTGACTAAAAGCTGCATCGTACATGCGGAATGCAAAGGTCCAGTCCCAATCCTCCAAACAGCTGTTCTCTGCCATGGTGCGCCGTTAACCCTAAGTCGGCGTAGCGGAGTCCGTGGGACTCGAGGGAAGCACAAAATTCGCGTGACGTCCGCCTCGGTAACTCAGCGGTTGCGAGGCAGGTTGATAAGCGAAGCGAACTGGGTTCGATACACTGCCGAGTCGGAGATATTTCTTCGCTCGGGGACGGGATATTGTATTGCCCCTACATTCGTATCATCATAACTGGCGTTACTATGGAACTGGCTCCTTGGGCACGGCCTAAAAGACACTAAATTGGAAAGAAAAAAATGTTGTAACTGTCACAGTTATTGATCACTGTGCACTGCCTTCCTTTGGTGGCGAGACAGGTCGCGTGCAGAGGCGACTCCAGTCGGTTATGAACACAAGCAGTGTAGAGAACGAACTTCGAGTCCCTGGGTGTCCACGACGCAGTTAGTACAATATTTTCAGTTTAGTGAATATGGCCGTGAAAAATAAATAAATAAAACTCGAAGATACGGATCCTAAGTCTGAGGAATGTGTACAAAGATGGATTGACTGTTTATACCAAGATGGGGGTCCCGAGAGCAACATCATCATCGAAACTACTATTCCAAATGGTGAAACAGCAAGGAAACTTTCTGGTGATGGCAAAATGGCTCTGAGCACTGTGGGGCTTAACTTCTGAGGTCATCAGTCCACTAGAACTTAGAACTACTTAAACCTACTAACCCTAGGACATCACACACACCCATACCCGAGGCAGGGTTCGAACCTGCAACCGTAGTGGTCGAGAGGTTCCAGACTGTAGCACCTAGAACCGCTCGGCCACCCCGGCCGGCTTTCTGGCGATGAATCTGATGACGAAGATGACGTGCACGTTACTGAAAGTGAAGACCAAAACTGTGCGTCGAATACAAATCTACAAGACTCTCACACATTGTCTCTATTTATTTGCGTGCTCGCATCGTTGTCAATATTTCATACTTTTCCTACAGAAGTAAATGTATGCTATTTTCTTACAGTTTAGACATGACCAAATGTTTATTCGATAAAAAAAAATTTGTCAGTTTTGTCTTGGAAAATAGATATAACAGAAATTCTATGTTTATTTTTGTAATATCTTTAGTTTTAGATACTTTCACTTTAGTTTATTTTTTTAAAAATTGGTTGTAGATAGAAAAGTTTGTTTCCTTCTATGTCCCATAATAACGACAAAAAAAATCATTAACAGATACAATACACTTTTTTTGTTTTGGAGTCCCCAGAACTCCGCAAGGCATTTAGTGTTAGAATTTCCGACCACGCTGATTAAGGGTTAACTTGTACACTACCCTGTAGGCGGGAAGAGTTTTTAACTGAAAAGGAAACAGTGCTTTCTGAGCTGAAAACCTACGAACGAATTGCGATTTAATTGCGTATTTTTTCCTCTTTTCCGGCTGTTAGTCTTGTGCCTAGTTTGGTGTATCCCGCCACGATTTCCCCTCCTCTGCCAACCTCTTCATTTCATAGCAGCTCTTGCACCCTACGTACTCAGTTATTTGTTAATTATTTTTTCCAATCTCTGTCTTCGCCTACAGCTCCCACGACGGGAATTACTAACTGATATCTTGACAGACATCCTGTCACCCCGTCCCTTCTTCTTGTCTGTGTTCTTCATGTTCTTTTCCCCGCTGATTTCGCGACAAACTTTCATTTCTTATTTTATCCGTCCACCTTATTTTTGATACGCTCCTATAGCAGTGTTTTTCAAACTGTGCTCCGCGAAGCGCTGGGAGTTACGGGTAACTTACGTGCCTCGTATTGTAACATTTAAAAAAATACACAGAAAACAACAATATAAAATTAACGCTTCTAGGAATATAAAAATATATTATAACAGCTGAACATAGACTGCAGATACTCATTTGGATAATCGGTAGGCATGCGACACCGGCAGTAATTTCATCTTGTTGGGATTGTTAATTTAATTTAAATTGTTATGCAGGCACTGTTTTTCGAGTGCAAAATTAATGTTTTTCCTGATTTACTCCATGTATATTTATTTACTGTTCAACTTTTAACTTTTTAACAGCATTATCAGTCCACAGTCAAAGATGATGTTTACTCTTTGTCCGTGCCCCACTCAAGATGAGTAACATCTTTTCCAGTATTGTTTACAAATATTGTAACTTCTTGACGATAGTCATTTAAAGTCGGATGATGGCCTTCTAAGCCGCAAAGCAGTTAACTCAAAAAATTAGTCCTGCACAACAAGCCCAATACTGTGTTTTTCACTTATAATTATGCAGTTCTATCAAAAAGCGACAGAAGAATCAGCGAACATGATTATAATATGTTTTCCGCCGTAACATTGATGTCGCATCGATCCCTCTTTTAGAAAAGTGGAAACTTGATCAGTTTTCTGTAAAATTAAATTGACCTGTTTTTTAACTGGATAAACGAAATGTAAAAATCTTTTTCAAAAGAAAAAATACGTAAACAGGTATTCTGTGTGATATGCAAGTTGAATACTTCTGGTCGGTTACTATTGCCTTCGACCGTCACATCACAACCATTTTTTTTCCATACTGTGATCACTCATTAAGCGAACGCAATGTTTATGACAGGCATTGTACGAGCGGTGACAGAATTCCCATATAGTTGCAAAAAATGTCTCCTCGCCATTATCAACCCAGCATACAATAAACACAGTTAATTCTTGTTCACCTGATATGTACATGCCTTCAGGCGCTACACTGGGTAATGAAAGAGTCCGTTAAGAGATGAAGAAAAAGTATAGAATATTTGTAGCTAACAATACGGAATTCTAAATGTAGCATTCTAATTATTATACAAGAAAACAAATATATTGCGTAGGTCTCACAACTATTTATTTAAAATGTCACGGATTTCGGGTTACAAGCTCGTTTTTTAGTGTTAGTGTATGAGATATGTTGTTCTTGTTTCCTGGCGTATAATCAAAGTAAAAATTTACAACCATCAAAGAATTATGCTAATTCGAAACAATTGAAAAAAGAATTTAAATGATTATTCAAGTGGAATTAAGTAGATTAGGGGTTCAGTATAAAATTCTCACTTTACAGTATTGACAGTAAGGTCCTGTTTACTATTCAACAAACAATTAAAATAGCTTCAGTAATCTTCTAATCATTCAAGCATGGAATTTTTGGTTCAAGCTATACAACTCAACATCACAGGGTTAGTGCGGGAAGGGAATAAATCAACCAGGGTTTCCCTTAGGTATTGTGGCAATATCTACTAGTGGTGGCAAGTCCGTTGGTCGTTCAGGTGCTATTGAATCTGTCTACAGCAACATGAATAAAAAGATAGACATTGTGCCAGTCTACCGTTCGCTAAAATTCTGTAATTTTTGTTATTTTTAATTTATATTGGTTATTTGAAATAGAAGTTAACGAGTCAGAACAGATCTCTTGTTTCCGCTTTACGTTTGAGGGTCAGGAATTTTTCAGCAACTGGGCTAAATGGAATACTACTAGAATTATACCTTACGGTGTGTAGTAGTGAAATCAGTCACTACTTATTTCAGCACATATACTTTGATTTGGTTATGTATCTTCCTGCTCCATTTCGAATTTTTATCCTATATGCTAACATCTTTCCTCAAGAAGATACAGTCTCACTTAACTGAAATTCCACGAAAAATATTAGACACAAACAAATGCTTATTAGTCATAATTTCATGCATTTCATTGTCAGTTAGCATTTTATGTTTTCATAGATAGTATAATTGGAGTCAGTTAGTTTTAATAATAGGTTGCTTTCTGCTGCGGTGATGTCTTAAGAGACGACGAAATCCATAGGTCTAACAGAACATTATAAACTGTGACCTAGTTTCAACTTTGGCTTGGAATGATTTGGGAAAATAAATGAGTAAGTTATTGCATTTCGAGCACAGCACCACCCGAATATATTCCAGTCCTCTCACCTAAGTTCATGGCAGGTAATTTAATAATAATAATACCAATAATTACGAGATCTGCTCTCATAAAGCGTATGTTTGAGAAATGGTTTGGACCGTATCCAGGTAGAATCAGCGCTCAGGATTGAGCTATAGGTCTGGTGTATCTGTTAAGTTTGAGCGGGGTTTTAACAAGTATTCCTCAACTGATAAAACTAATAATTATTATTTTCCCGTCTCCGCTCAAAAACAAGCGAAACACATAATCAGTTGAACCATACGTGTATAATTTGCAGACAGGGTACACGACCTTTACACATAACTAACGTGAGGCTGCATCATGGCAGAACTTCTGGAAAGCACCATGAAATAAACCGGGAGATCACAAGGGGAAAAATATAATTATATTAATAATATACCGCAACCGCTGCCTTCACATTACACTGAAGGAAAAAACCAGCATCATCAAAAAATAATTAATGTAGAGTAATGAAATTTCGAGAATACATTTGTCTAGGTAACATATTAAAGTGATTAACATTGCAAGATTACAGATTAATGTAGGTGTGAGACAAGCTGTTGCAAATACGAAATGCTGATACATTAATAACCGGTGTAACCGTCACAACGTTGAATGCAACCATGAAAACGTTACGCAGCGTGTTTTACAGGTGCTGGGTGTCAGTTTGTGGATTGGAGTTCCATGCCTTTTGCACTTGGTCGGTCAGTGCAGGGACGGTTAATGCTGTTTGTGAATGACGCTGGAGTCGTCGTCCGATAACGTCTCATGTGTGCTCGACTGGAGACAGAACTGGTGATCGAGCGGGCGAAGGCGACATATCCACACTCAGCATGTTGGGTTACGACAGCGATATGTGCTGTTGGATAACACCTCCCGGAATGCTGTTCATGAGTGGTAACAGGACAGGTCGAATCACCAAATTGACGTACAAATTTGCGGTCAGGGTGCATGGGATAGTCACGAGAGTGCTCCTGCTGTCATATTAAATCGCACCCCATACCATAACTCCAGATATAGGTCCAGTGTGTCCAGCAGGCAGGCAGATTGGTTGAAGGCTCTCGACTGGCCTCCTTCTAACCAACACATGGCCGCCACTGGCACCGAGGCAGAACCAGCTTTCATCAGAAAATACATCAGATTTCCACCCTGCCCTCCAATGAGATCTCGCTTGACACCACTGAAGTCTCAAATGGCGGTGGTTCGGGGTCGGTGGAAGGCACGCTACAAGGTGTCTGGCTCGGAGCTGTCCTTGAAGTAACAGTTCGTTGTGTCACTGGTGCCAACTGCTGCTCGAATTGCTGTTGCAAATGCAGTGTGATATGCCAGAGCCAGATGCCGAACACGATGGTCTTCCCTCTCGGTAGTGCCACGTGGCCGTTCGGAGCCCGGTCTTCTGCTACCGTACATTTTCATGACCACCGCTGCTTGGAGTCATGCAAAGTGGCTAAATTCCTGCCAAGTCTTTCTGCAACATCGCAGAAGTAACAACCAGCTTCCCGTCGCCCTGTTACACGACTTCGTTCATCTCAGTGAAGTATTGATAATGGCCTTTTTGTCACCTTAAAAGCATTCTTGACGAACATCAACTCACCACGTCCAGTTTCAAAGATAACTAACACTCGCGACCTTACAGCGTATATTTAAAGCAAACCTGAGTTGCATCCTCATAGTTGCGCTTCTAGCGCCACTCTTATGCGATTGATGCGAAATTTGAATAGACATCAAAATCATGTGTAGAAACAGGTCTACCAACTGCTGTTTATGTCGCACAACTCCTTAGCAATGCGATATTTTTCCGCCAGTGTGTTTTTGTAGCAAATGGATTATGGCCAATGTTTCTCTAATCACGTTTTTCCACTTTCTGTTACGTGAGTGAACGTGTTGCGGTGGTAATCCGCTTCTAAAGTAAACAGCGTGTAAACAGAAGAAAGGGAACGGTTGTCAGGTAGCGAGACTGGGGTGTGACAAGGTGGTGATGAAGCGAGACCGCGAGCAACTGACCAGGGGCGGCATGTGTTTACGGGACAGGAATAACGCGGCACGTGCCCGCCGCACCCCAGCAACTGGCTGACATGCCCGGGGGGGGGGGGGGGGGGGGCGCTGCTCCCGGAAGCTGTGGAGCCGCTACCAAGCGACCGACTCCCCGCGCCGTCTCTTCTCTTTAGGAAACGAAAAAGTCCCAGCGAAAGTTCCAGGTTCCAGTCATGTTCCGGCCATCGTTGTGGCGTTGTGGATTATATACAGTGTGACTTGTCGATGTATGTGGAAAGATCAACAGATAATGCGCAATCGGAAAAGTGTGTGAATTTTTTTCATGTAAAATGGTGTTTACTGAGGTATCATTACTTCTCGGTAGCTCACAAACGACAAATGAGAAGAACATCACTAATTCATATGTATCGCAGGGTCTTCAGGAAGTAAGCTACTCACGTCGCCCCACGCATAGACGATGCTGATCGGGAAGGAAGGCCATCGGCTTCTACCACAGTCGCCGATGTCTAGGCAAACTCTTCAACAAGAAGAAGGAACATCTGGAGGGAAACATTTCCCAACGAGAAGATCATTCAGTGGCTCTCGAATCGCTCTGTGATGAAAGAGCGGATTTCTACCGTCGAGAAATTCAATACTCGCTAGAAAGTCCCGGCCATTCCTAAATAAGTATTTGTGTCACTGTTAAAAGTATAGTGCAGCATTCAACGAAAGTTATCTGACCTGTCATAATAATGTGTAACTTCCTTTTTGAAATTCCCTCGTACATCGTTTAAACGAAGCTTGTTGGTCACAAAATGCGCGAAAATTTTCAATTTTTTGTATTTGTTTCAGTTTCAGGCCACAGTCTTCAATACCTAAGTACAAACAGTTTTTAAGTGACAGCGAAGATGTTCTTTAGTGTCAACATGCCTGTTCGTGAAGTTGGTATGTGGCACTTATAATTTTACATTATGACTGTACCATATCTATATATGTTTGTTCGAAGTGAATGAAAAAAAAGTTTGTACCTAGGTTTTGAAGATTGACATCATAAAACGAAATTAGTTACCTGGTCTAAAATATTTTGTTCCGTAACTGGAATAAATATGAAAAACCTTTCTCCCATCAGTGTGAATTTTGGTGCGGCTATGTAGCAACACGTGAAAAAGTTTCAGTAATAAGCCAAAGTGAAAGAGGGTCGTAGGTTAATAAACAGCGTGCTTTCTCTGGGCTTGGCTGGCAGTGCCACTGCCGGCCATCAGCAGCAACCAGCGTGTACTGCCATTATGAACCGAGAAGGTTCCCGTGTGGCTGCTTCTTCCAACATCGGCTCTGGGATACCTCCTCTGGCCACTGACGGTTTCCGAAGGTGTTTAGTGCAAGTAAATAGCTTTGGCGTGAATTATAGACTGAACTGTTGGCGAAACGAAGAAAGCAAAAATGAATTTTCATCCGAGAATAGTCCATACTTCCTGCTGACTTTTACATAAGAATCTAAAAGTCGCCCTGTATCACTTTGAATTAATGTGTGTTATTAAGTACATTGCCTGCCAAAAATGTGAATTACCCACAAGGCATAGTCAGATGTCAATGTAACTTTGTACACGTAAAATCCATCGGCAGATAAGGGCTATAAATAAAGTTACAATTCCATGTAACAGGTAGGACGTCCACCAGAGTGCTTTGGTGTTGTTTATGTTTGGAATTGTTACTAGGCCAGGTAGGTTATATAAGGGGCGTTAGTAGCGTCAGGTGTTGATTAACTACTGTTGAAGGACACGGAGATAACGCGAACGCGTGTGAGAGAGCATCATCAGCACCTCTCAGAGTTTGAAAGTGGCCTCATTGCGGATCTCCATTTGGCCAGCTAGTCTGTTGGCACAACAGTATGTCACAGTTCCTGTCTCTTCGTGTGTTACGTCTCAAGCGACAATATAATGATGCATTTTTCATTGGACCAATGCTCGTCCACACTTGGCACGTTTGTCTGTGAACTGCCTGCGTGATATTGAGGTACTCTAGTTGCCAGCAAGATCGCCAGATTATGTCCCCAGTAGGCCATGTGTGGGAGCAGCTCGGATATAAACTCCATCCTAATGTCAGTGACCAATATATTAAGAACCAGTTACTACAGTTGTGGACCAGCTTGCCTCAAGAGAGGATACAAGTGCTTTGTGGCACCCTTCCCAACCTAGTCAGCGCCAGCATCCAGGCTAGAGAGGTTGCAACGTCCTAAGGGGCGCACACTGGCAAGTTCTTTGCAGATTTGACTCGATACTGTGTTCACTGTAATCGTTTTCTTTCCCTTCTCTGTCTCCTTCACTTTTTATCAGGTAGTGTATATCTTTGAGTGAACGTTAGACAGACAAGTGAAAACTATGTAAGAGAAGCAACTGAAAGCAATGACGTAACAAAGTCGATGGCATTACATTATTTAATAAGTTATTTGTAAAAAAAGTATTGTATAACAGGAGTAAATCTAATGATTGTCTCTAACTAGAAGACTGTAAATGTATGTGTATGTGAATAAGCTTATTTCAAATTGGTCTAAACTTGTAAATACTTTGGCATGTCCTATTTCCTTGTAAAAAGAGATCTCAAGGTGAATAAAGCTACTACTAGTACTACTACTACCAATACTACAACTACTAAGTCGACAAAACTGACCCTTATGTTAGGTGGGCACACACCACGTTTTGTCAATTAAGAAGACAGGCGGCACAATCACTAACAACAGCGGTAAAATTGTACACATACTGCAAGACGTCCTTAAATATTTTTATAGACTTTTGAGCACACGCTATGGATTGAGGGTAAACCGAAGAAAGATGAAAGTAAAGAGGAATAGAAGACATAAGATTAGCGATAATCTTAACATCAAAATTGGGGATTAAGAGGTAGATGGTTCAAATGGCTCTGAGCACTATGCGACTTAACTTCTGACGTCATCAGTCGCCTAGAACTTAGAACAAATTAAACCTAACTAACCTAAGGACAACACACACATCCATGCCCGAGGCAGGATTCGAACCTGCGACCGTAGCGGTCGCTCGGCTCCAGACTATAGCGCCTAGAACCGCACGGCCAATCCGGCCGGCTAAGAGGTAGATCAAGAAGGAATCCCGCTACATTGTACGCAAAATAACACGCGACGGACGCAGAAAAAAAAAAAAGGCTACTGGGCATTCCTAGCCAAAAAGAGTCGTCTAGCATCAGACATCAGACTTACTTTGAAGGAATAAGAATTTACATTTGGAACATTTGGAGACCAGCATTGTATGGTAGAGAATCATGGAAGATGATAAAACCGGTAAAAGGTGAATCAAAACTTCCGAGATGTGGTGCGACAGAAGGATGTTAGAAATGACTGAAGCAGAACTTTCAAAACCATTTAGCGAATGTCTTGGCCTAAGACAATTCCGCAAAACTGGAAAAACACTTTAATTATCATTCTCAATAAAAAAAGTATACAGACAACATATGAAAAATGTGTAAAAATATTGACAAGAATTATCATCAGATGCATAGAAAATACTGAATTTTAATTACGCCAAGAGGTAACCTGTCTTTGGAACCGGATACAGCACACCAGACCATCTTCAGATTGTCGAAGATATTATGGAACGGAGCAGTGAGTTTGAATTACAACTTTGGCCTGGGATTTTGAGAAATGTTTTGTCTTAGTTTCAATAATTTTTTAAAGAGATCTGAAGAAACCTGGAGTTGTTTCAGTCTATGTTAGAACACTGAATAATATGCCTGTACATCACTGCTACACTTACCGTTATATTCATCATGATAATGAGAAGTTTAACTGAAAGGAAAGGAGATAGCACGTAGCTGACACTATTCTCGGGGATCCTCGAGGAAGTTTTCAAATCGTTCAACTGGGAAAGCAAAAGATTACGGGTTAATGCAACATAATTGAACTATCTTTGGTTTTTTTAGCTCTTGTAATTAAATTTTCCTCTCATCTTTATCGACGATAATGGTGGAAGCTGAATAATGGTTTAAAATTTGTGCCATGACTAGGATATGAACCCGGGTCCTCTTGCTTACTAGGCAGACATGCTGACCATCTTCGTTTTGCTCATGACATTGCACTGTTTCTCCCTAGCGAAAATAAACTTCAACTAATGTTAGAGCTCGCTAAAGTTTGAAAATAGGGCAAGCACTCCATTACAGTAAGACTGATATAATGCGTAAATAATACAGATACACGAAAATGGTACAAACTAACAATGAAAATGATGATAAGATTTGGATTTAGAGCAGCTGTGGACTGTGACTGGAAGCAGAACAAAAGAAATAAACACAATAGTGAAAACGTCTCGCAGTGCTTCTAGTAAACTAGACTTATAGAAACTGTGTTTCGTATCTGCCTGAAAAAGGAATTTTTGCGATGACTGTGTATTGCCATTTTGGAAGTGTGGCAGTGGGACATGTGCTTTCATTTTGGAACTATTTAAAAATTTAGGATTTCGCAGCGAGTAAACGAAAGATGCATGATGGTGATGGTGATCCGTCCGTCAGATGGAGTCAGTAATCTTGGTGGCCCCGTTGGGGAGTAGAACATGTGCCGGCATCGTGTTTCACCCTGTGTCCCCCTTCCCCTCATGTATAAGCCCAGAACTACACTGTACTAGCCCTCATCACAGTCATCCACACGATACAGGTACATACTTGACACTTCATGACAGGTCGGAGAAAGGCAATGGCAACCTCTACAAGGACCTTATCTAGAACGGCGATGCAGAATCCATACATGTGTTCCCCTGCGCTCATTCGCTGAGTATGGGTCTACTTTCACTTTGATCAAACCAATGTACAGCCACAGTACTCGTATTTTTTTTTTTTTTTGCATACAATGTCAAACGTAGAAAATCTGCGTTAATATGTTTGTACAACAGCGAACGCCTTCTTCAGTCAGAAAACAGGATGCGGCTACGCCTTCACAACAGGGCTAAACTGTGACCACACTTGGTTACACGAGACTAGATGGAGAACTTGGCTCTTGCAGACCGCCCCCGTACACCTGTAAAGGTTCTTCCATACATTCTGCCTCAACTGCTTGCAATTTAATTTCTTACGGCACCCCCTGGGTTTGAAGGTCGCTGGACGCGGAAACAGCTGGTAGTAAAACAGTCGAATTGCACGCTGCCTGCGAATCTAGTGCGATGTGTGTACTTGTAGCGTCAAATTTAGCGAGAGTGTTTACTTACTGAAATGAGACAAGCCGTAATTCTGACAGTCACCAGAAAGTAATAACTGTGGAAGAAGCTACGGTAACTTGGCAGAATTGCAAAGAGTGTCGTAAAAGATGTGCGATACCTAACTGGTCAAGCTACAGTTAAACGTTCGATACCCTAGCACTGGTAAGTCCCGTAGTAAATGACAAATTCTAGCTTCCTACAGTAAGAAGAAAGGATTTTTATTTTTCTTATTCATCACTCATAACATCCCTTCTACCGGGGAATGTCGGGCACCGGCCGAGGTGGCCGAGCGGTTCTAGGCGCTACAGTCTGGAACCGCGCGACCGCTAGGGTCGCAGGTTCGAATCCTTCCTCGGGCATGGATGTGTGTGATGTCCTTAGATTAGTTAGGTTTAAGTAGTTCTAAGTTCTAGGGGACTGATGATCTCAGAAGTTAAGTCCCATAGTGCTCAGAGCCATTTGAACCATTTTGAATGTCGGGAGATGTCGAAACTGGCACTCTTAAGCCACTTTATTGTAAAATTTGACGAGATGATGGTGCTGTGATGCACATTCTCTTTATATGAGCATGAAATGAAGGGGCTTCTGGTGCAGACAATAAGTAACTGTGGGTAAGGATTGGGATGCGGGAAATGTTGGGGGATGTTCACGTGGGGAGGGACTGACAGATTGGATGTGGATATTAGGAGACGAATGGGCTGTCAACTGATCAATGAAAGTGTGGGTTGGAGTCTTAATTTGTGAGGCTAGGTTATGGTTGGAATAAAGGGTAGATTTCATTGATGAGTTCATAGTTCGCAAATGAGAAGGCAATTGAAACTACGTTGGGTGAAGATCCAGAGTTTCGAGATGAACGGAAGTTGGAATGTGTTGGTAGAGGTACTACCGCGGACAAGATTTCTCAAAGGATACTGGAGACTTAAGGGTACTGGAACTCACATTTACGGTAGACGTTGAAGCATAGATGAGCCGGAGGCAGAATGCAGTGGCCAGACTTTATATTATTGTGAGGAGAGCGGAAACTGACAATTGGATATTATCTTGGCTATTGTCCGGAAGAGGAGGGCGTTGCTTAGTTTGGGCTGACACGCGTGTTTTCCCGTTACAGGAGGCGACGACGTGCAGCAGCTGTGCGACGCGGGCGAGGAGGAGTTCCTGGAGATCATGGCTCTGGTGGGCATGGCGTCCAAGCCGCTGCACGTGCGCCGGCTGCAGAAGGCGCTGCAGGAGTGGCTCTCCAACCCAGGTCAGTATGCGGCCGGCACTGCCGCCTGCCGGTGCTCTTGCTGTGTGGCCCGCTGCTTTCCTAATCCCCCTGGTGCCTCTTGATGAGCTGCTACATGTTGCTGATAACGGCTTCGGCTCTCATCGTTGTTGCCTCCAGCCGGTAACGCACGCTCATGCGGAGGTACACGGTATGGACATAGCTGGTTGGAATCCTGGTGGTAGGGAAAAAATTTGTCACCAGCATCTGGCTGCAAAGGGGAAGGGAAGTGACGACGTACAGTCGCTGATCGTGAGACACTACACTAAGATCATGCACTAATCTACGCAGTGTCTCGTGAACGAGGGCGTGTGACACTGTTGATTCAGATCTAACCATGCGACAGCCTCGGTGCTGTGTACCGGATTCCACACTCTTCCATATCTCTCATCAACACTAACAACACAAACAAGTACACCTCAGCCACATACACCTCAGCACGTACCGTTACAACACAGCACTCATATTTCACGAAGAAAAGATGACAACATGCGCGAAGATACAAAGTATTTCCAATTAAGCACCTGAACCTTTTCATCTTTTCATCGGCGTCTGCCGCACACAAAAGCCATCCTTTTTTTTTTTTTTTTTTTTTTTGCTTTTTTTTTCTTGACGTATTCGATTTAAATATCTCAGACTCGCCAACATTAAGATGGATATTTGCACATTATTTCGACGATTAAGTGTCTTTGGGCGACAGTCTTGGGACTGCCATCGATCGGATCTACGACCGGGATGAATCTGTTTCTACGCATCTAGTCTGCACCCGGTGTTACTATGCGTGACGTGGATTACTGCGTGCATCACCACCGTTTCCCACTTTTCCTGACCCATCATTCGACATATGTGCGCGGGAGGAGCGACTGTCAATAGGGCTCTGCAGGAGCTGTAATGTGTCTGATTTTAGCATCACGGCCATCTCGCGATATATGTGCACGAGGAAGCAAAGTCATATTTGATGCTTCTCGGCCGCGCGGCATTAGCCGAGCGGTCTCAGGCGCTGCAGTCATGGACTGTGTGGTTGGTCCCGGCGGAGGTTCGAGTGCTCCCTTGGGCATGTGTGTGTGTGTTTGTCCTTAGGATAATTTAGGTTAAGTAGTGTGTAAGCTTAGGAACTGATGACCTTAGCAGTTAAATCCCATAAGATTTCACACACATTTGAACATCTTTTGATGCTTCTCGGAGCGCAGGCTCTCTGCATTTTACCCATAAACCGCTCAGAAATGCTCAACGACTTTCTGTAGCGTCAGCTACTGGAATTGGATTAACGTTTTCATGTCGTGCTTATTAAACAACCCGTCACAAAATGCGGTGATCTTCTGTGTATCTTCTCTATCACCATTAGTAATCCTACCTGTTAAATGCATCAGACTGACAAGCAATACTCGGGAATCCATCGAACGAAGTTTTTTTTTATGCAGTCTCCTTCTTGGGCCTATTACATTACACTGGGATTCACTCAGTGAATTTTACTCTGGCATCCTCGTTCCTCATGGTCAGAAATACGTAATCGTTTCACCTTAAATCGCTCCGGGCAGATACAGCTAGATAGTCGACGGCTATGACTCATTCCACTGATCGATCGCCGATCAAATAATATCGGAACTTTTCGTTCTATCACGCACACTACAATACGTTTAGTTTTCTTCAGGGTAATACAGATCTACGCTGATGAATAATTTAATATTCCAGTGAAGACTAGCTACGTTTTTGGTACCCAGTTAGTGTGTTATACGTACTTGGGAATGCACCAGTCACGGGCGCTCGAAGTACTCCTCGTGGTGTTGAAAGTTGATATCGAGGTGCTATGAGACAGAAGTAAGGATAATGGAAGTATTATGGCAGTAACCCTGACGAAACTCCTACAAGGAGGCTCTGTCAGACGTGAAAGAACCAAACAACATTGTCGCTCGGCGGGTGGTGTTATTCTCTGCTTGCTTGTGGCTTGAGCGCAACCTGCAACCAGTAGCACATCGTAGTAGACATGCAGCATAATTGCTTAGTTCGCGCTAGTTGAGCCCGAAAATTGTTGCTCAAGACGAACGTTGTGCTATAGTAACCCAGTCCTAGTATTTAGAAATAAAGGCACTAAAATAAAAACAAAGCGAAAGCCCGGTTTGGGATAGGATTGGGATGGAATTAAGCTTATAGTTTCTAAAGGATCCATACCAGCATTAACTCTAATCGATTTAGGAAAGCTACGGAAAACCCAAATCTTCATAGCTGTATGAAGTTTATTTTATTTGATTTTAACTTCGTATCCGGGTACCCTTATTGTCACCAGAGTTGTTTTGCCTGTTTGAGTATCGTATTTTCTAAGTCGGAGTTTCGGGCTGCCATTTAAACGAGCCTGGACAACCGCCTGGAAAATCAGAAGCTGCCTGGAATACTAGACCAGTCCACTGCGTGGATATTTTTTTCTTTCTTTCTTTTTGTCTTTGGGCAGCAAAGACCGCACAGCCAATAGTAGTGATAAAAGTGCCATGCTAACATAATTGCAATTTCCACAGTAGAAAAATAGAAAGATTTCATCGTTTAAACACATTACTCCACATTGAGCCACGTCATTGCACTCGGGAACTGGCAAATGTCATGAGCGGTGTTCGATCCACCATCGTGCAACATTGGCGTGCAGTGGGAAAGGTTCAAAAATCAGGCGTGTTGGTGCCGCATGCTCAAAGCCAAAATCACAAAAATCAGAGTGTGACCAGAGCTGCATCTCTGCTTGCTCGTCATCAATTGGCTCGTGAACAACACCGACCATTCCTACCCTGTATCGTTGCTGGTGATGAGAAATGGCGTCTTTATGCTAACATAAGGAAAAGAAAGGAGTGGTTGAGACTGAACAAAGCAGCAATCCCCGTCCGAAGACCTTCACGCATCCACAAAAGATAATGTTGTACTACGAATTGCTTCTCCGTGGCGTGACCATCACTGCTGACCTTTATTGTCAACAATTGAGACGTATTGCAGATGCAGTCCAAGAACAACGACCTGGAAGGTTACGTGAAGTGATGCTACTCCACGAAACGTCCGCCCGCATTCTATTAGACTAACAAGAAACTCTATACAGGAGTTGGGTTGGGAAGCTATTCCGCACCCACCTTATTCACTTTATCTTGCGCCCTCATATTTCCACCTTGTTCGCTCTCTATCGAACAACCTACAAGGAATTTCCTTTCCCGTTTGAAAATGCACTCCGAACATTGCACGATCAATTCTCCGCCCCAAAATTACGCGATTTCTGCAGTCGCGGAATCGAAAATTTATCCCAGCGGTGTCAGACAGTTTGAAATAGTGAAGGAGAACATATTATTGATGACTAAAGTCTTTGTTATGTATATCTGTTGTGTAAACGTCTGGGAAGAAACACTACGAAGCAACCTAATACATTAAACCATCGTTGTACATCATAATTGTACATCACCTTCGTGACGAATGCTCAGGCCTGGTGTGGTCGAGAGGAATGTTCGATACGAGTCGTCGGCTTTGGCCAGTGACGTAATGTTAATGCTTGCATATATTCACAGGTTCCTTGTTAGTTGGCGAAGCCAAAGAATTTGAAAGAAAGAAAGACTCTTTGTGATGACGGATTGTTCTGTAGCTTAGTCCGAGGTATACATTGTGTTGGAAGATGACAGTTTGGTTGTGATTTGGCGAAGTCAACGAATGTGAAACGAAATAAATCTGGTTGTGCTAACAGGCTGATCTTTAGCTTGTCGCGTCTGAAAAAATCGCCAATCACATCACTTTATAGTCACCATATTGTTGAAGGTGTTTGTCGCACGTTTCCTATGTCACTGGTCAAAGCCGACGACTCGGATTGAACATTTCTCAATATCCGCGTTGGTGCTTATGGATCGTATTGGCGACGTTGGTATGACAGTTTCACGCTCCGGTTTACACCAAGGTTAACAGCCTACTGCAAGGAACAGCTGCTGGTCTGTACGAGATTCGACAGTGTGGAGATTGAAATATTAACGAAATTGATTTCGATGTCGTGCAGCGATTAATGACAGACGTCTATTGAAACTTGGCAGGTGATGCATAATTTATGGACAAATACCCGCATGTGTCTGATCGGTGATAAACAACCAAACAAAAAAGGACTGCTGCTTCGTACGCTGCCACGAAGTGCGGGGCGTATGTTCTCAGCTCTTCTACTTCTCTGGCAGCAGTAGCTGATGATGATAGAGTGTGCCTAACAGTTATGTGCGTAATTGAGGATGCTGTTCTTAACTAACTCTATGCGTCTATCATTGTCAGAGTACCGTGAGATGCGTGGGGAGCGCTCTAGAGCGGTTGAAGACTGCAATTTGTTTGCATGATTATGCACAGTAGCGTGACCAACAAACGTGCAGATCGCTAACACTATACTTAAACATCACTACATGTTATCTGCGCTACTAGAGAAAACTGAATATATATGGGTAGTAAGTTGGTAATTTCTGAGCGGGTCGTAGACTTCTCTCCAGTCACTCGTTGACCACGTTCACGTGGCAACAGGAGAAAGAAAAAGCTAAAGTTTTAAATTCCGCGTTTGAGAAATCATTCACGCAGGAGAATCGTACAAACATACCGTAGTTTGACCGTCGCACAGACTCCCGTGTGGAAGTCATAGTAACGGGCATCGCTGGCAACTGAAGTTGAAAATAAATAAGTCTCCCAGGTCCGGATGGATTCCCAATTAGATTTTACAGACAGTACTCTACGGCACTGGCCCCTTACTTAGCTAGCATTTAAAGCTATCTCTCGCCCAGTGCAAAGTACCAAGCGCCCAAAAATAGCGCAGGTGACTCTGGGGTACAAGAAGGGTAAACGAACGGTCCCGCAAACAGACCAGCATCCATAACATCAATTTTCTGCAGAATTCTTGAACATATTCTCATTTACAGTACAATCAAATCCCAGAGACGGAAAGGCTTCTGTCCGCAAATCAGCACGAATTTAGAAAACATCTCTCGTGCAGAACTCAGCTTTCCCTTTTTTGAGAAGATGTCTTGCGAACCAGGGATGAAGGGCAACAGGCTGTGTATGTGTAGATTGGACCATGTCATCTATGCGGTAATGTTCAGTTACGGAGCCTTCGTGTTGTACGAAGTGAACGAGGTACCATTACGGTGGCATGTCAGGTAATACCCCTCTCTATACGGGTTTCTAGTGTAATGTATCATTGCTTGTAACAGGAATAATTAAGCAAGTGGGAATCAGTCTATGAAAGGTAACTGCACTTCTGCTAAGAGTATCGCAAGGAGCGTCCTCTCTTACAGTATTGCAGAAGTGTTTGGGATCCATACCACACAGGGGATATTGAACGTATACAAAGACGAACTGCTCGAATGGTCACGAATTTGTCTGAGTCAAAGGAGAGCGTCACGGAAATACTGAAAACTCTAAATTGGCATTCTCTTGACGACAGACGACAACTATACGGCGAAAGTCTATTAAAAAAAATTTCAAGAACCGATGTTCAGCGAAGACATTCGTCAGCGCCCTACATATCGTTCCTGTAGAGATCGTGGAGATAAGGTTAGACTAATTACAGCCCGCTCGTAGGCCTTTAAGCAGTCGTTATTCCAACTCAGTAAACGACTGGAAACCCTGACATGTGGTACGTTTCTAAATACGCTGTCCCATGTACTTCACAGTGGTTTACATATTATGGAGATATAAATGCAAGTCTGTGAACAAGAACCTCCAACCGTTTGCTCCAATGTCATTGACACACTTTTCCATTGTACTAACTGTACTGTTATCCCACATACACCTCAGTCGACGAGCGCAAAGCTGTAAGGAGGGTATCGTTTGAATGCCTTCGGCAGCGTAAGCTTCCGACTCGAATCCTACTGGACGTGTCTAGGACGTGTTTGCCAGAACTGCAGCTGAGCAGTGTGTTGAAATGACTGGAGATTACTCTTACGAGAGGTTATTTTGCTTAGAGGCGTGCCGAAAGAGCCGCGTAGAACCACATCATTAGTCTCCATGAAGTCATTATATGCTGGTTCCTTTCTACCATTAGGCAAGACTATGTAGCCGTCAAGGACGGCAAAGGGCGGAAAAATTAATTTCAAGTCAAATAGCGAAAAATGGAGCAAATAATTAAATTAAAATCTACATTACAGTTTTAACTGAACTGTTACCTGTTGGAAAATAAGAATAACGGAAGATGTAAGAATTCTTTTCTGTGTACGCCTCGAGCGCTGATTGGATACCTGTTTTCATCGTACAATTAGAAATTTAAATTGTGCTAAAACGTAAAAAACCCGTATTGACATTTTAAAAAATTGCTTCCTTCAGTTACCCGGGTTGCCAATAGCCGCTATCGATCCCCTTGCACGATTCGCATTTTTCTCGGGCCCGCTTTCATCAATGCGCCACTCGGACCTTTTGAACGCAATCCGACCTTGATGTTTCCATTAATTTTATTGGAATCTTACAGTGTTCGGTAATAATGTTATTATAGTTTTGCACTGTAATGTACAGAATTAGTATATACGATATACAGAATTATTATTGCCATTTAGACAAACACAACATCTATGCTTCACCGGGATTCGAACCCGGACCCATTTCGGACGAATGATCAGAAGCCAATCGCTTAGGCGACTGCAGCACTGGGGCGGCGGCCAAAGGTTGTAGAACTATCAATATAAAATGCAAACACGCGTCATTTATTTATTTAATCGCAAGAAAGTGGATGCCGGAGAAAATGAGATTTAATCTTCATTCCAAAAAATATTTCAGCTATAGCAGAAACGAAATAACACCTCGACTATCCAGATAACCTACTCTGATGCTTCGGTAAGTCTCCCATCAACATAGCATAATTTCTAATCCATGACAAAATTCATTCGCACCAGAAAATAGTCCTATACCTATATTAGTCCATTTTCTTGCAATTTAATAAAGTAAGTAATTGATGCCAAATTTGGTTGCACCGGTATGTGCAGTTGTGTTCTAGTTTAAAATGTTCGGTACATTCTTTCTATTTCCTTTATTTTGGATAATTTCAATAATTAAGGAGAGAAAATAAAAAATTGATGACATTTGGTGTCCTCAATCAACTTTAAAAGAATTTAAGACAGCATGAAAATGAAAGACTTTTCCTAGAAAACGATGGCACCTTAGTCTAATGATTAAAAGTATAATAGGAGATATGCATTGTTGTGCCGTTGGATGTTGATGGTGGTCGTGGGGGGCGGGGGGGGGGAGGGGGGAAAATCTGGTAGAGAGGGCGTCATTTTTCAGTTCTCCTCTTGGGCGGCAAAACACCTAGCTACAGCCCTGATGACATGCATCCTCGTAGCTTTGTTGAGCGATGACAGTGACTCCCTCATGAGGAATAATTATGAATGCGTCTCCTGTTTCTGGCCTGTTTTACCCAAAACTTCAAAATTTATCATATTTTGCCTCATATTGAGAGGATTACAGACTAGCTAGATCAATATTCTAGTGTACTATGTTCGAAAATATGTCTTCTTGTGTGAGATATAAGAGAGACAGGAGACTTACCATACGTTATCTGAAAGTGTATCTTCGTGTCTCTACAGTATGTAATGTGTGACATTTTGTCTGGTTTTGCTGTGTTGACACCAACCGCGAGTATACCGGCCCCAAATTTTCATATTCAACAACGAGGTGGTTGCATCGCACCCGTGCTCACTGTTTTTGGTAGACGTTGTTCATTGAAGTAAGTTATCGTGATCTGTGTTACAGTTTTGTTTGTAGATGTTTTTAAAGTAGCCATGTGTGAGCGCGCGCGCGCTCGTGCGCGCATTTGTGTGTGTGTGTGTGTGTGTGTGTGTGTGAGTGGGTGGGTGGGTTCGCGCGATCTCGATTTGAGGTAAACTGGAATACTTGCCACTATAAAATTTTCTTCCAGACAATTTATTCCCAATGAAAAATCACTCAGACGTGATGAACGTTTATAATGAGCCTGCTTCATATTTTTTAACAGTTAACACATGTACGGTAGAATTCAAAAGTGACCGTAATCCTCTCAATCACGATGTAAGTGATGGACATTCCAGAAATGCAAACATACATGAAAACGTTGAGAAAATACACATGCTGTAATTGGTCGATCAGAGATTAAAGTTGTATGAAGCAGCTGATTTCATAAGCATATTATAGGAACGTCTACGGAACAGAAGCAGTGGATATAAGTCGGAGGCATCAGGTCCTGAAATTCCGAGCTCTGTTGCATTTGGCCGAGAGTTTGTGGGTCATGTTGTCTGGAGCCCGCAGAGATTCGTTTTATCATTTTCCAAAAGATATTAACTGGCAAGTACAGCCTACTTATTTCTTTTATAACTAGGAAATGGGAAAAATGCTTACTTAGTAGAGGCATGTATTGTAATAAATAAATAAAACAAAAATGGTCTTTCAATATGGAAGATATTCCCTCATGTTCAGAAAAAGCAGAACACCTCGGACAACTAGAGATAGGACATTCATATTCGCAGAACATGTACATTAGTATGTTCTGCAGAAACGATTAGCGGTTGAACCATGCTGACTTGTGGGTTCAAGGTCAACATCGACATCGTGGCGCAACACCACCTGCCAGTAAAATGTGCCTGCGGCTTTCGATGCCGCTATAAACCGAAGGCAAAGCGTCAGTGTGACTTGAGCAGACGTACAAGATGCCTCACAGACCTATGCGCGAACCGTACCGTTTGAAAGAGAATGTGATGCATCCGTCCGGGAAATTGCTGATCCTGTGAGACTAAGCGTTTCGGCAGTGCAACGGATGTGCGCCGAATGGTTCACGGAAGGCCGTAGAACACTCCGGTCCGGCCGCTATGGCCGCGCGGTTCTGGCGCTTCCGTCCGGAAGCGCGCTGCTGCTGCGGTCGCAGGTTCGAGTCCTGCCTCGTGCATGGATGTGTGCGAAGTCCTTAGGTTAGTTAGGTTTAAGTAGTTCTAAGTCTAGTGGACTGATGACCTCAGATGTTAAGTCCCATAGTGCTTAGAGCCATTTTTTTGAACACTACGAGATAGGTAAGGTCGCACCACCCAGGCCATCCGCCGAGAAGATCGAGACCTCATCCGACTGGCATTACAAGACACATATGCATTCTCCCCGGCTCTGGCGCAACAGTGGAACACTGGAACATATTGTACACTATCAGGAGTGACAGTTCATCGCCGTTTATTACGGCATGGGTTACGTGAACGTCGTCCACCTCTCCGCCTACCTTTGAAGAATGTGCAGAAACCTGCTATGCAACAATGATACATGGAGCGCAGTCACTGAGGACAGCAATGTCATCAGGTAGTATTTCCAGACGAATACAGGTTCAGTTTGTTTGGAAATGATGGCCGCATTTTGGTTCGCCGCAGGCAGGGGGAGTGGCATCACAGTGACTGCATCCGCATAAGACATAACAGCACCACCTCAAGATCTTATGGTGTGGCGTGCTTGTGGGTACATCCACAATTCACAGCTGTTGTGTGTCCAGGGGACTTTGACCAATGTGACCTACGTGAATGACATCCTGTGACCCGTAGCCATAACATCATTGCGTAGGACCCCAGACGCCATTTTTCAGCAAGACAATGCACGACCATACGATGTTGCACAACATGTGCCTTCTTGGCGTCACAGGATGTCAGCCTTTTGCCCTGGCCAGCCAGAAAACCAGACTTGTCGCCAATCCAAAATGCGTGGGTTATTGTGAACCGACGGATGCAGCAATATGACCCAATGCCAACCACCACAGATGAACTTTGGAACCAGACGAATGCAGCATGGATGGTATACCACAGGACGCCATTCGCACCATATAAACGTCGATGCCATCACGCACGGAACAACTTGTTAGGGTCCGTGCGGGTCCCTGTGTCTACTAGACGACAGTACACGTGCTGAACCGACGTCACTGAAATGCTAATCGTTTCTGCAGAACATAGTAATGCACGTGTCCTGTTGATATGGACGTCCTGTCTCCAGTCGTTCAAGGTATTCTGTTTTCTCTGAATATGATAGTACTTGCCCATAGACAATTTTTTAGGAGTTTGAAAACTGGAGAATCTAAAGTACGTGTTATTGTTGTCATATTTACTGAATTCACCAGATCCAACATCTTCTCAATGCAGCCCCTTCAATGTTTAAAGAAAATCTGTGGCTCTAAAATATTTTGATTTCAATGTGGAGGTTACGGCATCCGTATACATGTATTATGCAGCCCTTTCAGAACTGCGATTCAGAAACGGAATGTGCCACTAATTTTTTTCCAAATGTATCGTAGCTTTTACATGTTGATGAAACTAGTTTTATGGACAATGGAAGAGAAAAAAATACAATTATCAATGCTGCAGTGTTGTAAAACATGTTGTGTTACTGGAAAATAATTGTGTGCACTTAATTTTTAGCTGCATATAGTTCGTCAGCCTGGTGACCAGTGCCATACATAAGCTGTAATGAAATCACTGACCGAGATAAGGTAGCAGTGAGCTGTACACATGAAATATCACTCTGTTTCTTCTTAAATTTTCTATAGAAAGTTCAATGGCTTCTTACTTTAATAGCACCTCAGTGCTCATTAATGTGCAATCAGACGGCAGTAGATTCCAGCGGCTACTTTTCGCCTGTCACATGGCGCAAGAGAATAACGTTTACGCGCAACTGCTGCAATAAAACATCGCGTTCTCCGACTGACAGAATGAGGTTTGCTTGTATCCCAGCAGCAAAAACACACACAGCGAAGGTCCTTTTTCTTATCTACTCTGTAACCAAAAGTGGGAGGACAGCAGGAAATACATTACTGGCTTCGCTGTACATAAAGAAGTGTTGAATCGTTTAAACATCTGCGTTAATGTTAGGTGCATTTTTCACCGTTAAATTTGGACGGTTTCTTGCGAAGATGGAGTCATATTTTCCATAGAAAGATACATTTGATGGTTTTCTGCATTTATGAAATTTTTGTGTCCACCCCACAAACAGTTTTTTCTTTCGGGTAAAGAAAGTTTTCAGCCCGTCTCATTCCGTATCGCATCCTTTAGAGGAGAGATTTTGAGTGACACTTGCCAGAACCCTATTAGTCCTTTACGAATTCTTAACATGCTACTTCAGCTTGGAAATAATAATTTGTTTCTATGACCGTTTGTCTACTTCACCATGTTGAGAGTAGCCTGAGTCATACATTAGGAGCCAAACATTATAACCAACTGCTTAATAGCGTGTCGGTGCGCCTTTGGAACGTGATACAGCAGCGTTCTGGGTGCCATGGATTCGGCAAGTCTTTGATATGTTTCCAGTGGTATATGGCACCAGACGCATACGTTCCCCGTAAATTCTGGGCAGGTGGATTGAGGGCGCTGAGCTGACGCCCGATAACGTCCAGACATGTTCGACGGAGTTGATATGAGGCGAATTTCGTGGCCGAGACATCACTGTGACCTCGCTGCAGTGCTTCTCAAACCGCGGTAGCACGATTCGGGCCTTGTAACACAAACTGTTGTCCTGTTGGAAGATGCCATCGCCGTCGGAGAAGACATCAAGCATGAAAGGATGCAGTTCGTGCGCAATAATGTTTACTTTACCCACAGCTGTCATGGTGTCATTGACTACAACCATTCGTCCCTTGGAAGCCATGGACAATGCCCCGTGTGGCATAATAGCGCTTCCAATGGCCTGGGTCCGTGAGGCAGTGCATGTTTCGATCAGTCGTTTGTCTGGATGACGGCGGATGCGGACACAACCATCCGATCTAATAAGCAAGGAAAGTGATGCATCCAACATGCTCCAGTGTCGAGTTGAAACGTCCCCTTTTGAACATTTTTACAAGACTGTGCTTAAACTGACACACAATATTTTTTAGCGCAACGCAATCTGACTTTCAGAAATCCCTACAAAGGAATGGCCCTGACTAACATTAACCTGTACCTTTCACAAATCACTTACCTCACCAAAAATCTTCGTTACTCGAACTACTGCAATACAGCGAGCGCCACTACTGCCAGCTAAATAAAAGATTCAAACTACGGAAGGCACTAACTACTGATAGGCATAGTTAGCAAATGAAAGATTTTAATAGAGAACAAACAATGTATTTACCCTAATAGTGTTGAAAAACCATAATATACATAGCAGTTCATAATATCCAGTATAACAAATTTCAAAACTCCGCCATCTCTCTCCCCACATCCACCACTGCTGGCGGCTCACCTCCAACTGCGCAACGCTACGCGCTGTTCACATCCAGCTGCCCGCTGCCCAACACTACAATGGCAGACAACTATGCAAACTAGCCACAGACTGCACACAGCACAGCCAGTGATTTTCATACAGAGCGCTATGTGACGTTACCAATAAAAAAACCTAAACAGCCTACTTACAGAGTATCCCGTAACCACTGCAATCGTAACTGTCGACTTTGTTCGATGAACATGGCAACACGTAGGGGTAGGTGGCTACAGGGCCCCATGTTCAAAACGTGCTCTAAACAGTGTGCTCCTGAACTCTTGTGCCGGAACCGGGTTTGTACTCTATCGTTAGATGCGCCACAGTTCAGAGAGCTGAAAAGCCTCCACCTCCACTTTCTGTGTTGTGACGTGGACGTCCAACATCTTGTCGCGTAGTCGTGCTTTCACCGTCCTTCAACAACCACTCTCCATAGATGGTGACGGCAATGGCTCGCGAACAGCTGACCAGCGTCGCTATTTAGTAGATGCTCGTTCGCAGGCGTCGGGCCGCGAGGATCTGTCCTCTGTCACAGAGGCTTATGTTAGCGTATTTCCGCATTTGAGGCCCATATACGTATATCTCGCGAAGAGACCATAAGCATAAAATCAGAGAGATTAGAGCCCACACAGAGGCATACCGACAATCTTTCTTTCCACGAACAGTGCAAGACTATGAATAGAAGGGAGAACCGATAGAGGTACTCAAAGTACCCTCCTCCACACACCGTCAGGTGGCTTGCGAAGTATGGATGTAGATGTAGATGTAGATATTCTCACTGCACTGATTCTCCATTCGTCGCCGCTCCGTTTATATATGAGGTGGTTATAATTAAAGTGCAACAACTCACAGAGGTGCACCATGGGCAGTAATTATCGTATGGCAGCGAAACGTGGCAGATATGCTACTGCGTTAGTGCGGAACAGAATTAGTCTGAAAAAAAATGGTTTCCAATTTTGTCTACCAGATGCAAATCAGGCGATGTGAATTCAAGAAGGGCGCATACAAATGTTTTCATATGTAATGGATTAGGAACAGAGTATGGGCAGAAAAGATCAAAGAAGTGAGAAACGCATAATGTTGATTTTATTAATAACCACCGCTTCCACAGTGTGTTCAATATGAACACTGGAGACGTCTACGAGATGATGAATCCGTAAGACGACGTCATGGACAGTTGCTCGCAGTAGTTCCGATGGAATCTGAGCAACGTGTTCCTGTGCACTGGCCTTCAAGTCAGGTACATACAGAACGTGTCCCTGGTAAACGTGTTCTCTTAAATATCCCCAGAGCCAAAAGTCACATGGATTCAGATCAGATGATCTTGCAGGCTACCCAACTGGAAAACGTATGGAGATAGCACGTTGGTGGAAGCTTGCGTTAAGCGGATCCTTCACTGGGCGAGCGACATAAGATGTTGCCCCATTTTGCATGAAAATAGTGGTTTCCGCACAACTGCGCTCTTCTAAAACAGGAATCACATGCTGTACAAGGACGTCTCGATAACGTGCAGACGTCACGGTAAACCTGACAGGCTCTCTCGGTGTACTTTCGTCAAAGAAGAAAGGACCAATAGTAAGTTGCTTGTGAATCCACACCAGACAGTCCCATACGGCGAGTGCACAACACGCGGCTTAACATTACCCCAAATTTGGCAGTTGTGTGTATTTACTGCACCCTGTAGCGTAAAATGTTCCACATCACTCCAGAGAATATTGCTCGGCTACAAGTCGTCAACCTCTATCTAAGTCAGAAGACAAAGAGCAAATCGAAACGCTGCTCCGGATCATGAGCTTTCAGTTGCTGCACCATACGGAACTTGTACGCGTACCAGTGTAATACTGAAACTTCCCGTACAGTTGACTACGGAATGGACCATTCTCGTGACACTGCACGAGCATTAGAACCATCCGGAGCACGTGCTGCATGGTCAGATGCAGCAACAGCAACCTCGGCAATAACTTCCTTTTCCAGGTGCCACACCATGCTCACCCTTCTTTGCGACTTCCATTATCATCTTCTTAAACCATTTAATGACATCAGGCCTCTGCTCAGAGCTTTTAATGCAGCATTATAATTGCTGCTGTTCACATAAAGCAGTTTCACTAACAGCGACTCTCTTCTCGATAGTCATACTGTTTTCTCACGTTACTGCCGTCTGCCGTAACTGCCGTCTGCTTCACGTCTGCTGTGCAGCGAGCTACCTTAATTTAAGTATTAACTGTATTTTTCTTACTTGTCACTTCTTCTTCCGTGTGTATTTGCTTTTTCCATAGATTTCGTGTTTGTTTTGAATGCAGTCAGAGAGAGTCCCTTTAGTCAGCCATAGTGCCAGTAGAGTCAGTGTCGTCGTAACTGCCGTCTGCTTCACGTCTGCTGTGCAGCGAGCTACCTTAATTTAAGTATTAACTGTATTTTTCTTACTTGTCACTTCTTCTTCCGTGTGTATTTGCTTTTAGGAAGCTTTAATTGTCGGGTGCTATTAATAGTGTTCCATAGATTTCGTGTTTGTTTTGAATACAGTCAGAGAGAGTCCCCTTAGTCAACCATAGTGCCAGTAGTGCTAGTGTTTGTTTTCAATACAGTCCAGAGACAGGTAGTGCTATTTTCATTGTTTTCTACAAGAAGTGGCTAGCAACCACAGTTTTGTGAATAGACAGCCGCCTTTAGTGAATTAGCAGTCTAGTTAAAGGTTGATTAACTCTCTTCAGTAAATTGATTCCTTAGGATGGATAGGATGTGTGACTGCTGTGTACGGACGCAGGAGGAGCTGGCCACTGTTCGCCAACAGCTGAGCGTGTTGATGGCCGCGGTCAGCCGTCTTCAGGCTGCTGCCTCGGAGTGTAGCGGCAGTGGGGAGTCTGGTGCGTCGCAAGGTACACCCCAGGTGTTACATGCTTCACCCACTGTCCCTGCTGTCGAGACATCTTCGCGGGTACTGAGCGCGGTTGGGCCACCCTCTCCCCAAGGGGAGTTGCGGGTTCAGCGGCGTTCGCGGCGCACGAGGCGGAGGGTCAATGTAGAGGCTGGCCGTGTGGCATCGCCCGCTCTGCCTGTGGGTGGACAAGTGGCTGCTCCTTCAGCAAGGTCCGAGCAGACACACGGGGGGAGGGGTTTATTAGTTATTGGGAGCTCCAACGTTAGGCGGGTGATGGAGCCCCTTAGGGAAATAGCGGGAAGGTCGGGGAAGAAGGCCAGTGTTCACTCTGTCTGCTTGCCGGGGGGTCTCATCCGAGATGTGGAGGAGGCCCTACCGGCGGCGATAGAGAGCACTGGGTGCACCCGACTGCAAATTGTTGCTCATGTCGGCACCAATGACTCCTGCCGTCTGGGTTCAGAGGTCATCCTCAGTTCGTACAGGCGGTTGGCGGAATTGGCGAAGGCGGAAAGCCTCGCTCGCGGGGTGAAATCAGAGCTAACTATTTGTAGTATCGTTCCCAGAACCGATCGCGGTCCTCTGGTTTGGAGCCGAGTGGAAGGCTTAAACCAGAGGCTCAGACGATTCTGCGGAGATCTGGGGTGCAAATTTCTCGACCTCCGCTATCGGGTGGAGAAATGTAGGGTCCCCCTGAATAGGTCAGGCATGCACTACACGCCGGAAGCGGCTACAAGGGTAGCGGAGTACGTGTGGAGTGCACATGGGGGTTTTTTAGGTTAGAGAATCCCCTCCCTAGGCCCGACAAGACGCCTCCTGAGACGCGGCAAGGTAGGAGTAGGCAAAATGCAACAGGGAATAACAATATTAATGTGCTAATAGTAAACTGCAGGAGCGTCTACAGAAAGGTCCCAGAACTGCTCTCATTAATAAACGGTCACAACGCCCATATAGTACTAGGGACAGAAAGTTGGCTGAAACCAGACGTAAACAGTAATGAAATCCTAAACTCAGATTGGAATGTATACCGCAGAGACAGGCTGGACAGTGAAGGGGGAGGCGTGTTTATAGCGATAAGAAGTGCAATAGTATCGAAGGAAATTGACGGAGATCCGAAATGTGAAATGATTGGGTTGAAGGTCACGGTTAAAGCAGGCTCAGACTTGGTAATTGGATGTCTCTATAGGCCCCCTGGCTCAGCAGCTGTTGTGGATGAGCACCTGAAGGATAATTTGGAAAATATTTCGAGTAGATTTCCCCACCATGTTATAGTTCTGGGCGGAGATTTTAATTTGCCGGATATAGACTGGGAGACTCAGACGTTCATAACGGGTGGCAGGGACAAAGAACCCAGTGAAATTTTTTTAAGTGCTTTATCTGAAAACTACCGTGAGCAGTTAAACAGAGAACCGACTCGTGGCGATAACATATTAGACCTTCTGGTGACAAACAGACCCGAACTATTTGAAAAAGTTAACGCAGAACAGGGAATCAGCAATCATAAAGCGGTTACGGCATCGATGATTTCAGCCGTAAATAGGAATATTAAAAAGGGTAGGAAGATTTTTCTGTTTAGAAAAAGTGACAAAAAGCAGATTTCAGAGTACCTGTTGGCTCAACACAAAAGTTTTGTCTCAAGTACAGATAGTGTTGAGGATCAGTGGACAAAGTTCAAAACCGTCGTACATAATGCGTTAGATGAGTATGTGCCAAGCAAGATCGTAAGAGATGGAAAAGAGCCACCGTGGTACAACAACCGAGTTAGAAAACTGCTGCGGAAGCAAAGGGAACTTCACAGCAAACATAAACATAGCCAAAGGCTTGCAGACAAACAAAAATTACGCGAAGAGAAATGTAGTGTGAGGAGGGCTATGCGAGAGGCGTTCAATGAATTCGAAAGTAAAGTTCTGTGTACTGACTCGGCAGAAAATCCTAGGAAATTTTGGTCTCATGTCAAAGCGGTAGGTGGATCAAAACAAAATGTCCAGACACTCTGTGACCAAAATGGTACTGAAACAGAGGATGACAGACTAAAAGGCCGAAATACTAAATGTCTTTTTCCAAAGTTGTTTCACAGAGGAAGATTGCACTGTAGTTCCTTCTCTAGATTGTCGCACAGATGACAAAATGGTAGATATCGAAATAGACGACAGAGGGATAGAGAAACAATTAAAATCGCTCAAAAGAGGAAAGGCCTCTGGACCTGATGGGTTACCAGTTCAATTTTACACAGAGTACGCGAAGGAACTTGCCCCCCTTCTTGCAGCGGTGTACCGTAGGTCTCTAGAAGAGCGTAGCGTTCCAAAGGATTGGAAAAGGGCACAGGTCATCCCTGTTTTCAAGAAGGGACGTCGAACAGATGTGCAGAACTATAGACCTATATCTCTAACGTCGATCAGTTGTAGAATTTTGGAACACGTATTGTGTTCGAGTATAATGACTTTTCTGGAGACTAGAAATCTACTCTGTAGGAATCAGCGTGGGTTTCGATAAAGACGGTCATGTGAAACCCAGCTCGCGCTATTCGTCCACGAGACTCAGAGGGCCATAGACACGGGCTCACAGGTAGATGCCGTGTTTCTTGACTTCCACAAGGCGTTCGATACAGTTCCCCACAGTCGTTTAATGAACAAAGTAAGAGCATATGGACTATCAGACCAATTGTGTGATTGGATTGAGGAGTTCTTAGATAACAGGACGCAGCATGTCATTCTCAATGGAGAGAAGTCTTCCGAAGTAAGAGTGATTTCAGGTGTGCCGCAGGGGAGTGTCATAGGACCGTTGCTATTCACAATATACATAAATGACCTGGTGGATGACATCGGAAGTTCACTGAGGCTTTTTGCAGATGATGCTGTGGTGTATCGAGAGGTTGTAACAATGGAAAATTGTACTGAAATGCAGGAGGATCTGCAGCGAATTGACGCATGGTGCAGGGAATGGCAACTGAATCTCAATGTAGACAAGTGTAATGTGCTGAGAATACACAGAAAGATAGATCCTTCATCATTTAGCTACAAAATAGCAGGTCAGCAACTGGAAGCAGTTAATACCATAAATTATCTGGGAGTACGCATTAGGAGTGATTTAAAATGGAATGATCATATAATGTTGATCGTCGGTAAAGCAGATGCCAGACTGAGATTCATTGGAAGAATCCTAAGGAAATGCAATCCGAAAACAAAGGAAGTAGGTTACAGTACGCTTGTTCGCCCACTGCTTGAATACTGCTCAGCAGTGTGGGATCCGTACCAGATAGGGTTGATAGAAGATATAGAGAAGATCCAACGGAGAGCAGCGCGCTTCATTAGAGGATCATTTAGTAATCGCGAAAGCGTTACGGAGATGATAGATAAACTCCAGTGGAAGACTCTGCAGGAGAGACGCTCAGTAGCTCGGTACGGGCTTTTGTCAAAGTTTCGAGAACATACCTTCACCGAAGAGTCAAGCAGTATATTGCTCCCTCCTACGTATATCTCGCGAAGAGACCATGAGGATAAAATCAGAGAGATTAGGGCCCACACAGAGGCATACCGACAATCCTTCTTTCCACGAACAATACGAGACTGGAATAGAAGGGAGAACCGATAGAGGTACTCAAGGTACCCTCCGCCACACACCGTCAGGTGGCTTGCGGAGTATGGATGTAGATGTAGATGTAGATGTTACTGCTTATCAAATGACAGCGTGGATCTCATACAATCATATCAACAGTGTACAGCGCCAGATTTTCACCTGGTGGCCAAAATTAGAACTAATTTCTTCCCAGCGTCAATTAGTTCTGCATTAAAGCATTAGCATGTCTACCAAGTTTCGGTGCCATCCGATAATTACAGCCCACACTGGACATCCGTGAGTAGCTGCACTTTAATTATATACACCCGATACTTTCCTTACCACGTCACGTGGGCGCATTGGCACCAGGGACGCCATTCAGTCTCTGGGCGATGATCGTAATGTTTTGGTTCATCAATGCAACACATTAGTTAAACATCCTTCGATGTGCAGTCTTCAGTTTGAAGGACAAACATCATCTTAGATGTTTTAAGATACTCGTACTCACACATCTTCATTTTTTCAGTAAACCGTGCGGTATAATAACAATTATCCTATAAGAAATGTTGGGTACCGTTTTGCCCAATACCTGAAGAAAAGAAGAAGAAGTAATGTTAACAACGTGTGTAGAGGTCAGTTCAAAACGATAAGTTGCGACTATGTGTGTAGATGTACAAACAGAAGTACAAAGCTAATGGACAACCAGATTACTAAATCTGATAATGTATTCAAACTATATGGGCTCCTCAGGAAAAGATAATCCGGTTATAATGTAACGCCCGTAGAAGTCGAGGTATTTAGCCGTGCAGGGCGAGCACTTTTTGGATGATGTCTGAAAGGATATCGGCCGTGACCGTCCTAAAGCAACTATTCCGGCATTCATCTGCAGTGATTAGGGAAACTGCACGAAATGTAATGCACAATGAGTGTGCATTGTTCATTCTAGTTCATTCTAAATATAACCTCAGTATCTTAAACACCCTGCCAACTCGTCCATGAGATACTGAAAATATGTTCATTGACAAATAAGGCTAGTTGGGTGTCGAGGGTAAGTCTGATGAAGTGGATGTATTGTTTATCTTGAGCATTATGTAAAGTAATGATCAAAAATATAAATCCATTACAGTAGGTGGAGTACCTGTAATTCAAATACCCGAATGTTATGGTAAAATTTGTGGCTAGCTACGGCTGGAAGAAAAATCCTTCTTATTGATTCATCTGTCTGTTCTTTCATATTCCCTCATACTGTCCTAACTGGAGCAGAACAGTCTTTTACGGTGTGTTTGGTTAGCTTCTTCCCGGTGTATTTGCTGATGACGGCAACAGTGTTGCTTGCCGAAACATTGTGCCTGTTGGATGCTGATTATCGGCAGTACATACGTGGACTGTTCTATCAGCATTTTATGGTGTTTGCTAGGTGCAGTTTGGTGAAAGGGCTCTGTTGAATAACTTGAAAGTGGACGTTTTAGGTTTCTTTAAGCCTTATCATTCTTTCCTTCTGTTGTAGACACACTTTCACTGAAGGCTTGTAGCCGTTTTCTGTGGTAGGACGCGCCTGCTGACGGCCCAATACCATGGTTACGGGGAATAATCTGTCTGCGAATCATGTCAAACGTTCCGCATGTGTTTACCAGTTGTGTGTTTTGTTTATGAGATGAAAGTTCAAAGCCATACCGCCACTTTCAGAAACAGTTGCTCTTCTTGACTCTTCAACACCTGACTCATCGAACGTATTAACAGCTTACCTTCCCATCCACCCATTCTTGCTCTGAGAACTCATGCTAATGTTACCAATTACAGATTTTTGTGTTACAGGCATTGCATATTCCATTTGACAGTGATACACCAAAATGTTTCATAATACAAGGAAAATAATTATTTTCAGTATCGTTATATTTACAATATTTACCTACGCATGACGTATTCAATATCCGAGGTCCTGCAGGCAGTCTTTCACGTACCACATACCACGTTGCGAAGGACCTCGACTCAGGGAAAACTACCCCCACAGATTGAACTGTTGTGGGCGCAACATGTAAAGGACAGAAGTCACAGTGAGTAATTGGGATTTTAACAACGCTTAGGCGGTTTCCAGTGTGGCAAATCACTCTCCAGTTGAATATTTAGACAAAGACAATAAAAATTCACTAATGGCCATAAGATTCACGTCGTCCTCGCAGAATATAACTATGCGCCCTGCCATGTCTCGAACCTGGAAAGTTGCCTTCCGCTGGCAATGAAATCTACCGGCTGCAATACTAGGCGCGACTCATGCCCAACCTTACCGCCTACTTCCGTTAGAGCCTCTACTCCTACCTTCTAAATTTCACAGAAGTTCTCCTACATGCCTTGCGGGGCTAGCAGCACTCCTTAAAGAAAGGATTAAGCGGAGAAATGGCTCAGCCACAGCCTAGGTGATTGTTTCCAGAATCAGCGTTTCACCCTGCAGTGGACTTTGTGCTGTTTCGGAACTTCCTTACTGATTAAGGTTTCGGGGTCGAGTCCTGGTCTGGTACAGACTTTTAATCTACCAGGGAGTTTCTGAACAGCGCACACTCGGCTGCAGATTGAAAGATTCAGCTACAGTCAACCTCCTCGCTTTATGGTAGAGGAACCATCGGCTATATTCTCGCCCCGTGGCACAAGAGATTGGGAATATCGCTGGTGGTGGAGCACCCCAAACTGACGGTCGAAGCACTAATGAATCGGGGCACATGATGGAGTACGCCGACAGCAGGGTACGAGTTCGTAGAAAAGGCTTCACTCAGAGCTTGCCAAAGACGCACCATTCAGCCAGGTTGTGTAGATGCTTTCGTGCAAAGCAGGATCCTTACATGGGGCGAATTAGGCCTACTAATACGTCTGCCGTCGCTCTCAGCGATGAGTGGTACAGGAACCTTCTTTGTGATCATGAGCATTCCTTTCTTCGCGTACGGCAACTCACAGACGACCTGTACCTTCAGTAAGACATGCAACACTCTCACTCCCGAATTGTGTGAGAATGGTTTGACGAGCATTACGATAGATGTGTGCCTTCCCCCGCCGCCAACACCCCCCCTCCCCCGCCTCCTTTCTAGGTCATCTGACCTGAATCCTATAGAGATGAATATATATGCGTCTTGGGCACAGTCACTGTGAGTTTGGATGTTGGTTGGTCGTGCATTGTTCCCGATGGCCCCAACGCTTTTAGTGTGTTGTCAAGTCCAGATCAATCTCTTTGAGTTTGAGGTGTTTGTTGAACATTCGTGGTTGAGGATGACTTCCCAGTGCTTTCGGTGTGTTGTTAAGTCCAAGCTGACTATGCGATTTGTAAGTGTTGGTTGAGCGTTTGTCGGTCAGGATCACTTGCCAGTGCTTTCGGTGTGTTGTCGAGTCGAGACAAATCCCCGTGAGTTGTAGGTGTTGGTTAAGCGTTCGTGGTTCAGGATGACTGCCCAATGCTTTCGGCGTGTTGTGATGTCCACGCCACGGTGCATTAACACTGTCTTCAAGCAGAACGAAGGTGCTGCATACTGCTTCTCACTTGTCTCTACTTCAGTTGTACTTGTGTGAACATGTATCGTGTGTCATTGTTACGCTCCGGTATTACTTGGCAGAACCAGGTTTAGAGCTCCCGTTCCCCATGTAACAATCATATACGTCGACGACACACGTACTGCGGTGAAGAGATTACTGTTCTACTCGTATACCGTGACTGAATGAAGCAGAAAGACGGCCGGAGTGGCCGAGCGGTTCTAGACGCTATAGTCTGGAACTTCGCGCCCGCTACGGTTGCAGATTCGAATCCTGCCTCGGGCATGGATGTGTGTGATGTCCTTAGGTTAGTTAGGTTTAAGTAGTTCTAAGTTCTAGGGGACTGATGACCTCAGAAGTTAAGTCCCATAGTGCTCAGAGCCATTTGAACCATCTTTTTTTAAGCAGAAAGCATCAGATTCGGACGGGGGTTATTTTAGTTTTAGGTCAAAGTCAAGGTCAGTCCCGTACTAGGAAAGTGAGCGCTGGCGGCGGACGCGCATTGGAGTCCTGGTTGAAGTCATAAATGAGGTGGATTGCTCTTGCCTACCTCCGACCTGCTATAAAGCGTCGGGTTTTTTATCTGTGTCACGTGAATGAGGATGACGAGCGCTTTTACCGTGTAATGTTTGATTTGTGTTGTTCTGGGTGTAAGAAAGGGAGAAGGTAAAAACCGGTGCCGTACATAGCGTACTCCTCTCGAATAGCATCAAGGGAGCCTCCGAGCTTAACGTCCGCATTCGAGGGACCGATCACCATCAAGAGAATCATATGGCCTCACTCCGTGAGACACAGTGATTTCTAAGTTAACCCACGACACTGTAGCAAAGTCTCACTACCAGGATCTGTACACCGAGCGAGGTGGCGCATTGGTTAGACACTGGACTCGCATTCGGGAGGACGACGGTTCAATCCCGCGTCGGGCCATCCTGATTTAGGTTTTCCGTGATTTCCCTAAATCGCTCCAGGCAAATGCCGGGATGGTTCCTTGGTTCCTTTGAAAGGGCACGGCCGACTTCCTTCCCCGTCCTTCCCTAATCCGATGAGACCGATGACCTCGCTGTCTGGTCTCCTTCCCCAAACAACCCCCCCTCCCCTCCCCCCCCCCACCCCCCTAGCCCCGGGGTCTGTGCTGAAGAAGGCTAGTGATGAGCCAGCTAGCTCCGAGTCAAGCAACACCCTACACAGGCGTGCGTTAGCCACCTGTGGTACGGAGGCAGGCTCAGTTTTAGGTCACGTATGTTGTTTATACCGTATCCGTTAAAGCTTGTGACGCCATGTCGTCCGAGAGACGCGCGCTGGGAGCTAGGTGGGAAAAACTGTGGTTCTGCTCGTTGGCGTCCAGAGACGTCTAGATCTGTGGGCAGGGCGTAGGGTAAGCGTTCATTAGCTTTCGAAGTAACGTGTCATCATAAACCAATTGATCTGGCGCGGCAAAAAACGGCGCAGGGTCAGGCTAGGCGGCTCCATTCTGCGAGGGTCGGCCAGTGCTGCGTGCCTGCGCCAGCCGACTTTCCCCGCCTCTCCCGCGGCCGCTGCCGCTACTGCTGCTGCGTATTTCCGCGTCTGCCTTTTTTGTCCGGCGGATTTTCTCTTTTATTGCGTGGTCTGCCTGCAGATGGCTCTACAGCGGCCTGAGGCTCTGCAACTGTAAAGAGTACAAGCGAATAGCCTCAGTGTTCTCTGAGAATTTCTTCCCCGTGTTGTAGGAGGGAAAAGCGCCGAGATTCGTTATCACATAATCCGTCAGAGCGATGATTTAAACGAGCAGGTGGAGAATAGCGATAAAAAAGTCTGATCGCGCCCACTGAGTGGCCATCTCTGTCGGGCGATACAGGAGAGATAGCTCGATGTAAAAGAAACTAATCTGGTTGCATTACTGAGGAATTACACTATCTGATCAAAAGCATCCGGACACCCCTATGTAATGCGGGATTGACCATTAGACATCAAGAGAGGCGGACTCGCCAGTATAAAAGGAGGCGGGGAACATTGTGTCCTCGGCAGAGAATCATTAACAGCAGAATGGGTCGGTCAGAAGCGCTCCGTGATTGCGAACGTGAATATTGGATGTCACCTGAGCAACAAATCCATCAGGGACAGTTAAATCCTTCGAAAACTGTCCAATTTGACTCTTGGTGATGTGATTATGAAGTGGAAACGCGAAGGAACAACGATAGCTAAATCGAGACCAGGCATATCTCATGTACTGAGGGATAGGGACCGTCGAGCTGTGCGGAGGGTGATTGCAAAAAGTCGTATGAAATGAACGGAAGGAGTCACTAGTGAGTTCCAAAGTGCTACCAGCAGTCCAGCTAGCACAGTGACTGTGCGTTGGGAGCTACAAAGAGTGTGGGAAATTGTGGAACAGCTTTTCAGAAGCCACACTTTTATGTAGTCAATGCTAAGCGATGCTTTAGGAGGTGTAAAGAGCGCCGCCATTGCACAGTGAATGACTGGAAACGAGTGATTTGGAGTGACGGATCACGCTATACCCAGTGGCAGTCCGATCGAAGGATTTGGGTGTGGCGAATGCCTTGGGAACCTTATATGTCGTCATGTGTATTTCAAACCGTGAAGCGCAGAGGAGGTCGTTTTATGGTATGAAGATGTTTTATGTGGTTAGGGAGTGGTCTCCTTATAGCACTTAAGGAAACGTTAAATGTGAAAAGATACGAACACGTCCACAGCATTGTGTACTGGATGCAGTAGGGGAACATCTTAGAGACGATGCCTGACAATTGATCCTGTCACAGAACAGCAACTGTGGGACAGTATGGTTTGTGGATAATATTATTCCTCAGTTGGACTGACCTGCCCAGAGACCTGACCTGAAATCAATAAAACGCCTTTGGGATGGGTTAGAAAGTCCATTCCGCTCCAGACCCCATCATCCAACAGCACCGCCCTCTCTGATTTCGTATCCCGCGGAAGAAGGAGCTGACATCTCACCACAGAATTTCAGAAAAAAAAAAAAAAAAAAAAGAAGGCTCAAATGGCTCTAAGCACTGTGGGACTTAACATCTGACGTCATCGGCCCCCTAGACTTACAACTACTTAAACCTAACTAATCTAAGGACATCACATACATCCATGCACGAGGCGGGATTCGAACCTGCGACCGTAGCAGCAGCGCGGTTCCGGACTGAAGCGCCTAGAACCGCTCGGCCACAGCGGCCGGCTACTTTCAGACACCTCACATAAAGTGTCCCCAGCAGAGCTCAAGCCGTCATAAAGGCGAAGGATGGACACACTCGGTACTGGTGTCTACTAATAGATAGCCAAATACTTTTGATCAGATAGTGTGTGTGTGTGTGTGTGTGTGTGTGTGTGTGTGTGTAAAGTAAGTTCTGTATTCTGACGCTAGACACCCCAACCTGTCCCGCTCGACCGCTGTGTCATCCTCTATCAGTGGCGTCATTCGACGTTGTATGAAGGGGCACAGTGTCTGTGCAGTGGCACATTAATGCCCTTCTGGTTTTCGACTATAAACTGTTCCTTTACACTGTGATAAGTTAAAAAAAAAGCTGATCAAGTTAGTGGCGCAACTGATAGTAACATTACATAAAGTGTTGAATAAGACCCACAATATTTTCAAATTGTTATAACTGTATTATTATGTGACTATAATAAAATGTATATTTTATACTTGGTTGTATAGCACAGCATGGAGGGCGCTGCCTTGAACGACAGGGAGTCGAGCCAGTTCCAGACCGAATCTGCGCAGCAGGTTAACGACCGTGGGTTGGACTCGGACCTGCCAGAGTGTGGTTTTCAGGCAGTTTTCCACTCTCGTTTAAATAATTCCTGTGCTGTCACTATATTCCACCTTCGAGAATACGATATACAAACAGTTAAAGTACTATAACACACAGAACAAAGTTTACACCATTTACAGACAGATGACGGATTCGACTTTCCTCCCTTAGTTTACCTTGAGATCTGTGGCGTCAAGAAGGCATCGGCTACGAAGTTAAGTAATAGAATAAAACTTTCTATATCCTGTAGAAGCGGAGGCCGTGCTATACCGGATAAACGCTGGGGGACAGAAGTAGAAAGAAGATTATAACACACAATTCTACATGCTAGGCGTTGAGGATTTGTTTTGCATCAGTTACTTCCTCTACACGCACCAGTACTAATCACAAACTTTCTGACCTGGTAGATACTCCACGTGCTTGGCGTTGAAGGTTTATCTTACATTACACGCCCTAGTACTGAATACACATCTCCTACCCCTGTTGCGGTTACCGTGGAACATTCGTAACTACACAGATGACTGTGGACCAGAAGGTTTTAGTTGTATCGGATAACTTCCTCCTTCCGCCACCGTCACTGGAAAATCAAAAAATAATTTTCCTTCTTTCGGTGTGGATCGCCTCTGTAAATCCATCGACAAAAGCAATCGCGAGAGTTAGTTGTATGATGCGAAGGTTCACTAGTCTGCATAAAGTGAATGTGCCACATTGAGCAGTCGGTCGCGACACTTGGTCTGGCACTGTTCCCAGATATCGGTTCTGTTGAAAAGCGAAGAGCCAACTCTGGACGTTGCGGTTATCCCGCACCAGATTTGTGCCTTTGGATATCCCTGCGCCTTTTCGACGTACATAGAAGGATTCTCACTCGTCCGAAAACGACGATTATTTTGTAGTTAAGGCTAGGCGTTAGTCTGCATAAGTCATCCGTCAGTAAAATAGTTCTTTTTATCACTTATCGTTCCTTTCAGTTCTGCTATTGACTTACATGTGAAAAGAGCCAAGCCAAGTCGCTCCGTGGTTCGGAGTCCACAAAAATGGCTCTGAGAACTATGGGACTTAACTTCTGAGGTCATCAGTCCCCTAGAACTTAGAACTACTTAAACCTAACTAACCTAAGGACATCACACACATCCATCCTCGAGGCAGGATTCGAATCTGCGACTGTAGCGGTCGCGCGGTTCCAGACTGAAGCACCTAGAACCGCTCGGCCACTCCGACCGGCTCGGAGTCCACGTTAAACTTTATAACTGCTTAACTTGGTAACTATGCTCAAAGGTTGAAGGTAGCAAGATTCTTCCTGTGAATCTCAGTCTGTCATCTGCTTTTCCCACGTTTGCTTTCCTCTTTAGGTCGCTCCGGACGATTGCTCCTAAGTATTTTACTGTTATTGCTGTTTATTGTGTTTTTCACCAACAGCGTAATCCAAAGATAATGGCCGTAATCGCTACATGCAGTACGTTACGTTTATTTGCGTTTAGTGTCAACTGCCAGTCGCTGCGCCAATCAGTGATCCTTTGCAGATTATTCTGTAATTTACTCCAGTCTTTTGGTTTTTCAACCTTTCTATCGACAACATCGACTACACAACGCCTCATAGAGCTTCCGAAGGTATACTTTCTTCCGCGTATGAGCTGTCTGCGAAGTGCTACCGATTTTGTGGCTGGACTTCTGTGTGTGGGGTAGATGGGTAATATTATCTTTATTTACTCACTATAAGGACTATGGGCTGTTTGTCTTTGAGCCCTTATATTATTTTGGTTCTTCTACACGTTTCGTGTGATTGTGGAACTTCTATGACAGCACGAGGCCCTCTAACCCGGTAACAGTATTAGGGGTGGACAGAGCCCGTATATTCTAGACGACGAGATGTGGGACGTAAGGCCTCGATTGTATCGGCAAGTCTCTGCGTAGAGCGGCCGATGAAGTCTCGGATCGTTGGTTGATTAAGTTCGTCGTGAAGGTCGTGAGCCTTCGCCCATCTAGGTGCCCCAAGGATTAGACGGAGGCAGCAATTTTGTGTCGTTTGAATGGGCTTGAGATTTGAGATACTGGTTGTCTCCCATGTTGAGCACCCATAGACTATTGTTGGGAGGAGCGTTGTTCGGTATAGGCGAAGATTAGTGCTTGCTTACAAGTTTGTTCCCTTAGGGTACTTCGGAAATTACCTCTACATCTGTCGACCTCATACAGTTATGAATGACGTATTGAGTTCTATCAGTTAGAAACTCGTGAATCCAGTCACAAATCTGGTCAGGTACTCGGTAAGCAAGTATTTTGTTCACTAAATGACAGCGTCGAACTGTACCACATGCCTTCCGGAAGTCAAGGAACTTCGTATCAACACAGGCGCTTTTTTCTGCGGCACTGTGTATTTCATGGACGAACTGGGCGAGTTAATGTTTCACAAGATCTGTGTTTATGGAATCCATATTCATTTTTATGGAGGATTCTTCGTTACCAGAAATGTCATAATGCGCGAGCATAAAACGTGTTCCATAACTCTACAACCCACTGACGTCAGCGATATAAGCCTATATAAGCCTTTTCTTCCAATCCCTTATTCCCTTCCGTTGTTCCAGGGACCTACGAAAACTACTGCATAATCTCTGTAGAATCTCAAAGGTGTCATATCCATTCCAGATGTTTTTTCACTACTGAACGATTTTAATTAATTTTCTATTCTGATATCCCTTATTTCAATATCTACCATTTATTATTACTGAAAAGCTGAAACCGATCTTACACGGTAACGCACTTTCGTAATACTAAATACAGTATTTCGGCCTTTGCTCTCACTCACAGAACCCACGCAGATAGCATCACGCCGCTGCATTGAGTGTCTCTTTCGCATTTATTTTGGACACTATACTTTACCCGCGACAAAGGAAAGACCTCAAGGTCCAGTGTGTCGAACGACTAACTTTTGATTGTATACATTTCGTTAGTAATAAAGTTACAGTAACTTGAAGAACGGGATGACTTATCAAGCACACTTTACGTTGATAGCCACAAATGAGGATAAACTGTACAAAGATTTTCAAATACGATAATAGATATCAGTGGTCGCGTATTCAAAATGTCAAGTTACAGATATTTTTCGTGGTCTAAAAACATCTCGTGGCAGTCATCAAAGAATGCTTCCAACATACTAACTTTATTTTCGAATGGTGTTATTTTCTCATACTATCAACATCGAATGCATCTTTATGATGATTCGTTAATAGGTGGGAGCAGTTACATAATTTCGTTTCAAATCATTTGCCTTTCGACTGGCTTTGTGCTGCCATCATTCTTGTGCTAAACTTCCTCTTAACTACTAATTTGTTTGGCGTATTGTAGTCCATGTCGGCATCTAATATTGTCCACTTTACTCTTCCTTTCAGCGGCAAGTTAGATATTCATGCCTGCCGTTCTGGCCGAGCGGTTCTAGGCGTTTCAGTCCGGAACTGCGCTGCTGCTACGGTGGCAGGTTCGAATCGTGCCTCGGGCATGGATGTGTGTGATGTCCTTAGGTTAGTTAGGTTTAAGTAGTTCTAAGGCTAGGGGACTGATGACCTCAGATGTTAAGCCCCATAGTGCTTAGAGTCATTTGAACCATTTTAGATATTCATGCATGCTTTAGCAGATGTTGCGCTAACCTTCCCTTCTTCTGGTAAGGGTCTTTCATAGTTTCCTTTCATGAACTGCCCTCTGCAGTACTTCTTCGTTTCATATTTTATCTATCAACATAATTTTTAACATTCATCTGTAGCACCACATTTCAAATGCTTCCGGTTACTTCTTCTCCGGATTATCCGTGGTCCACATTTCGCTTCCAGGACAACGCTTTATTTTAGACGAAGACTTTCAGCATCTTATTCCTCATGTTCGTATCAGTGTGCGGCAATAGTTGAATCTGGGTACTGAAGCTCTCTCCGCCGTCATAATCTACTTCTGAAACTTTCTCGTTTCGCACACCCTGTGTAATCACGCTTCCTAAATGGGGAAATTCTTTTACGGCTTCGACCACTGCGTCGTTCCAAAATTCAACCTCTGGTTTGGTTCCCATTTCTATAATCGCTGTCTGATCAAAAGTATCCGGAGATCTATTAGAGAACATTAATAAGGGGTGTGTCCATCCTTCGCTTTTGTCACGATGTGAACTCTGCTGGGGACACTTTCAATAAGGCGTCCGAGGAGGAATGTCAGCCCCTTCTTCCTCAAGAGGAGGAAGTGATATTGGACCGCCGGCCGGGGTGGCCAAGCGGTTAAAGGCGCTACAGTCTGGCACCGCGCGACCGCTGCGGTCGCAGGTTCGAATCCTGCCTCGGGCATGGATGTGTGTGACGTCCTTAGGTTAGTTAGGTTTAAGTAGTTCTAAGTTCTAGGGGACTGATGACCATAGAAGTTAAGTCCCATAGTGCTCAGAGCCATTTGAACCATTTTTGATATTGGACCCTGGGGTCTGGGGCGAAGGCGACATTCTAATTCATACCGTAGGTGTACCACTGGGTTCAGGTCGTCACTCAGGACAGATCAATCCATTTCAGGAATGTTACCGTCCGCAAACCGTTGCCTCACAGACGCTACTTTACGACAGGATGCTTTGTCATGTTGATGCAGGCAATCATTGCCGCCGATTATTCCTCTACTTTGCACAGCGCACAATGCTGTAAAATATGTTTATATTTTTTCGCATTTAACATACACTACTGGCCATTAAAATTGCTACACCAAGAAGAAATGCAGATGATAAACGGGTATTCATAGGACAAATATATTTTACTAGAACTGACATGTGATTACGTTTTCATGCAATTTGGGTGCATACATCCTGACAAACCAATATCCAGAACAACCACCTCTGGCCGTAATAACGGCCTTGATATGCCTGGGCATTGAGTCAAACAGAGCTTGGATGGCGTGTACAGGTACAGCTGCCCATGCAGCTTCAACACGATACCACAGTTCGTCAAGAGTAGTGACTGGCGTATTGTGACGAGCCAGTTGCTCGGTCACCATTGACCAGACGTTTTCAATTGGTGAGAGATGTGGAGAATGTACTGGCCAGGGCAGCAGTCGAACATTTTCTGTATCCAGAACGGCCCGTGCAGGACCTGCAACATGCGGTCGTGCATTATCCTGCTGAAATGTAGGGTTTCGCAGGGATCGAATGAAGGGTAGAGCCACGGGTCGTAACACATCTGAAATGTAATGTCCACTGTTCAAAGTGCCGTCAATGCGAACAAGAGGTGACCGAGACGTGTAACCAGTGGCACCCCATACCACCACGCCGGGTGATACGTGATCATGATCACCTGGTACCAGTTCTGCAATATTTACAGCTCTCCAGAATGAGCAGTGTGCTCTGGGAATGGAATACAAATACAGTATTTTGTCCGTTTATCTTACGTTGAACTTTGTTTGCCATTTTATTTATTATTTTCCGTATATTTCCACAACCAGCCTCTTTGTCCGCAGAGAATCTGGAAACACCGTGCGGTTACAGTGATGTGGGTTCTTAATTATATGAATGTGTATTTGTATAGATATCTTTAATGGATCATAAGAACTGCTCATATACCCTTAAGTTTCACAATAGCACATCTTTGGAAATTTTTGCCGTTATCTCACTTAGTAGAAACCAGAACGTACATGAGGAGTAACGGAACACGATTACAGGCTCAAATTTACGGCCTTTCGATAGGTATGTTTTCTCTTCGTTTGCGGTTCGCTTCGTCTAGATCTGAGGCTCCACTGTACTCAAAATTTTGACAAATCTTTTTTGGTTACCTTTGCGGCCGGATGCTCTTCATGTCGCCGCATCAGTCAGTTCAAATGGCCCTGAGCACTTTGGGACTTAACATCTTAGGTCATCAGTCCCCTAGAACTTACAACTACTTAAACCTAACTAACCTAAGGACATCACACACATCCATGCCCGAAGCAGGATTCGAACCTGCGACCGTAGCGGTCGCGCGGTTTCGGACTGAGCGCCTAGAAGCGCTAGACCACCGCGGCCGGCACATCAGTCAGTTACCTACGGGAAGGAATGGTGTGCGCTACCTGTCTGTGAATAAACTTAGTGCTGTGTTTGTATTTTAACTGCTTGCGTATCGTGTTTTCGGAGGCAGAAAGCCGGGAACAGCCCAGTATTTGCCTGGACTAGCGTTGGAAACCGCCTGAAACCTCACTCGGACTATTCGGCAGACAGGCTCACCTCTTTCTCTCACGAGACAGCACGCTACACGTTACGCTGTGCGAGTAAATTTTCGACGGTATGTATTACGTACAATAATTACGAAGATCCAGAATGAATCATTTTCCAGCGCAGTGTGCGCTGTTTTCAAACTTGTTCGAACCCAGAACCTCACCATTCTCAGACAGTGCTCTTACTGGCTGGGCTATCCTGCCATGACTCATGGCCCTCCCTCTCATCTTTACTTCTGTGGCATGCAAGGTCTGGGATTGGATCCCGTCCGCCTCACAGTTTGAATGTGCTCGGAAGTTCAGTTTCGAAAGTATTATCAAATACATAAGGCGTAACGGTAAGCGTAGATATTTTTGTATATGGTGCCTTAATATGTACATATGTACATGTGTGGGTTGCTTTTTCTTTGCGTCGAACACACTTAACAACAAACACGCCACAAACTTTACGACCTGATGCTTCCTGCACGGTCGTAACTGCACCACTTAGTGGACTACATCTGTCAGTATACGCTAATCATTTTGCTTCAATGCGTCCACACTCAAACACCTGACCTGCTGCCCAGCGGAAAATAAGTATCAATGGCTTGCTCTTGCCACCTGTACTTGGAGGTACTAACCAACTTAAAAACATGCTGTTCCTAATAGGTCTAATTATTAGTGTGCAAATGAAGTAAATACTGATGTAATGTTGTTCAGTACATTGTCCTCAGTCACCAAAAGCAATATCTGCACGTGTACCCGTAACACTGTGTATATGAGCAGTCCACACCACCCATTTAAGTAACCTAATGTGAAGTTTTTGTTTAAATTATATATTAAGGAACTTTAGACATATTGGATTTATAACATGTTGGTGAAACATATTGAGAACATGTGTGCTCTGAGGTGATCTTTTTGTACCTGAGGATAGTCTGTAAGACCGAAACTAGTTGATAAAGAAAATCAGTGCACCTAGCTATATATGTGGTGTCTGTTCTTTTGGACATGTCTTACGGTAATCGGCGAAATGCCACGAGTAATTACGATAATGGGCAAGGAGCACTACATCAGTAGTGTGTGGTTGAGTTGAGATTTTGAGTCAGACGGGAGGCAGTTGCGATGACCACTGTGTCCGGGAGGTGTAATGGTCATCTGCCTAGTAAGTAGGAGACCGAGGTTCGAATCCCAGTCCTGCACGGATTTACAACTTCCCTATGTTTTAAGTCAGTGCCCATTGGCAGTCTTTAATTCCTTTGTGTCTAAGTTCACCTAGAAGCTGTCGGTGTCTATGTATATTATGTGATTCATACAGTACTTACCAAAGTCGTTCACTTGTCCACAATGTTGGAAACGCTCTCAAGAAGATAAAATTGTGTCTTGCTATCATTTTCACACCACCTACATGATCCTGACGTCATCTGAAAACTTTTGATTTCCATCAATTTCCTTCAAAACGTCGAAACAATGCCAATATGATGACGCTATACAAGAGATCTTGGATGTTTCAACACCACGGTTTTCAAATCACTTATAAATTATATGTTCAATCGTACGAGGACGTGCTTTGTCTTGGAGGAGTGCTCTTTGTGAGACATTTTTGAGCTTATGTCAAGCTTAATTTCCTTGCCAGTAAGTCGCTGTAGCGAGCATGATTCACAGTTTAGCCTTGCTCCTATAAAAGCATCGGTAAAGACCCCTTGATGTCCGAAAATATTGTCAGCATCGCGTTGCAAGTGGGTTCCTGTGCATGTTCAATACAAAATTGAAAATACTAAGCAATCATTAATATAAATAACGTTATCTGAGCAATAATTTTCATGCTATTCTGTCATTATTCCTAAAGTTTTTTATTTTACATAATATAACAGAGAGCGTTATATGGAATAATCTAGAATTTCAGGCAACCTGCTGCCCGCACTTTGATTGGTGTGTATAGTAGGCTTTTGCGGCCGGAGTCAATTTCCATGAAAATATTCTGGATTGGTGACCACGTTATATTCTAAAACGACCCGATGTTTATGCTACCATTAAGGGTAAAATTTATCAGGGGATGTTATTTAGTAAATGTATTGTTGACTTTGTGGTAATTACTTCTTTTTAACAGAGTAAATATCTGGAATATACGTGTAACTTACATCAAATAATATTTACTTAGTTACTAGGTGAATTGTAGGCAAAACCACCAATTGAATGGACGACTAGCAAGGTAATCTAATTCCATTGCCGAAGACAGATAAGACTTGATTTCAATTGAAATTTAATGAAGGCAAATCTCTCTGAAACCTTGGAAGGCACAGAGCGCGTACTGCAGTTACTATATAGAGGAAGAAGCCATTCGTCGACCAAAAGCGAAACAGTTATCTCCGAGCATCCATATTTATAAGACGTCTGTGAACTAGTATAAGAGATGGCAATTAAATCTTTATTATCGAGAAAGAGCGACTTATTAAATTAATTAATTTTTCTCTTCCTACCGAAGTATAATGAAGGTTGCGGCATAGTAAAAGAGACGGCAATCAGAGTTTGATTCTGATATTACGTGCCACGAAAGTACAGTGGAACCTCGTTTATGCGACCCTCATTAATTCAGGTCGATTTTTTTAGTACAATAACTGTACAGTATTTCATAATCCGAAAGTAATAGCGGCAATAAGCGACGACGATAATCAATAAATTTGAACTGAGCCGCCATGTGCTAATCTGCCTCAGTGTTTGAACAAAACATTTGATGCCCTGTATAACACGGATAAAGGAGAAATATTGGAAAACATGGCTGGTGAATTCGCTATTTGAACTTATCAGTGTCCGATTCTGGGAGTATCTGGAAAGAAGTTGAAGAGTTGTTTCGAAATGTTGATTTCTGATGGCGAAATTATTGCTGTTTTTTCGTCTGCAGACGATGACGATGCTGATGGTGGCTTATAAGACGAAGTTTGCGTCCAATCTAAGGATACTATGACACCTACAGAAGCAACAACGCAGCTGGACTACGTAAGACTCATTTGGAATGTCAGGCGGAAACAGCTTCTAGCGAACTAATGTGGTGAAACGCCTGCGTGATGGTGTCAAGCAACGACGACAAACCAGTCCATTTCACACAAAACTTACCGGTTATAACAGTGAATAAAAGTAACTGTTTTTAGGGTTCTGTACCTCAGTTGGTAAAAACCGATCACTTAGAGGATCACTTTTTTGTATGTCTGTCTGTCTGTCTCTCTGTCCGACTGTTAAAAATCCTTTTTCTAAGGAAAGGGTAGACGTATCAACTTGCCACATACTAACTCCTAGGGTGCCTTGCCGATGTACAAAATTGAAGCTTTTAAGTCAATCCAATCAAAAGATACTGACGGTTATGTCACATATTTTGATACTCGTAAACTCAACTCATTAAAATCTATAGGATACTTCCCGTTGACCTGGAATCATTAAATTTAGCTAGCAGCAAGGCTTCACAGTACAGCTAAAAGAAAAAGTCCTAAAATTGTTAATTTTTTTAATTGTATCACACGTGAAAAATTTTTCATTTGTTACCTGACTCTCAGTCTGCCCGTCTGTTAAGACCATTTTTGATCAGGAACGGGTAAACATGTGAAGTTAAAGTTTATGTCACATATTGAGGTCCACGGTTACTCTGCGGTGTGAAACATTAAGCTTCTAGGAAAATGAAGTCAAAAGACAGGGCCTTTTATGTCACATGTTTTGATATCCAGCCAGTATCGATATCGATAACAGACAAAAATCGTTGAAATGCTCGATTCCCAGGATGGATGAACTATCTATATATATAATTAATTTTGTACGGAACCCTCAGTGCATGATCCTACTCGCAGTTATCCGGATTTTAGTATCAAAATCTGGTTAAAATTAATGAGAAATAATGTATGATTCCTGTGTTTTCGCTCAAATAAAAATAACATGTGTTGGTATGGCATTTAACCTATGACATTTGAATTGTTTCTCAATTTCCGCATTGTCCTCGTTTTCCATAATCCGAATAACGTAAGCTCCCCAGCTAGTCCGGATAAATGAGGTTCCAATGAAGTTCAATTTTTATAAATGTCAGATGAAGGCTTAATCTAAAATCCGGAAGGCAGAAATCTCTATTAGTATGCAGAAGCGATTTAAATAGTTTCAAACAAAATTATAAACCGTTTGGGAGGTAAGTAATACGATATTTTAAATGAGTACACTTTTACTGTAAATTCCCTCCTGAATTTGTTGGTAGAAGGAAAAAAGAATGCTTACCGAAAAGACGGGGCCTGCTGTCATGTGCATCGAATGTCTGTGGAATGTCGTTGCTGTTTCTGGATCACGGGTTTCCGAGTTCGATTCCCGGCCGAGTTGGGGACTTTCTCTGCCCAGGGACTGAGTGTTTGTGTTGTCCCCATCATATCATCATCATCATTCGTGACAGTGGCTAGAGTGGATTGTGAAAAAAATTGGACTGTGTAAAAACTGGGACTTCGTACGGGCGCTGATGACCGCGCAGTTGAGCGCCCATCATCATCATCTGTGGAACGTACTGTAGGTTGGTAACTATGACGATAGTATTTTCATGGAGTTAACATAATGGTTTCACTTAAGTGTTCACGTTTTCCATCCTAGTCTCTGTTCCGTCTCTTAATGACCGTGTCTTCGATAGGATGTTAAACCGTAATCTTCATTTTTTCCCTAACTACTGAAACGTACTCTTTACAAATTCTGTATCCACATCCCAATGAGCCAATGCTGCTTTAATTTTGGTATGTTTCAATTAATAATTATTTCTATATTTTAATTCCCGTAAAGCCTTACCTAGTTGTTAGATTAGATATCGTTTTTTGGTTTGTGGGGCGCTCAACTGCGTGGTTATCAGCGAAGATTAGATATCGTGTCACACGTTTCCATACAATTGCGATTCTAATAATTCTCTCTCTTCTCAGTGTTAGCTCGTTCATCTCATCTCATTTGTATCATCCTTCCAATACGTTAATTAGTCTAAGTCTGGTGTCTCCAAGCGTTCTCTTCGTGACATCTCTGATCTTATACGCCCTATGTTGTAGCCAAACACCTTCAGACTTCATCCACTTCTCGGCCACGACTCCTATATCATGGTGTTGAACACTAGTCGAAAATTCGACTCGCAAAACATGCACACGAATATTTCAGAAATATAAGCCATGTAAAAATATTACCTGCTAAGCAAAGGGCCTGATTTGCAAGATAAGTACGCTCACTCCTAGCGATTGAAATATCGACTATGAGTAGATCGAAAGTGGATGGAGTACCAGTTTGTAGAGTTATCAAAAGGTACACACGTCTTAAAGCCCTTTCTACACGATCTATATTTTGTTCTCAATTGACTAGTGGTGACCAGTGAGTCTTTTGTACTGATTCTCGCCTGACACGAGTAGTCGTTATCGATTACACATCAACGACAGAATTTCATGTGTTGTGTGGGCCATCTGCTGTGGAGCGTGGCACATCGACGATATAAGTGTGGTTAGGTAACGTATCTTCTAAATGTATTTACATCTCTCTGCTCGAGGAAGTATATAGTTAAAAACATGTCAGACAACATTTACTAAGTAATAAACAGAGCCATTTTATTCAACCTTTGTATCCTGTTTGCTTCCTAAGTGCCACGTAACTTCGAAAATTATTTTTCTTGTAGCAGTTCCGACTTTTTCACCGTGGAAACTACACTGCGCAAAAGAATGGAAAGGTCACTTTTCTTCAAATCCAGTTTTTTTCCCCATTGCGACGCAGAAGTATGAAAATTGTCTCAAGGTGCGTACAACATACTTCTGTAATTGTACAAAAGTGTGGCGCCTTGTGGCGTCACCCTCTGGCTCGGCGACACATGCCAAAAAAGGCCAGAGTTCCGAAGTTCGTGTGAGGTGTCAGGGGGTTAATGATGTGGCAGTGACAGCAAATTTCGCTACAGTTCCGCCCAACTATGCCGTGGACGTGTCTCACGATGGGAAGGTTGTTAACTCCCTCCGCTTTACCCAAATCTCATCCCTTTGTCTTGACCCCTCCGCAGTGGCGTAGAGAACCGCGATACCGCGATGCCCAGTGGAATACGGAGACAAACCTTCACCGATGTCCCGGTGCATGCGGGTAGGCAACCCTGTCCGACGCCCTTAGTCGAGTGGCGCAGAGCTGCTGCTCCAGCGCGTACTTGTGGGTCTGCGGAATCTGAGATCTCAAAAGTTGTCAAGAATGTCGCACTGTAAACTGTCAATTACGACCGCGAAATGTGTGTAAATGAACGCCCCAAGTGTAGGAGTGGTTTCATTAACGCCGTTTGTACTACCTCCTGAGTCCCCTTTACGTGCAGTGTGTCCGAAATGTTTTCCTCGGCCATACATTAGAAAACAGCGTGATTTGAACGCTGGGCGTCGTGGTTTCGATCTCCATTGCGGAGGTGTCAAGAGAAGGGATGAATTATGGGTAAGGGGGAAAATGTTACAACCTTCTCATCGTGTGACACGTCCAGGGTGACGTTGGTAAGAACTGTGTTGAAATTTGGTGCCAATGTGACCTTAACCCGTCTTACACTCCACATAAACTTCAGAGCTCTGGCCTCTTTTTTCACATGTGTCGACACGTTGCTGTTTGAAGCGACTCCGAGCCAGAGGGTGACGTCACAAGGCGTCACGCTTTTGCCTCATTAGAGACGAAAGCTGTAGGCACCTCCGATCCAAAGTGCACACTTCCACACTTTGGGGAAAAATGAGGCGGTTTAAAAAAAGTGATCCTTTAATTCCTTTGTGAAGTGCTATTTTCCTTAAAAATGGTTATCTATGTACGTCCTTCTTTAAGTTTAAAGTAGGCTTTTTCTTCGTCCAGATTCCGTTTTGCTTTCAGACGTTTCGCCTCTCTTGTGGGAGAACACTAGTAGGAAAGTGTATGTCACGAAAAAAGAAGAAAAAGATTAAGAAGTCAAAATCTATTATAGGAGTGGGCTCACCAAGAATAGGATATCTCCCATCTTGAATTCCACGCTCAGGTTCCCGGGTTCGATTCCCGGCGGGGTCAGGGATTTTCTCTGCCTCGTGATGACTGGGTGTTGTGTGGTGTCCTTAGATTAGTTAGGTTTAAGTAGTTCTAAGTTCTAGGGGACTAATGACCATAGATGTTAAGTCCCATAGTGCTCAGAGCCATTTGAACCATTTTCCATCTTGAATTATAACCGCTTGGCTGCTGTTGTAAATAAATTATTTATTTTACGGCCGGTTCCGTAGCCTAGAAACCACATCATCAGGTTTGATATGTTAAATCATGAAATTATAGCTGCGACATGGATGGGACCGAGCATCCCTCGCCTATGAATAAATGACGCTATTTAAGAACACGAATGCAGACTGAATAGCTTCCCTTGTTCTCCTGTTTATGCGCATGCGCATTCCGCAGCATACTCGAGATTTAACAACTCCATAGTCGGCAGCAATTTGCGGTCGTTCGCTGACGATGCTGTGGTGTACGGTCAGGTGTCGAAGTTGAGTGACTGTGGGAAGATGCAGGATGACTTACACAAAATTCCTATTTGATGTGATGAATGGCAGCTAGCTCTCAATATGGGAAACTGTAAGTTAATGCGGATGAGTAGGAAACAAAAACTTGTGATGTTCGGATACAGCATTGGCAGTGACTGCTCGACTATCTGGACGTAACGTTGCAAAGCGGTATGAAATGGAACGAGCATTTGAGGACTGTGGTAGGGAAGGCGAATGGCCGACTTCGGTTTATTGGGAGAATCTTAAGAAAGTTTGGTTCATCTATATAGGACGCTGGTTCGAACCACCAAGCTAACTACCAAGTTTAAGAAGGCACTCTTCAAGTGGGAAAGACAGTGATAGTAAGGAAGGGGAAGAATATCAAATAAAGAATGCATTGTAAGTTCCAAACGAAAACTTTGTATTAAGCTAAACACTATAAAAAAATTTTTGATAGGCAGATAGTTTTCGCAATTATCTCGAGCAACTAGGTCACGTTATCGATGAGGCAAAGGCCACAGTGGGCTTCAGAGACCTGAGCATGCCCGGTTCTCATACTGACACACACACACACACACACACACACACACACACAAGCGCGCGGCCTCGTAGCCGTAGTAATAGAACGCATTGTGTGGGTGTCCACTGGTGGGGGCCCCACAGTCTGCAAAGAAGCAGCAACCGTGGCCCCGCACCTCGAAGGAGGAGGAAGAAGAAGAAGAAAAGAAAGAAAAAAGAACGGAGAAAAAGGAAGGACAGAAGAAAGGAGACGAAATAAGTAGAAGGTCGAGGGAAGGGGGAGCAGTGTGGAGAGGTGGCTCGCTAGGGCAGTCAGTATCGAACTGCCTCCGCTAGCAGCTCCCCCCCCCCCCCCCTCCCACTCCCACCCACCGACTGCGCAGTCAAAAACGCACACAAAAACGCGCACCATCTCCTTGGAGACGCCTGACGTCAGTTATTTTATTGGCCGTTAGATTGCAGCGGTGGAGGCTAAGACGGTGGCGGCAGCGGAGGGGTGGAGGGGGAGGAAGAGGGGCTAGTGGGGTGGGGGGCAAGGAGGCGGCCAGGACGAGGGGGAGGCGGAAAAAGCGCCGTGGCGAGCGGACTGCAGTGTTTTTGCCGGGCGCAGTGGTCCGGAGAAAGAAGGCCGGAGGAACGCGGAGGAGGCGCAGAGGAGAGCGGGAGAGGTTTTTCCCGGCTGCGCCGCTGCCGCTCGGTTCGGCTGGCGCACTTTTTTCTGGCGATCGCCGCCGCCGCCGCCGCCGCCGTCGCTTTCTTGCGCCGCGCAGCGCGGCTGTGCCGGTGAGCCGTCCGACGCGGCGGCGGCGGCGGCGGCGGCTATCGAATCCCGCGCTGGGGCCGGGATGGGCCGGCGTCGTGAGTTATGGGGCCGCCGCAGCCCTTGCAGATACCGCCGGCGCTCCGACCGTGCGAGCGGTCTCTGCGGCTGTCCCGCCGTACAGGAAGCGCCTCTCTAATAAACACGACGCGGCTCTAACACCGTCGCTGCTACAGCCAGGCTGCTCCTGTCCTGCGGTGCAGGTGGCGTCTTGTGTACTGTGCAGTTCTAGCCTGAGATCTCTTGTGGCTAAAGCCAGTTTTACTACGGATTTTAGATGATCATCGATATTTATAAAATATCGATGTGGCGTTTGTGAACATCGATGTTTCAGTACCAATACTGTCTTTGTGCCATCGTAACATCGATATTAAAAAAAGTCATCCTTCGACGTTAGCAGAAACATCTGGCTACTGTTGCTTTATCAAATAGGGCAACCACTTATTTTTATGCATACTTCTCTGCAAAAGTCAAGGACGAGATAGATAAAGTAACATGTTAAAAAGTCGGAGGAAATGAATCAATGTGATGGAGTATATTGTCAGAGACCATCCAGTCATTCACAGCAAGATAAACGCAGAAGGGTGTCATGTCAGTGGCACTATAGTGCCAAACGGGGACTGGCCCCACTACACGAATGTTTGAAAGAACGGCAAAAGACAAATGGCTCTGAGCACTATGGGACTTAATTTCTGAGGTCATTAGTCCCCTAGAACTTAGAACTACTTAAACCTAACTAACCTAAGGACATCACACACATCCATGCCCGAGGCAGCATTCGAACCTGCGACCGTAGCGGTCGCGCGGTTCCAGAGTGTAGCGCCTAGAATCGCTGGGCCACCCCGGCCGGGGGGCAAAAGACACTGTGAGTCAATCAGAGAGCAGTTATTGTGCACTGTCGTTTGGTTCTTCATTATAACATGGTCCGCAGACAACATTTGTATGACTTCACAAGGAAAAGAACCTACGGGAAACTGGAAGAAAGACAAAGTGTGGCGTATGTAGAGCAGTAGTTTGATATTGCTCGCAGTGTTGCTTCAAGTGCACGGGGAGCGTTCCGAACCGCTGGCATGGCTGCCCGAAGGAAAGGACGGGATCGACCACGGTCAAACACAGCAGCACATGGCCGCTACATTGTGTGACAGGTAATAAGGGACCAACTTCAAACAACTGATGCAGTTGCGACCACTTTTAACAAGTCCGCAATGCACGCAATCTCCTGCTCCACAGTAGCTCGGCGACTCCATGGAAGTGGTCTGTTTGCCTGACGACTGGTACCTTGCGTTTCGGTCACACCCATCAATTGACGGCGCCGTTTGTGATGCTGCCGAGAGCATCGGGACTGGAGCACCGAGGAGTGGAGTCGCGTATTCTTCTCGGATCTGAGTATACTGAGTAGTGATTCTGGACTTACCGTCATATGACGACATATGGGAACACATAATGCACCCAGAAACATCGTCGAACATCATCGTTTTGATGGTCCAGGTGATATGGCGTGGGGAGGCATAATGTTGCATGGCGCACTGACCTCCAGATCTTTCAAATGGTACACTCATCTGTCAACGTTATTGTGACATTGTACTCTTTCGCCATGTGTGTCTTTTCGGAGTTGCATTCGATCGTGACTTCATTTTCGTGGATGACAATGTGCGACCATATCGAACAGCGCAGATGGACGACCTCTTGGAATGAGAAAATATTCCACGATTGGACTGGCCTGCTCGTTGCCGAGACATAAATCCTATCAAGCACGTATGGGATGCGTTGGGAAGACGCAATGCAGCGCGTCCGCGTGCAACGAGCGTGAAGCAGTTGTCAATCGCGCTGGTAGAGAAACGGAATGCCCTACCGTTGGAACTCTTTACCAACCATGTGATCAACATGGGAGCACGTTGCGGTGCATACATTACCGTCCGTGGAGGTGATACACGTCATTAAGAATCGTGTCTCGCCTTTTGTAGGAATCATAGTAGAAATAAAAGGGCGTTTACTACTAACGGAACACGTTAACATATCAGCCACATCAACGTTGCTTGATACCAGGTTCAAGGAAATGTATTTTCAAAATGTTTAAGCATTTTCGAAAACAACTAAAACCATCAAGGATTTGCTTGCAGTTGTAGAAACGACTGTCATTGAGGACGGGCAACACATTGATAATTACAGAACAACAGAGACGCCAAATTTGATTTACGGAGTGAACATTACAAAATAGCACAGGAAAAGAGTAATTTTCAAACTGGAACACAAAGGATCCTACCGTCACAACTCAGTTATTATCTGAAAGGTCGCCTTCTAGATCTTAAACGAGATCCATTACAAATATGGATTCGCATCGTATTTAACAATCAGCTTCTGAAAGACTCTTCTCAAAAACAGGATGTTTTCTCTGTCAATAGGCTGAAGAGGAAATTTGTCTAAAGGATATTTTTACAGTCTGTATACAGAAAGTTGAGCAATATGTAATGTTCATTTTTGCTAATTCGTTGATTAATAAATTTATCAAATATATTTGCACGTTCTTTTTTATGCCATTCTTTAAATTCATCACGTAATATAGACGGTTGAAACACCGATGTTTTGCTGTCGATTATTGTCTGCATCGACATTTAGATATCGATGATGAAATAAAATCAACAACGATCGTTCGGTAACATCGCACTTCTCTATCTTTTATAGGAGCGACTTTCTGGTCGCAGTCGACTATCCGTAGCAAGTGAGAAGCCTGTAGCGCTCCGATCACGAGCGGTTGTTTTCATTTATACGTCTGTTCCAAAATTACCTGTGTTGTGAAAAGTGTCTGCTGTGCAACTTGACACCCGAACAATGAAACTGCGAGGATGAGAGACCATTATTTTCACAAAAAAATCGATTTTTAGTAACAGAATTATGGGAACAAGCAATATTAATAGACTTTACTAATGACCAAATAAAAATTCATAATGGATGTTCCTGATTACAGTTCTTATGTTACATTCTCCACTCTCCTGAGGACTTAAATAATACGAAACGTGACGACCAAACCTTTCAAAATATCTACATTTATCTTCTAGAGAGAAAAAAAAACGATTACAAATACGTCAAACAATGTGTAGAAGGTAGTACGAGGTGCATTCAAGTTCTAAGGCCTCCAATTTTTTTTCTCCGGACTGGAAAGAGGTAGAAATATGCGCATTGTTTTAAAATGAGGCCGCGTTCATTGTCAATACGTCCCAGAGATGGCAGCACCGTGCGGCAGGTGGAATTTTACCGCCAGCGGCGAGAATGAGAACTGTTTTAAGTACTTAAAATGGCGACGTTTTCCGTACTTGAACAGCGTGCAATCATTCGTTTTCTGAATTTTCATGGTGTGAAACCAATTGAAATTCATCGACAGTTGAAGGAGACATGTGGTGATGGAGTTATGGATGTGTCGAAAGTGCGTTCGTGGGTGCGACAGTTTAATGAAGGCAGAACATCGTGTGACAACAAACCGAAACAACCTCGGGCTCGCACAAGCCGGTCTGACGACATGATCGAGAAAGTGGAGAGAATTGTTTTGGGGGATGGCCGAATGACTGTTGAACAGATCGCCTCCAGAGTTGGCATTTCTGTGGGTTCTGTGCACACAATCCTGCATGACGACCTGAAAATGCGAAAAGTGTCATCTAGGTGGGTGCCACGAATGCTGACGGACGACATCATGGCTGCCCGTGTGGCATGTTGCCAAGCAATGTTGACGTGCAACGACAGCATGAATGGGACTTTCTTTTCGTCGGTTGTGACAATGGATGAGACGTGGATGCCATTTTTCAATCCAGAAACAAAGCGCCAGTCAGCTCAATGGAATCACACAGAATCACCGCCACCAAAAAAATTTCGGGTAACCGCCAGTGCTGAAAAAATGATGGTGTCCATGTTCCGGGATAGCGAGGGCGTAATCCTTACCCATTGCGTTCCAAAGGGCACTACGGTAACAGGTGCATCCTACGAAAATGTTTTGAAGAACAAATTCCTTCCTGCACTGCAACAAAAACGTCCGGGAAGGGCTGCGCGTGTGCTGTTTCACCAAGACATCGCCGCACATCGAGCTAACGTTACGCAACAGTTTCTTCGTGATAACAACTTTGAAGTGATTCCTCATGCTCCCTACTCACCTGAACTGGCTACTAGTGACTTTTGGCTTTTTCCAACAATGAAAGACACTCTCCGTGGCCGCACATTCACCAGCCGTGCTGCTATTGCCTCAGCGATTTTTCAGTGGTCAAAATAGACTCCTAAAGAAGCCTTCGCCGCTGCCATGGAATCATGGCGTCAGCGTTATGAAAAATGTGTACGTCTGCAGGGCGATTACGTCGAGAAGTAACGCCAGTTTCATCGATTTCGGGTGAGTAGTTAATTAGAAAAAAAATCGGAGGCCTTAGAACTTGAATGCACCTCGTAAATAGTGTCTGTCTACTTCATTCTTTTTGTCTTGCTTTCTAATTAAGTACCGAATAGCATAGAAAATCACCACTCTCTTCAAATAATTCTGCCTATCCAATGTCGAAACGATTTTCATTGCTCTTCCTTTTTTCCTCTCTTTATCCAGTTTCTATACAGGGTCGGAATTTTAATCTGGATTCGGTAGTGTTAGTGATAGAAGGTGCTAGCTTCCCTTAGTGTCCTATGCCTTTGGCGGGCTGGAAATTCTACTGTTGCTAACCACTGTGTAGATAGCGATCACGGCATAAACTACGTAGAGACCAGTCCGTCTTGATCTTCTGGGACTATTTCTTGCTGTTAACTCACCAAACCTACAATTTCGTTACCTAATGCCTGCTTCATAGCATGAGTTGTAATTGTACAAATATTAAAGCATGGGTTCTAAATAACATTATTATGCTACTTGTGCCGTTTTATATAGGAATGTGACCTCGTATCGCTGGAGCAGCTGGTTCTCCAGCAGTCAACATCTATACGCATCAATTCAAGAAAAGCTAAGTATAACAACTCAGCGTAACAATATGCTATGTTACCAGCTATAAGACTTCAGGCAATAAGTTACTCATTTATCGAACGCTACACTGCATTTCAAAGTGTCACAGGTAAATGACACTATTTTCCAACATAGTCACCAAGTCTCAGTAAAAAACGGTTGGACCGATCGAACAATCATTGAATACCTCGCCGATAGAAATCCGCTCGTTGATCACGGAGCCATTCGGGAAACGCTATGTCAACATCCTCACATCCTCCCCCCCTCCCCCCTCCCCCTCCCATAGATGTTCTTCCTGCTTGCCGATTGCATCGAAGAGGCGTCTGTGGTCGATGTTGATGGCCTTCCTTCTCAGTCAGCATCTCCCATGTCCGCGACCTTGGTCAATTAGTTGGCAACATTTCACTTCGTCTGGACGTGATATTGCATTTGGTCCGAGGATCGGACTTCTCTCATACTTGTGCCTTGGAATACATCTCCAGTTGCCGCACCATTTTACTCCCATACGGCGATGGATCTGCTATCCGTACTGCAGCAGAACTGTTTCTGCATGGATCCAGGACATACACTCTCTTCTGAAAGTGCGCGGCTCTTGTTGTGCAATGGTCTCAGCGTGAGACGACAGGTGTAGCTTACTTTCTGAAGTCACTAGATTTACTCTACTGTTACACTGTCGAGTCAGGCCTCTGACACGACTTGATTTTCTTTCTCTTAGCATAAGATGACCACCACATCATCGGGAAAGTTTTCCTGGTATCACGTCGGTGTCTCTGTGTCCGCAGAGTGGCGCTGTGCCAACACCAAACACCACATCCCCACCCACTCATCAGGGACCACGTCTCACGGAATGTCCCGGTAGGTCCGGCATCGGATGCTCTACGCTGTCCCCTCAGTTATACTAACAAAAATTGTCTTCTATTGGCAGTTCTTTTGTCACTGATCTTCGGTAGACGCTTCTCTGCTGGCGTCGTCGGAAAAGCCACATCTTGATCTTCTTATTGTTGTAACTCCATCTGCAGCTGTCGTTAGAACTTGTTGGTCTTTAATTCCAGTGTCATGACCATGGAAATGTTTGTAATTTTAATTACCTGTTAGATCATAAACAGAAGCGGACACAGGCTATCAGACCCATGGAACAGACGGGCGACAAACAGGATGAGACAACGAGTCCCGAGGCAACCGAAAGCTTAGCGGCTGACCAAACATGTCAGTGAGGATTATTCTTGACGGCTCGCCAAGGCGACGCGAGTCAAGGTCACAAGCACCAGTGGTGATCTTCCTATGCACGTAGAAATGCGGGAATTTCTGGTGGAAGTTAGAATGTAGTCAGATATTAAGACGATCAAATGTCGAGGAAAGTTTCCAGGGAAATATTCTCGACAGATATTGCAGAGGGCCATATGCGCTCAAAATCAATGTAGAATGGAATAAAAGATCAGAGAGGAGCGGATTAAAAGAGAGCAGAGATTCAGCGATTAATCCCAGCAGCCAGAGTGCCATGATGCTCCTCAGCATCACCCAATGGAGCAATAGACACTTCAACTGTGAGAAAACGGTGATACACTCTGGTACACAAATGACAGCTGCAAGCAAAGAAGCAATTGCTATTCATCTATAACATTCTATATATTATCCGCTAGAGTATCAAGCAGCTGCCACTTTTTTTCTTTAAGGACTACGCCATATACATTATTTGAATTTACGTCCACTCCCTGTCAGAATTGAGTTTATTGATAGAAACTATGTTCAGGCGTGCCTTTCAATCCTCAATTACACGTCTGTCTCCTAATCTTGTTAATTCTTCATAAGCACGCAGGATGTAGGCCATGTCTCTTACGCCCTGAGTATAGTGGGGCAAGCTAGAAAGCAATGTGGAGTAACAAGTCTTCACTTGGTAACGGCCTGTCCTAAAGGCTGAAATTGGTAGTTGCGACAACAGCTGTCCCGTTATCATTAGAAATGGTTCTCAGCAAATTTTGTAAAGGACATAACACGATGTCGCACTGGTTCCTTCTATGTGGACAGAACGCACCAGCAGCTCGCCACATTTTAGTCCATTGTATTTTACTTTCTGGCAATAGGGCGCACCTGCAAATTCTAGGTGCCGACTGCCCAGCTATAGCGACAGTTTCGATATTCTTTTTTTGGGGCATACCACAGGGCAGTTGTTGGATGCACAATTGAGCACTAGAACAAATATTCACTTCGAACTCTGTAAATGGGTTAGCATCTCTCGCGTTGTTAATAAGAACGTTGTTAATGAACAGCGTTATCCAAAAGTGGAAGAAAACATGGAAAATGGAAGAATTCGACAACTGCTACCATTTTCTGGATGCAAATTTCGTATTTTAAAATAATTTAATAGTAATTTTCAAATTAATACATTTGTCATGGCAGATATAACTTCAGCTGAGTAAATGTAATACTTACTCTCGCACTGTTATCAAAATTATGAGATGGGGAAAAAATCAATAATACAAAAATCGTACCAGTAGCACCATAATATTTTATCAGAAATGCATTGTACTCTTTAACGGAATAGTTTGTACCAGAATTGTTACACCTTTCTTACAGAGAGGCGACGCGCATTTTTAGTTGGTTCATACAATGGTACCGTACAGTGTGTGTATTTACAGTATCACTGAGTCGAAAGTACATCTTGGCTGCCGTTGGTGTGTTTAACACTCATTCTGCATTCCTCTTAATGTCTCACAATAGATGTATTTCAACCGTAACGAAAAAGGTTTCGGTACTAGTATAGCGCCGCCTGTCGCTTAAAGTGTATCTTTTCTCACTATATATTTTATCATTTTAAAGTATCGTGTATTCTTTCTCTAAAGGACAAATGTATCTCATTAGGCGATACCTTTTACAATTATCGACTTTGTATTGTATTTGGATTACCCGGCTTAGTAGAGGTTGTTGATAAATTATTACTAAAGCGTGTTTACTCACACTTTTCAGGACAAGGAACCTCACATTTCAGAATTTGCACACGTCATTTACTAACTGTCTAACTGGTCGAATTCTGAAGCCAATTTCTGACGTAAGCAAATACCAGAATAAAAAACCATCTTCTACAAAAACAGTTAGTTTCCCGACAATAATACTAAAATAAACCGCACACAGGAAAAGACATTATGTTTAATATATATCCTTCCGAATTTAAGCATAAACCCTAAAATGCGATTTGAATACTTATTCAAGTAAGCTTTGAATCGAAGTCAGTAGATTCCTTTTTACTATTCAGCTAAGAATAGTTAAGGATTCATTAGTATAATTTTAGCTCATACGAAAGGCGAGGTAATGTGCAAAGGTATGCCTGTGGGGCCTCAAGAAGGCCTAAACTCAGTATTCAAAAATAAACGGGATTTATTCTTCATACATCTCCAGAAGACTCATTAATCAAGAAATCCTTCGAAATTTTCTTCTTCCTCAAGTCCTCAATCATTCTTATGCAATTGTGATGCACTTGAGGAGTCGTCAAGCCAGACGACGCAACAGTTTCCGTTGTGTTAGTTTCTCTTCCCAGTAATATGTAGAAAATATTCGGATACTCATTTTCTTCTCATTGTTACGGAAGTTTGCTCTGGTATAATATATTCCAGCAGTAGTATCATCTGGACGTCTTGCTATCCACGCTATGAGGCGTCATGCGTGGTAGGACTAATCAGCGGATAGTTGATAATCACGACATCCCGTTGTAATTCTCTGTACATCCCTTCCCTAAATGCCTTACAGGTCATAACAACATTTTCTTGAAATGTAAAATGATGACATAATGTTAATGAAAAGTAGGTGAAATGAAAAATACGTTAATCCGGATGAGAGATGATAATGTTAGAGGAACATTAAAAATGTACCGTCTTACATTACCGAACGTCGAACTGAATGTTAGGCTCGAGCCAACCAGTCTTCATTTCTGGATTCCTTAATAACTTCAATTCTCTACTTTTATGTGGATGCTATCTAAGTTACACGTTGAAAGTATGAATAAGCAAAAAATAGTTCCTATCCAAAGCGACGCTACACTATGTGCTCAAAAGTACCGGACACCTCCAAAAACATACGTTTTTCATATTGCGTGCACTGTGCTGCCACCCACTGCCAGGTACTCCATATCAGAGACCTTAGTAGTCATTAGACATCGTGAGACAGCAGAATAGGGTGCTCCACGGAACTCACGGACTTCGGACGTGGTCAGGTGATTGGGTGTCACTTGTGTCATACGTCTGTACGCGAGGTTTACACACTCCTCAAAACCCCTAGGTCCACTGACTCCGATGTGATAGTGAAGTGGAAACGTGAAGGGATAAGTACAGCACAGAAGCGTACAGGCCCACCTCGCCTGTTGACTGATAGAGACTCCCGATAGTTGAAGAGGGTCATAATGTGTAATAGGCAGACATCTATTCAGACCGTCACACAGGAATTCCAACCTGCATCAGGGTCCACTGAAAGCGCTGTGACTGTTAGACAAGACGTGAGAAAACGTGGATTTCACGGTCGAGCGGCTGATCATAAGCTACACATCACGCCGGTAAATGCCAAACGACGCCTCGCTTGGTGTAAGGAGCGTAAACATTGGACTATTGAACAGTGTAAAAACGTCATGTGCAGTGACGTATCACGGTACACAGTGTGGCGATCCGATGGCAGTGTGTGGGTAAGGCGAATGCCCGGTGAACGTCATCTGCCAGCGTGTGTACTGCCAACAGTAAAGTTCGGAGGCGATGGTGTTATGGTGTGATCGTGTTTTTCATGGAGGCGGCTTGCAACCCTTGTTGTTTTGCGTGGCACTATCACAGCACAGGCCTACATGGATGTTTTGAGCACCTTCTTGCTTCCCAATGTTGAAGTGCAATTGAGAGATGGCGACTGCATCTTTCAACACGATCGAGCACCTGTTCATAATGCAGGGCCTGCGGTGGAGTGGTTACACGACAATAACATCCCTGTAATGGTTTAATATAATCCATTATGTCCCTGTAATGGACTGGTCTGCACAGAGTCCTCACCCGAATCCTATAGAACACCTTTGGGATGTTTTGGAACGCCAACTTCGTGCTAGGCCTCACCGACCTACATCGCTATCTGTCCTCAGCGCAGCACTCCGTGAAGAATTGGCTGCCGTTTCCCAAGAAACCTTCCAGCACCTGATTGAACGTATGTCTACGAGAGTGGAATCTGTCATCAGGGCTAAGAGTGGGCAACACCATACTGAATTCCAGCATTACTGATGGAGTGTACCACGAACTTGTAAGTCATTTTCAGCCAGGTATCCGGATACTTTTAATCACATAGTGTATGTATCACGTAGAGAAGGAGACTGTGACATTGCCTACTTAAGACGTAGGAAAAAAAGTGATGAGTGTACGACTTTTAGGTTGGTAGAAATTTTGCTTATGTCTTGAATATTTTTAGTGCTCGCTGATATTACTAGATGACTATTTGAACATTATTTCTCGGGTATCGGTTGCAAAATTTGACTTTTGTGACACATCTCAATACACATTTGCCCCTTTAATAAATTCATTTGCAACCGGCGGCGCAGAATCGCTATGCGGGTTGCATAGAACGTTTGGTGTAGGGGCTGCGCGTTCTTCAGAGAAATACACGCACACGGAAAAGCCTACAGACGATAACATCCTTATTGCCATATAAAAATTACAAGTCTTTCGGTTTCGTACATTCATTTTACACAGAACCATCGCCAATTTCATAGTTATCACTTTATTTTAAGTTAAGTGACAACAATCATAACTTCAGTCAGAAGCTCTGTAATACTATGGTTCTTGTCAAGTACAAAGAGTTCGAAAGAAAAACGTAATAGTAATTGGAAAATTAGTACACTAAAACAACCGTAACACTTACGTGACTATCAGTTGACAAGTTAAAGCGCTGTCGTGCATTGCAATAGCCCGATATTAAGGAAAACATGGATATCGATAATGCTTGCTTGCTTGTAAACTCCCTGACCGTACACAGACGTAAAGATCTATGGAAACCTCCAAACACATTATTTATTTCTTCCTTGGTCGTGGATTCAGTAAATTCGTTGTTCCATATCCGCAGGCGTCCGCTTGACTGCAGACTTATAGAGGCGGTCTAAGAGACTAACAACCACATCAGTGGCTTCCACGATTCTGTGACAAATGACTTGCGTGCCAAACACGGAACGTCCTTTACTTAATAGCTGGTACTCTGTTACTTCGCATCTCACCTACACTAAAGTAGGTTTCGTGGGACTGAAGTCGTTGTGCAGCCTGCTTGGTGCCTTACTTTAACTGAAACGTGTTTGGCAGCGAACGCTCAAGCACAGATTTTTAAGTGCCCGAGAGTAAGTAACTATGTCAATATTCGCTTGGTGTGACACAGGGTAATCTACAAGCAGACTGCTCAGGCATATCGTAGCAGCAGTTACATTACAAGGAAGAAAGATTATGTTCTAATGTCCGGTAGCCATCAAGGTCATTAGATACAGGGACACAGGCTTGGATTGAGGAAGAATAGGACAGGGAAATGGACATGTCCTTTCGCAGAAACCATCACTGGATGTACTCTAGTCAATTTAGGGAAACCACAGTTAACGTACACCTGGGTGGCCCGACGGATATTTCAACCACCACAGCCTCAAATACGAGTCCAGTGGTTTATCATTGCGGTAGCTCGCGCAGTACCAAGAATATGTTTTTATTTCTCCACATATTAAAATCTATTACTGTACCTCATACTGGTCTTCCAGAGTACTAGTTTTGATATGAAAAGCGTATCTAGTCTGCAGCACCAATAGCTTACATGTACCTTTGTTGCTCATATTTTAAATCGACATTCTTTTGACCGATTAGCAACTGTCCTATATTTATTTATACTAGTATAAACTTTGGTCGAATTCGACCACTTGTGTCGACGTCATACAAAGCTCCTGGACCTGATCTATGATAAAAAAAATGTCGTGTATCTTAAAGTGATATACTCCACGTAAAACTGTATCTGAAACTTTAGCAACAGAACTGCCCATAGTAAATGCTGTACTGTAGGTTCTCTCAAAAACACTGGAAGAGTGGAGCCTCTCCCCAGGTCGCCACCATAGTCTCCGTCGATGGTAATCCGTGGTAGGGCAGAACCTCAATTTATCGCCGAAAACAATGCGACATCATTCGTTAGTAGTCCACGCTTCCCCGTCACGACACCACTCCAAATGCAGCTGTTTTTGTTGTCGTATTAACGGCAGCCTACGCATGGGATGATAATTCCTTAGTCCGCCTGGTGCTAGTCTCCCACCGATGGGCGGGATGACACAGAACGTTGCAGAGAGTCCATTTCATGCCTCGGATGGTAGGCGCGGATGTGAAGTGATGACTGTGTTCTTGGTGCACAACACAGCGATCCTCGCTCGAGGTCGACAGACGTGCTTGATCGGATCCTTGATGACGAGTATGCGAGTATGTCCACCCTCACGTTCCATGCATTCTCCACACATTTGGATATTGCATAAATCCACCAGCCGGCCAAATGCACATCCACAGTGAGCTCCCTTTCAAACTCTGTTGGTGCTGATAAAGCTGCCTAACAAGAGTACGCAGCATCTTCGTGTGCCTTACAGTGATCATTAAGTATCTACTGCTGTTCACTCCAGTCCTGCAAACGAGACTAATGCACTCTAGTGCCCTTTCTAAGTGTCACAGACAACTGCAACTCTACTCAATTACTGACCCGCCGATCATGTGCATGAGTACGCAGTTACATTGTCATTCGACCATCTGCGTGCTTCGCGTTTTTGTCGGGCAATGTATTTAGAGTTAATGCTAAGAAGCAATATGTAATGAGATAAACATATAGTATTTGAAGAAGGGCAAGGTGGGTGGTAGACTTAGGAAAGCACAGTGCCTCTGCGAGAAAACTGCGTACCAGATGCTAATCGGTCAATTCTAGAGTTACGTCCAGGTTTGCAGACGTTGTTAAAACACGAGTGAAGTAGTACTGTCTTATTTTCCAATTTATTTGAACAAAATAATTTTCAGATAATAACTGCCGTTGGCATGCGTTTCGTCAAGAACAGTTAGCAGTCAGCAATCAGAATGTTTGGTACAGTTTTTTCTTTTATAATAAAGGAGAAGTTAATGACATCCTTTACACAATGCCAATTAGAGTTTCATATAAAATGTTACTGTTGAGAATAAAATTTGTCAAGCAGAGCTTGCATTATACGAGTAGTATTTAATTCGACAACCAACTTCGTAGCCAAATGTTTAACATCGTTGCCTGGGGAGCGGAGGTACCCGTGTTCGATTCGCGGTATATACTGAGGCTTTTTTATGAGGCAAGAACGTCTGGAAGGGGGTTCATGAGCCTCGTGAGCCAGATGAGGAGCTGCTAGAATAAATAAACAGCAGTATTATCAGGATTCATTTACTGACAATAACAGCGGGGCGGGATTGGCGACATACGGATCATATGTCCCACTATCATACATGGTTCATCGCAGTGCCTTGTAGGCAGCCGTCGGCCAGTCGGAACAGGCATTACGTGCAGTTCTCAGTGGTATTTACGTTTCTGCAGTAACTATCAGTTAGAATTGGCGAATACTCGCTTCAAGAATCACAAGAGAAGGAGGTATACTTGGAAAAGCCCTGAAGACAAGGAAGATTCCAGCTACATTACAGGCGGCCGCGGCGGCCGTGCGGTTCTAGGCGCGGCAGTCCGGTCGTAGGTTCGAATTCTGCCTCGGGCATGGATGTGTGTGATGTCCTTAGGTTAGTTAGGTTTAAGTAGTTCTAAGTTCTAGGGGACTGATGACCTAAGATGTTAAGTCCCATAAAATTAAAAAAAAAAGGAAGCTACATTACATCATGGTCAAGTAGAGATTCCGGAGTCAGACGTTGGACTGTAAGGCGTAAGAAGAAGATATAGACTCAGATCACAGTTTAGTAATGATGAAGATAAGGCTGAACTTTAAGAGACTGGTCAGGAATAATACATGCGCAAAGACATGGGATACGCAAGAACTAAGCAATGAAGAGATACGTTCAGAGTTCTCTGAGGCTATAAATACTGCGATAAGGAATAGCTCAGTAGGCAGTTCTGTTGAAGAGGAATGGACATCTCTGAAAAGGGCAATCACGGAAGTTGGAAAGAAGAACATGGGTGCAAAGAAGGTACCTGTGGAGAAACCATGGGTAACAAAAAAATACTTCAGTTGATCAGTTGAAGAAGGAAGTACAAAAATGTTCAGGAAAATTCAGGAATACAGAAATAAAAGTCACTTAGGAATGAAACAAATAGGAAGTGCAGGGAAGCTAAGGTGAAATGGTTGCATGAAAAATACGAAGAAATCGAAAAAGAAATACTTGTCGGAAGGACTGACTCAGCATTTAGAAAAGTCAAAGCAATCTTCGGTGACACTAGAAGCAAGGGTGGTAACATGAATAGTATGATGTGAGTTCCTCTGTTAAATGCAGAGAAGAGAGCACATAGGCGATAAGAATACGTAAGTTGAAGGCCTCAGTGAGGGGGGAGGACCTGTCTGATGACGTGATAGAAGAAACAGGAGTCAATAGGGAAGAGAAAGGCGATGCAGTATTGGAATTTAAATGAGCTTTGGAAAACTATAGTGTTTTCGTTCCTTGAGAGCTGGAGAGAGGGGGGGGGGGGGGGGGACGGACGGCCCCTCCTTGCCCGGGACGATTGTTGTTTTTCACTTTAGGAAACGTAACTTTCCATTTTCTGGCCTGAAAAAATGAGTCAGCGTCCCTCTACAATGAGTGCGCTATTGTGCTCAGATCTAGGCACGAGGACCCTAAGATGGGAAAGGAATGTCAGCGTGGCCTCGGTGTTTTGAGTTGCACAGCATCGGTGCAGCTGTAGGAGCAGGACGACTTGATGAGGGGACGGCTTCTGAGGCGCGTGGAGGCGAGTATGACGGCGCGCCGCGAGGAGCACCGCACAGCACAGCGGCGAACCGAGCCGACCCGGGGCGAAGCGAGGCGCGGGGGTTTTTGTGCGGCCCGGCCTCCAGGCGGCGGCGGAGCGCACAATGCGCGTTCTGTTGCGCAGGGCGCGGGCCGCGGCGTGGCGCGATGATCCGCGCGATACAGCAGTCCCGGCCCCGCGCCATTCACATGCAAACGCCGCGCCTGTGCGGGGGGCGGTCACCGGCCGGGCAGGGGGCACTACTGACCCACACGCGAGGGCGAGGGGCGCAGGACGGCTGCTCTGCTCGCTGTGTGACCAGGAAAACGGTTGCCGGCGCCTCCCGTCGCCCCCCCCCTCCCCCACCAAATCCAGTATTAATCCCATCTCTTAACCGGTTCGTAGGTGTGAAGAACCTGGGTCGCGGTTGGAAATGGCATTATGCCTATTCGGCGACAGTTGCACTGACTAAAAGTAACGCCTTCTTCGGCTCAGGAGCGTGGGGCAGCGGCTGGTCGACCAACAACCACTATTTTGATATTACACTACTGGCCATTAAAATTGATACACCAAGAAGAAATGCAGATGATAAACGGGTAATCATTGGACATATATATTATACAAGAACTGACATGTGATTACATTTTCACGCAATTTCGGTGCATAGATCGTGAGAAATCAGTATCCGGAACAACCACCTCTGGCCGTAATAACGGCCTAGATACGCCTGGGCATTGAGTCAAACAAAGCTTGGATGGCGTGTACAGGTACAGCTGCCCATGCAGCTTCAACACGATACCACAGTTCATCAAGAGTAGTGACGGGCCACCATTGACCAGACGTTTTCAGTTGGTGAGAGATCTGGAGAATGTGCTGGCCAGGACAGCAGTCGAACATCCAGAAAGACCCGTACAGGACCTGCAACATGCGGTCGTGCATTGTCCTGCTGAAATATAGCGTTTCGCAGGGATCGAATGAAGGTTAGAGCCACGGGTCGTAACACATCTGAAATGTAACGTCCACTGTTCAAAGTGCCGTCAATGCGAACAAGAGGTGACCGAGACGTGTAACCAATGGCACCCGGTACCATCACGCCGGGTGATACGCCAGTATGGCGATGACGAATACACGTTCACCGCAATGTCGCCAAACAGGGATGCGACCATCATGATGCTGTAAACAGAACCTGGATTCATCCGAAAAAAAATGACGTTTGGCCATTCGTGCACCCAGGTTTGTCGTTGAATACACCATCACAGGTGCTCCTGTCTGTGATGCAGCGTCAAGGGTAACCGCAGCCATGGTCTCCCAGCTGATAGTCCATGCTGTTGCAAAATGTCGTCGAACTGTTCGTGCAGATGGTTGTTGTCTTGCATACGTCCCCATCTGTTGACTCAGGGATCGCGACGTGGCTGCACGATCCGTTACAGCCATGCGGATAAGATGCCTATCATCTCAATTGCCAGTGATACGAGGCCGTTGGGATCCAGCACGGCGTTCCGTATTACCCTCCTGAACCCACCGATTCCATATGCTGCTAACAGTCATTGGATCTCGACCAACGCGAACAGCAATGTCGAGATACGATAAACCGCAATCGCGGTAGGCTACAATCCGACCTTTGTCAACATCGGAAACGTGATGGTACGCATTTCTCCTCCTTACACGAGGCATCACAACAACGTTTCACCAGGCAACGCCGGTCAGCTGCTGTTTGTGTACGATAAATCGCTTGGAAATTTTCCTCATGTCAGCACATTGTAGGTGTTGCCACCGGCGCCAACCTTGTGTGAATGCTCTGAAAGGCTAATCATCTGCATATCACAGCATTTTCTTCCTGTCGGTTAAATTTCGCGTCTGTAGCACGTCATCTTCGTGGTGTAGTAATTTTAATGGCCAGTAGTGTATTTTACTAGGCAACCAGTTTCGTCAATCCAGTCATGTCATCTTCAGGCCTGCCGCATGAATGACCAGAACCACTTGTGCATGTATAAGACAAGACACCAATATTCGTACCTGCTTCGTTTGACAATTGTTGTCACGTATGTAATAGCATACACGACCATAAAGTTCGGATATCTACAGAACCAGATACAAATATTGGTGACTTGTCTTACACATGCGCGAATGGTACATGATATCATTCATGTGACCGGCCTGAAGGTGACGTGATTGTAACGTCGAAATTAGTTGCCTAATAAAACAGATTTCAAAATAACGGCTGTTGGTAGGGCATTGTCACATTTCAGTGCAGTGACCGTCAGATTTTAGTGACGTCAGTGCAATTAACTCCCCCGTTTTACCCAGGACAGACCCGGGAAAGGGTGGAGAACGTGTAATTGCACATTAACAGTAGAGACTGTAGAGACTGAAAAACTCTAGTGATTGGCTGCCAGTTTCTTCTATAGGCGTTACGAAAAACCATAACGCACGATGCAGGTTGGAAGGGCGTGGGGTAAATGAGGTCAGGACATCTGCCTACTCAGAAACACTTTAGCAGAAGCGTATACCTTCCGCCCAAAAGAGGTCCGATACTGATTTTATTCCTGGTGTATAAGCGATGTCAGCGCAGTAGCTACGGTTGCAATCTCAGCGATAAATGTGCATTCGACCAGTCATTTGACGTTACATTACTAATTAATGTGACTTTACCAACTACACAGGAGTTCTGGGACAGCGACTGCACATAGACAAATGATGGTAGTATCGCGTACTCAAGGTATAAAAGGGCAGTGAATTGGCAGACCCGACATTTATACTCGGTCATCCATGTGAAAAGGGTTCCGACGTGATTATGGACGCACAACGGACATTAACAGACTTTGAATGCGGAATAGCAGTTGAAGCTAGATGCATCGGACACTCCATATCGTAAATGGTTAAGGAATTCAATATTCCGAGCCCACAGTGCCAAGCGTGTGTCGAGGATACCAAATTTCAGTTATTGCTTTCACCACGGACAACGCAGTGGCCGACGGCCTTCACTTAAGTGTCAGTGCTAACAGACAAGCAACACTGCTGAAATAACCCCAGAAATTAATGTGGGATGTACGACGAAAGTATCCTTTAGGACAGGGCGACGAAATATGACGTGAATGGGCTGTGGCAGCGGACGATCGACGCGAGTGTCTTTGCTAACGACACGACATCGCCTACAGCGCTCTCCTGGGCTCGTGACCATATCGGTTGGACCCTAGTCGACCGGAAAACAGTGGTCTGGTTAGGTGAGTCCCGATATCAGTTGGTAAGAGCGATGGTACGGTTCGAGTTTGGGGCAGATCCCACGAAGCCATGGACCCAAGTTGTCAACAACAAGGCACTATGCAAGCTGGTGGTGCTACTTCTGTAATGGTGCGGACTGTGTTTACATGCGACAGACTGGGTGCTGTGGTCCAATTGAACTGTTTTTTGTCTGGAAATGGTTATGTTCGGGTACCTAGAGACAGCTTGCAGCCACTCATCGATTTCACGATCCCCAAACAACTTTAGAATTTTTTGGATGACAATGCGCCATTTTCCCGGGCCACAGTTATTCGCAAATGATTTCAAGAACATTCTGGACAGTTCGAGCAAATAATTTGGCCACCCAGATCGCCCGGCATGAATCCCATCGTTAATAGCTAGTTCGTGCACAACATTCTGCACCGGCAACACTTTCGCAATTATGGACAGCTATAGAGGCAACAATGGCTTAATATTTCTGCAAGGGACTTACACTTTGTTGAGTTCATACCACGACAAGTTGCTGCATTACACCGGGCAAAATCTCAGCGTATATGCGCGACGATACTAATTGTGTAGTATACTCAGATGTACTCAGGTACGGAACTGTTTACTAATAATGATTTCTGATTCTATATTTTATGTAATTTGGAAATACTGTACAACAAGCTACCTCTGAAGATCTGAAGATGGTCATCGTTGGCCGACGTTGATTACCTGATCAGTAAACTTTTGTGGTCCATCTGTAATAAAATACATCTTTATGTAGATAATGCGCTACGATTATTACTTCGTCCATATTTGCAGAAAATGCTGATACTCCCCAAGTGAGGCGTAATTGTCGAAGTAATATGCGAAATGTTTAAAATAGAAAAACTTTGAAAAGCTTCAGGCACACGACGTTAAAATGAATCTGAGGTATTGAAAGAGTGGGAAAGAATATAACTCCATAGGTTATATTTAATTTTAAATCTGAAAGTCGAATTTGAAGAAAGTTACAGAAGTAGACGTCTAATACAAACGGAGCAATATATGAGGTTGTGAATAGCAAGAATACGATAATTTTCACCAAGGAAATGGAGATCTATGCAACCCAAAAATATTTGATCATGGAAACTTTCTGTTGATCCGGGACGATTTAACATAATTTTAAAGAAAATCCAAACCATTCTAATCTATCGTGTTGTGACATGTTGATTGTGCAAAACTAAAATCATGTTATACAGATGGTGGTTCGCGCAATTGATACAAACGTGAGATAATTTTCCTGCGGAAGTTCACAATAATCATTCCTCGCTTGACGAAAAACTTTCAATCCGAATGACGTCCCTCTGTTCATGATATAAACAGGAATCGCCTACTTACAGTACAGTTAGTGAAGTGGATTCGTCTCATTCAATAATGTTCCTGTTCCTTCCTAGCTTTACCGTTTTTGCTGCCTGTGATGCCCTACGTGCATTGTAACAATGTGGTCAATCATAAAAAGACAATACGATCAGCCACTTAAGAAGATTACGCTTTACATTATTATTGTCTGGATATCTGTTTAGTATATAAGTTATGTTTCTGAAAGGCCGTGATTAAAACCGAGCATCAGAAAAATGGATGAGATGTGCTACTATTTGAACTTAAGAGGAACGCGCTTAGTCAGCACCTTTTTCTAAAGAGCCGTCATATGAGAAAGCGAGTGCCGCAGTAAGTCGTAATCGTAAATACACTCTGCTTTAAGAAGTGAAAAAAAGCGTTTACAAACAACAGATAATTTTACTGTGTATATCTCTGTCCGGTTAAATTTGCCTGCGAGCCCAATCATTTTCCTGCCGCGAAGGTTCTTGCGTGCAAGTAACAACTCAAGATGTCCAATTTTTTTAAGCTCTTAGGAGAAGATTACTAGAATTAGTCACAGGAAAAGCAACGGGAAAAATACAGGCGTCCTATCGGAAGGAACATTTCTCGAGAAATTCATCTCCGTATTTGAACTTTGCTTAAACATTTCAAAAGTAATACGAGAAAAATGAATCGCATATTGGAATCGGCATAATTTTCTTTTAGACTTCTGACTGGTTTTAGAGTAGCACTTGCAGCCAGCGTCCTCAGTTATTTGCTGGATTATTCCAGTCTCTGTCTTCCGTTAACAGTTTTTACGCTGTACAACTTCTTCAAGTACCATTGAAGTTATTCCTTAATGTCTGAACAACTGTCTTTTCATCCAGTCCCTTCTTCTTGTCAATGTGTTCAGCATTTTCCTCTGCTCGCTGATTCTACGGAGAACCTCCTCATTTCTTGTCTTATTCGTCTACCTCATTTTCAGAATCCTTCTATTAGCTCAAAATCACAAACGCTTCGATTCTCTTCTTTCCCAGTTTTCCCACAACCCGCGATTCGTTTTTATACAATGCTGTGCTCCAGACGTGCGTTCTCTCCTCAAATTAAGACCAATTTTTGATCTCAGTAGACCTCTTTTTGCGAGAAATGCTATTTGTGTCAGTAAATACTAGCTTTTTGAATCCTCCTTGCTTCGTCCATCACATGTAACTTTGCTTCCAAATAGTAGAATTTCTTCACTTCACCTACTTTGTGCTACCCAATTTTGAAAAGTTTATTTCTAACCACATTTTCGCTACTCCTCATTAGCTTCGTCTTTCTTAGGTTTATTCTTAATCCATAATGTATTAACTGCCCGGGTTCAAAAATCTCAAACATCACATTTTCAATAGGTGGTGCCCCACAGTTGATAGATGCTTATGAAATCAAAACTTACGTTAAAAGAAAGGTTAGAGTTTGACGTAACGTCCATGACGTGGTAAATGGAGACAGAGTACAAGCTGGGATTGGCAAAGAGTGGAAAACGAAATCAGTCGTGCTCTCTTCCGAGGAACCTTGCAAGATGTCACTAGGCTATGGCTAAATGAAAACAGTGCCTCTGATCTCTATAGAATAAAACTTCTCGACATGCCTATCACCCCCTCCGACCCAAAAGTGATGTAACAACTGTGCACAACGGAAACGATTTGGAAGTTAATGTCTCTGACAAATGAGTAGTGGTTTTTTTTTTGCGTAAGGGACCAAACTGCTTAGGTCATCGGTCCCTATACTTACACACTACTCAAACTAACGTATGCTAAGAAAAACACACACACACATGCCCGAGGGAGGACTCGAACCTACGGCGGGAGGGGCCGCGCAGTCCGTGACATGACGCCTCAAACCGTGCGGCCGCTCCACGTGGCTGGATGTGGTCCTTGCCAGAATCAATCGTAATAAATAGAGCTATGGGTTTCATCTGCCTATTGAAACCCAAGATATATTTATTTTGACTACAGTTTATTGATGTAAAAATGCGAAAGGGAAACAAAGACATCATTTATGAATGAAACAGTATCTTCTCCAAAACCAATGGAGATAAGAGAAAATTGAAACATCAAATCCTTACAACACATTTAATTAAATACAAGCACTGAGCAGCGAAGTCCACGGGGAAGAGTTTGAGAAAAGAATTTGGTAATTAACCCGCAGCTCTTTAAATTCAGTGAAACGCACGGTTCCGTATCGGATATGATGATTGCACTGATCTTTGTGGGGTGAAGGGAAACGCATGAAGGAGCCCCAAATACCTGAACCACGAGTTAGCCCTCGAACGCAACGTAATTCCTAACGAGGTCCCCTTAACTTGAGAAAAACCTGCCACTGTCTCGTCACTCTCATCCCGCAAAGCCCATGGCAGCGTGAGCTTACTATTATTCTGCGTTGCGAGAAGGTGGGCTGCAACTTTTGTGGAGGAAGAGGCGTCTGTCGAGTAGTCCATCGACGTACAGCGTTTAAAACGAAGCTAAAAAGAAGTCCTCGAAATTATGCTCGTCCGAGTTTTCAGTTGAGAATCCGCCAAAAAATGTCAGTTTGCCAATCAGAAAGTTAGTTAGCCGAGCTTCCAATGAGATGCAACGCAGCAATCCTTGCTCTCCTCCGAAAAGTTTATTTACCCGCTAGCCAGTCTCCAATTTTTCCAAGTTTAACAAAATACTTACAAATTAGCAGCACACTACCACTCCCTAAAAACGTTCTCAGACTAATTCGAGCAAACTCACGCTTTATATTCTTCGAAAATTGTGCCCGATCTCCCATTCTCTCTACTTTTTTTTTGGTCACCATCCAATCATCAGGTGACCTAGTCTTTACGCCGGAAGTCGGGTCAACAACCTCCGTGCACTGGCGACGGAAAGCCGCGCCTGCTTTTTTCAAAGGTAGGCCGAACATTCCACAAGTGTTACAGTCCCACAGAGCTGGCAAGATGTTATCTGCCATTTCATCCGCTTGCACTCTGTTCTTTTATGACCAACGTCCGGGCTGTATCCAACAAGCACTACAGGGGGGCAATTGGGTTAAATAAGATACAGCTTAAAGAAACGCACAGGTCTCCCGGAGTTCCAGATATTTATTTATTCCACAATGCTGTAAGCTATTTTGTGTGGCCCGTTCGCTGACGCCTATCCAATTTCCGTGAAAAGTCACTCTGCTTCGCTTACGCGGCGCCCGGTGCGCAATGGCCAGAGAAGCTGCCTTGTGCCCGTGGCTCGGCTCTTAGAGCTCGAGAAAGTCTGACCCTAGGGGCGTTCACCCTCTGGCTAGCAGGGCGCTCGTTGCTGCGATGGCTTGCTACGACGGCTACTTTACTAGCCTAGCACATCACGTCGACCCCAGTATACAATTAATCTGAATTACATTTTTAGAGGTATGTTATGACTTGCGCAGTTATCTGTGTCCCATTTGTATGGTTCAAATGGCTCTGAGCACTATGGGACTTAACTTCTGAGGTCATCAGTCTCCTAGAACTTAGAACTACTTAAACCTAACTAACCTAAGGACAGCACACATCCATGCCCGAGGCAGGATTCGAACCTACGACCGTAGCGGTCGCGCTGTTCCAGACTGTAGCGCCTAGGACCGCTCGGCCACCTCGGCCGGCCCCATTTGTATGTAATAAAAAATGAAATGACAAACTGGCTGTAGCCCGACTTGCTTCAATCTTTCGGCATTTTTCTTAAGCAATTTAGAAAAAAACCTGCGGAATCTGCATCTCGTTGGTCGAAATGCCGAAGAGGAATCCAGTCTCTTGCCACCTTCCTCAGTGCAAATTATATCCTGCCACCACCAGTTGATACGAATAACCTTTATTATTGTTAAATTGTTCAGGAGTTTTTGTTTCGGGTTCTGATGTTCACTTTGAATTTTAAGACTGTGTACAGTGCGGTTGTACGTCATGTATGTATCCACAAAAAAATGTTTGCTAAACTTCCTGTGCCTGATGATGAGTTGTGACAATGGAAACTGGTTGCAGTGACAAAGGCTTTTGATAACAGCTGATGGAAGTTTTTTTGGATATGTCATCTGTGTACAGCAGAATGACATTCACAGAAAACTTTACGGCCTGAATTAATTTGCTGTTCATCCTATACAACACTGACAGCCTACGACAGATGACAACTTCAAAAAACAGGCCAATGAGCTGGCTGTATGATCAAATTCAGGGATGCTAATTAAAACAAAGATGTCGATTTCAGTTGTTCTGTTGGTAGCCCCGTTTGTTGGCTTAGTAACAGCGCAGGGAGATCTTTTATAGGAAACCATGCCATTGTCTGAGTACAAACCGGAAGAAAGTGCCTCGCTTAAGCGATTTTTGACTAAATATAAAGATAGAAAACTTCGCCTGAAATGTCTTCACGCGGCAGAGAGACGGGATGACTATAGCGCAAGGGGAACCCGTTTCCTTACTCGATCATTTTGGTTTACGTCTCCAGATTTCGCGACTCCCTATCGTGCGATTTCTCTTTTATGTGACCCAAAATAAATGAATCTTGTACGATTGGCTTCTCATTGCCATTCGAAATTTTCACGGAAAAGCATGATTTGGCAATGCACATTATATGAATGCGAGTTGGTAGGTTGGTGCCCCATCGCGCATTAAATCCATGTCCACTGCTGCAAAAGTGTGCTGAACGAAAGTTTCTAGCGTTTCCACGTATGATATCATATCGTACAGTCAGATCGACATCACTGAAGTTTCTCAATTGTAATTTGGGCATTTTCTTTCGGAGGAGCCGAATACTGGCCGCTGTGGCGATTGGTGAGTTAACCGTCGTGGAAGATGCCGCCACGTAACCACGCAGGATTAATCTTTCGTTTAAGGTAGCATAGGTTCAATGAACCCCTCCCTGATGTAGCATTCCTCAATCGATGGTTTTGATCTATGTGCGTTTTCCGTGGTTACTAATTTGTATCCATCATCTGCTATCACGACTCGTTCGACGTTCCAAACTCCCATTAGTATTGCACTAAAAACCTCTTCAGAATTTCTACAAACGACAAGAAAGCAACAGTTCTGTGAGAAGCGTTCTCACACGCTTGTTCTGCTTCTGCTTAGCTGCACGCTTGCGGTCAGATTTATGTAAGATCTGTATAGTGTTTTACTACCCAGTTTCTCGTGTCCCTCTACTACTATTTTCCGTCGCCAGCATACCCTTACTGGCGACTGCCACAATTCCATTCTACCTGCAAAGCAAGCTCGACCAGATTTACTTATTGTACCACACTCTATTTTATGGGTAGAGCTGTCTTCACCACGAAAGTTGGTTTAGACACCGCAGTGCTTACTAGGCAAGGTTCTATTGCAGATGGTTGCCCTTGTGCTTATAATCTTTAAAATGACTTATCCTGTCAGTTACAGAGGGGCCTAACGGTTAACGTGGACTCCAGAGCATGATGCAACTTGATATTCTTCATAAATCTGTGCCAGAATGAAAAAAGTGGTAGGTCTGTAAGTGACATGCTGGGTTTGAATAACGCATTTGCTATGAAAGTGGATCCGAATGTGTCCTGGTTTAAGAAGGATGCTCTCCCGTAAACAAGGTTTCGATACATGTGTTAAATTTAGTAACGCTACCTGATTGCAAAAAGTTTGTAGAACATTACCCAGATAGTAAAACTGTTTCAGAGCAACGATCTACGACGGCCGTAGCAAAAGGATAACTGAATTCAAGTGAACACGAGCAATCGTACCAAATTTCTCAGCAAGCAAAAAAACGGTGTAAGCCACGTTGCTTCTAACACCGTGCAAAGGAAATGGGCATGTGGTCCCAATCTCTTATAATGATACACAAATATAATCATCGAAGAAACACACATTCTGTAGAACAAAGCACTGTTTCTCTGCGACCTGCATCAGCATCGAAACCTATATTTTCTGATAAAAAGAATGCAAAGAAGTGAGTACTACTGTTGTTGACGTAAATTACAATAAGAAAATCATAAAGATACTATCAACTGCGGAAGGCAAATACTACGCATCGCATCAAGTTACCGAATTACAACTGCTGAGTGCAAGCAGGCCTCATCCGTTTAAGTAGGAAAATGCTTGTCAAGGCAAATTGATTGGGAAGAAATTTGAATGTAAATTCATGTAACTAACTTCAGAAATGCGAGTAATTCACTAGGGCCCATATATTACTGGTGCGAAGTAAACATATGGCCTACAGAGTTCCAAATATAAGAAAATCAAATTACATTTATTTATTTATTTAATCTGATCTGATTAGAACCATCAGGCCCTCACTTAGATCCGGCCAGGTTTTCACAGATACAGTACCCTTTCTATGTCATAGTTACCTAAGAAATAACAATTTTAATGTGACAGATAATATTAAAACGATTTGAGTGTCTACAGTGACAATGTAAGTAACACTGACTGTGGACTAATGAAGTTAATACTGGCAGTACTTGTACTACTGCTGCTGCTGCCACTACTAGTGATAATGATTATAATAATAATAATAATAATAATAATGACAATCCTTAAAAAGATTCATTTATATGGAGAGTGACTAATTGACTCTAGTATCGCTCGGATTCTGTACCGAGCTTCGAAACACCTGACAAGGACCCTATGTCACACGTGAGTCGGATGTCCAACACATGAAAGTCGCAGTAACTTCGCTAAGCAGGAACCACACGTACGTGGTGGATAATGAACAATATTGTATTGCTAATGGGCACTTCCTGCACGCAGTGATGCTACATCTCGCCACCTTACCCTTTAGCAACCAAGAAACAGCACCATTCGACAGCAAACACGATCTTTCTCGACAAGGCAGAAGACAAGAGTGCCTTCTTTGTACTCGTGACCCAGGAGACTCAGCGAGGTGGGCAGTGACCTGACTGATCGACTCCCCCGGAACTCAAAGAGGACTGGTGGACGCTTCACACACTACCCAAAAGAAAATTAAGCTGTTCGTAATTGACACTAGGTACGGCAGTGCTGCTTTGAAAAATAAGCCTGCGATAACTGGTGTGCGAAAATAAAAGAATAGTAAAAACATCGAATTAACTCTGAAAGTTACGATGTAACAACCAAAAAATGTCAGAAAAATATGTCCTAGGACTGGCGGAATATCGGACCCCGGACTTTTGTATTTTTAGTTTCACAATTAACCACTGAGCAGGCGAGTCGAATTTTTTAATGTTTTTATGTTGCATTCCTGAATCAGAGTTGCTGCTTCCTAACACACTTCTAAAATATGTATCGAGTTTTAAATTGTGCGGCGTGTGCTGTGAATTCATCGTGGCCCCCTGACAGGCTGGAGCCTCTGTACTCGCGCATTACCCTACCTACGTCTTGCGCAGGGCCCCTTCGTCTCCAGACACAGCATCTGCTATGAGCAAACAGACCCACCCCACCCCTCCCCAGCCGACGCCAGTACAGGATATGAAACGAGACACCCACCTGCGCTCTGTAACCACCGACCGGTCTTAAGCCGCAGCAACAACCATCGACCTGATACGCTAGCCCGTAACCGGATGAACTGGTAAAATAATCTTGTCAGTTAACAATCATTTAATTTTTCGTGTACTTTAAATCAGTCCATGCGATCGTCGAAAGCGTATCTTCAACCGAGCCAGGCACCATTGTACTTAATGTTCTTACTAGACGCTGTTTAAGCCCTTTCGCTGCGAACTTAACAGTGCAAAAAAAGTTCGAGTAAAATGATTTCTCACGGGGAAAGAAACATATGGAAGTAACATCTCTGGCTGCTGAATTATTATAATAACAATATGTGAACATCGTAGAACTGAGAATTCGCCCCCTTTCCGTAGGAAAGAAGAGGGCTATCATGTAGCTTCTATAATATGGAAGATGGCGGGAACATCAGGTAATGAGACTTACACGAAGAGAAATAAACACTATTTATTTTATTATTTTTTGTTTCTATATTCATTCAGCATTGTTTATTATTTTCTAATTTAATTGTAATTCATTTCGACAACCGATTCGGCATTTTAGTTGGGTCTGGCAGTTGAACTGCTTTCGATTCAGAACCCTGGAAACACACCAAGCTGAGGCAAAGCCATATCTCCGCAATATCCTTTTTTCCTTGAGTGCTAGTTCTGCAAGTTTCGCAGGAGGGTTTGTGTGAAGTTTGGATGGCAGGAGATGAGGTACTGGCGGAAGCAAAAAGTGTGAGGATAGGTCGTGGTGGCCGAGCGGTTAAAGGCGCTACAGTCTGGAACCGTACGACCGCTACGGTCGCAGGTTCGAATCCTGCCTCGGGCATGAATGTTTGTGATGTCCTTAGGTTAGTTAGGTTTAAGTAGTTCTAAGTTCTAGGGGACTTATGACCACAGCAGTTGAGTCCCATAGTGCTCAGAGCCATTTGAACCATTTTGATAGGTCGTGGGCCGTGCTTGGGTAGCTCAGTCGGTACAACACTCGCTGGCGAAAGGCAAAGAGCCTGAGTCAGAGTCTCTCTCCGGCACATAAGTTTGATCTGCCAGAAAGCTTTATATGTTGTCGATACAGCTGATGCTAAATAGTTGAGCAGTATCGTTATGCTCTGATGAAACAACTGCGGATGTACATAGATTCCAGCACTTTTGAGCTTGAAGAAGAGTTTTTCATTTTGGGTACCTGAGAAAGGTGCTCATATGCTTCCGATGGCGAGAAAAATGTTAATATCCTAACATAGAAAACTTCCCATTGGATCCACCTTCTCTCCCCCCTCAGATTTAGTAGTAAAATGGTTCAGTGGATAGTCTGTCAAAATCTGCACACCGATCAAGTATGAGAACAGGAAGAAGATGAACTGAAGTTTGAAAATAAGCAAAATAGAAACAGTAAACGGTCCAAGCTCAAGATGTGCAACATCGAGCAAATTTGATTAGCCACTGCGTCGTGATTGTGTGATTACCGTGTTGGACTGCAACCGGGGAGATTTTGTGTTCAAATCTCCCTCGTGCCCCGTATTTTTTATCACACAATTGTGAAATGTCCGTCCGGTCATTGACGAGTCTGTTCGCTGTGTTCGGATTTGTGTCTGTGTCGCGATGTAACGTCCGTTTGCAACAGCGGGGTATAAGGAAGGCACCTCCAGACGTAGTACCTCCTATTTGTTCTGGACAAGTACCATTTCTTATGACCCTTGCGTTCTATTTTGGAAGTTTGGCTCTTTAATTCCTTTGTTGCAACATAGTTCACACCCGTTTATTTGTTGATGTCATTTCTGTGAGAGGTCTATGCGGCAACTCGCCTGGTCTCATTATTCATCACATTCACTTGCGACGGTAATACTGCATGTTACCACATGACTCGTGCTCTATAAACAGTGTATAGTATGGCAATTTCCAAGACTGTACAAGGAGAACAGACACATCAGTGAGCGGATAGAAAGTTCATAATTTTGTGAAAAAATGGGGTACGAGGGAGATCTGAACACGAATCTCCCCCTTCCCAATAAAGCAACATGACCACACAATCACCGTGCCGTAATTCTTGCATTTCACTCAATGTTGTACATCTTGAGCTTAGCTTGGACCGTTCACTGTTTCTATTTTGCTTCTTTTTTTTACATTTCAGTACACCTTCTTCCTATTTTCATGCTTGATCTGTGTTCAGTGTTCACTGGGCCATTTTATCACTAAATCTGAGAGGGGTGCGATGGGGAGTTACCCTTGTAAGTAGTCTTCTTATGCCTAATTAAATCTAATGCATAACATGTTTTTCTTTGAACCGAGAGATTTATTGTTTTAATTACTCCATCCACAGGAAATTTCCAAACATTAGATATCTTCGTTACACTTCCTGCGTTTCTTGAAAACTACAAGCAACAAATCGTCTGGATACACAAAATACTGCAGCTTCGAATGGAGTACAGAGGAGAGATGTTATCTGTTTCACTCTTATCATAAGGTTTCTCAGGCCATCGACAACGAGGAGACAGAATACCAGCTTTTTCTAGCACAAAAAACTGAATCAAGTGCCACGTATTTAAAGTTCAAACAATGAAGGTCAATCATTGGTAACCATACGAGAGGACTTCAAAAAGTAAGTTGTACATTAGTACGGCAGGCCAAATAACTTTTATTGAATGCTGCTCTACGCTTCAGAGTGAATCAGATACAAGTCTCTGTAAACAACAATCGGAACGTTTTACCAGTCCTTCAATTCCTTGGCGATAGAAATCAGCTCTTTGGTCACGGAGCCATAAGAGAACCGCTGTGTAAACATCCTCATCGTTCATAAATTTCTCCCCCCCCCCCCCCCCCCAGATGTTTTTTTCAGCTTACTGAAAAGATGGAAATCGCTTGGTGGAAGGTCTAGGCTTCCTGACCAGCATCGCCTACCTCTCAGCGGTCTTTGTCAAACTGTTAAGACCATTTCATTGCGGCTGGAAGCGTTTGGTCCATATATCGCCAGAATTTCACAGTTAATCTCTGTGAAAATGAGATATTTTACTCACAAGAGTCGTACTGTCCGGCGTACTTCAACTCTGGAGTACGTATCCAGCTGCCGCGTGATGCACCTGTTATCCGTAGCGCAGTAGAACTGTCTCTGCAGGAAATTCGGAATAAATTTCATGTAGCTCACCGGCCTGGTGCAAGTATTTCAATTGGACGCCACTTCGGCGACCTACCCTACTTATACAACCGGGGAAAGGGGGTCTACTGTTTGTAGTGGGAGGCGAACCACGTGTCGTTTCTGGCGACTCTCCACATCGTTGGGAGTTGAAGCCTAGGTTAAAACGTAAACTGAGAAATCCCGGCTCCGACCGGGATTCGATCCCGCGACCTCTTAGTCTGCAGTCAAGCGCCAGACAGTCAGGCCCGACTAGGAAACTCCGGAGAATATTCTATGCTGGCTTCTGACAGAGCGCCACTCATGTTGCGCAATGGTCTCAGTGTGGGACGACTTGCAGAAGTTCCAATGTATTTTAAAGAGAAATCAAATTGAAACTTCCTGGCAGATTAAAACTTTGTGCCGGACCGAGACTCGAAATCGGGACCTTTGCCTTTCAAGTGCTCTGCCGACTGAGCTACCCAAGCAAGACTCACGACCCGTCCCCACAGTTTCATTTCCGCCAGTACCTCGGTAGAGCACTTGCCCGCGAAAGGCAAAGGTCCCGAGTTCGAGTCTCGGTCTGGCACACAATTTTAATCTGCCAGGGAGTTTCATATCAGCGCACACTCCGCTGCAGAGTGAAAATCTCATTCTCGAAATCTAATTGACGCTGACACATCAACGCAAACATTCTTCCGCAGAAGGATGATCCGTACCATTGGCTTGGCTCAAATGACTCTGAGCACTATGGTACTTAACATCTATGGTCATCAGTCCCCTAGAACTTAGAACTACTTAAACCTAACTAACCTAAGGACATCACACAACACCCAGTCATCATGAGGCAGAGAAAATCCCTGACCCCGCCGGGAATCGAACCCAGGAACCCGGGCGTGGGAAGCGAGAACGCTACCGCACGACCACGCGCTGCGGACGATCCGTACCATTATTTTGCGATTCACAGTTAAAATCTTGGAATGTGAAGTACTAAGTTATTAATGTCGACGCAGTGAATTACAGTGTCTTTTTAAAATGTGACTGGAATTGGCAACAACAGTTCGTTAATGACGCGAATTATTGTGTAACTCTTCTTAGCTCACTACTGCTCCTCGCGTGCGCGCAGATAGAGCACGATTTGAGTGCGGAAATGCCCTCTGTCCTCTAGCAAGGCTACGTGACTGAGTCCGCTCAAGTAGGAGGCCCTCAACGGGAAGGCGCCTGGACTCACTGACGCGGGAGGAATGGGGTTCACTTCCCCATCAGATGATTCCGAATTCCTGCAACAGGGGAACGCCAGATACCATTCTCATTGTATATCCATTTGAGTCCCCGACTCTTTTGATCGAGCCATCGATGTAGACGAGACGGTGAACTCTAACTTAACTTGATTTTCAAATGGTTCAAATGGCTCTGAGCACTATGGGACTTAACATCTGTGGTCATCAGTCCCCTAGAACTTAGAACTACTTAAACCTAACTAACCTAAGGACATCACACACATCCATGCCCGAGGCAGGATTCGAACCTGCGACCGTAGCAGTCGCGCGGTTCCGGACTGAGCGTAACTGGAACTCACTAACAGTGGCAGCAATAGTTCGCTATTAAAGTTGTCGACTTCTTCGTCTGAGACTGTCGAGATACAATGAAGAGTAACTTAGAGGACAGAGGAAGTGAGAGAATACTGGCGTGCGGAAGGAGGGAAAAGTATCTAAACGTCACTACGTGATATGCAAAAGCAGACATGCTTCATGGCTTGAATTACTCCCGGTTGTTTACTTATTCACAATTTATTACTTTGGTTCATAAGTTCGTGGCGGTTTTGTTTTGTATGTTGGTATTCCGGTTGCTTTGGGTTTATGGTTTATTAATCGATTCTCATTTTTAATTTGCAGTTCACTGTTGCTATTTGAGTTTACATGTAGTCATTTTGTCATTTGGAGATAGTGAGTGGAACTGTGGACGCTAGAAAATGGAGTGACAAGTGGAGAAATCGGAACATTTGAGACATATTCCTCTGTTTGAGTTCAGTAGAGGGCTGACAGCAGCAGAGGCGGCCAGAAACAATTACACCGTTTATGTGGAGAATGCCGTTAGACGGAGCACGGCAAAAAAGTGTTTTTTTTTTTCATTTTAAGAAAGATCATTTTCACATTAGTGACACTTCACGTTTAGGAACATCTTCGGAGTTTGATGAAGATAGTTTAAAAGCATTAATCCACGATGATCCACGTCATTGTACTCGAGAGTTAGCAATTGTGATGAACTGTGATCATTCCACCATCGTGCGACATTTGCATGCAATAGGGGAGGTTCGAAAATCGGGTATATGGGTACAGCACGCCCTAAGCGAAAATCACAAAAATCAGCGGATGGCCATATGTACATCTCTGCTTGCTCGTCATCAATTGGCTGGCGAACGACATCGACCATTCCTAACCTTTATCGTTACTGGTCAGGAAAAATAGTGTCTTTATGCTAACATAAAGAAAAGAAAGGAATGTTTAAGACCGAACAAAGCAGCAGTTCCCCGTACAAAGACTTGCGCGCATCCACAAACGCTAATGTTAAGCATCTGGTGAAACAGCGACGGTATGACGCATTACGAATTGCTTGCCTGAGGTGTAACCGTCACTACTAGCATTTATTGTCAACAGCTGCGACGTTTTACAGGTGCAGTCCATGAATAACGACCAGGAAGCCCACATGAAGCGATGCTGCTTCACGATAACGCCCGCCTTCTGCTAGACTTGGGAAGTCATTAAGCACCCACCTGATCTTGCGCCCTCAGATTTTCACCTTTTCCGCACTGTATCGAACATCCTCCAGGGAACTCCCTTTCCGGATGCAAAAGCGCTCCAAACATGGCTACGCCTCAAAACCACGTGATTTCTACAGTCGCGGCAGCGGAAAGTTACCCTAGTGTTGGCAGACTTGTAAATAATGAAGGAGAATATATTGTTGATGACTAAAGTCTCCGTTATGTGTATCTGTGGTATTCATTGAACTTACGGAAAAAAACGCTGCAAATATATGCACCATTTCAATGCATTGGTGATGGTTGACAGTTACAATTATACAGTTTGTAGCATAATTCACTTCTGAAAAGCTTTAGTATTAGTTGATCTACCACTGGTTTATCAGCTGAGCGCACATCGTTTTTTAAACGACATTTAAAAGAAAACGAGACAGGTGGAAAAATGTTAGTAAGCTGTTCGTTATTTCAAACGCAAGTGCCATAAGTGTTAATGCATTTATCCCATTGTGAGACAAGACGGTAAATGCATTCGTGGCAAAATGTTTGCGGTTGCCGTCCGAAGCAAATAGAGGACTACGAATATCTTTCTCCAGCACTCAAGATATATGGAAATTGCATAGGGAGATTTTTGGACTGTATTGAGGGTGTATAAGGGTTTCTCAGCGGGTGCACGTGGTGCTGCAGAAGTTTCGCTGGAAACCCTTATACAGTCCCGATCCCTCCCCACGTGATTTCCGTATTTATGGAGCCTTGAAGAAAGACAGTCGCGGTCGTCGATTTGCTTCGGACGAAGAAGTGCACGCCTGGTGACAACCATGGTTCAGTAGCAACAGCAAACTTTTTTCCATGAAGGCACTGTCTGTCTTGTCCCACAGTGGGATAAATGCGTGAGGTAACCAGCCATGGGTAGGAAGGTAAAGTTTGCCCAGCTGTGAGTGTTCGGCTGAAACAGCCGTCTTCAGCTGACTTAATCAGTAACTGCGCTATTTAGCTCAAGAAGTAATTGTTTGGCTAGTTAATTTAAATACAGACACTTCCTCTCGCTCGACGCTGATTTATTGGCCTTTTATGGCCGTAACTCCATAACGGTACATTTCTGACCCATGGTTATTCGGAAATCGACTCGACGTCCCCTACCCTGCTGTGACTTCCTCATCCGATTGTTTTCTCCACCTTGTATGTTGTCTATTTATGTCTAGAGTGAACTGAAGTCTTCGTACAAGATGCCGTTCATCTGCAAGTCTCCCTGCATTTCATAATATTTTTCCAACGATGTGCCATCCCTATGCAGAAATGCGCCATGTTCTAATACCCACAGAGAGCTAAAAAGGTTATTTGTTTGGTTATTTTAATGAAGCGTGAACAGGAACATAACTAATAACAAATATCTTTCTTGAATACAAATGACTCATTAACAGAAATTAACTGGCCTATACAATAACCAGGATAACAAAATTCTGGTATTACGTGCGTAATACATGCGCGAACTAGAGGCTGCGAACCTAGCCAGCTGAAGGCTATTCTAATCTGACTTCGCTCACGACCTGTAGCTGACTCGGCCGGTGCGATCTGCAAGTCTCTGTCCGTGCCATACGGCGGCACTGCAAGCGCCTGCGAGTCCAGAGAGGTTGCAAGTGCTGGACCGCTATCGATTATCACAACCTAACGTTGACACCACATATTGTTTGTTTACCAGGCGGCAGTACGGAAATGTATGGGAGACTTTATCGAACAACTTTATTACCTGCTACCTACTTCTTTCCGTACATCCCGAACGAAGAAACAATTTTTTTCCATGCGACACCGTGCCGATTCCTGCAGAGAAGTTGTTCGCCTCGAGAAACATATTTATACCCGAGCACAAAATACGTTGTGTAATGACTGACATCATTTTTCCCACGCTCCATTCGCGAGAGGCAGATGAAATAGCCCGACTACTAAAGATAAAAAGTAGCTTACGACATGCATTGTTTAGTAGATTCTGCATCAAAATTCACATATATACTTTACAAGCTACTGACAGTGCATGGCAGAAGATACACTGTATAAATGTTGTTGATATTTTTTCCTGTTCCATTCTCGTACTGAGCGGGGACAACGGCTACACTTGTACGCCACTGCATGTATCCTAATCTCTCTTACCTCATTCTCATGTGGGTCATTTCCTTTACAGATGCATTATATTTTCCCAAAACTTCTCCAACAAACCTAAGTGTTCCATTCGCCTTTCCTAATATTGTTTTTACGTGAGCGTCCCATTTTATATCGTATATTAGTAGCCTCGTAAATACGTATAGGATGCGACATTCTCAAGATGTTCACCACTAACCTTGTAATCAGACAGTACCGCATCATCGCGTTTTGTTGTAGGCTTTACCTTACACTTATCAAGATCTAAAAAGGGCTGCCATTCATTATATCAAGTGGAAAATTACTCCAAATCTTTCTTCAGCCCCCTTATGATCGTTCATCGCCCAACAATTGTAATTTCCCGTATGTTGTTTATAGTGCTATTGGTACTATCTGATAAATCTTTCTTTTATGTAGACCTAAAAATTGCACGTCCCATTAGACTTACGCTCCATTGTGGGACAGCCGATGTTTACATTCGTTTCTGCGGAACATTCGACATCCAGTATAATGTACAGGTTTGTGTCAGTCAAATATTCTTCGAGTCAATCACATTTTTGCGAAGATAGTGCGCACGGTCTTATCATGATTAGTAGCCAACTATGTGGTACAATTTCGGAAGCCTGTCGGAACTGTAGGAAGATGGGGTCTACCTGCTCACCTGCATCTGTTGTTTGTAAGATGTCGTGAATGTTTTCACAAGGATGGTTGTCCCTGAAACGGTGCTGGTTCTTTCAGAGAAAATCAAATGAAACTTTATGACTCCAGAGACCTTTTTGTAGCAGACATCTATGATGCACTATGCAAACTGAAGCGAAGAATGAAAATTTGTACCGAGGCCGGGATTCGAATCGGGGTTTCCCATGCACTGGGCAGATGGGCTAACCACTAAGCCAGCCAATGTGCCAGGGTGGCACAATTATTAGTGCAACTGCCTAGTGAACAGGATCCCCGGGTTCGAATCGTGACCTTCGTAAAAATTTTCATTCGTCACTTCAGCTTGCATGTATACATCTTTCAGAGGTTAATTTCCTCAAGGTACGTCATAATATTCGAGAGTGCAATTTGCTCCGAGATACTGTAGCGGACATGCGGTAAGTGTGAAGATTGTTGTTGTTGTTGTTGTTGTTGTGGTCTTCAGTCCTGAGACTGGTTTGATGCAGCTCTTCACGCTACTCTATCCTGTGCAAGCTTCTTCATCTCCCAGTACTTACTGCAACCTACATCTTTCTGAATCTGCTTAGTGTATTCATCTCTTGGTCTCCCTCTACGATTTTTACCCTCCACGCTGCCCTCCAATGCTGAATTTGTGATCCCTTGATGCCCCAGAACATGTCCTACCAACCGGTCCCTTCTTCTTGTCAAGCTGTGCCACAAACTCCTCTTCTCCCCAATTCTATTCAATACCTCCTCATTAGTTATGTGATCTACCCATCTAATCTTCAGCATTCTTCTGTAGCACCACATTTCGAAAGCTTCTACTCTCTTCTTGTCCAAACTATTTATCGTCCATGTTTCACTTCCATACATGGCTACACTTCATACAAATACTTTCAGAAACGACTTCCTGACACTTAAATCTATACTCGATGTTAACAAATCTCTCTTCTTCAGAAACACTTTCCCTGCCATTGCCAGTGTACATTTTATATCTTCTCTACTTCGACCATCACCAGTTATTTTGCTCCCCAAGTAGCAAAACTCATCTACTACTTTCCATGTCTCATTTCCTAATCTAATTCCCTCAGCATCACCCGACTTAATTCGACTACATTCCATTATCCTCGTTTTGCTTTTGTTGATGTTGATCTTATATCCTCCTTTCAAGACACTGTCCATTCCGTTCAACTGCTCTTCCAAGTCCTTTGCTGTCTCTGACAGAATTACAATGTCATCGGCGAACCTCAAAGTTTGTTTTTCTTCTCCATGCATTTTAATACCTACTCCGAAATTTTCTTTTGTTTCCTTTACTGCTTGCTCAATATACAGATTGAATAACGTCGGGGAGAGGCTACAACCCCGTCTCACTCCCTTCCCAACCACTGCTTCCCCTCCGTGCCCCTCGACTCTTATAACTGCCATCTGGTTTCTGTACGAATTGTAAATAGCCTTTTGCTCCCTGAATTTTACCCCTGTCACCTTCAGAATTTGAAACAGAGTATTCCAGTCAACATTGTCAAAAGCTTTGTCTAAGTCTACAAATGCTAGGAACGAAGGTTTGCCTTTCCTTAATCTAGCTTCTAAGATAAGTCGTAGGGTCAGTATTGCCTCACGTGTTCCAATATTTTTACGGAATCCAAACTGATCTCCCCGAGGTCGGCTTCTACTAGTTTTTCCATTCATCTGTAAAGAATTCGCTTTAGTATTTTGCAGCCGTGACTTATTAAACTGATAGTTCGGTAATTTTCACATCTGTCAACACCTGCTTTCTTTGGGATTGGAATTATTACATTCTTCTTGAAGTCTGAGGGTATTTCACCTGTCTCATACATCTTGCTCACCAGATGGTAGAGTTTTGTCAGGACTGGCTCTCCCAAGGCTTTCAGTAGTTCTAAGGGAATGTTGTCTACTCCCGGGACATTGTTTCGACTCAGGTCTTTCAGTGCTTAGAAAGAGCGAAGGAGGGAGAGCTAACAAATTTAGTTGGGGACATTCGATGTGCTAACGCATACAGATCCTTTCCGCATACTTTAGGCGGACGCGCTGGAAGCTTTCCCTAAAGAAGAAGGTCCTAAAGAGTGCAGGTCTTGAAAGACACGTAGGTGGAGATCGTTTTTTCCTATTTTTCTTTTGCTCCGCGAAAAGAAGGAGCGCTCCTTATAAACGAGAAGCGCGAAATCCAGCACACTTTTCTTGCAGCGGTGAGCCCGAGGCGGAGGAATTTTCATCAGCGCGGCGGTCGAATGCCGCGGAGGCGGCGCAGTGGTGCGGGCGTGAAGACGCCGGCCGGGCCGCCTCCGGTGCAGACACCGGCGGAGGCCGGGAAGCCGCGCTCGCCGGAGGAGACGGCTTTTTGTCGGGGCGCACAAAAAGCCGGGGCGTCCACGGTCGCTAGCTGCTGGCCGGTTCTTCTTCCCAGAAGAAGACCTTGAGGCGCGCCGGGCGGCGGCACACGGGCTGCATGTTAATTGGCCGCCGCCGCCGCTGGCCGCTACAAAACGCCGAGTAATGCCCGGACGGCGGGGGACGCACAAAAACTGGGCCACGCCGCTTTTTGCCGGCACGCCTCGCCCCAGCTCCCCTCCCGCCCCCGCCGCCGCCACCGCGAGTACGTGGCCGCGCGCAACGAGGGCCGGCCGGCTGCCGGCCACTGCCAGCCTTCATATTCCCCGCGGCTGCTCCGGGCTTCACTCTCCTGGCGGGCTTTCTGTGTCGACGTCCTCTACTCTGAGGTGCCAAAAGTCACGGGATACCTCCTAATATCCTGTCGGAACTCCTTTTGCGCGGTGTAGTGCAGCAACGCGACGTGACATGGACTAAGTCTTTGGAAGTCCCCTGCAGAAATATCGAGCCATGCTGTTTCTGTAGCCGTCCATAATTGTGAAACTGTTTCCGATGCAAGATTTTCTGCCCGAACTGACCTCTCGATTCTGTCCCGTAAATATTCTATGGGACCCATGTCGGGCGAACTGGTTGGCCAAATCATTCGCTAAAAGTGTCCAATGCGTTCTTCAAACCAATAGTGAACAGTTGTGACCCGGTGGCAGGGAGCATTGTTATCCACAAAAATTCCATCGTTGAATGGCTGCTAATGGTCTCCAACTAGCCGAAAATAACCATTTCTAACTTTAAATGCGAACATTTTAGGTTAGGAGCCAAAGTGAGATTTTCACTCTGCAGCGGAGTGTGCACCGATATGAAACTTCCTGGCAGATTAAAACTGTGTGCCGGTCCGGCACATAGTTTTAATCTGCCAGGAAGTTTCGTATCAGTGCACACTCCGCTGCACAGTGAAAATCTCATCCTGGAAACATCCCCCAGGCTGTGGCTAAGCCATGTCTCCGCAATATCCTTTCTTTCAGGAGCACTAGTTCTGCAAGGTTCGCAAGAGAGCTTTTGTAAAGTTTGGAAGGTAGGAGACAAGGTACTGGCATAAGTAAAGTTGTGAGAACGGGGCGTGAGTCGTGCTTGGGTAGCTCAGTTGGTAGAGCACTTGCCCGCGAAAGGCAAAGGTCCCAACTTCGAGTCTCTCCGACGTACAGTTTTAATCTGCCAGGAAGTTTCATATCAGGGCACACTCCGCTGCAGAGTGAAAATCTCAACCAGGAAACATCCCCCAGGCTGTGGCTAAGCCATGTCTCCGCAATTTCCTTTCTTTCAGGAGTGCTAGTTCTGCAAGGTTCGCGGGAGAGCTTCTGTAAAGTTTGGAAGGTAGGAGACTAGGTACTGGCAGAAGTACGAATAAAGTTGTGAGGACGGGGCGTGAGTCGTGCTTGTGTAGCGCAGTTGGTAGAGCACTTACACGCGAAAGGCAAAGGTCCCGAGTTCGAGTCTCGGTTCGACACACAGTTTTAATCTGCCAGGAAGTTTCATTTTAGGTTAGGCTTTACCGTCACTGTTATTGACATTAAATGAAACAACAAGTTTACTGTTACCAGCCACCGCTTTATTTATTTCCACGACGCGTTTCAAAGGTTTAAACCTCCATCATCGGTTGGATTTATATTAGTTAGTATGACATTTGTGTGTGTGTTGTGTTACGATTTTTTGGAGGAACTTGTGGCACTACCTAGTGGAGAAACAAGATACTATTTCAGAACATGCTTTTGGATTTCTTCTGACAAAAAATTAAACTGATATCTAATGCTAAACATAAAATAAGTAAACTAGAGTACCTCCAGTGGTCACAGGTTCCTTTCGCTGTCGTAACACATCACATGTATACTGTCACATTCGTAAACAAATATGGCGTCTGGAATCTGCTGGGTGCAAGGTTCGTATAGCAGAAGAGAAGACATAATCGCAAAGTGCAAAAAATATACATCATAACAACATTATTACAGAATAATTGTTTAAAGCATTTGGAGGTGTTTGTTTCTAGTCAATTATCCGTTCAGTCGGACCAGAAGACCGAGTTCATGCCATGTGAACACAGCAAACACCGTTATGGAGCCACCATCAGCTTGCACAGTGCTTTGTTAACAACTTTGGTCCAAGGCTTTGTGAGGTCTGCATCACACTCAGACCCTACCATCGGCTCTTACCATCTGAAAAGGGGAATCAGCTGACCAAGCCACAGTTTTCCGGTTGGGTATGGTCCAATCGATATGGTCACGAGCCCATGAGAGCCTACAGGATATGTCGTCCCATAAGCAAAGGCACTCGCCTCGGTCGTCTCCTACCATAGCCCATTAACGCCAAATTTCGTTGCACTGTCCTAAAGGATACTTTCGTCGTACGTCCCACATTGATTGCTGAGGTTATTCCTCGTAGTGTTGCTTCTCTGTTAGCACAGACAGGTCTCGTTCATCAAGTGAAGGCCGTCGGCCAATGCTGTGTCCTTAGTCAGTTCCCGTCGTGCGACGATAATATCGTAGTCACGGCGGAAACCTATTCACACGAGTTACCTGGATACAAATGACAGCTCCACCAATGCACTGCCCTTTTGTAACTTGCATACGCGGTACTTCTGCCATCTGTATATGTGGATTCGCTATCCCATGATTTTTTCACTTCAGTGTAAACGGCTGGCTGCCTGAATTGCAACACCAGGAAGGAAAGCTAACGAGCCCTTCACACGCTCAATATTTATTGCACAATTATTAGTACTGTGCAATAATGCGCTTACATGCTTTTTCTGGCGAGTACGATATAGATTGTCTTATCAAAAGTACCTACCAGCGGACATTAATATGGGATGTGTCCACCCTTCGCTTTTTCGATGGCTTGAACTCTATTGGCGACACTTTCTGTAAGGTGTCTGGATGTCTCTGGAGGAATGGCAATCCATTCTACCTCAAGAACTGAAACCAGAGAAGGCAGTGATGTTGGGCGCTGCGGTCTCTTGCTATGTCGACGTTCTGACTCATCCGAAAGGTGCTCTATTGGGTTCAGGCCAGATTTCTGGGCACAAACGAACTAACAGACCACATCTCCAAGGCAGGAAACACTATCTATAAACATGATACATTACAGACGTCTACAAAGAGACGACTGCGTTAGTTCAGATGAGGCCTCCAGTACTACGGACATCTCCAACACGGACACAGAGGACATAACAGACGAAGAAGAACATGTAGACAACCACGTATAGGAAGATCAATCATAGATCAAACCAGAGAGATATAGGTTATCATAAGATCGTTGCTGGTTATTGTACCAGACGCCACGTTAAACCTGTTATTATAATAATATAGATTTTTTAACACGTGGCAAAAGTTGTAATAAGAATAACACACGCTAAAACACATGAAGAGACAGACTACATGGCATACATAACACATATAAATACACTCCTGGAAATTGAAATAAGAACACCGTGAATTCATTGTCCCAGGAAGGGGAAACTTTATTGACACATTCCTGGGGTCAGATACATCACATGATCACACTGACAGAACCACAGGCACATAGACACAGGCAACAGAGCATGCACAATGTCGGCACTAGTACAGTGTATATCCACCTTTCGCAGCAATGCAGGCTGCTATTCTCCCATGGAGACGATCGTAGAAATGCTGGATGTAGTCCTGTGGAACGGCTTGTCATGCCATTTCCACCTGGCGCCTCAGTTGGACCAGCGTTCGTGCTGGACGTGCAGACCGCGTGAGACGACGCTTCATCCAGTCCCAAACATGCTCAATGGGGGACAGATCCGGAGATCTTGCTGGCCACGGTAGTTGACTTACACCTTCTAGAGCACGTTGGGTGGCACGGGATACATGCGGACGTGCATTGTCCTGTTGGAACAGCAAGTTCCCTTGCCGGTCTAGGAATGGTAGAACGATGGGTTCGATGACGGTTTGGATGTACCGTGCACTATTCAGTGTCCCCTCGACGATCACCAGTGGTGTACGGCCAGTGTAGGAGATCGCTCCCCACACCATGATGCCGGGTGTTGGCCCTGTGTGCCTCGGTCGTATGCAGTCCTGATTGTGGCGCTCACCTGCACGGCGCCAAACACGCATACGACCATCATTGGCACCAAGGCAGAAGCGACTCTTATCGCTGAAGACGACACGTCTCCATTCGTCCCTCCATTCACGCCTGTCGCGACCCCACTGGAGGAGGGCTGCACGATGTTGGGGCGTGAGCGGAAGACGGCGTAACGGTGTGCGGGACCGTAGCCCAGCTTCATGGAGACGGTTGCGAATGGTCCTCGCCGATACCCCAGGAGCAACAGTGTCCCTAATTTGCTGGGAAGTGGCGGTGCGGTCCCCTACGGCACTGCGTAGGATCCTACGGTCTTGGCGTGCATCCGTGCGTCGCTGCGGTCCGGTCCCAGGTCGACGGGCACGTGCACCTTCCGCCGACCACTGGCGACAACATCGATGTACTGTGGAGACCTCACGCCCCACGTGTTGAGCAATTCGGCGGTACGTCCACCCGGCCTCCCGCATGCCCACTATACGCCCTCGCTCAAAGTCCGTCAACTGCACATACGGTTCACGTCCACGCTGTCGCGGCATGCTACCAGTGTTAAAGACTGCGATGGAGCTCCGTATGCCACGGCAAACTGGCTGACACTGACGGCGGCGGTGCACAAATGCTGCGCAGCTAGCGCCATTCGACGGCCAACACCGCGGTTCCTGGTGTGTCCGCTGTGCCGTGCGTGTGATCATTGCTTGTACAGCCCTCTCGCAGTGTCCGGAGCAAGTATGGTGGGTCTGACACACCGGTGTCAATGTGTTCTTTTTTCCATTTCCAGGAGTGTAGTAATCCGTTATCACATAGTATACAGACACGATGTAGGATATGGCCGATTATAGTATCAGGCGCCAAGGTAAACCTGTAAAACACTAAGCTAGAATTAAGTGGACTATCGTGTCAACATACCTCAGTAAGTAAACCTTTGAAGGCACTCCACAGGATGTCGGCCATGAGATCACGTTCCGACACTTCTACCTGGGCAGTGCAAGCGAAGGGACCTCTACTGCTCAATCTGCCCTGTCTTCTTTAATCGTTCTTCTTAAATCAGTTTTTGTTCTTGGTCCGCAGCTCGTGGTCGTGCGGTAGCGTTCTCGCTTCCTACGCCGTGGTTCCCGGATTCGATTCCCGGCGGGGTCAGGGATTTTCTCTGCTTCGTGATGACTGGGTGTTGTGTGATGTCCTTAGGTTAGTTAGGTTTAAGTAGTTGGAAGTTCTATGGCACTGATGACCATAGATGTTAAGTCCCATAGTGCTCAGAGCCATTTGAACCATTTTTTGTTCTTGTTTTTGTAATTCCCTATTTCTAATACGATGTATGATAGTTTGTTAAGCATAATACATCTGCCATTGACACATAGGAAGAGGACAAAAGATCTCCACGGGACACCACCTCCACGTGGTGCTGCAAGGGCAACGGAGTCCGCGGCCTCAGCTACATAGCATGAGGGCTGCGCCGTGGGAGGCCATTGATCCTGGCTAAGTGGACTGCATGGAGCACTAGGGCCCGCACAAAACTTCTTAGACAGCGGGCCCAGTAGTTAAAATCTAGCAAAAAAAAAGAAACCCGAAAGGTGTTACATTGCGTTCAGGTAAAACTCTGGGCAGGCCAGTACATTTCTCGGATGTTACTGTCTACGAACCATTGCTGCTCTATGACAGGGTGCTTTGTCACGCTGATAATGTCATCTCAGAACTGTTCCTCTACTGTATGCACTACACAGTACCGCAAAATGTGTTCATATCCTTCCATATTTAGCGTTTTCTTACGCACAATAAGGGGACCCCACCCTATCAACGAAAAATACCTCCGTACCCCACCTCATACATTCTTCACTGTTGGCACTGAACATCATGACAGGTGACACACTCCAGGCATTCGCCAAACCCGCACCGTTCCATCGCGTTGCTACAGGGTGTACGGTGATTCACCATCCCAAATCATTCGTTTACATTCGTCCGTTGTCCAGTGACATCGCTCTTTACATCGCATCAAGGGTCGCCTGTTACAGAAATGTATGGCCTATGAGAAGCTGCTCGACCACTGTGCTGCATTATTTTGAACCCCCATGCATAGCCATTGTGCTAGCTGGGCTGCTCGTAGCGCTTTGGACCTCTCGAGCAAGTACTTCCGCTGAGTCGATGCGACATTTTTACAACCGCCCTCCGCAACACTCGACGGTCCTCGTCCGTCAGTACATTAAGTTCAGCATGGTGTCGGCTTAGCTGTGATTGTTCCTTCGCGTTTCCACTTCATAATCACATCATCAACAATCAACCTGGACAGCTTTAGAAGGGTTGAAATGTCCCTGATGGATTTGTTTCTCAGGTGATATCCAAACAGTAGCGCACGTTCGGAGTCACTGAGTTCTCTTCATCGGCCCAGTCTGCTCTTACTGCCTCTCTACTTACAAGACAGTACTCCCCGCCTCTCGTTATACACAGTGATCAAATCCGCATTACATAAGGGTGTCCAGATGCTTGTGATCTGGTAGCATAAACTCATTTCGCTCCGAACGAATGTCCGCAAAGAACTGAAAAATGTAAGTCTCAAAATATCAGGAACTGGTCTCGAAGATGTATATGAAAGCACTACTTTCAAGGAACGAAATTCGTTACTGATCAGTAAATGTCTGGTACCCCGTTGACCACAATAGTACAGGAAACAGCAGATCACGATGTCACGAAAGTAAACAGGTAAGTTGATATTTGTAGCAGTTCTCATAATTAGCAAGTAAGATTACGTCAGCAAGCCAGTTAGCAAACATTTTAACTTTATTGCATCACTTGGGCAGAGTAAACACATAAGGTAATGTAAGCTTTCAGTCAGCATAATTGTTTTATTTCATTGGCAATTGTAGTTAGTGTAGAGAAGTTTGGGGAAAACAGTAAATCGATACGATAAATTACACAGTCCACTTGTTCAATTAGTTATTAGCTGTCGTTGCTTGTGTTTAGCAAGGCAAGCAGCTCAGTCCCAAAACATGCGAATTCCACATCACCGGATGCCGACGTATTTCCTGTATTGCAGAGTCCCGGGTGTAAACATAGCGCAATAATATTGTGCTGTTAATAGTCAAGCACTTTCGCGCAATATACACTCTAAGACAAAAAAGGCGCACCACGAGCGAATTATCCGAATGGAATAGAAATCGATAGATGTAATGTAACGTACATTTGCAAACAAAAGGATGATTAGAATTTCAGAAAAACTGGATGATTTGTTCAAGAAAAAGAGCTCCATACACTGAGCAAGTCAATAATGATTTGGTCCACCTCTGACCCTTATGCAAGCCGTTAGTCGGCTTGGCATCCATTGATATAGTTGTTGGAGGTCCTCATGAGGTATATCGCCCAGAATTTTGACCAATTAGCCCGTTAGATTCTGAAAATCCCGAGCTGCTCGGAGGACCCTGCCCATAACGCTCCAAACGTTCTCAGTTGGGGAGAGATCCGACGATTTTGCTGCAAAAAGTAGGGTTTGGCAAGCACGAAGACAAGCAGTAAAATCTCTCGCTCTGTGCGGGCAGACATTATCTTGCTGAAATGTAATCCCATGAAAGGTTGCTATGAACGGGAAGAAAACAGGACGTAGCATATTGTCGACGTGCTGCAAGGATGTCGCGAATGACAACCAAAGGGTAGCATAAACATACTCTAAGACACTAAGAGTGTTGAAACATTGGCACCTGTGCACACGTCGTATTGGCGAAACCATTGGTCTCCAGATCAGTTCGTTAGGATTACTTTCTTGTTTCATTGACCTCTACTCGCCTCATTTCATTTGGACCTCTAACAGACGAACCTCCTGTATACGAAATGCACATGGCTCCATTATACTTTGTGCGGTTGCGCTGGAATGTTGATCATTTGCGTATCCGAGCGTGCGGTTTGTGTACGGCGGCTTGATGTTGTTTCAACTTCAGTGACTAGTAGTGTATTAGGGCCGTCTCACCCCGCGAACTATATCGCACGAATTTGCGGAAAATACCTGCAAGAGGCAGGATTCAACAGAATGGAATATTCGATGACTTGAACGTTATCTAATGTGCTTGGAACTGGTTGAAACAATGCGCCGTGGCAGGAACCCTCCTCATCGAGGAGTGGGACAAACTTAGAGTTGCTAGGTGTCCGGCTTTTTTCGGTCGTTTGCGACCTTACACCGTGTACGTTTAGGCATTGATCGATGAGAAGATACGAAAGAAAAAAATATCTAATGAACTTATGTCCGAAAGCGCATGGTTTCCATGCTAGAGACAATTTATTAAGTCATACATTGTTTCAGAGACTGCCGTCTAAAATACTCTGTATCTTGCAGGCACAGTTACAGTATGTGTTGAAAATGGTTTCCATGTGCTTCAACGCATGCATGTACGTGCTATATAAGCATGTTCTGTCTCATACATTCATATCGACCGTGCTGCATCCGAACAGTGTCAAAGGCAGCGTGAATACGCTGCTCCATTGTCTCCACATCTGGAAAGGGCCCTGCATACACGATGCTTTTGAGACGGCCTCATCACCAGAAATCTCACGGGTTGAGATCCGGTGAACGAGCAGGCCAAGCAATTGGACCACCTCGTCCGATCCATTGACCAGGGAAGACACGATTGAGATGCATCCGGACGTTAACGGCGAAGTGGGCTCAAGCACCATCACGTAGCAGCCACATAAACCTTCGAATCATCAATGGCTCTTTTTCCAGCAGGGGATCAAAGTCACCCGTAAGAAATGCCAATAGATCCGATCATTTAGGCGACGTGGAAGGAAGACTGGTCCCAAAATACGGTCGCCATTTATCCAGCCCACACATTCTGGCTGCACCGATGCTGATGATTCGCTGTCACCATACCATGGGGGTTCTCCATACTATCCCACAGATGACTGTTATGAAAGCTGAAGATACCACTCTGCGTAAACGTGGCCTCATCTGTGAATAGGATGGATGACACAAATTCCAGAATCGTGGTTACCTGGTGAAGAAACCCATGACAAAAGTGCTCCCGATGTGGAAAGTCTGTCGCTAGTAAGCCATGCACACGCTGTCAGTGATAATGGTAGTAACAATTGTCATGGAGAATGTTCCATATGGTCGTCTAGCTTGTCCTGTACTGGCGGGCCAACTGCCTGGTACTGACACGGCGGTCGCCTTCCGCAGTGTTAATCACATTTTCCTCCAAGTCTGGTGTCCGAACATTTCGCGTACGTCCCTTATTATTTCGTGCTTCCCGAAACGATCCTGTCTCAGACAAAAGACGAAACACTCTTGCAAACATTGAATGCTGTGGTGGTTGTCGGCAAGGATATGTCTCCTGATACAACCTTACTGCCCGCCGCCCGTTGTCATTTGCCTTTCCGTAAGTAAACACCATGTTCGCAAGATCTCGATTCAAATTCGGTGCCATTGTTTGCAACACTGTATCACATCCACTACCAGGTGAGTCAACAAGAGAAGTGAGTCGGACACTACATTACCAATGACTATGGCAGGAGAGGGTGCTAGGGCATGACGTATGAGGAACAGTACCGCCCTCTAGTAGGAAACTATGCATACTGTAAGTGTGGCTGCATGGTACAGCGCGTATTAGACCGCAATCTCTGTAACAAAGCATGAGTGAATAAATTGACTCTGGCAACGAAACCATGCATTTTCGGACAAAAATTCATTAGAGCTTTTTCGTTCCGTATCATCTCATCTATCAAACCCCAGATCTTGTACACGGTGGAAACAAATGCCCTGTATACCCAAGTCCCGCCTGTCCGGAATTTTAGCGATGAAGCAGAGAGCGCACAACTAACGCCAAATCCAAGCTAAGTGCGAGGAATGAGTATAAGGAGGAATAAGGAGGGATACGTAAGGATGCATAGATATACCAGTCAATCCATTATGTCTGTGTCCTACGTTTATCTTCGTAGGCCGAAGGAGCCTAACACATTTAATAAGAGTGACTATTTAGTTGTTGTTGTCACTACCAAATTATAAGGCTGTTTAGTGATTTATTTAGTTTAAGCACTTTCAGGTTCAGCTCGCAAAAAAGGGATTATTAATAAACGACTGAAAATTCCAGACGACTAGATTTCTATTTAAAACAGGTAGTCCGGCTTTCCGGGCGAAATGTGCTGCTAAATATGACGCTGGGTCCGGCTTTACCATTTTTGGAGCTGCCAACCCTAGACACGCCTGAGCAGCAGCGTCTATGTCTCCTCGTGGACAGCCTGCCAAGGAGGATTCAATCACATTTCAATGTAGTGGGTACAGTAACACAGTACTGAGTGTTACCCAGAAGCAGATTTTAAATTTACTCGTGACAAAGATGTGCGTTTCGAACAGACTACCTTTGCTTTGGTTATTGTTATGTTTTTGTTTCACAATACAGTCTTTTGCTTTAGTGTCATAAGGCTTATCTTGCTCTCTTCGAATCGAAATCCATGTCCGTGTGCAGATAACCAAGTGATGGAAAACTTTCCTTGGGCAGTTTATTATACTATTGTGCTTCAACTCAACAGCTAAAAAACAGTCCAAAGCACCACATCGTGTCCCCAACAGAAACGTAGAACTAACAAAGCAGCTGATGGGTGTAGAATCACATATACCAAGTGGGACCATACTTTTAACAGAAAGTAATGGCGAAATACCTTCATTCGAGTCACCCCGCGTCGCTCACCAAACTCGCGGACAGCGCACGATTATATCTCCGCATTATATAAGTAGATACCTGAGTCTACCATAATTTGCTACTAGTTCGTCACGCACACTTCGCTAATATGTAACCTTAAAATGACTCGTACTATCCGGCAAAATACTCTGGAAGCAGATTACCTAGCGGCGGCCGAGGCTTCTAATCGCGCGTTCGCATTTCCTCAGGCGTTTATGCTTTTTACAGCGACTATAAATAATATTTAAATTACACTAAAAACTACAGATGCTGAAATTTCAAAATTGCTATACAACACAGGGTGCAAGCACCATTATTGTTATCATCATCATCATCCTTTTCATATCCACCCCTGGATAAAGACCCCTTCCAGACTTAAGCAATGAGCTCCAGTCTTAAGCTGTACGCGTCTACATTGGATCTCCAAGTTTTCCAGTGTCATCTCTTTACCTTCTATCAGGTCTCACAGAATAACAGCGATGTCAACATTGCCTTGTTTAAACCGCTTCACTCCAAACCGCTAATGACACGTGTTGTGGCCATTCAAGGCGACAAATTTCTTTATAGTGCGTAATGGGCTCTCTCCTCTTTCTACTGGGTATTTGGAGGTATCATGGTATTGATCAGTAATATGAAATGCATACGGTATTCCAAATTATTCTCAGAAAATACTAATACGTTGTGTGGAAGGCGCTGGACAGATATTACTTCGAAGATGTGTCCATTTGCGAAGACGTATTATCCTCGTTCTCAAGGAAAAAAACATTGACAACGATCACGTTTCGGATATTGTAGCTCTTTAGATTTCCGGGACTGCAAAGAAAAATTTGAGAAAAGTTTTATTTTCTGCAACATACAATTAATTTTTTCTTTCGCCAATACGTGTTTCAGCACTTAATATTGCTATCTTCTATGAGTATTTTCTTTAATCTGTCTGAAAAAATCTTGTGATATGACAACGTGTTTTGAAGGTTCGTATGAATACTGCCTAAAGTCCTAGCTTCATAAAAAGTAATGAAAATTTGACGTTAATTCACGTTAATACACACACACACACACACACACACACACACACACATATATATATATATATATATATATATACTGACCATTAAAATTGCTACACCACGAAGATGACGTGCTACAGACGCGAAATTTAACCGACAGGAAGATGATGCTGTGATATGCAAATGATTAGCTTTTCAGATCATTCACACAAGGTTGGCGCCGGTGGCGACACCTACAATGTGCTGACATGAGGAAAGTTTTCAACCGATTTCTCACACACAAACAGCAGTTGACCGGCGTTGCCTGGTGAAACGTTGTTGATGCCTCGTGTAAGGAGGAGAAATACGTACCATCAAGTTTCCAACTTTGATAAAGGTCGGATTGCAGCCTATCGCGATTGCGGTTTATCGTATCGCGACATTGCTGCTCGCGTTGGTCGAGATCCAATGACTGTTAACAGAATATGGAATCGGTGGGTTCAGGAGGGTAATACGGAACGCCGTGCTGGATCCCAACGGCCTCCTATCACTAGCAGTCAGACAGGAACGCCTGCGATGGTGTACTCAACGACAAACCTGGGTACACGAATGGCACAACGTCATTTTTTCGGATGCATCCATGTTCTGTTTACAACATCATGATGGTCGCATCCGTGTTTGGCGACATCGTGGTTAACGTACATTGGACGCGTGTATTCGTCATCGCCATACTGGCGTATCACCCGGCGTCATGGTACAGGGTGCCATTGATTACACGTCTCGGTCACCTATTGTTCGCATTGACTGCACTTTGAACAGTGGACGTTACATTTCAGATGTGTGGCTCTACCCTCCATTCGATCCCTGCGAGACCGTACATTTCAGCAGGATAATGCACGGCCGTATGTTGCAGGTCCTGTACGGGCCTTTCTGGATACAGAAAATGTTCGACTGCTGCTCTGGCCAGCACATTCTCCAGATCTCTGACCAATTGAAAACGTCTAGTCAATGGTGGCCGAGCAACTGGCTCGTCACAATACGCCAGTCATTACTCCTGATGAACTGTAGTATCGTGTTGAAGCTGCATGGGCAGCTGTATGTACACGACATCAAAGCTCTGTTTGACTCAATGCCCAGGCGTATCAAGGCCGCTATTACGGCCAGAGGTGGTTGTTCTGGGTACTGATTTCTCAGGATCTATGCACCCAAATTGCGTGAAAATGTAATCACATGCCAGTTCTAGTATAATATATTTGTCCAATGAATACCCGTTTATCATCTGCATTTCTTCTTGGTGTAGCAATTTTAATGGCCAGTAGTAGATCTGGGGTGCGGGCAGCTGAAACATGAAACACATCGTTTTATACATTGTCCCGTCACATCAATGTCACCACATATCAAAAGCTTGAATAACCACCTTCTGGAGCATGAACCGCTGTGAGACGTGCAGGATGAGAGTGTGTGAGATTCTAGAAAGTACAGATAGGCGTATGGAGCCTTGCCAACTCCAGTGCCGTGGACAGCTGCTCTAGGCTTCTCAGTTGAGCATCCGTGGTGCATTTGCCCGATCAAGGCGGTCCCACAGATTCTCGAGTGGGTTTTAATCCGGGCAATTTGGTGCTCCTCTAACTGCGCACTTAACATTGCGAGCTGCATTACAAGTTGAATCGTCCTGCAGATAGATGCAATCGTGGCGAGGGAAAAAAAGTGCATGTGTGGGTAGGCCACCTCACTAAGTATACATGGGTACTTGCGTTGATCCGTTGTGCCTTCCAGAATGACGAGATCACCCAGAGAAAGCCGCGAAAACATTCCGCTGACCCTAACACTCCCTCATCCGGCCTGGACCCTTCCGATGATTGCTGCAGGGGGTTTGCTTTCACGTGTTTCATGCCGTACACGCCAACGGCCATCTGTCCGATTGAGCATAATGATAACGATGATGATAGAATGACATTGTTGGCCGGGAGGCCCCATACGGGGGACTTCGGCCGCGGTATTGCAAGTCCTCTTTAGTTGACGCCACATCGGCGACTTGCGAGTCAATGATAATGATAGTGACACTCAACACCCGGGCCCCCTGCGTGGTAGGCGGTAACGCTACCACTACGCTACGGAGGCGGACCGATTGAGCATAAAACATGAAGCATCTGAAAAGGCCACTTGTCGCCACTCGGTGGACGTCCATTTGTTGTTTTGACGTGCAAATTGCAGCCTTCGTCGCTGATGAACAGTAGTCGGCATAGGTGCATAAAACAGGCGCCTGCTGCGAAAGCACGTACACAGCAATGTTCGCAGAATGGTGGTTGAGGACACATTGTTGGTTAGCTGCTCGGCTGATCTGGGAGGTCATCTACTCAACAGTTCCACGTCTATCGCCCGTAAAACATCTCCGCAGCCGTCGTTCACACCTGACATCCACAGCCCGTGGTGCGCCACAGTTGTCCAGACGCCGATCGCGGATAGCGTCATTTTGCCGTGCACGGCGGCACACGGACAGTTTTCAAACTTAGCCGTTTCGTAAATTCTTCAGCCGAAAGCCAATGATGACGCCACATTACAATAACGACTGCACTGTTTTTTGCGCCCAAAGGACACGCTTTGTATGCCCTCCGCACGACGACTGCACTGTTTTCCGAGTCTCCCCGACACGATTTATACGCAGACACCTTCCACCACTAATGCTTCCACTTGATGTCTGTGAGTGGCTATTGCACGTTGACGTCGAACATAAGCGGTGGTCGCATTAATGTGACTGGATCGTGTATGTTCATACTGTGGCACAAAAATGATACATCGCCGCGCACGAGCTCCTACTCAAGCGATTATTTCCCCAATGTCATCTTTATGCGCTGTAAGTTTATAAGGTGGAGTCAAAAACAGTCGGCTTAGGTTACGTTATGTTGCCTGTAGGAAGAACGTAATTCTGAACAGTTTTCCCGTAATTTTGGAAAACTATCTCCGATCTCATAAGCCTTATTTGCATTCCGTTAATAAATGGCGTTTCTAGATTTCGGACACAAAGGATCCACCTGAAATCTATATAGAGTGATTACTTCTGTGACTGCCTTTCCCATATCCGCTGTCTTGTTCTAAGAGAATGACATAAACAATTTCTTGCCTTCTTTTTCGCTCTAATTCGTTTACCATTTACTTTTACTTTTATCTTGCAGTAAATGCGTACACAAAACACATAAAACATTTGCATGTCATCATCGAAGTACAATACTATGTAAGTTTGAAGTACTCCTTCTAACGTTCTCTTCTCAATTGCGTAGTGCTGCTTCCTTACTGAGATGTGAATGTAACGCAACGGAATCATACCTAAGCTGTTTTATCCATTTGCCGTTCCGGTGCTGCGCGGACAGAATAAGGAACTTGAGTTGACGCACGCTCCACAGGGGCAGCAGTAAAGCTAGACGGACTGCAAGCGTACCTGTCACCCCGAAGTGTTATAGGATTGAGGTCTACCCGTCAGCTCAGCGTGTCCCAGCCACTCCGCTTCAGGAAAAGGAGTCTCAATAGAGAACCGGCTCCGCTGCCACAATACCCTTTTGTTAAAAACCTACTCCGACTTTTCCATTCCTCCGTACCGGCACCAAGGAGTTTTCCCCCATTCTTCACAGATTACTTTCCATTAAGTGGCCTCTACACTAAAGCTCTCCTAATCAGCTTACATCTGTATCCCACAAGCCACTGTCCGATATATAATGGAAGGTACGTTGTTAACAGGATCACTTCCTATTTCCGTCTTTGCAGTTTCATTTGTGCATGGTACATGGGAAAAACAACTACCTTTATCCATCTGTATATACCTGTATTTCTATGATTTTACCGCTTTAGTCATTAAATGCGTTGTATGTTCTAGAACGTAATACGTTTACTGAGTCTTCACTTTCATCTCACATCCAGAAAAATCGAAACTTAACAGCACAGCACATTTATTCGTGCGAAACCCAAAAAGATTTGACATTTCTTAACAGGTCGTAGAAAGGTAATGACAAACGATCTCCACTTAACCAGATAAACAGTGCGCGATTCTTGCATGTCTCCAATGCTCATCGTCAAGTATGGAAATGAATTTGATTTGAAATACCGAAACGGTTTCTCAGGAAAATCACATTACGCTTCATCCTGGATGACTACCAATCTGAAGGATCGCATCATTTGCATCATTTATGTAGAATTCGCTGGCAAAAGTATATTTTTTTGTGCTAGAAATTCCTGTTTACATTGTATGAGTTTCTGTGTAACAATCTAGTGGGCGCAGCACCATGTAGGGGCATAGGCGTGTGTGTATGTATGTGTGTGTCTGTGTGTGTGGGGTGGGGGCGTTTGTGTGTGTTTGTACACACATCAAAAAAAGTTTTGCATCACCTCGGTTCCGAGAGTTCCGGGACCTGTACACAAAATTGGAATATAGATCAACATAAATATAATTTCCGCCCTTTATATTGCTCATGAAAAACACACATTGCATGTGGTACCATCATATAACGAGACCTTCAGACGTGGTGGTCCAGATTGCTGTACACACCGGTACCTCTAATACCCAGTAGCACATACTCTTGTGTTGATGCATGCCTATATTCGTCGTGGCATAGCATCCAAAAGTTCATCAAGTCACTGTTGGTCCAGATTGTCCCACTTCTCAACGGCGATTCGGCGTAGATCCCTCAGAGTGGTTGGTGGGCCACGTCGTCCACAAACAGCCCTTTTCAATCTATCCCAGGCATGGTCGATAGGGTTCACGTCTGGAGAACATGCTGGTCACTCTGGTCGAGCGACGTCGTTATCCTGAAGGAAGTCATTCACAAGATGTGCACTATGGGGGCGCAAATTGTCCTTGAAGACGAATGCCTCGCCAATATGCAGCCGATATGGTTGCACTATCGGTCGGAAGATGGCATTCACGTATCGTACAGCCGTTACGGCGCCTTCCATGACCGCCAGCAGTGTACGTCGGCCCCACATTGTGCCACCCCAAAACAGCGTGGAACCTTCACCTTGCTGCACTCGCTGGAGAGTGTGTCTAAGGCGTTCAGCCTGACCGGGTTGCCTCCAAACACGTCTCCGACGATTGTCTGGTTGAAAGCATATGCGACACTCATTGGCGAAGAGAACGTGATGCCAACCCTGAGCGCTCCATTCGACAAGTTGTTGGGCCCATCTGTACCGCGCTAGATGGTGACGTGGTTTTAAAGATGGACCTCGCCATGGACTTCGGGAGTAAAGTTGCGCACCATGCAGCCTACTGCGCACAGTTTGAGTCGTAATACGACGCACTGTGGCTGCACGAAAAGCATTATTCAACATGGTGGTGGCGTTGTCAGGGTTCCTCCGAGCCATAATCCGTAGGTAGCGGTCATCCACTGCAATAGTAGCCCTTGGGCGGCCTGAGAGAGGCATGTCATCGACAGTTCCTGTCTCTCTGTATCTCCTCCATGTCCGAACAACATCGCTTTGGTTCACTCCAAGACGCCTGGACACTTCCCTTGTTGAGAGCCCTTCCAGGCACAAAGTAACAATGCGGACGCGATCGTACCGCGGTACTGACCGTCTAGGCATAGTTGAACTACAGACAACACGAGCCGTGTACTTCCTTCCTGGTGGAATGGCTGGAACTGATGGGCTGGCGGACCCCCTCCGTCTAATAGGCGCTGCTCAAGCTTGGTTTTTTACATCTTTGAGCGGGTTTAGTGACGTCTTTGAACAGTCAAAGGGACTGTGTCTGTGATACAATATCCACAGTCTACGTCTATCTTCAGGAGTTCTGGGAACCGAGGTGATGCAAAACTTTTTTTGATGTGTGTATTTTATTGTAGCTCATCGAAGGATAACTCCGACAGCTAGCAAGTTTTTCTTCCTGTCGACGACTGAACGCTTCTACTTTTCGGTGAGTAGTTTATGTTCTACAAGAACTTTCCTACAACATGTATAACAGTTTATTATCTTTTTATGCAACCCCTATGCAGTTTGCCACATCGCCGCAGGCGAACGAAAAATCTACTGCTGAATCAGAGGTTTGCCGCTGACTTGCACGTCGATGAAGTATCTGAGCGTAACACGAGGAAGCAATATCTTACGAACTCTGTTGCGAATTACATCGTAGCAAATCGCACTCCGCCAATCTTTCCCATGTAAACCAGAACACTAGAGTTCCTATTAGCCGTTTATTTTTATGTTTAATAGTTACAAGACCTTTAATTTTGTTCTCTGACACAACAGAAACAGAAATGAGCTATTGCTTGCTAATGCCTACGTTAAGGACGATCACACCCTTCTCCCCCCCCCCCCCAACCCTCCCCCCTCCGGACCCGCTAGGCTTAAATTACGTGAGTTTCTTAGCAACGTTAACAGTTGGATTAAAATGCTACTTTTGCTCTGTTATTCGTAAGTGTAACTTACTTTGTACGCCGTGAAATTTCGATTTTCAGACTGTTTTATAGTTACAAAATTTCAGCGATGAAACCTTGGCGTTCAGTCAGATACTATCCCTGTAACATATTTCACTAACATGAAATTCACAACAGAGTTCGTGGATTAAAATATTGCTTTCTCGTGTTACGCTCAGATACTTCATTGACGTGCATGTCAGCGGCAAACCTCTGATTCAGCAGTAGATTTTCGTCCTCCTGCAGCGATGTGGCAAACTGCCACTCACTGTAATAAGGTGGTATTTTGGTTGCCACTATAGCTATTCAAAGGGATTAATTGTCTGCGGAACATCTGCGTAATCTGTTCTCACTGAACAAGAGGTCACTTGCAAGGTAGGACATACAAAGCGTGAAGTTACTGTCAGTGGAGGTGCAATGACTAAAGCACTGACTGGAATTGCCTTCGCGAAGAGAACGATCGTAATCAGTATTGACCTTCCAATTTCGGTGTTCCGCAGTTTCTGTAAATCTCTTCACAGTGGGCCCGGGTTCCCGGGTTCGATTCCCGGCGGGGTCAGGGATTTTCTCTGCCTCGTGATGGCTGGGTGTTGTGTGCTGTCCTTAGGTTAGTTAGGTTTAAGTAGTTCTAAGTTCTAGGGGACTGATGACCATAGATGTTAAGTCCCATAGTGCTCGGAGCCGAGCCTCTTCACAGCCTCTTCTTGGAAAAGTCATGGACGATTTCCTCATCCGAGATTTTGCTCCTTATGTACCGAACTCTTCGTTAACGAGTCGAGAAACCTAATCGTACTTGTCATTCATTAGCTCTTGGGTTTCATTATGAAGTTAAATATCTCACCACGAAAAATGATGACCTTCCGATAGCAACAATTTACAAAACTCGTAAGTCTGTTGCCAGATTTTTGTTCTGACTTTTGAATTCACATCGTCATAATGTACCGCACGTATTAGATAACGCTTAGCAGAATAAGCTCACGCCGTAGACATGGCAGTCTTTATGGAGATACCACAGGTTGTAGCTTCTCACATCTAAGCCAAGATGGCGAACGCACGAGAAAAAAAAAATGGTTAAAGCAGCACGGGGAGAAATAGGCAAACAATGAGGAAGTCCGACAGCTGTTGTCACTGGCCGTTGCTAATAGCCCTCGATGTCTCTGATGCTTTGCTTCGTGTCAGCGCGGGCGCGTCGCGAAGTGTTGTCGCTTCCACTGGGCGGTGTGAATTACGAGCCGATGAAAGCTAGTTATTACTGCAGACAGGCGAGCTGTCGGCAGCTTCTTGCTGTGCCCCCGGCAAAGATACGCCGGCTACGAGCGAGGTATGCTGCCCTCGGAATCTGCAGGCCCTTCCTCGTCACGTTCATTAAGGTCAGCACATTCCTCTCCAGATGTAGCTGTCGGCGGACGAGTGACACTTTCGAACAGAAGTAACAAGAAAATTTGGAGAACACCTCAAACTGAAAGGACAAGATTGAGAGTCAAACACGATTCCCTATTAAACTTTCTGGCAAACTACGTGGCGGCCGGCCGGAGTTGCCGTGCGGTTCTAGGCGCTACAGTCTGGAACTGCGAGACCGCTGCGGTCGCAGGTTCGAATCCTGCCTCGGGCATGCATGTGTGTGGTGTCCTTAGGTTAGTTAGGTTCAAGTAGTTCTAAGTTCTAGGGGACTGATGACCTCAGAAGTTAAGTCCCATAGTGCTCAGAGCCATTTGAACCATTTGACTACGTGGCGAATCGTGACTCAGACAAGAGACCTTTGCCCTTCGTGGGAAAGTGTTCTACCGACTGGGCACCCAAACGCAGCTACGTTCGAGGCTCTATCCGACACACAGTCTGCCAGGAAGTTTCAAATCAGCGCACACTCCGCTGCAGAATGAAAATTCAGTCTGGAAGTGATTCTCAATACTTATACTGGTCTTCTAGCGACGGAGGTAATCGGTTCTAGTCGTGGTGTGGGTGTATTTGCATTGCCGTTATTTGACAGGCAAGGGGAGGTGAGGTTGTGGCGTACAGTTTCAGATCACCAAACTTAGCGCTAATATCATGGTTCAAATTCGAAACCTCTCCTCAATATCACAAACTGAGGGCACGCGACATTTCGATCCGCCCAACAAGTGAGCACGTTAAGCTCTGCGGTAACCACTGCCCTATTGAAGAGGAGTCGACTACATGCCGGCACTGGGTTTAACCATATCACGCTCTCTCTCTCACCGTCATTAGTAACTCAAACCCGGCCGGCCGCGGTGGTCTAGCGGTTCCGGCGCTCAGTCCGGAACCGCGCGACTGCTACGGTCGCAGGTTCGAATCCTGCCTCGGGCATGGATGTGTGTGATGTCCTTAGGTTAGTTAGGTTTAAGTAGTTCTAGGGGACTGATGACCACAGATGTTAAGTCCCATAGTACTCAGAACCATTTGAACCATTTTGGACTCAAACCCGATTCTTCATTTTACACGCATTCATCGTTGTCACACATATCCGCCAGATACACGTTAGACACTATCCCGAAGAATTTTAGTAGAAAATCGGAAATGAAAACCCTGAAGCAATGTTCCCACAGCAGTTACTCATACCCATCGAGCGATGTCACAGTAGTTAAGACACTGAACTCGCATTCAGGTAAACGATGACTCACATCGCAGTAGTTTCCGTAAAGCACTTAAAGTGAATGCCGCGATGGCCACTGATAACCGTAGTAACAATTACTTTTTAGCACAAAAGCCTACGTCGATGTGGATATCTGATGATGACCGCAATAATAATTGCTTGTGGTTCGAGGTTAAAGAACAGTGCCAGTGTTACGACTTCGTCCGTGTGCATGGCATGTGATGGATAATTGTAACTGTTAACTGACAGGCTGTTGGAGGCATTCCCGACATAATAAATTCTTGGAAGTTTCGTGGGGGTTGCGTCAGATGGTGCTGTGGGAACTACACAATATTCAACTTGCACATGAAGATAACAATTAGCTGTTTCGTAGAAATGTTGTGCAGTTCCCACAATGCCATGTGACGCATTCAGAACTGTTATTAAGACAGTATTATTGCCCATTTAGAACTAAGTGCCACTGTTGGCTTCAGTGTGCTGTTTACTGCAAAGGGTAGATGCGCTGTTGACATCTGCAAGACCCTTTTTCCTGGTTTTTAGTGCAGTTACACGTGCATCGTGTTTCCGTCGCACCAGCAGCTACCTTACGTCTGAGACATTCCTGTTTCGGTTGAAGTAACAGAAGTCACTTTCCATTTACCGAAAACTACCGCAAAGGTGACTGATGAATAATCTAGGATACTCCATTCATTGGAATCTCGCTTCGTAGCGTGACTCCTGTTCGTGTGTCACATACGTCACAAATAGTGTTCGCTGTAAAATCGGTGAATCTATCAACGTTCCTTTTAAATGTATTTGCAAATACCCAGCGCAACGTTTATTAAATTGAGTAGTGTAGCAAGTTGACATTATTCAGCATTGTTGTTGTTGTGGTCTTCAGTCTAGAACTGGTTTGATACAGCTCTCCCTGCTACTCTATCCTGTGCAAGCTTCATCTCCCGGTACCTACTGCAACCTACATCCTTCTGAATCTGTTTAGTGTAGTCATCTCTTGGTCTCCCTCTACGATTTTTACCCTCCACGCTGCCTTCCAATACTGAATTGGTAGCCGGCCGGTGTGGCCGTGCGGTTAAAGGCGCTTCAGTCTGGAACCGCGTGACCGCTACGGTCGCAGGTTCGAATACTGCCTCGGGCATGGATGTGTGTGATGTCCTTAGGTTAGTTAGGTTTAATTAGTTCTAAGTTCTAGGCGACTGATGACCTCAGAAGTAAAATCGCATAGTGCTCAGAGCCATTTTGAACTAAATTGGTGATCCCTTGATGCCACAGAATATGTCCTACCAACCGATCCCTTCTTCTAGTCAAGTTCTGCCACAAATTTCTCTTCTCCCCAATTCTGTTCAATACTTCCTCATTAGTTAAATGATCTACCCATCTAATCTTCAGCATTATGATACATTTATATACATTTGATAAGTGAACTATATGATTGAGTCCAAATAGTATGCAACATATGATAACACGACACATCTGATTTTCCAATATTGCAGTAATGTCCTTTTTATTAAGCACGGTGGAAAGCTATAACGTAAGGAACGTATTAAGAATATGACAGCCTATGTTATCATGTAAATTTCATGTAAACTGAATGTGGACGGGGGAGAAAGCAAAGGAAAGTGAAGGAACTGTTAATGTAAGCTGCATCTGGACTTCATGCAGAATCAGCAGCGACGAGTGAAAATGTGTGTCGGACCGTAATTCGAACCTGGAATATCATAGTTACTAGACAGTTGCGCTAACCACTCCGCAGGAAAGTCAGCTTCAGGCTGAGTGGAGAAGGTGGACAGGGGTCGAATCCCGAGGCCTGGCTACGATACCTCCCCCAGCCTGTCACTGCGCTTGTCCTACACATGATACTGTCCTTTTTTTTAATTTTTTTATTTGTATTTATTTTTTGTCTTGAAACCTAACAACGTAGTACTCAGAAGGGAAAGAAATAGAATCGGACTTAATCCTACATGTTTCCTGCCACTGAAACAAGAAAACAAAATCATTTCAAGTCGCGACCTGCAACAATTTTTTAATTTTTTCTTAGTTAAACAAAAAAGGAAGACAAATAGGGCCACAAAAATGAAATGAACTTTCTAACAATACACCTGAAAAGAGACCAAGACGAAAATGCCAAGAACCAGTTAATCAACACATTCTTTTTTTTGTCGAATTTACCAAAAGCAAGACAACAAGAATGAAAGATACAAACAGAAAAGTGACTCCACATTTCATGCATCGCCATTCGAACACAGTGTCTATCGCAATTGCGCGGACTACCTCGGCGCGCCTCCCGGCCGACCCACATTATCATCTAGTACCACCTGTCCGCAGTCCCTGCCAATGTCCTCCATACTCGCTACTTTGAGGTTCGCGCAATAGGTAGAACGTAACTGTGCATACACAATGAAGGTTTGCCTGGAGGTCCCGGGTTCAATACCGGCTAGGTGCACGGATTTTTCCTCATTCTAGTGCCTCTAGACGGCCCAAGGTCCTCTCAGCCTGCTATCAAATGGATGGTGGGGATCTTTCCAGGGGGATAAAAGGCGTTCGGGGCGATGGCCTTGCCACCCTCCCCGTCCCAGTGCCGCGGCGGAGACAGCTGCTCTCTACCTGCAGTCAGGTCGGTAACCCGGTCATGGGCTGTGCCCCGCAGACTTGACCTTTCTGTGTTATACCACAGTGTGGTCGCGATTAGCCTCTACGTCCTCTGTCAATGGAAAGTAAATTGCGTAGTTGAACTTCAGCAAACGAGAATTTAGATGTAGGGCAGTCCTGCCGCCAGGGCTCTGGCATACCAAACGGCTTTAAGTGGCTTAGGTATTTTTATTATTTACTACGAATGCGGTGCGGATTTCATTCCTCTTATCCGCGCAGACGTCAGGCCACAAGCATCCACTAGCCGAGGTTCAGTAAAGAAGTCTGAAAATCTCAGACAGTCACTAGAGTCACCAGCGCTCCAAAAACGTCGCCAGACTGTCACAACTTCTTTTGAGACGCGTTAAAACCTAGGAAAAATGTTGTAGTCGTAAATAGTGCGTTCTGTGTCTTACACGCAGGTTCGACAACTCCAAAAGACTGCGCCGCGGTTCCGCCAGGGTATATTTAGCGGACGCCGCCCTGTTCTCGCGCCACTCTGCAGTTCGCGGAATGCTTTGAACCTCGCGCGGCGGATTCTCCATAACCTTATTGCCGAGTCTCTACGAAACCTGCTTCTAGTGTCAAGCGGTAAAACGGACGTCAGCTGTGTCCTAGACGGACCGCCATTCTAGGCCGCACAGCTGCAGTTCACACGTTATGCTCATTGCACGTCGTTGCAAGATCCTCTTAATGAGGAGCAATTGTTTTTGCGGAGTATACGTGTCAAGCAAAATGGCACCGAAGTGGGAGAAGCTGTGCGAACTTTGTAAGAAATGGAGAAGTGGCAGTAACAAGTTCGTGTTCTGGATACGCCAGTGGGACGCTTTCGGGTGACGTACCTCGTAGTAGCCGACCGGTGTGGCCGAGCGGTTCTAGACGCTACAGTCTGGAACCGCGCTGCTGCTATGGTCGCAGGTTCAAATCCTGCCTCGGCCATGGATTTCTGTGATGTCCTTAGGTTAGTTAGGTTTAAGTAGTTCTAAGTTCTAGGGGACTGATGACCTCAGATGTTAAGTCCCATAGTGCTCAGAGCCATTTGAACCAACCTCGTTGTAACTCGCAACCACCGTGTTCGATTCCCGTATCGCTACACAGTTTTACCTATTCTCTTGTAAGCAGTCTCTGTTCTCCACGAATATTCTGGTATTCCACCTCCTCACAGATGATTCAAGCCCCCTTTGGGATTTGTGAAAACCTCCGCTATCTAAATGTTTTCTGAAAGAAACGACGTTCCGTTTGCGGGAATTTTTGAATTTTAATATACGACTCAGTCGCTTTTTTATGATACAGACATGACCGCTTACGGCCTTTCAAAGGCCATCTTCAGATGCTCCAATAGAGAAAAGCCTTTCTGTTCTCTATTGTAGCATCTGAAGATAGCTTTTGAGGACCAAAACTGGTATGCTTGTATCACCAAAATGTCATCGAACCAAAAATAAAAAAATACAAAACCGGTATGATTGTATCATAAAAATGTGATAGAGCAAAAAATAAAAAAATACCTTAAAATGTTTTTTTGTTTCGCGTAAGGTGGAAATTCCGAGGCGACCACCAGAGAATCGAACACAGGAACATTGGGGCGATAGGCAAAAAGCAGATAACCAACGATGACTTGCTGGTATTCCTTTTCTCATTCCCTGACGTAGTGCTCAGACCAAGCTGTCTCACATTCGCCACAATGTAGTCTCCGATTTTTTCCAGGTGTGGGGTATAGAGGTTATGGCTGAGAATATGTGGAAGGGGTTTTCAAGGTCTGGCATTTGACTTATACCCAAGAGAAACGTCCACAAAACGTTCGTTAAAACTGGGGAATTTGAACTATTTTAAATTTGTTTCTGGGAGAATACAACACAGACAAAAATATAAATTATTAGTTTCTCCATGTTTTTCGCAACTACTTTTTTCGTTAATGAATAGCCCGCTCCAGTTTCTCTGTAGAACTTTATTTAGTTCAGTACTGGTTTCGGCTTTTTTATTAAGCCATTCTCCAGTGGATCTGAAACTGCCATACATATCATAGATGTAAACATATATATGATTGAAGATGAAAAAACAAGACTTATATACACTCCTGGAAATGGAAAAAAGAACACATTGACACCGGTGTGTCAGACCCACCATACTTGCTCCGGACACTGCGAGAGGGCTGTACAAGCAATGATCACACGCACGGCACAGCGGACACACCCGGAACCGCGGTGTTGGCCGTCGAATGGCGCTAGCTGCGCAGCATTTGTGCACCGCCGCCGTCAGTGTCAGCCAGTTTGCCGTGGCATACGGAGCTCCATCGCAGTCTTTAACACTGGTAGCATGCCGCGACATCGTGGACGTGAACCGTATGTGCAGTTGACGGACTTTGAGCGAGGGCGTATAGTGGGCATGCGGGAGGCCGGGTGGACGTACCGCCGAATTGCTCAACACGTGGGGCGTGAGGTCTCCACAGTACATCGATGTTGTCGCCAGTGGTCGGCGGAAGGTGCACGTCCCCGTCGACCTGGGACCGGACCGCAGCGACGCACGGATGCACGCCAAGACCGTAGGATCCTACGCAGTGCCGTAGGGGACCGCACCACCACTTCCCAGCAAATTAGGGACACTGTTGCTCCTGGGGTATCGGCGAGGACCATTCGCAACCGTCTCCATGAAGCTGGGCTACGGTCCCGCACACCGTTAGGCCGTCTTCCGCTCACGCCCCAACATCGTGCAGCCCGCCTCCAGTGGTGTCGCGACAGGCGTGAATGGAGGGACGAATGGAGACGTGTCGTCTTCAGCGATGAGAGTCGCTTCTGCCTTGGTGCCAATGATGGTCGTATGCGTGTTTGGCGCCGTGCAGGTCAGCGCCACAATCAGGACTGCATACGACCGAGGCACACAGGGCCAACACCCGGCATCATGGTGTGGGGAGCGATCTCCTACACTGGCCGTACACCACTGGTGATCGTCGAGGGGACACTGAATAGTGCACGGTACATCCAAACCGTCATCGAACCCATCGTTCTACCATTCCTAGACCGGCAAGGGAACTTGCTGTTCCAACAGGACAATGCACGTCCGCATGTATCCCGTGCCACCCAACGTGCTCTAGAAGGTGTAAGTCAACTACCCTGGCCAGCAAGATCTCCGGATCTGTCCCCCATTGAGCATGTTTGGGACTGGATGAAGCGTCGTCTCACGCGGTCTGCACGTCCAGCACGAATGCTGGTCCAACTGAGGCGCCAGGTGGAAATGGCATGGCAAGCCGTTCCACAGGACTACATCCAGCATCTCTACGATCGTCTCCATGGGAGAATAGCAGCCTGCATTGCTGCGAAAGGTGGATATACACTGTACTAGTGCCGACATTGTGCATGCTCTGTTGCCTGTGTCTATGTGCCTGTGGTTCTGTCAGTGTGATCATGTGATGTATCTGACCCCAGGAATGTGTCAATAAAGTTTCCCCTTCCTGGGACAATGAATTCACGGTGTTCTTATTTCAATTTCCAGGAGTGTATGTTTATGTACAGACAGACTACTGATATGAGCGATAATAGAGGACAGTCTTTTCATTAATTAAATACACTGTTGAGGAAACATGGAGAAACTAATAATTGGACTGCCCAGCCAGACAAGAAAAGCTGTCTACAACTTCAAGAAACTACAGATAACACTATCCCCTGTTATCGCTCATGTCAATAGTCTTTTTGTACATAAACACACACTGACGGAAAAATAATCGCAACAACATCAAAAAATTAATGTAGAGTAATAAAATTTCGGGAATTCTTTGGTCTAGATAACATATTTAAGTGATTAACATTGCAAAATCGCAGGTTAATGTAAGTGCGAGATAAGCCATTGCAGATGTGAAATGCGGTACGTTAATAACCGGTGTAACCTCCAGACCACCAGAATGTTGAATGCAAGCATGCGAACATGCGTGTATTGTGTTGTATACGTGCTGGAAGTCAGTTTGTCGGCCGGCCGAAGTGGCCGTGCGGTTAAAGGCGCTGCAGTCTGGAACCGCAAGACCGCTACGGTCGCAGGTTCGAATCCTGCCTCGGGCATGGATGTTTGTGATGTCCTTAGGTTAGTTAGGTTTAACTATTTCTAAGTTCTAGGGGACTAATGACCTCAGCAGTTGAGTCCCATAGTGCTCAGAGCCATTTGAACCATCAGTTTGTCGGATGAAGTTCCATGAATGTTGCACTTGGTCGATCAATACAAGGACGGTTAATTCTGTTTGTGGTTGACACTGGAGTTGTCCGATGATATACAATATGTGCTCGATTGAAGACAGATCTGGTGGTCGAGCATGCTGAGGCAACATGCTGACACTCTATAGAGCGTGTTGGTTTAAAACAGTGGTGTTGGGCGAGCGTTATCATGTTTGAAAAGACTCCTTGGGATTCTGCTCATGAATCGCAGCACAACCGGTCGAATCACCAGATTGACGCACAAATTTACAGACACGGTGAGTGGGATGGCCACTAGAATGCTCCCGTTGTCATACGAAATCACTCCAGGCCATAACTCCAGATGTAGGTTGGTTGATTCCGGGGAGGGGACCAAACAGCGAGGTCCATTGGTCCCATCGAATTAGGGAAGGAAAGGGAAGGAAATCGGCCGTGCCCTTTCAAAGGAACCATCCCGGTATTTGCATGAAGCGATTGAGGGAAATCACGGAAAACTTAAATCAGGTTGGCCGGACGCGGGTTTGAACCGTCGTCCTCCCGAATGCGAGTCCAGTGTCCTAACGATTGCGCCATCTTGCTCGGTCCAAGTGTAAATTCAATGTGTCTAGCACGCAGACAAGTTTGTTGCAGGCCCTCAATTGCCCTCCTTCTAACCAACACACGCCCTTCACTGGCACCGAGGCAGTACCAGCTTTCATCAGAGAACACAATAGACGTCCTCTCTGCTCTCCAATGAGCTCTCGCTTGACACCACTGAAGTCAAACACAGCGATGATTTGGGGTCAGTGCAATGCATGTACAGAGCGTGTGGCTCGGAGCTGTCCTCGAAGAAACCGATTTGTAACATTTCGTTCTATAAAAAGCTTTCGATGGTGATGTGCCAAAGTCGTACAGTAAGTTTTGAAAGAATACGCCGCCATTTGGCTATATATTACTGTATTTTTCTTCTGTACAATTTAAGTTTCGGATTTTATGCCATTATGCTAAAAGTTCTTAGACATAACTCATCGTATCTGGTAAAGTCAGCCCAAATCAGGTAAATAAGACTAGCACGTTCCTTGAAGTTCTTAACTTTTAGCATTGAACTTGATAATGGCTGAACAGGAGAAAAATACAGTAATACGCTGTCAAGTGGTGGCGTATGCTTTCAGAAAAAAAAGTTGGTTGTGACACTGCGGTGCCGGCTGTTTATCAAATTGCTGCTACGGGTGTAGTACGATGTGCCAGATGATCTTCCCTCTCGGTAATGCCACGTCGCCGTCTTCTTGCGACCGTACATTCTCGTGACCACCGCTGCCAGCAATCAAGTACAGTCGCTGTTCTTGCCAAGCCTTTGTACAGTATCGTAGAAGGAAAATCCAGCTTCCCGTAGCCGGCCGCTGTGGCCGAGCGGTTCTAGGCGCTTCATTCCGGAACCACGTGGCTGCTACGGTCGCAGGTCCGAATCCTGCCTCGGGCACGGATGTGTGTGATGTCCTTAGGTTAGTTAGGTTTAAGTCCTAAGTCTAGGGGACTGATGACCTCAGATGTTAAGTCCCATAGTGCTTAGAGCCATTTGAACCAGCTTCCCGTAGCCCTATTACACAACCTCGTTCAAACTCAATCGGCGTCTTTGTCGCCTTAAAGGTATTCTTGGCTGACATCATCTCACCACGACCAATCTCAAAGGTGACTTAACGCTCACGACCGTTACGCGTGTATTTAAAGCAAACCTGATTTGCATCCTTTTAGCGGCGCAACTATCGCCACTCTCACGCGACTGGCGCGGAATTTGAATTCATATCATCTTGCAGATGCAGAAACGGGCCTACCAATTTTCCTTTATGTCGCATAACTCCTTGTTGCGCTATTTTCCGTCAGCGTATGTAAGTCTTGTTTTTTCATCTTCAGTCATATAAATGTGTGCATTATACGTATGGCACCATCAGATACACTTGACAATCCTCCTCCCGCACAGGCCATGAAGGCCCAAAGGTACCGACTGGCCGCCGTGTCATCCTCAGCCCACAGGCGTCACTGGATGAGGATATGGAAGGGCATGTGGTCAGCACACCACCCTCCACTCGACAATGGCTTAACAAAAGGTATGAATCCGTTAGAGGACTAAATAAGATGCTCCCGGGCAACTGGTGTGACCCTTTTAATAATTAAGAAGTATAAATGCCTAGTGTCAGTATATGCATCTGTGTACCATTAGCGACCAGAGAAGGCCTCTTGATAACCCTGGTCGGGACCAGGAGTTTGGGACAATTTTTTACGTATATCTTTTATTCCACACGAGAATTAGTAACAAGTGTGTAACGTGTACTTGCACTTTCTCGCTTGTACACTTGACATCATCAGTCAAGTATTCAACTGCGAGTGTGAGTTGTGCTGGAGATACTGTAGAGTGAAAGTGTCACATGAAATCGAATTCTCTTAACGGCCAGTCAATAGCTAATTTCTTTAATAAAGGCTAGCAGTAATGCCAAATTAATCAATTGGAAATATGAACAAGTGACGGAATTTGGTTGGAGAAGAAAGAGTGGAACTCTTGCTGCTTGGAATGGAGAAATGTGCAGGACATTTAAGGAGATGTGAGCTGTGGATCTTCATAAGACACGCCGGCCGGGTGCAGCGCTGATGACTGGCCAGAGACGGGTGGGAGTGGGCCAAGGGGGCGCAGCACCTGGAGCTGAATTATTTAGCCCACTCGGTCCTCGCTTTATTTACAGATATGCAAAGTGGATCGCCGCATCTTAAACGAAGGCACGGGGAGGCGTTTTCATTTCTCTTGTGAATGGACTGCATAAAAGAAGGGATTCGGACTGGGAGGGCTGTCTATATTTCTGTGAGATGTTATCGTCGCTTATCAGAACTTCCGCTCGTCTGGAAGGCGCGGTACGTCACAAGGACTGTGCTTCACCTTAGGCGGTAGTACTATGTCGTGCTGCCTCAGCTCCATCATTGCTATAGCTACCACATCGAACAAAAGCATTGCACTTAAGACTCGTCACATTTCAACGCTAACACAGCGTACTCTCACTAGTATACTTCCAGGAGCTTCATACCTGATGAAAATGGTGTAACAATTGAAAACCGCAATGGATGAATTGTAACACTTTTTTTTATATAGCGCAGTCCATAACAGATCATACTGTTATCCTTATACGAGGGCTATTCGGAAAATAAGAACGATCGAAATGGGAACCACAGTGAAAATCAAAACTATTTTATCTGCAACAGTTAGATACACCTTTAAGCTACGTCCGTCGTAGCGTTGTACCAACTTTCCAATACCCTCCTCACAGAACGCAGACTCCTGTGCTTTCCGACAAATTTCTAAACAGCTCGTTGTCTGTGCCAAAATGTTTTCCCCATAGCCAGCGGGTCATGTGAGCAGGGGTAAAACTCAGGGAGAGCCAATCGCGGGCTGTATTGGAAATGATCAACCACTTCCCATTGAAAACGCTGCAGCAGCGTCTTCACTGTCCCTGCAAAGTGCCGCCGTGAATTGTCATGTAGAAGGAAACACATGACAGCTATGTGAACTGTGACATCTCTCACCAGGCCATCCTACTTGGTGGGATACACTATTTTCTCGGCACTTTTAAGCGCTCACTGTGCGCTCAGAACTGAGAAGAGCGACGTAAAGCAATCCTCAGGTGTACTAGAGACGCTGTCCAACACGCCTGTGCAAAGCTTCCTCGGATATTCACTGTGGTTTCCATTTTGTGACCAATCGTTCCTTACTTTCCGAACAGCCGCCGTACACTCATTTATTATCACGTTGTTGACAGGTATTTGAAACAATAATCTTCGTTTAGTATGGAAGCTCTAAGAGCAGACGTGTTTCCAGACTAAATTATGGGAATTCACCTCCTCCTATTATGCAAACAACTGTTGCTTATAGATGCCCAAACCTGTTTCGACACATTCGTGCTATCATCAGTAGGTATATATGAACAGTTTTCATTTTACAGAACTGAATAAAAGCACCCACTGACGATGGCACTAAGGTTCCGAAACAAGTTTGGACATAAGAAAGAACAGTAGATTGTACAATATGTGGACGTGAATTCCTTTGTATTTGAAGCCAGTGGTTGGCTACAGGGCGCTTCACGTCCGAAGGTTGCCTAGTTTTGAACCGTTCTGCGCATGGACAGCCGGTAGTCAATAAAATTCAATCTGCTTCGTGAGAACAGGCTTGGGGAAGGTGTCTCTCATCCCTTCACTCCCAGTTTCTCTCTGTTTCATCGCGTACTAGCAGAGCCCTTTCTCGCTACGCTTCCCTATCTTCACCTCTCTTTGCGCGACACGCCTTCGGAAGTGACGAGTACTGTTGTGCAATGCAACATAGTGTTTAACACAATTGAGCAAACTCTCTCGGCTGACTCACATTCCCACCTAACGCCACCTATCCACAGAGCCCGTGCTTGTCCTCCATTCTCGTTAGTTTTAGATTCCCGCTGGAGGTAACTGTGCATGCGCACTGAAGGTTGTGGATTCATTGCCCATCGAGGCGAATCAATCATGTGAACACATTCATTTAATTTGTATAAAACATTTACAGACAAGGACGGTCATAGATCTGGCCTGGCCAAACAAATATTGTACACCCCAGGTTAGCGACACCTCTACATCGTACTCCGCAAGAGTGTGTAGCGGAGGGTACTTCTGGTACCACTAATTGAACCCCCTTCCCTGTTCCAGTCGCAAATGGCTCCTGGGAAGTATGATTGTCAGTAAGCTTCTGTAGTAACTCTAATTTCTAGAATTTTCGCGTCGTGGTAATTTCAAGAGATGTGTGTGGCAGGAAGAGCACTTGCCCGCGAAAGGCAAAGGTCCCGAGTTCGAGTCTCGGTCCGGCACACAGTTTTAATTTGCCAGGAACTTTAATATAATATGTTGTCCGACATCTTCCAGAAAGTGTTCTCTCGAAATTTCAGATGTAAACCTCTCCGTGATCCACAACCTTCTCTACATACAAGAACCACCACCATCCGTAATACAGGTTTCCATGCCGCAGTGTTGCTGTTTGAAGCATCCACACTGCAGGAATGTTGACAGCAACACTATTTCAGCCACATAATCCTTAACTGCCGAACAGCTTTTGTGGTACACCTTGCACCTTCAAAAATAATTTGTGAAGCCTGTCTGAGGAGGAGTAGCTTGGTCACTGAGGGCGGCCTGCGGACAGCTCTGTTCCAGACGCCGCTGGTTCCCGGCTTCCCGGGCGCTGTCCCCGTGCCGGTGACTGGCGCCGTGCCGGTGACCGCGGCCGTGGCCGTCGCGGCGCCGCTCCAGAACCACCACCCACACCCGCACCCACATCCGCACCACCACCACCACCACCACCACCTGCACCACACGGCCAGCTCCACGCAGCCGCAGCCGCCGCAGGCGCACCAGCAGCAGCAGCAGCCGCAGCCGCAGGCGGCCCACCACGGCCTGTCGTCGCCCGCGGCCGCCACCGCCACTGCCGCCGGAGCGACGCCCGCCGCCGCCACCTCCCCCGCCTCCTCCACCTCCACCCCCACCGCCACGACGGGCGTGACGCTGGTGCCCTCGGCCGCTCTCCTCGCGGCCGGCGCTCTGCCCACCACCGCGGCCGGCCCCACAGCCGCCGCCGACCACTCGCCTCATTCAGTCTCCAGCGTCGCCTGCGGACTTCCGTCTCCCGGCCGCCAGGTAACACTATACATCAGTGGTCGTCAGACTTTTTTGTTCGAGAACCGATATTGATGTTCTCTAGCGCCACATCGGGTCGCGCATGCACCGATTTTATTATTAATTGGTAAAGCGTATAAAATAGGTTTTCTTTTTGCGTCATCTTCTGACTGCTTTGGCGCAGCCCGCCACGAATTCCTCTCCTATGCCAATCTCTTCATCTCCGGAGTAGCACTTGCAATCTACACCTTCAATTATTTGCTGTATATATTCCAACCTCTGTCTTCCTCTACAGTTTTTACCCTTAACAGCTCCCTCAACTACCATGGAAGTTTCCAGAATGAGGTTTGACTCTGCAGCGGAGTGTGCGCTGATATGAAACTTCCTGGCAGATTAAAACTGTGTGCCGGACCGAGACTCGAACTCGGGATCTTTGCCTTTCGCGGGCAAGTGCAAGTGGAGGGTAGGAGACGAGATACTGGCAGAAGTAAAGCTGTGAGGACGGGGCGTGAGTCGTGCTTGGGTAGCTCAGTTCGTAGAGCACTTGCCCCCGAAAGGCAAAGGTCCCGAGTTCGAGTCTCGGTCCGGCACACAGTTTTAATCTGCCAGGAAGTTTCATATCAGCGCACACACCGCTGCAGAGTGAAAACCTCATTCTGGAAACATCCCCCAGGCTGTGGCTAAGCCATGTCTCCGCTATATCCTTTCTTTCAGGAGTGCTAGTTCTGCAGGGTTCGCAGGAGAGCTTCTGTAAAGTTTGGAAGGTAGGAGACGAGATACTGGCAGAAGTAAAGCTGTGAGGACGGGGCGTGAGTCGTGCTTGGGTAGCTCAGTTGGTAGAGCACTTGCCCACGAAAGGCAAAGGTCCCGAGTTCGAGTCTCGGACCGGCACACAGTTTTAATCTGCCAGGAAGTTTCACCATGGAAGTTATTCCCTGCTGTGTTAACAGGTGTCTTATCATCTTGTCCGTTCTTCGCGTAACTGTTTTCCATATATTCCTTTCCTCGTCGATTCTGCGGAGAACATCCTCATTCCTTACCGTATCAGTCCACCTTATTTTCAACATTCTTCTGTAGCACCATATCTCGAATGCTTCGGTTCTCTTCTGTTCTGATTTTCTCTCAGTCCATATTTCACTACCATACAATGCTGTGCGTCAAACGCCCATTCTCAAAACTTTCTTCCCCACATTAAGGCCTATGTTTGACACTAGTAGAATTCTCTCAACCAGGAATGCCCTTTTTGCCAGTGCTAGTCTGCTGCTGATGTCCTGCTTGCTCTGTCCGCCATGGGTTATTTTGTTACCCATGTAGCAGCATTTCTTAACTTCGTCTAATTTGTCATCCCCACTTCTGATCTTAAGTTTCTCGTTGTTGTTATTTCTGCTACTTCTTATTAGTTTCGTTTTTCTTTTGTTTACCCTCTATCCATATTCTATGCTCATTGGATAGTTCATTCCATTCAACAGATAATGTAATCTTCTTCACTTTCACCGAGGATAGCAATATCATCAGCTTGAATTTTAATCCCGCACTTGAACCTCTCTTTTATTTCCCTCATTGCTTCTTTGATGTACGGGTACAGGTTGCACAGTAGGAGCGAAAGACTACATCCCTGTCTTACACATTTTTTGATCGGAGCACTGCGTTTTTGGTCTCCCACTTTTATTGCTTTGTTAGTATGGTATGTCTCCCACGCTTCTTGTTGTTTTAGTACGTTATGGGCCTAAAATAGACTAGCTCTAGTAAGGGCGTGATAAGTTGGCCGCCGGCCACCAAGTACTTATCGTTGAAAGCCAGCAATTAGTGTCAACTTACTCTTTCAGATTCGTACCAGCCTCAGCGACACCAAAGTTGTGACACTGTAAATGCCTGACGAAGTGGCGTTGTATTGTCTGTCTGAGCGAGTGATTGATTCGTTAATAACAGTAATTACCCAGAATGAAATTTTCACTCTGCTTTGGAGTAAGTGTGGGTGGAAATAAAGCTGTGACGACGGGTCGTGAGTCGTCTTCGGGTACCTCAGTCGGTAGAGGACTTGCACAATAAAAATTCCACGTCAGGCAGCATGTCTTATTAATTCGCGGTTCTCTGTTTTTCTTTTATTACAATATTTTTAAGATAAATGGAAAGTACAAAGGACCTCTCAGCATTCCTTCGTAGTCACGAAAATAGTCATTAAGTTTTACTTACCACCTCGAAAAAAATAACGTCACGTAATTAATATTTTGCTTGTTTTGCAGAAACGTATGTACATTCTCGGTACACGATGAAATCCCCGCGCCGCAATATCGAAACACGCCGCTAGAGGAACCAAAATAAAATGATGCTGCCTATTGATAAATTGGAGATGGGATGCCCATTTTGTGTTTCTCCTCTTGCTGCGTTCTGCGAAGGAATTTCAAGGTGTACCACATGTACGTGCAAACAAACAACAGATTAATTAGGTAACTTTATTTTTCTGAGGAGGTAATTAAAACCTTAGAGTCGCCCTCGTATTAGTTCCTTTAAGTGCGCGTGTAATCCAGCCTGGCTGTGTAGTTCGGCGCCTACTTGGCGGGAGACCTTTAGTGACGGCGCTGAGGTGGCGGACGGCTTGACCCCGGCGCACCTGAATTATTTCTTCTTCCGCGGCTGACAATGAGAAGCAGCGGAGGGGCGCGGCGCCAGCTGCGGCCAACTGAATGAACGCCGCCTTTTGTCGTGCTGTTTGCTTTGTCGGTATGCCGCTCCTTGCACCCGTGACAAGAGCGGGGGAAGACGTCCGCACTGAGCGCGGATCTCATCACTTTTCAAATCAAATTACCCGTATTATTTGCCCTAACTGCTCTTCACCCAGTCTTTAACAGCGTCCTCGTCAGCTCAAAATATTTAGACTCGCATTAATAAAACTGGGAAAAGCCTTTAACCACATGCTAAAAGACATGGAAAGGTTTGGCCTCCGTCAGAATAGCGGAACTGTTAAAATTACCAATTACAAAATAGTATGTGAAAATTGCAGCCCAAGGAGGAAAAACGGCTGGAATGAATCAAACCCCCGAACAATACACGCGCGGCAAGTGGTTGAGATTGTAGCAACGTGGCGTGTGGGCAGACCCATCAGTGTACTCACTTATGTGACTTACAAAAGATCAGCGTTATGACAAGCTCGAGTGGTGAACAGCCGTCATCGAAATGGAAACGTGATAGCAAGTGTCAGTATACCCTGTCAAAGTTCATGAGAGCAATATCAGTTTTTGTGTGAGTTAGAAGGGGCAGAATGATTGGCCTCCAGGACACGGATTTGTCAAAATGCAATATTTCGATTCCCACAGGGCATACAAAAAAACATTGGGGACGCTGAGCATTAGTGCTAATCGGAGGTAGAGCTAATTTTTAGATAGTTCTCGTATTTTTTTCCTTTTATATCTTCGTGATTATATCGATGACGTTACTCCATTTTCAAACATTCTACATACTAAGTTCCGCCGACCGGGGTGGCCGAGCGGTTCTAGGCGCTACAGTCTGGAACCGCGCTACCGCTACGGTCGCAGATTCGAATCCTGCCTCGGGCATGGATGTGTGTGATGTCCTTAGGTTAGTCAGGTAGTTCTAAGTTATAGGGGACTGATGACCTCAGAATTTAAGTCCCATAGTGCTCAGAGCCATTTGAACCATTTTTACTAAGTTCCTCCAATAATTTTAAAAGTTTCAAAGGAATGTTGTCTATCCCGTCTGCCTTGCTAGTTCCGAAAATAAAAACCTCCCCTAGCGCCTTGTTCTTGCTAAAATTGGCACCTACCCTACGGCTTCTTCTCCTGACTGACACAGACTTCAGTAGCTTCCTCTCGTATTTGTAGGCATCATTAACTTTGGTCTCTCGCTTAATCACTGTGACTGTGATGAAATTACGAATGGAAGTGGAGAACTGGAGAGGAGATCACAAAGCTACATAAATTAGAGTAGTTATAAGGAATAAAACCCTCAGATACACGTCCAATAAGCTCCTAATGAAAGAGACAAATGACTGGCAAGGCGTACTTAAACTGTTCAGCGTTTGCAGACTACTGGACTGGCAGGCAGTGCTCGATCAACAGGAGAAAATCACACGAAATAAATGCCAAAATACCAGAGAAAATGAAGCCGAGCGTGAGAGAAATTTTGTCAAATGATGCTACGGCGGAGAAGAACTCTTAGCATTACGTAAGTGGCAGCATGGATAACTCTGAGGTTCGATACACCATCGTAAAATCGATTAATGAAGTTGACACGAAAAGTGTGAAAGAGGATGCTTAAACGATTTGCTCGTTGTAAACCAAAACTTCTGAGGCTTTAACACCCAGTAACACTGCTACAACGTGGCACCTAAGCTGTTTGTCCGCGTGGTCTGGAGGCTGACTGCAGGTATCGCGGAAACCCGTGTTGATTTCTGAAAAGAGGTCCAGAAAATGAGAACCACGATTTGGGTGTTGCTGAAAACGTAGCCTCTCAAAGAAAACAACCGACAGACAAAACTGGCGTTACTTTTTTATGACCAACCTAACTGTCTTTTTTTGCGTTTGTGGAAGATTTGGAACGTTAATCTGTCAGACACAGGCGTCTCCTAACGGCCAACTCTACCTTGTTAGTGTTTCTACGTGCGTAAAAACATTCAAGTTCCTTCATTTGTTACCTCGCTTATTCTGGCGATAACTAACAAGTTTCTTTCATATAAGTTGGTACTGACCCATGAAAATCTGGGGAAAATAGCTCTGTACCTACGTATCAGCATTCTCTATTTATCATCTCTCTTAGCCTCTCTAGCATCAGAACTAAAAGCGATATGCAAATACGCCCACTCTAAGACACCTTAGACCTTCACGGAGGTGGAGGTAAGATCTTATGGGACCAAACTGCTGAGGTCATCGGTTCCTAAGCTTACACACTATTTTAATCTAACTTAAAGTAACTTACGGTAAAGACGACACACACACCCATGCCCAAGGGAGGACTCGAGCCTCCTACGGGGGGAGCCGCGCGGACCGTGACAAGGCGCCCCAGAACGCGCGACTATAAGTGAAGTACGGCTACTCACGGAAGTCCAGTGTGGGCTGTTATTACTGTATGGCAGAAAAACTTGGTAGATATGCTAATTCGTTAAGAGTGAACGTTCATGAAATTCACTGAAACTGACAATTTTCAATTTATTTTGTATTTATTAATAGAAAGTTACAATGATGAAATCGCATCTGAAGTGCCTGGAAAATAATTAAATGTGTGACGCGACCTTCCTGGCACGTCTACTTTTTGAAGCAACACTTCAACATCTACAGGCTCAGAGGGATAACAATCCCTACATTCATTTACAATGAGAGGCTTCCAAATTGGATCCTGGATGTTGTGAAGCCTACTTACAGGTTTCTGTCCGATCCTGAATTGTGTTCATGGCAAAACCCAGAATCGAAATGAGTCTCTGAATTCACTCATATGGGAAGGATGCCCTAAAATCACATTTTCATCTGCTACATGTGTTGGAATTGCAACTTGCGACGCATTTCTTGTATTTAATGATGGCAACGCAGGAAGGATGAAGTTATTAAAGAGAATGGGCTTTAAGATAGGAAATTTCTCTGAAGGCATCTTGTGAAAAATAGATTTACAACGCCTCTCCTCACCTGAAAAGTCAGTTGAAGATCTGGGAAAGAAAGAAAGGCAGAAAACAAGAAACCAGAAGAGAAGCCTTGAAGGGAAAGAGGACCCTGAGTATGAATGTGGGGCCAACTGAAGAGGTGACACAAGAAAAAAGTTAGGTTGAACTTAAAACGGCATTTCCTGTAAATTATATTTTTTGAAGTGTACGTACCTTTTTCTCAGAATATATGAAGGTTAGAATTATGAAATTTTGTACACTTATTTCTGACCCAATAAATGTTGTGTCAAAGTTAAATTTTGAGATTCTGAGTGTAAGCTGGGAAGCTCGTAATTTTTCATGAATTTTGTATTACAATTACAAATTTATAATTTTAAAAGTATTAAAATTGTTCTATTCGATATCTTTAAAAAACCTCTTGAGAGGAGCTTGCTATATGCAAAGCGATTAAACAGAGAAAATTTTGTAGAAATGTACTGAATAGTTTCTGAGAAATAGGTACATATATTATTTTTTGAAAATAAAATTTTTAATAATTACGAAAAATCCGCCTCGATTGCACAAACTACCTGGTGTTTACCTAGGTTTCAGCGCGGATAACCACGCCTTCTTTAGAACAAATATAAAACAGCTTGCCTAAATAGGCATAGTCAAAGGCTAAAATCAACACCTATAGCGGCAAGACCCCATAAAATTTTTGTACAAATATACGGTACATATGTACCAAGTCAATGTTAGTTATCTCAACGCTGTGTGTGCTGCCTCGCCTCAGCCAACGTACGATGGTCACAGTCTACCGTATATTTGTAAAAAAATTTTATGGGGTCTTGCCGTTATAGGTGTTGATTTTAGCCTTTGACTATGCCTATTTAGACAAACTGTTTTATATTTGTTCTAAAGAAGGGGTGGTTATCCACGCTGAAACCTAGGTAAAAACCAGGTACTTTGTGCAATCGAGGCGGATTTTTCATAATTATTTCTATACTTACCATTGCTGACGCTCTGCAATGCTGAAAGTTCTTAAAATTTTTAAATTCCATAAAAAGTGAAATATATATAATCCAAGGAACTTAACAGCAAATATGTTAATTTCACGTAAAGCATTAGGCAAAATTTGATTAGCACATTTTCAGAATTGTGCATGAGATATACCTTTTAAATAGTGTGTGTGTTTCATGAATGTCCCTCCTTTAATGTGCAAACAACACACGCTGGAAAAAAATTAGTTCCAATTTTGTCCACCAGGCGCAAAGCTGGCTATGTACACCATCTGTTTGACGTCTCTGGTGCTCATACTGAACAAACTGAGTAAGCAGCGGTTACTAATAATATCAACATTACGTCTTTCTCACTTGTTTCGGCTTTTCTGTCCATGGCCCGTTCCCAATCCGTTACATACAGTAACATTCCAATATGTCTTTCTTGCATTCGCAGCTCCAGATTTGCTACTGCTGGCCCAAATTGGAACTAATTTTTTTCCAGCGTAAATCGGTTCCACATTGTTGTTGTTGTGGTCTTCAGTCCTGAGACTGGTTTGATGCAGTTCTCCATGCTACTCTATCCTGTGCAAGGTTCTTCATCTCCCAGTACCTACTGCAACCTACATCCTTCTGAATATGTTTAGTGTAGTCATCTCTTGGTCTCCCTCTACGATTTTTACCCTCCACGCTGCCCTCCAATGCTAAATTTGTGATCCCTTGATGCCCCAGAACATGTCCTACCAACCGGTCCCTTCTTCTTGTCAAGCTGTGCCACAAACTCCTCTTCTCCCCAATTCTATTTAATACCTCCTCATTAGTTATGTGATCTACCCATCTAATCTTCAGCATTCTTCTGTAGCACCATATTTCGAAAGCTTCTACTCTCTTCTTGTCCCAACTATTTATCGTCCATGTTTCACTTCCATACATGGCTACACTTCATACAAATACTTTCAGAAACGACTTCCTGACACTTAAATCTATACTCGATGTTAACAAATCTCTCTTCTTCAGAAACACTTTCCCTGCCATTGCCAGTGTACATTTTATATCTTCTCTACTTCGACCATCACCAGTTATTTTGCTCCCCAAGTAGCAAAACTCATCTACTACTTTCCATGTCTCATTTCCTAATCTAATTCCCTCAGCATCACCCGACTTAATTCGACTACATTCCATTATCCTCGTTTTGCTTTTGTTGATGTTGATCTTATATCCTCCTTTCAAGACACTGTCCATTCCGTTCAACTGCTCTTCCAAGTCCTTTGCTGTCTCTGAGAGAATTACAATGTCATCGGCGAACCTCAAAGTTTGTTTTTCTTCTCCATGCATTTTAATACCTACTCCGAAATTTTCTTTTGTTTCCTTTACTGCTTGCTCAATATACAGATTGAATAACGTTGGGGAGAGGCTACAACCCCGTCTCACTCCCTTCCCAACCACTGCTTCCCTTCCGTGCCCCTCGACTCTTATAATTGCCATCTGGTTTCTGTACGAATTGTAAATAGCCTTTTGCTCCCTGAATTTTACCCCTGCCACCTTCAGAATTTGAAACAGAGTATTCCAGTCAACATTGTCAAAAGCTTTCTCTAAGTCTACAAATGCTAGAAACGTAGGTTTGCCTTTCCTTAAACTAGCATCTAGGATAAGTCATAGGGTCAGTATTGCCTCACGTGTTCCAATATTTCTTCGGAATCCAAACTATCTTTCCCGAGGTCGACTTCTATTAGATTTTCCATTCCGCATTAATACATTAGAATATCTACCAAGTCTCGCGGCCATACGATAATTACAGCCCACATCGGACCTCTGTCAGTAGCTGCACTTTAATTATAGCCATGCGCTGTGTTCGAGAATCGAACTGGTAATCGATGTCAGTGGTACGGGTCGCCTCACGGATGGCTTCTGTGCTGGGTGCAGGGCTCGGACAGCACGAGCCCGGTGCGGCAGGCGCCGTCGCCGCCGGGCTGCCCCGGGTCTGGGTCGGGCGCGGGCTCTCCGCTGCAGGTGACGCCGGTGCTGCTGGAGGCGCAGGTCGCCAGGCTGGCCGAGGCCGCCGACGCGCTGGTGCGCAGCCTGCCGCACCTCGAGCCGCGCCACCACAACCCCAAGAAGAAGGTCTGCAAGGACCTCGAGGTAACTCCACACGCGTCACTGTAGGCGACACAATGAAACAATTTAAAATTATTTTATAATACATTTTACTTTCATCTGCTATTACACCAAATTCCTATTTATACGGGGGAGCCACGATGTTTCATTACATATCTTTTAAAACGTAAAATGTTGTGAAATAATATGACTAGTGTTAAAAAATCCATAAATTAAAAAAAGGAGTGGGACTCTGTCCAGCAATCCAAGGTTTACCGAACTTGATGCTAACCACTCGACCACTGCCAGCTCCTGCTCAGGGTGACAACGGTACATCACTGCCGTGTAAAACTTCTGGTGCGGTTTTCTCGAAATCGCCTAAGCATTGCTACACTACTGGCCATTAAAATTGCTACACCAAGAAGAAATGCAGATGATAAACGAGTATTCATTGGACAAATATATTGTACTAGAACTGACATGTGATTACATTTTCACGCAATTTGGGTGCATAGATCCTGAGAAATCAGTACCCAGAACAACCACCTATGGCCGTAATAACGGACTTGATACGCTTGGGCATTGATTCAAACAGAGCTTGGATGGCCTGTACAGCTTCAACACGATACCACAGTTCATCAAGAGTAGTTAGTGACTGGCGTACTGTGACGAGCCAGTTGCTTGGCCACCATTGACCAGACGTTTCCAATTGGTGAGAGATCTGGAGAACGTGCTGGCCAGGGCAGCAGTCGAACATCTTCTGTATCCAGAAAGGCCCGTACAGGACCTGCAACATGCGGTCGTGCATTATCGTGTTGAAATGTAGCGTTTCGCAGGGATCGAATGAAGGGTAGAGCCACGGGTCGTAACACATCTGAAATTTAACGTCCACTGTTCAGAGTGCCATCAATGCGAACAAGAGGTGACCTAGACGTGTAACCAGTGGCACCCCATACCATCACGCCGGGTGATACGCCAGTATGGCGATGACGAATACACGCTTCCAATGTGCGTTCGCCGCGATGTGGCCAAACACGGATGCGACCATCATGACGCTGTAAACAGAACCTGGATTCATCCGAAAAAATGACGTTTTGCCATTTTTGCACCCAGGTTCGTCGTTGAGTACACCATCGTAAGCACTCCTGTCTGTGATGCAGCGTCAAGGGTAACCGCAGCCATGGTCTCTGAGTTGATAGTCCTGCTGCTGCAAACGTCGTCGAACTGTTCGTGCAGGTTGTTGTCTTGCAATCGTCCCCATCTGTTGACTCAGGGATCGAGACGTGGCTTCACGATCCGTTACAGCCATGCGGATAAGATGCCTGTCATCTCGACTGCTAGTGATAGGAGGCCGTTGGGATCCAGCACGGCGTTCCGTATTACCCTCCTGAACCCACCGATTCCATATTCTGCTAACAGTCATTGGATCTCGACCAACGCAAGCAGCAATGTCGCGATACTATAAACCGCAATCGCGGTAGCCTACAATCCGACCTTTATCAAAGTCGGAAACGTGATGGTACGCATTTCTCCTCCTTACACGAGGCATCACAACAGCGTTTTACCAGGCAACGCCGGTCAACTGCTGTTTGTGTGTGAGAAATCGGTTGGAAACTTTCCTCATGTCAGCACGTTGGAGGTGTCGCCACCGGCGCTAACCTTGTGTGAATGCTCTGAAGAGCTAATCATTTACATATCACAGCATCTTCTTCCCGTCGGTTAAATTTCGCGTCTGTAGCACGTCATCTTCGTGGTGTAGCAATTTTAATGGCCAGTAGTGTACTTGTACATTACGTTGTCCTAATGGACTATTAGAAATGTATAAACTTTGAGGTAAATCCGTGGTCTGAACGTCGTGGCCTCCCATTATTAGTTTCAACTTAATTCCAAAATGTGAACATAATTTGGTCAATTTGTCTCACTGTGACGTATAACTCAATGTGATTTAGTGATACGACATAAGAAAAAGGGTTAGAATTATGCAGAAAGTAGAATGTCTTCGAACCATTATTTGGAAATTAATATTGGAAATTGTACAATGTCTCAAGTAAGCAGTGCGCATGAGGAACGTGTTTCCAGCCTCGACTTACAATTCGTAGCTGCCTACCCATAAGCATCCCCAAAAGCGAGAGGGATGGAAAGAGAATGCAATTGTTGCCTCCTCCGTTCTGAGGTATACCTTTTCATTCATCTCAGAATTCCGGTGCATTTCTGGAAATGACTGCCTGTGATTACACAAAACCACAAATTTAATATTGCCAACGACAAAGGGGAACACTGTGGATTTAACAGTCGCTACACAGTTTAACTTTATTTGGTTGTCAAACTGTTTACGACAAGGAATACAGTTTACCTGGCGCAGCAGCTGTTTCGGCACTGCAGTTAAAGGAGGATTCAAATCTTTTCAAACATTTCATTTCATTTATTCTCCATAGTCAAATACAGGATTTGTTTTGGATTGCGGACTTATCTTACACTTCCTGTCGTAGTTTTGTGGTAACAACTACACTACTGGAAAATGAAAAAAAGGATCCCAAGAAATCGTCGATTCAGTAGATAGACAATCTTAACAATTTTATTGACGTTATCTCCTAGATGTACAACAGGTGAGCGACAAAAATAATGAGACTAAACAGTTTTTATTTTTTTCACACAACAATACTATCCCCAAGCACCTGTACAGTGCACTGGCGGAGTTGTTTCTCCCCTTCTTGGTAACAATGCTGAAAGGTTTCAACTGAGAGGGTCTTTCAGTCGTTTCAAGACATTTTTGGACTTCGGGAAAAGAAATAAGTCGCAAGGACTTGATCAACCGAATTGGGCAGGAATACATTTTGAGGTCAAAAATTCTGTGATGGAAGCGACCATTGACATGGGACATTGTCATGATGCCCCATCCACTTGTTTCTAATGTCCCGTTTCACTCGATTCACCCTTTTTCTGAGCCTTTCAACGACATCATTGTAACACGTATCATCCTTAATGTTAAACGTCTGTCTAATCTTACAGGAGCATCCACACGTTAGACATTTTCGTCGGTGTTTGCAGTTGAAGGTCTCCCTGAGTGAGGTTCATATTCAAACCATTCTCGATCTTTCGAAAAGGATGTGTGGCACCGAAAAATTTGTGCTCTGTACAAGGAATGTGCCCCATAGTTCTATTTCAATTTTTCAAAGTCACTCTCGCGGATTCCCCAATTTTAATACAAAACTAGATTCCATAAAGTTTCTCTAAATTTCGCTGTTCCATGCCGTTCTCATATCATACAACAAAAGCACAGCTTCAGTGATGGCTGTCTCAAAAATCGCTTGATGGCAGTACGGAGCTCAAACTCGGACTGAGCATATGGAAGGGATGAACGGACCGATCCACACAAGTAGAGCAACACAGCATTAGCAGACTTCTTGCAGGTTGTCAGTCTCATTACTTTTCTCACTGACCTCGTAAAACAAACAATCGCATCGACCTAGCCATATGCATCTGAGTACAGTTGACAGGGCACAGGAAATGTTAGCGCTAGTACCCTCTGTATACCCTCCATTTGCAGCAATACACGCTGCAGTTCTTCCATGAAGACGAATGTAGTCTGGCAGAATGGCCCACCGTACACTGTACACTCGGTGCCTCGATTCACCCAGATCTCCTACTGGTCTCGCAGACTGTGCAAGGTGGCATTACGTCCAGTGCCAAATGTGCTCAATGACTTAGAGATCTGGGGATAGAGCCGAACTGGGTAGTTGATATACACCTTGGAGAGCCTGTTGGGTGGCACAGGATATATGTGGGTACTTAATGTCTTGTTGTAGAGGCGTATTTCCTTGTTGGTGCATGGTCACCAGAGGAGAATGGCCACTGTAAGACACTACTTTCCGTATCATGATGCCAGGTGCTGGCTCTGTCTGCGTCTGTCATAAACACTCCGGATGTTGGTGCTCACCTGTGCAACACCACACACACACACACACACACACACACACACACACACACACACACACACACACAACCATCATTGGCACCAAGGCAGATGCAACTTCATCACTGAAAACAAACAAAATCTCCATTTGTCCTTCTATAAGCACCTCTTCTTACACCACTGGAGGCAGGCTTCACAATGTTGGGGCATTACATGCAGCATCATAGCTCGCTTCATGGAGACAGCTGTGAATGATTCTCGCTGATACCCTGGCACAAGCATCGCTAATCTGTTGTGAAGTCATGGGGAAGTCCGATGCTTCACTTTGTAAGATGCAATGTCTTATTGTGCAGCTGTGCATGGCCGCTGTCTGGATCCAGGCTGATGGGCATGTACACCTTTTGCCAAGCAGTGGTGATAACATGAAAGCAGTGTGGAGACCTCTTGTCCCACGTTGTAGTGCAGTTCTGCAATATGACCATCCAGCTTCCGATAGACCCACTATAAGTTCTTGCTCAAACTCCATCAACTGCACAAACAATTCACATCTACACTGTTCCAGCATGCTAACAATGCAGCAGACACAGATGGATCTCTGCATGCCACGGCAAACTGGCTGCTACTGGCTGTTGAGGTGAACAACTGTTCCAAAGCTTGCAACATTCCAAAGCTAATAACACAGTTTCTGGTTTCTCTGCTGTGCTGCACGTTTGATCATCAGATTAACTGTGCACTTGTAGTGTCCTGTGCAAGTATGGGATGCCTTAGTCACTTGCATAAAGGTTTTCTTTTTTCATTTTCCAGTAGTGTATAAACAATTAAAAATCCACTATATTATACTGGTACTTATCATTAAAAATGAAAGTATTCTACTCGTTTGAAAGGAATTCCTTAACACTACAAAAAGATTTATTGGTAAATTGCTAAAATTATCCCCAATCTTCCCACTGTTGTTTTCCGAGGTAGCCCTTATTGAGATGCAGAAAAGGACCAGTTCAAATCCGACATAGAATCCAATGCCATATGCCAGAATACTCTTCTCCTCCCTCAACAGTAAAACGACACTCCTTCCCCTTGCTACACAACTCAATCATGGCAGTAGTTCACCATTTGCCCACGGACAAATGTGACCCACTTGTTGGGGCTACATTTAGTTTTTATGCCAGAGTAATTCCAGTAAATCCTAAATTTAAACAAAAATTGCAATGTTATACTATAGATTTGCACGTATATGATTCATCTGTGGACAAAATGCAACAGATGGTACAAAAAAATACCATTTTCTACATTATAAAGAGAAAAAGGCATGAAATTTCAAGGTGGGACAAGAATTGCCTCCAGAAATTGGCACCTTCTCCACTTCCACAGGGTGCAACCAAGCACAACTTGCTGTCATAGGGTTATGACTTTGACATCCAGTTGGCACAGCTGTACAATAAGATCTCAACTTTCAGATGGTGAAGACAGCAGGGGTGATCCAATGGCATTGTAAAACAGTTATTATGATTACATTAAAATATTTAATCATTATTATTATTAAAATCCTAGGCACATTTGACATGTTAAATGTAGGGGTAATGGCAAATTATTGAGGGTGGGGGCAGATGAAGACCTGGAGAGAGAGAGAGAGAGAGAGAGAGAGAGAGAGAGAGAGAGAGAGAGAGAGAGAATTTACTTTAGATGCGGTCAACTTTGATGTCTTTTCAAACTTCATCTATGTTACTTAGACACAGTTGTCAAATAGAAATAAATACTGAGATATACCATCATCTAATGTTATAAGTATAATTTTGTACATTTTCACAAATTTGTTACACAATATGGGCACTAATCTGTTTCCATTATTTATGAATATGATGTGTGCATTTGGACCTGTGTGAAGCAGTAGTAGTGGGCTGTGTTGCAGCATGTGCTCAGCATGGCGGAGGATGACCCAAGGAGGATGGAAGAGATCAGGAAATACGCAGCCATATATGGCCGCTTTGACTGCAAGCGCAAGCCTGAGAAGCCTCTAACACTACATGAGGTGAGTAACCAAACTTGCTCTTGCAGTTAATACAATTTTGTTTGACACTGGGTGAGACAAAAATGAGCTTGATCATTGAGATGGCATAAAGAATTCTGGAAGAATCAGATAAAGCTTTAAAAGCACTGTATAAGGTGTATGATGTCTATGTTGATATATTATATTGCAGTAAGGAAATAAGTTGAAAAATTAGAGTACAGCAAGGAAAGTATTTCCACATCCACTGGATTTTCAGCTGGACTGAACAGGTCTGACACTTATGAAGTGTGAAAAAAAGGTCAAAGCCAATGTAGATGAAAGTTCTCTTAATATAATTTTTAGGGTAACATGGCTTATTAATTTGAATTTTTTATATTTTTGTGGACTGCTATAGAGAAGTGAAAGTAAAGTATTGGGTGGAAATATGCTGATTCAGTTCCATGAAATATAAACTAATCCACATTATGAAAGAAGTTAAACACTTACAAAGTAAAATGACAGTACAAAAGATTTGGTTTACACTTACTAAGAAGTGTGACTGGGAACTGAGTGGGTTAGTGTCAGTTTGCAACTGCAAAGATCCATGGATCAGTTCTCAGCCAGTACTAATTTTTTTTAACTCCTGTCACTTATGATTTCTTTCAATTTTTGAAATGATTCGCGTACAAGAAAAATGCCGAGTTTCTCCTCTGGCACGGTACAACAAGTACATCCCTCTGTAGCTGGCTGGGTAAATCAGTTGAAAAGTCAGAGGAAGACAAGGAATGTGCCAAGAAAGGACCTATGGTACTTAAACCAACTTTGATCCTGATGTCAGCTGTACTTTACCCCAATATGAAAGAGAGTTGCAGTTTTCCTCAGTATGATAGGAATCACAACATTGGATTACATGACATGAAGATCACTGTGTCTAATACAAGACTACTGTATATAAAAGGAAGCTAACATTATCACTTACATACATATTTGGTGTATAGGAACTGGCTGAAATGCATAGGTTAAAGACATTTATATTCATTTCAAAAGTGTCATATAGTAGGCCTACATAAAACTTACGGGCATGCCCATGAATATTGATTACAAACTGACCAAAGTGGCATAGTGCATTCCAATACAGAATAATGATTATGACTCCAAAGCTTTGGTTCCAGTTGTCATAGTACACAAGTAGAAGATATGCTCATTATACCATGTGCTGTAACAGATTCAGCTGCAACAAACCTGCAAATTCTTCAATCAATGAAGGCATTAATAGCATCTTTGGTATCATAAAGGGCCATTCAGAGGTGACCGTATGAAGCTGGCTCCAATAAAGATGTTTACTATCAAATCTGCGCTATGAGGTGCCAACAATGCGAGCAGTGGAAATAGGATTGCATCATTGTGCCTTCCCAAGTGAGTCATGCTTCATAGCAGGCCACAACACTGGTTATTTGAGAATATGACAATGATCACGTCACTGTAACAATCCTGTCCATTTCATACTATGATAGATTAGATTTACACTTGCAGCTACAGTGTGCAACCCAACTAGTTAATGCACAAGAGCCTCTGTAGTGTCTATGGACTGTTGATTGAAAGCAAAGTGTGACTTAAGTTTGATTCCATTGCCTTGTGTTTGCTATTTAACTGTTGCTCCAGTTCCCAAACTAAACTTAAGAGTCTCACGTAAACCACTTTTTAAAATCTCAGGTATTTACCCTTTACTGTGTATCTGTATTATGGAAACATGTTGCCAAAGTTGTTTTGACCATGATTCAGAAGTTTCACTAGAAAGCCCTTGTACCTCCTGCACACAGTCCCAATATCTCCCCATAATTTTGAAGCTCTGAAGAAAGACATTGCTGCTCATTGATTTTTTCAGATGAAGAGGTGCATGCCTGCATACAGTCATGTTTCCATGAAGGCATTGGTCGTGTCTCACAGTGCAATAAATTTATTAATAATTTTGGTGATTACTTTTGAAATAATAAACAGGTTACTTACATTTTCCCCATTGTCTCATTTCCATTTGACTGCCCCTTATATGAGCAATAACTGAGGTAAAGATGTGCAGAGAATCGTTACTGTCATATGTTGACCTGTGCAAAGTGGTGCAATGCTTAGTACCAGTGGACTTGCTTTCAGGAGGATGACTGCTCAAATTCGCATCCTGCCATCCCGGTTCAAGATTCTTGTTATTTCCCTAAATCACTTAAGACAAAATGCTGGGATGCTTCCTTTGAAAGAGTATGGCTGATTTCCTTCTCCATTCTTTCCTAATCTGAGCTTGTGCTCAGTTTCTAATACCCTCACTATCTATGAGTTGTTAATCACTAGTATTTCTTTTATTTTTGAATATCTGATGCCACAGACTGCTTATGTAGGTAAGAGGGCCAATAGGAATACAGTACATTGGCATTCTGCAACAGGCTAATGTTGCCTGCCCCTCCCCCCCCCCCCCCCCCCCCCCCTCAGTGTCTGTAAAGATGATCCTCATGACACACCTTGGTCTGGCCCCGGACCTTCTGTGAGTAGGACATTATGTGGGACCAGCTAGGATGGTGAATGTTTCAGCAGCAACATCCTTCAAACAATCTTACTTGTGCTGTGCTTTTGGCTTTAATAAATATTGTTTGGACTTTCATATGCAGTATTGTAGTTTCACTGCTGGGAAACATGTATATCGCCTGGACTGTTTCGAGATACTGGTGAGATGAACGCTGTTTCTGTGTGTGATAGGTGTCAGTGAATGAGGCAGCAGCACAGATCTGCAGGTACATGCCAGCACTGCTCACCAGGAGGGATGAGCTGTTCCCTCTGGCACGACAAGTTGTACGTGACTCTGGCTACCACTACAGCAAGGGTCACTCCAAGTAGGTCCACATACATTACTCTCTTACAAAGCATGCTCTCTCTAAAGGTATCTAAAAACTGCCCACTTTAACGATATTGTGCCTAGACTTGGGAAGAAAGTTTTTACACTTGGCCTATTTTATTTTCAATATTTTACTGATAAATTTCGTGCCAACTGGTTGCATGAAAAGCACACATTTATACACAATATATAGCCAATGTTGTGTGGCTTAGCGGGTAAGGGTATCTAAGACTACAAACTAGAGTTGTAACACTAACTAGTCTACTAAGTGTGACTAAGATAGTTTTCCTAGTAGTTTTGGTCAGTTAAGGTGTACCCAGTATATTAGGTGAGTTGCATACTTATTAGGCATTACTGGATTTTGATCTCTTTGCTTGCATATGTGATCTAGCAAGATTCCTGTAGAGAAAGGATGTGGTGAACTGCCTAGAAATTGAGTGAAGATATATAAAGGGTCAGTAACCGATGGCACATTTTTGATTTACATAGTTATCCTCCCGTCTACTACTCAAAAATAAACAGAATTTATAGCAAAATTAAAATTGCCAATGTTTAATTTAGGTTTTATTTAAAAATTGTTAATTTGTAACATGAAACAGAGGGACTTTGTAGTAAAAGTAAATACAAATTTATCATACAATACTAGAAGATGCAATTTCCTCAAAATAGATAAAATAAAAAACTGTAAATATATATCAAAAATCACTCCAATACTTTGTTGAACGTATATAAAACATGCTTCCATTATTTATAGAAAACTTTCACATTTACCAGTGATAAACAGGAAACTTTTGCTTTTCATCATGATGAATGTTCTGTTCAATACAAAATAAACTGCATTTTTGTACTTCCGTCAAAAGTAACTGCTTTGGTTACATAAAAACGCAGATATTACATGATCAACTAACTTTTATTACTTATAAAATGCAATCTTTATTGTGTGAGGATGTAAAATACACACTGGGCTAAAATGAATGATGTGCAGTTCTAATTGTGTGCAAAACAAATGACCAGACAATCCAAAAACAAGAGAACTTGTAAGCTCCCAGTTTCTACATTGGTTTATGTTTCACTCCCTAACAATGTTACCAATACTGCTGGTAATGCTACCATTTACTACATCATTTATGTACTGTGGCCAGAGCTTATGAAACATAGTTTTGGAAGAGCACAACTCTATTACAAAAGCATCTATTGTCAATTATTGCTCTGTCTCTGATAATAAATTTGTAAATGCAAAAAAAGGCAGTTTGCACTGTAGGCCTCGTTATAAGTGGCTGGGTAAGTCAGTTTAACAGTTGGAGGAAGGTATGTATTACAACCTCCAGTAGAGAAATTCCTATTAGAGCACTGTGGTGTTCAAGCATACTTACAAGTTGCGGGCAGCTTTACCTTATTGAAAACTTAAAAGAGATCAGATTACTCAAAAATAAAAATACAACAAAGAGACATGTTGTTACTTGTCTGAAAGCACATATTTCATCAGTTGTTAGCCAAATATGGCTACTACCTGATTTCAGTCTGTTCTGATTTCTTCTTGAAAGTTTATTTACTATCATAACACATGTGCTGCTGTTCGAGCAAAACTGTTCTGGTGTGTGACCACCTGGTACACTTGTCCCTTAGTGGGCATGTCTACATGCCATGTCACAGTATGTGAGTAGTGACTGTTTACGTAGCTCTGAACAGCTGTAACTGCATCAGTAAATACATGTTACAGTGGATATTGGAGGTGAATATAGGCCCTATTCTGATAAACAGCATTTTGTTTATAGCTTGGTGATTTGAAATATAAAGGAGGAATATCATTTGGTATAATAAAGATACCCAAAATGTCAGTGTATGGATGAAAAGTTACTGGGATGAATTTATTGTCACCTATGTGATCACAGAGCTTTTTCTCCAAATGCACAGTATAGGATGGCTGGGAAACACCAAGTCCAATGAGGAAGACACTATTCTTTCCTACTGCCATTCCTAGGTGACTCATCATGCTACATTAATGAGTGGAGACTGTCCCAGGAACTACATCTCATCATCATCATCATCATCATCTTTTAAGACTGATTATGCCTTTCAGCATTCAGTCTGGAGCATAGCCGCCCTTATACAGTTCCTCCATGATCCCCTATTCAGTGCTAACATTGGTGCCTCTTCTGATGTTAAACCTATTACTTCAAAATCAGTCTTAACTGAATCCAGGTACCTTCTCCTCAGTCTGCCCCGACTCCTCCTACCCTCTACTGCTGAATCCATGAGTCTCTTGGGTAACCTTGCTTCTCCCATGCGTGTAACATGACCCCACCATCTAAGCCTGTTTGCCCTGACTGCTACATCTATAGAGTTCATTCCCAGTTTTTCTTTGATTTCCTCATTGTGGACACCCTCCTGCCATTGTTCCCATCTACTAGTACCTGCAATCATCCTAGCTACTTTCATATCCGTAACCTCAACCTTGTTGATAAGGTAACCTAAATCCACCCAGCTTTCGCTCCCATACAACAAAGTTGGTCGAAAGATTGAACGGTGCACAGATAACTTAGTCTTGGTCCTGACTTCCTTCTTGCAGAAGAGAGTAGATCGTAGCTGAGCGCTCACTGCATTAGCTTTGCTACACCTCGCTTCCAGTTCTTTCACTATGTTGCCATCCTGTGAGAATATGCATCCTAAGTTCTTGAAACTGTCCACCTGTTCTAACTTTGTTCCTCCTATTTGGCACTCAATCCATTTATATTTCTTTCCCATTGACATTACTTTACTTTTGGAGATGCTAATCTTCATACCATAGTCCTTACATTTCTGATCTAGCTCTGAAATATTACTTTGCAAATTTTCAATTGAATCTGCCATCACAACTAAGTCATCCGCATATGCAAGACTGCTTATTTTGTGTTCACATATCTTAATCTCACCCAGCCAGTCTATTGTTTTCAACATATGATCCATAAATAATACAAACAACAGTGGAGACAGGTTGCAGCCTTGTCTTACCCCTGAAACTACTCTGAACCATGAGCTCAATTTACCGTCAACTCTAACTGCTGCCTGACCATCCATGTAAAGACCTTTAATTGCTTGCAAAAGTTTGCCTCTTATTCCATAATCTCATAGAACAGACAATAACTTCCTCCTAGGAACCCGGTCATATGCCTTTTCTAGATCTATAAAGCATAGATACAATTCCCTGTTCCACTCATAACACTTCTCCATTATTTGCCGTAAGCTAAAGATCTGGCCCTGACAACCTCTAAGAGGCCTAAACCCACACTGATTTTCATCCAATTGGTCCTCAACTAATACTCGCACTTTCCTTTCAACAATACCTGAGAAGATTTTACCCACAACGCTGATTAAAGAGATACCTCTGTAGTTGTTACAATCTTTTCTGTTTCCATGTTTAAAGATTGGTGTGATTACTGCTTTTGTCCAGTCTGATGGAACCTGTCCCAACTCCCAGGCCATTTCAATTATCCTGTGTACCCATTTAAGAGCTGACATTCCACTGTATTTGATGAGTTCCGACTTAATTTCATCCACCCCAGCCGCTTTATTGCACTGCAATCTATTGACCATTTTTTCCACTTCCTCAAATGTGATCCTATTTCCATCATCATTCCTATCCCATTCTACCTCGAAATCTGAAACATTACTGACCGCATTTTCACCTACATTGAGCAACTCTTCAAAATATTCCCTCCATCTGCCCAAGGCATCCACAGGATTCACCAGCAGTTTTCCTGACCTGTCCAAAATACTTGTCATTTCCTTCTTACCTCCCTTTCGAAGACTGCTAATTACACTCCAGAATGGTTTTCCAGCAGCTTGACCCATAGTCTCCAATCTGTTTCCAAAGTCTTCCCACGATTTCTTCTTGGATGCTGCAATTATCTGTTTGGCTTTGTTTCTTTCTTCAACATAACTTTCTCTGTCTACCTGGGTTCTGGTATGTAGCCATTTTTGATACGCCTTCTTTTTCCTTTTACAGGCTGCCTTGACTGTATCATTCCACCAAGCTGTTTGCTTCATCCTACTTTTACACACTACTGTTCCAAGACATTCTTTAGCCACTTCTAGTACTGTGTCACTGTACCTTGTCCACTCCTTTTCCAATGACTGTAATTGACTACATTCAACTAACTGGTACCTTTCTGAAATTGCTGTTATGTACTTGTGCCTGATTTCCTTATCCTGAAGTTTCTCCACTCTTATCCTCCTACATATGGACCTGACCTCCTGCACTTTCGGCCTCACAATCCCAATTTCACTGCAGATTAAATAATGATCAGTGTCATCAAAGAATCCCCTGAATACACGGGTGTCCCTCACAGCCTTCCTGAAATTCCTGATCTGTTATTACGTATATAGTCAATGACAGATCTGGTTCCCCTGCCTTCCCAAGTATACCGGTGAATGTTCTTATGTTTAAAAAATGAGTTTGTGATTACTAAGCCCATACTGGCACAGAAATCCAAGAGTTGTTTCCCGTTCCTGTTGGCCTCCATATCCTCTCCAAATTTACCCGTAACCGTTTCATACCCTTCTGTTCGATATCCAATCCTGGCGTTAAAATCACCCATGAGCAGGACACTGTCCTTGTCCTTTACTCTAACAACTACAGCACTGAGTGCCTCATAAAAACTATCCATCTTATTTTGATCTGTCCCTTCCCAATGCGAATATACTGACACAATCCTAATTTTCTTGCTAGACACTGTCAAATCTATCCACATCAGTCGTTCGTTTACATACCTTATTGCAACTACGCTGGGTTCCATTTCTTTCCTGATGTAAAGCCCTACACCCCATTGTGCTATTCCTGCTTTGACTCGTGACAGGTAGACCTTGTATTCTCCCACTTCCTCTTCTTTCTCACCCCTTACCCGAATGTCACTAACAGCTAAAACGTCCAGCCCCATCTTACTTGCAGCTTCTGCCAGCTCTACCTTCTTCCCAGAGTAGCCCCCATTGATATTAATAGCTCCCCATCTCATTACCATTTGTTTGCCAAGTTGTATCTTAGGGGTCCCTGGTTTGTCAGTTAGAGGTGGGACTCTGTCACCTCCAAAGGTCCGAGGCATTTTGCTTTGATCGTTGCCAGCATCATATTTAAAGTACCAGGGAAGCAGGTTGCTAACCTTACTTGCCCCGAGTCCCATTGGGTTTCACCCCTAATGGCTGAGGGACTAACCAGTGGATTTGGTAGTCTTTGCCGTATGAGCACAAAGGTGACTACCATACACAGACACAGACATATTCTGTCTGCTTGTGTCTGTACATGTGTGGATGGATATGTGTGTGTGTGCGAGTGTATACCCATCCTTTTTCCCCCTAAGGTAAGTCTTCCCGCTCCCGGGATTGGAATGACTCCGTACCCTCTCCCTTAAAACCCACATCTTTTCGTCTTTCCCTCTCCTTCCCTCTTTCCTGACGAAGCAGCCATTGGTTGCGAAAGCTAGAATTTTGTGTGTATGTTTGTGTTTGTTTGTGTCTATCGACCTGCCAGCGCTTTTGTTTGGTAAGTATCATCATCTTTGTTTTTAGATATATTTTTCCTACGTGGAATATTTCCCTCTATTATATATATATATATATATATATATATATATATATATATATATATATATATATAATAGAGGGAAACATTCCACGTGGGAAAAATATATCTAAAAAGAAAGATGATGAGACTTACCAAAAAAAAGCGCTGGCAGGTCGATAGACACACAAACAAACACAAACCTACACACAAAATCTAGCTTTCGCAACCAACGGTTGCCTCGTCAGGAATGAGGGAAGGAGAAGGAAAGACAAAAGGATATGGGTTTTAAGGGAGAGGGTAAGGAGTCATTCCAATCCCGGGAGCGGAAAGACTTACCTTAGGGGGAAAAAAGAACAGGTATACACTCGCACACACACACATATCCATCCACACATTCAAGACACAAGCAGACATTTGTCAAATCTTTCTTTTTAAATATATTTTTCCCACGTGGAATGTTTCCCTCTATTATATATATATATATATATATATATATATATATATATATATATATATATATATATATATATATACACCTAAAAACAAAGATGATGTGACTTACCAAATGAAAGTGCTGGCAGGTCAAACGAACACAAACATACACACAAAATTCAAGCTTTCGCAACAAACTGTTGCCTCATCAGGAAAGAGGGAAGGAGAGGGAAAGACGAAAGGATGTGGGTTTTAAGGGAGAGGGTAAGGAGTCATTCCAGTCCTGGGAGCGGAAAGACTTACCTTATGGGGAAAAAAGGACGGGTATACACTCGCACACACACACACATATCCATCCACACATATACAGACACAAGCAGACATGTCCACACATATCCATCCGCATATACACAGGCACAAGCAGACAAATGTCTGCTTGTGCCTGTGTATATGCGGATGGATATGTGTGTGTGTGAGTGTATACCTGTCCTTTTTTCCCCCTAAGGTAAGTCTTTCCGCTCCCGGGATTGGAATGACTCCTTACCCTCTCCCTTAAAACCCATATCCTTTTGTCTTTCCCTCTCCTTCCCTCTTTCCTGACGAGGCAACCGTTGGTTGCGAAAGCTAGAATTTTGTGTGTATGTTTGTGTTTGTTTGTGTGTCTATCGACCTGCCAGCGCTTTTGTTTGGTAAGTCTCATCATCTTTCTTTTTATATATATATTAATCTGCCATGAGGTAGCAGTGGCCTATGTAAGGGTCATCTGCCACAGAAATAAACTGACCACTGAAATATGTAATTCTAAGATGGCTTCTCATCTCTTTGTGGTGATTTACACTGATGCTGCATGAAAGAGTCTCTTAACAATAAGTTAAAGACACTGTTGCTCTGATATTCTTCCTGTGATATTTGCACTCTCTCTATGAAACATATCTCTTGATCTATTTATCATTACTAGAAGTCACTTCAAGTCAGGAATAATGTCACTATCCCATTGGTAACCATTAACAAACTACATTTGATGTATCCAGAAGGTACAGTTAATTTTTAATTGTCAGACTGATATTTCTCTTGTAAAATCTTTAATTATTCCTGGCTATCATTAATATTTCTGTAGCACCCTTTCCCAAATCTGGCCCATAAACTAGTTATCTAAATGTTAACCTGTTCCATAATATTAGTTTTGTTTTTTAAGACTATACTTCATATCATGGTTGGATATTTGCTTGTTAAATAAAGTATCTGTTTATGGCACTGTAAATTGATAAACTGGTATACATGCAAAAATGTAGTTGATATTATGAAAAAGAATTCATTATTTCACTTGTTTCTCATCCCTTAACATTTTCTGTGAATTCTGTATACAGGTATTGTGCTGGTAACTTTAAACCTACATGAGTTAATACTGTGTGATCTTTAATATTATTATGTATGTAATGACTAAGGAGAGCTATACACAACATGATCTTTTTTGTAGCCTGTCTGCTTGTTTGCGTCCACATTCTGGTAGAACCAGCAATGGGGATGAGAACCACAGCAGCAAGAGACCTCGTTTATCACCTTCACCTGCAGATCTCTCTGACCATGATTCACAGGGCAGGCTTCGACGACAGGTACGTGATCTAAACAAACAGTAGACTTTATTGTTGAGAGACTGCCCTCATAATTCAGCCATAAATGACACTGACTTCTCAGTCATTTCACTTACAATGTGAGGAATCTAGGGGATTGCAAATGACATGAACAGAGTAAATCATTTCAGTCTAAATTAACATGATTTCAATTTTCATTAATTAGCATGTTACTCCTAGTAACTTCTGTCATTCATTACCAATTCAGAAGTAATGGAAGCTGTAGCTGGGTGGTTTGTGGGTTTTCCATATTCATATCTGAAAGATGGAAAAAAACCTAAATAAAACACAAATAAACAACAAACAATGGAAAGCCCAAGACAGAATAACAATGATAAGGAAAGGCTAGATTGCTCTTCACCTCACAGAAGGGGCACTGAGTTGCAGACAGGCACAACAAGAAGGTGTACTAGAAATGTTCAAGCTTTTGGACAAAGATATTGCTTAGAACTAGAGCTCACACAAATTCACACAATAATTACTCCCTCACACATAGCTGCTGTCTTGAAGCACTAAGGCCTGATGGTGACTGGATATTACATGAGCAGCAATCTGCTGGGGCGGGTAGTGGGGTAAGGAGAAAGCATGCGACACATAGGGGAAGAATAGCAGGAAAAGGGCAAGGGTGGGCAAAGTTCTGGTGCTGCTGGTGGGAGCATGCAGGATGTGGTGGGGACAGGACTGGGCTGCTAGTTGCAGCATCAGGAGAATACACTGGGAGGGGGGGGGGGGGGGGGGGGAGAGCAACAAGGGGGCTGGAAGAGAAATAGAAAAATGCATGTATTGTAGTGGGAGCAGATCAGGGAAGGGGATAGGCAGATGGAAGGCAGGGACAAGTGAAAGTTAAAGCTGGAGGGTTATGGACATGAAGGGTATGTAGTAGGCAGAGTTCCCACCTGTTCAGTTCTGAAAAGCTGATGTCAGTGGGAAAAATCCAGATGGCATCAGTTTTGAAGCTGTCATTAAATCAAACCACATCACGTTGGGTGGGATGATCAGCAACTGGATGGTCCAGCCGTTTCTTGACCATAGTTTGGCAGTGGCCATTCATGCAAAAAGACAGCTCATCAGAATACAGCACAGTGATTGTAGCTAAGTTTGTATATCACATGGCTGCTTTCACAGGTAGCCCTGCCTTTGATGGGATTGGAGATGCCAATGACAGGAGTGGAGTAAGTGGCAGTGAGCAGGATGTATGATACAGATCTTGCTTGCATCTAGGTCTGTTGCAGGGAGAAGAGCCATGAGGCAAGGAGTTGGGAGTAGGGGTGGAGTAGGGCAGACAATTCAGTATCCTTGTCTGGTTAATGAAATAATTTAATATGGTATAGAACATACACAATTTTGTGCTTCTCATTTATAATTAGATTCTTATCCTGATTCTGTCACATTTTGTACTGTTAAATCATGAAAATAAGAATCAATCACTGTCATTACCATAAAATCTTACCTTTTCATTCATACAGACATCAAGTGATAGGGACATATTTAAGAGGCAAAGATGTTATAACTCATAAATTGAAGACAGATAATTTATCTGAATCTCTTTTTCTTATTCTCCTCTCCAAAACAAATAATAATTAATGATAATCATAAATAATTCTTTTCCTTTGATTTATTAGGAGAGGTTGGAGCAAATAGCAGATGAATTAAGAAGTTTGGCAGAGCGTTCAGAAGAACTTGTTGCTGCTGCACAGCAAGTGCGTGATACAGGATCAGAAGATCATGTCGCTTTGCGCTCACTGCAGCAACAACTAGAATTAGTACAGAGCAGACAAACCCAGTTGTTAGCTGAACAGGGGGAGCTCAGTGCACGGCATCAACACAACACATTCAGGTATGTCAGATGTATTTTGCCTTTTGCAGCACACATCAAATGCTAATCAGTTTCAATTAACCTCTATTGTGGGTGGTAATGTTACCATATGAAATGAGGAAAAAATTTATTTTTGTTATATTTGAGACAGAAACAACAGTCTACAGGTTAAAAGCCAAAGAATTTGTAACAATTATAATACAAAAAATGCATAATGCCTGCCATTGCAGACTACACTAATGACTAATTATCATTAATACAAGACTGCACATTCATAAAATTGTTTGATACTGTAATTAGATGAACTGTAAATGAAAATTAAATAGACACTTTTATACTCTTACTGATACCACAATTCCTACAACTCTGCACTTAAAAATATCCCTAATTTTGTTGACTTGCAAACAAATTTGTTAGTACATTTTGAATACCTTCTCTTCATGATTACTCAGGTATAATTTTCTGAGGTAATACACTACAAATCACTGAAGCAGTTATATTACAAAAACAAACAATAAAAATGTTGTGTAACATACAAAGCCCAGCCACTTGTAGGGTCCTCTTTGAGTTTGTTAAAGTTCTTATTTTCAATTACATTTTGTCTTTTCTGTCATTTGTAATTCATAATACACCACTTTATGATGATAGTGCCACTTTATGATGAATAGTGCCATATAATATAGTCATGAGGGTTAACAAATTGTGTGCGAGTGTAAGATATAAAATAAGGAATTATGAAGATAACTTTTAAGTCAGTTAACCACATTTGCATAAGCCCCTGTTTGTACACTATTGAAATAATTACTCCTCTTTTTAAAAGTGTTACAAGGTAGAAACCTCCCTTCTAACCAAACAAGATGTCTTGAGCCATTTCAAGAATTTGCAGTACACAGCAAAATATTTTAGTAATAACATACATGTACTGAACTGGTGATACTTGTTAGTGTAGCATTAAGAGGTAGGTAATAATGGCTTCTCTTTTGTAATGTGTTCCTTGGCACGTATCTGAAAGTTTACCCTAATTATGACACCTGGTTGTTACATGCTTATTACTACATGTTACTGTTCCTCAGTACATATTCTTCAATTCATTGTTAGCACTTGACAAGATAAGTCTTGCAGTTTCCCATACATCACTCATTATGCCTGAATCATAGGGATAAGACTTTTGTTTCATGCATGTATTGCAACTGCACTACACATGCCCAAGATTGTTCACACTTTCAAAATATAATGAATAGGAAAGGTGATTCAGACCATCCATGAAAATCAAAATTTAAACATAGTTGCCAACATTTTCAACTAAACCTAAACCAGACACAATCAGTAGTCTGGGCATTCTGGTAATTCCAGTTTTGCACACAACAGTTCGACACCTTACATAGTCATAAAAATATTTTGGGCAAAAATAAAATATTAACTTGGCTGGACACCTGAAAATGTATCATCTATCAATGGAGCCAAGAAGAACTTAGAAACAAACTAAATAATACCTGTCACAGGTATATATAGATCGTTAGTCAGTAATAAGTTTCTCTTAATCTTATATATGGCAAATAATTTATTTACTTTCTCTAAATTTGAAGGATTCCTAATTTATAATAGCTCATGCTATACTTCTGGTTATGACAGGTCTTTTAGATCAAGAAGTGGAAAAGGATCATCCTGTTTTGATTCTGAACGTCCTGACACTGATGACACCGATTCTCAGTTTTCCTTCAGCAATGTTAGTTCGCCATCACAAGTAAGACAATCTTCCACAAACTATTTGTTATTTTATTCATTCCTATAGCAACTATTCATAACATCTTGCACATAAACAAATTATTGATAAGCATATAATACTCTTTATATTATTATTACTATCTCTTACAGAAAAATTAAACATTTTATAATTTTATTGACTGCAGTACAGTCGGCTGACCTGTGCTTGCCTTCAGCAGGCAAAGTTCCACCACTACTGATAGACACATATGAAAGTGACAACATTAATTCCAGCTTTCGAAATTATTCTTTACTTCTGCATCTACATACATACTCCCACAAGTCACCATCTATACTACTATATAAAGACAAGTTGTAGTTTAACATTGTTACCAAAAAGCTCAAGATGTTCTTTACAGATTTACATCAGATTTTTACATGTTTCTTGAGTTTATACATGATACTCTAATAAATGTTTCAGGTGGATATAGGCTACAATTTTTAATACATATATACAAAGAGAAAAGGTTTCTTTACCAATTATCTCAGAAAGTTAATGACCAATTTACTTCAAATTTTTACAGTATACTGCTATAAACATTCAACAAAAACAGCCAATTTTAGACAATATAATGTAATTGGATAGATAAAAAGTCTACTCATCAAGTGGTGGCAGAAGGGTTGAAGGGAAAGGGAGAGTGACTGGAGAGATCTCGGGAAAGGGGTAGATTTGGAAAAAGTCACCCACCCAGCAGGTAAGGGGAGACTTACCAGATGGGATGAGAAGGATAGGCTGGTTGTTGGATGACAGTCCCCAACAATCAGTCTTTTCTTCTCACCCCATCTGGTAAGTCTCTCCTCCCCAGCAGTTCTGAGTGACTTATCCTAAATTTACCCTTTTTCCTAGACTTTGGTCTTTTCCTTCACCTGTTCTTCCTTTCCTTTCAACCCCTTGGCCAGAAGAAATAGCCACTGGCTCCAAAAGCTCGCCTAATTATAACCTCCTTTTACATGCGTGTTCTGCTGCCCCTTGGTGAGTAGATTTTATATCTATCTTATAAACATTCAGATAGACATTGGCTACATACTTTTTATATGTATGGTACATGAATGTGTATATAAAATCTGTTCTTGTAAATGAAGGCAAGTTGTAGTTTAATGTTATTAACAAATACCTTGATAAGCTATTGAGCAATTTGCTTCAAATTTTTACGTAATATTCTAATAACCGTTCAGGTGGTCATATGTCAAATATTAGACAGAGAGAGAGAGTGTGTGTGTGTGTTTCTTCAAATTTTTTACACAATACTCTTTTTTTTAACAAAAGATGGACTTAGATAACACTTTTTTAAAAATATATGTTATATTAATATGTATACTTTATATGTATAAAGGGGAAATAATGTTAGCAAAAATCTTGAAATGTTCTTGTCCAATTTATTTCATATTTCTACACAGTACTCTAATGCACACTTGAAAAGACATAGACCATATGTTTTTTACTATATATAAATATGTCTACACTACTATAGAAGGACAAGGCATTGTTTAACATTGTTACCATACATCTTGAAAAGTTCCTGATGGACTTACTCAAATTTTTACATGATACTTTGCTAAACATTCAGATGGGCAGAGGCCGCATATTTTTTAAAATATATATTCTATATAAATACATGTGTAACGTGTAAGGAGGAAACACTGTTATCAAAAATCTCGAAAAGTTCTTTCCTATTTACTTCAAATTTTCACATGATACTCTACTAAAATTTGGATGGTTGTGGGCTATATATTTTTTAAAACATCTATAGTATGTAAATATACATCTATACAATACAATAGCAAATGTTCTTGGCAAAAATCTCAAAAATTCTCCATCATTTTACTTCAAATCTTTCACAATACTTTAAGGAACATTCAGAGAGACATAAGCTATATATTTTTTTAAACAACACTGTACAGGTTTTATGTTAAACTGACTGTGAGAAAAAAATGCTGTGCTGTGAAAATGCATGGTTTAATTTTCTTTCTCATTGTCAGTTTTACATATGGTGTCATGGTATTTAAACCATCTCCTTACGTATAATTTTAAACAAAATTTGCATACACAACAATTCTAATGGTTTGGACGACTTAAAGTGTTGAAGTACGTATGTGAACTTCCACTTCTTTTCTGAGATGACTTGAGATCCTCGGCCGACCTTCCTTGCTGGTTAGCCTGCTGCTGCAAAAACTCTTTCACTTCTTCTCCAAGGTATGCTGCTAGGTACAGGAATTTCTTAAGACTCTTTCTACGTATAAAAATAAGTAGACATACCAAGTTTCATTTGCTTCAGTTAACGATGTATATTTTAACATCAGAAATTTTACAAATTCCACACTTCACATAAATAAATACTGTTTTGTAAGCCTCTCATGTCTCCAAGCATTAGAAACAAAATAAGTTACATATGAGAGAAAGTTGGCTTAAAAACCATGTCCATTCTCAATATGAGATCACAATACAAGTCTTCCCTTCACCAAGGCTAAGACAAAAGTTATTAATGGTTCTTTTTCAACTGTTCACATTACTATAACAATGGTCAAAACACAATTAGAACAGAGTAGTATAAACACTCCATGGTTCTTCTGTCCACTTCCACTAAACTTCCATGGATCGACCAACATGTACTTGTCGGTGCAGTTTGACCACCACATCTAAATTCTGCTTGCAACTCATTTCCAGCCTGTACACTCAAACACGTGATGCGCAGTAGGTAGGATACCACTCTCTCACACTCATACCTAAAATACCATTTGTTTGAGATGGTAGAAGGCTGAGTGGTTCTAGAATTTATGCAGAAAGTCAACTCTGAGGGATAATACAGAAAAACACATTGTGTAGTGATTCGACACAGTGTGTTGTTCTGTGTTATCCCTCAGAGTTGACTTTAACACAGAACAGGAAAGTTGACTTATGGTTTATCGAACAAAGAGAGAGGAAAGGAGGAGATGAGCAGAGAGAGCAGGAGGAGTAAATGACAGAGAGAGAGAGAGAGACGGGGGGGGGGGGGGGGGGGGGAGGAAGACAGGAGGAGAACAACAGAGAGATAAGGAAGGGGAGATGAGCATAGAGGGGGATGGGGGGGGGGGAGATTACAACATACATCCAATTCCCAAACATATTTAGAATTTGTGAAGCATTGCTAGGTTCACTAGTACTGCATGTGGTGGAAGGTACTTTGTGCCACTACTAGTCATTCCCTTTCCTGTTCCACTTGCAAATGGAGTGGGGGGGAAATTACTGTCAATATGCCTTCATAGAAGCTCTTAATTTCTCTTATCTTGTCTTCGTGGTTGTTATATGAAATTTATGTTGGTGACAGTAGAGTTATTCTGCTGTGAGCTGCAAGTGCTGGTTCTCTAAATATTCTTGATAGTGTTCATGAAAACAGTGTTGTCTTCCCTCCAGGGTGTCGCATTTGAGTTCACAAAGCATCTCCGTAATACTCACACATTGATCCAACCTACCATTAACAAATCTATCAGCACACCTCTGAAGTGCTTCAATGTTTTTCTGTAATCCAAACTGGCTGGATCCCAAACACTTATGCAGTATTCAAGAATGGGCCACACCAGTATTCTTCATGTGATATCCTTTATAGATGAGCTGCGCTTTCCTAAAATTCTCCCAATAAACCAAAGCCAACCATTCACTTTCCCTACAAGTGACCTTACACACTTGTTCCATTAAATATCACTTTGCAATGTTATGCCTACATATTTCAACAATATTACTGTGTCAAGCAGTGCACCCCTAATCCTGTTTTTGAATATTACAGGATTGTTTTTCCTACTCACCTCCATTAACTTACATTTTTGTACATTTAGAGCAAGCTGCCATCAGTCACACCAAATAGAAATTCTCCCTAAGTCATCCTGAATACCTTTACAGTCACTCAGTGATGGGACTTTCAATGTACTATTTCATCAGGTAACAGTCGTCAATTGCCACCCCTCTATCTGTCAGATCATTTATGTATATAGAGAACAAGAGTGGTCCTGTTGCACTTCACTGGGGCACTTTTGATAATACCTTTTCTCTGATGAACCCTCAAGGACAAAATACTCTGTTCTATTACTTACAAAGTCTTTGAGCCACTGATGTATTCGGGAACCCATTCCATATGCTAGGAACTTCTGTAGCAGTCTGCAGTGGGGGCACCATGTCAACCACCTTCCAGGGCTATGGAACCTGTCTGTTGCCCTTCACCTGTGGTACGCAGGGTATCACATGAGAAAAGGCAAACTGGGGTTTGCACAAGTGATGCCTTTCTAAATCTGTGCTGATTTATAGACAGAAGCTTTTCTGTCTCAGGGAGGAAAGAGGGATAGGTTGAAAAAGGTTAGAAAAGAGTGGCAGGTCACTGGAATCCCAGTATGAGAGAGATCTGCTTGTTGTGATGATGAAGGGGAAGCAAATGTTTTATAGTTTTGTCAAGTGATTTTTCCTTTTGATACACTATATAATGAGTAATACTGTAATGTTTTACTGTACACTGCCAGTAAACTTTATATGATTTTGTAAGCAATAAATCTGTAAAGTATATAGTTCTCTTCTTTCAGAATGTGTGAACCTCATTTTGCTTGCAAATATTATTCTAATTGTAATTTTTGTAGTGAAGGTTCTCTGGTACACAAAATCACTGACTACAGGTTGACAATAGCAACAAAACTTATACACCTACCCTCCCCCTGCCCTTTTTCACGTTTGTTAAGTTTTCTAATAGAACTTGTTAGATTGTTATATGTTTCATATCTTAGCATTAATTGCTGGCCATTTATCCTTCATCTGTGGCATTTCATTTTTCTCATTCCAAAATTTACCTACATGAGTGCTTTGGAATGCATCTTTTCCATAGAACTTTATTCTTATTTATGAAATTTCTAATAATTCATACAAAATTTACAGTGTTGTTCCTGGAAGGCCAGTGTTGTTCCTGGAAGGCTGAGGTCACATTGTAATTTACTTTTGTACATGGTGCAGCAATTTACTACCAACTTTTATAACTATGTTGTCATATTTTCCTGCCAAGTTACCTAATGCCTTTCAACCTCATACATTTTTGTTATTGACTGAATCTCTTAGTATTTGGTTTGCACTTGCACCTACTTAGTGTTAACTGAACTGAAGTAAAAAGGATATTGTAGCACGAGGAATGTGATATCTAGACATGACCCAGACTAATTGATCAGCATTACTAAGGAAGATGTTCCATTATTAAATAATCAGTTTCACACATTTAAGGCTGTGCATTTTAGCCATTTCCATCCATTGCTATTACCTTGTGTTCAGTTTTAAGTGTTCTGTTCGTAAAATGGTTTATAGGAGGTGAGTGACTCCAGAGACTCATCCGTTCGTGAAATTGAAGGAACAGGAGGAACAGAAATTAAAACAGAAAAGAATCCATGTAAGATTTCCAAGCAGGTAAGTCCATCTGAACTTCATTGTCCACCTTTTTTGTGGCATGAAGGTTTATTCATACAGAATGAATAATGACAATTGTTTGTGTGTGAGCATGTTATGCTTATGTATTACACTGTTGACCCAGTTTTTCTCTGAGCAACTGTTTATCACACTCACTATGGACTGAACTGTTGTAAGTAAATAGTTTTTGCTTCTTATGTACCTTTCCTTGCCCATTCATCAACTCTGTAAGAAAGAGCATCGTTATTACAGAGGTCATATATTAAGGCACAGAGTAATTTTAATGGCAAGTTCTTGTTGCTACAGGAAGGAAGTGCAGTCTTTTTTTACTTCTGCCACTATTGTTAGCTCTATATACAATAAATGCAAGAGAAATGAATCTCCCATCTCTAATTTTTGTTTATACACTGATGGCTGTTTTCCACATATTCTTTCTTTTGCGCATTTATAACTGCTGCCAGTCACTATCGATGATGATATCAAAATACTAGGAGTTCATATATTTTAAAGAATAATAATTTTACTATAGCAATCTATTATAAACTAAACATTGTCTTTTCTTTTTTCTTGCCGTTATCATTCAGTGGATCCATAAACCATATCCACGCAAATAATTTAAAGAGCTCCTTCATGGAGGGACAGTCTTAAACAGAACCATTGCCAAAATAGTTAACAACAAGCTATTTGTATTATGATAGTTATATTCACACTTGTGCATTTCGTTTTGACTCAGTTACTTGTTTGTTCTATCATTTTTTACTCCCCAGTTTCCTATGTGAGTTCAAGGAGAGGTCTACAGTTCTGAAAACTTTAAATTAGTTTTCAGCAGCTGTATATTTTTTCTGGACCCTCTCAGGGTTTCTTCTGTTAGAAGTAGCTTAAGTATGAATTTTTGCACCATGTCATCTGTCTTTTTTGCATATACATATAGTGCGAACATCATTCATGATTTGGATGTTTTCTCAATAAATTCTTGTTAATTGTATCCAGTTCATATTCCTTGCTTTCTTCTTTTTGTAAACAACTGTGTTCTGAGCTTATTAAATGAACCCACTGCTTCAAGTTGTGACTGTGAGAAAACTGAAACACTTGCATACATACATTGTATGTGGTTAAACCCAAAAGTGATGAGCAACAGATACCAAGTTTTTCATTCTCTTGCACCTTGTGGTTAAACACATTGAGATTTATCATTCATTTTGTGTCTCAGTTAAGACATGTATTCCTGAATTCCAGTTTTTCATAAAAAAGTTTCTTTTTATTTAATAGCCTGAAAATGTTGTTTTCAAACAGTGTTAAATCAAATAAGTGCATCTTTGACAACTAATCAGAAAAATCTAAACTTTTTGTAAACTTTGCATTGACATATAGTATCAACTTTGTAAAATAATGTTACCACAAATAACAAGAAAAAGCTGCTTCATATAATTCCAGTTCATATCCTGCAGAACAACAGGTGATTTTTATATGTTTATCAGTAATGTGTTTACTTATATAGAAGCCATAAATTAAAAAAAAAAGTAGAAACTGGTACAAAGGAAGGAATGGAATGTTCATTCACATACACTACTTGAAACCATATGACCATCCACAAAAAATACAAGAATGTTTTCACATCCATTTTATTTGACGACAGCATGACAAGAAAGAAAATTTGTAGTATGTTTTTAAGAAATATGGTAGTGGGTGACAAAGAAAAAGTAACAGTCTTACTTAATGGTCTCTCTTTTGTCTTCAGATTCTACAGAGGTCTCATAACGATCAATTGGACATCATTATACGAAAGCACAAATTTTCTCCCTTTTTACAGTAAACTGATTTCTCTGTCTCCTTAGCACAAATAGATTTGCTGTAGAAGAAAGAAGATGAAAGAAGGAAGGATGAATATAGTTTAATACCTCATTGGTTCTTAGAACGTTAGAGATGGGGCAACAGCTCTACTGGATAAGTATATTCAAGAAAGTTGGTCATACCTATCTATGTTGAGGGAATCATCCTAGCCTTTATTTTAAGTATTTATGAGAACTGCTGAAAATCTGAATATGCCTAGGCAGATGTGAATCGGAAGCACACTCCTGCGGGATATAAGTCCAGTGTCACCAGTGCACCACTTCTTACTGTGATAATGAAAAAAAAAATAAATAAGCATGACATAAGGGAAATTAATGTTTATGTGCTCAATGCAGTAAGTCCAGTCTCCCTCATTTCACTCCAAAAATCTTTGGAAAATGTGGGAAAGAAGCATGTGATATAATATGGACAGTGATTTGCATTATGTGTATTTAGTTGTAGTTTACAGTTTCCACAATTCATATTTTTTTTTTTTCACATCATATGAAAACGAAGAATTCTAGCACTTTCTCAGGGGACTTATTCCCAAACATCTTCAGTCCTACACAAATGGCCCTAATGGACTTTTTACTATGCAGGAATGTAAAATCTTTTACTTGATATTTCCTGACATTTATATTCACATATAATGTATGCACTATTTATGAAATTCTTTCATAACTACACAATTTAATCTCACATTGCATCTGATGCAAACAGAATCACAGTATCTCTGATAAAACTGTAAAAGATATTCATCATATGTAATGACTGTCTGTGATCAGGACCTGATATAGACAATAGCAAAATGAAACCAAAAATATTGAACCCTGGCTTCATAGGTCCATTCACAAAGGAAAATCAAGGAATATTTTCATCTTTTAATAGTTGTTCCACTGCAAAAATGAACAGCATAGTGATAATCCCTCGGGAATGCTGAAAAGCAAGTGAAACTGCTAAAAATAAATTGGGTCCCAATATCCAGCAGAGATTTTGTAAGTTTCTATACGTAATTTGGTACTGAATTAACTCCCTCTTAGCCATAACCTACCACAGATTTCTTGAGCAGGAAACTATTCCCTCTGATAGAAACAAGGCACAAGTGACATAAATATACAAAATTACACCTAGGTCAGAATAACAAAGTGACTGACAGCTAGTTATTCACAGGGCAACTACCACATCAACAGCCAGTCAGACCAAATGGTTGGTCACACTTTCTGTCCTGTCCACATCTGTCATTTTACTCTTTTACCTCAGCTGCCAGTTACCAGTCAACTTCAGATGACAGTCAAGGACTGTAAACATAATCATTGTGATTGTTCTTATATGCTCACAGTAGCATGTTTCTTTTGCAGAATGTATGAATCTAACTATGAAATTGCTTAGAAAAGTGATAACAGTATTATAAAGCTGCCAAGAAAATTGAGTGTTCATGTTAGCAGGGAATGTACAGTGTGTTAACTGTAAGTTGGCCAGTCAGCTCCCTAGTTCTTAATCAAAGGAGGTCGGTAGAAACTGGAAAGTTACAGCAGGCACAGATTTGGTTTTGGGTGGAGCCAACATTATATAGCTAACAAGTAATGTGTGATGCAGCCATTATTTTCAGCTGTGTTACTGTTTTGTACTTCAATCTATTTTATACTGTTCTCTTTCCTTATGATAAGTGTACAAAATGGTTGCAATTAGGGTCTTTATCAAACATGTCAACACAGTTTCAATTATGAAAAAAATTTACATGATTTATACCTTTGTTCATGACTTCTACTTTTGCAGAAGCATGCACAAGCACAAGTTAAGGTGCCTCTGCTGCAGGAGGTGAGCAAGCCTTTGGTAGCCTGGGATAGTCTATGTGGGGGCTGGACTTGCTTTCTGCCCTACCTGAAAATCAGCCAATTTACACTTAAAATACTTTATGAATATACCCAATACAGAACTCGCAGCTGCTACTACCAGAGTCATACTGGACTTGCCTGTAACAGTGAACTGATAACAATGCCCCAAGCTCAACTGTCAGTCTCTTTTGTATTCTGATCCAGGTGTATTAACAGAATTGATCAACATAACCACCATCATTTATTCTGAGCTCCATGTAAAACAGAATAGTAAGACACCTATTTTTGGTGTGAAAGTCACTATTCAAGAGTTTATGAATGACCACAAGATGCTTTAAATATTTAGGATACAAAGGAATTAAAGACATTAGCTACAATGGGCAGTGATTTGTATTAATGGGCAAACTGAAAATTTATGCTGGACCAGGACTCAAACCTGCACGTCCTGCTTATTAGGCAGATGACTGACCACTATGTCATCTGGATATAGTGGTTACGACAGCCACATGAACAACCATAGCACGCCTCCCGTCAGACCCAAATCCTCAACTTATACCACACTCTACTGATGTAGTGCCCCTGCTCATTAGTGTCATTATACAGGGTGTCTTGCTGATTCCCATAAGAGTTCAAATTTGACATGCATCTGCACTGAAGGGGTCATTGGCCATCATCACTTTAATTATATATGTGGTGTCTGTCTTTTCGGTCATGAGTACGGGCACTACACCAGTAGCATGTGGTCAAAGTTGAGAATTTGTGTCTGATGGAAATTGGAAATTTGTGGTAAGGACTATGGGACCAAACTGTGGAGGTCATCGGTCCCTAGGCTTATGCACTACTTAATCTAACTTAAACTAACTTATGCTATGGACAACACACACACCCAAGCCCGAGAGAGGACTCGAACTTCCGACGGGGGGGAGCTGAGCAAACCGTGACAAGACGCCTCAGACTGCACTGCTACCCTGTGGGGGTGTGTCTGATGGGAGGCATGCTAGGATAGTCCGTGTGGCTTTAGTGACCACTGTGTCTGGATGGTATAGTAGTCAGCACATATGCCTAGTAAGCAGAAAATCTTGGTTCAAATCCTAGTCCAACAAAATTTTCAACTTGCCGCACTGACATAAATCAATGCCCACTGGCAGCTATTGTCTATAACTCCTTTGTGTCTTGATTCATTGTGACTGCAGGATCAAAATGGTGTCTGTTCTTTCAAACATATCTGAAAACATATATAGCTTTAAATATTCACAGATGTAGAATTTTGTACTTCACAAAGCAGAAAAATGTAATAGCCAATGACCATAAGATCAATGATTCACATTTAAAATCAATCAATTCATGTAAATTCTTGGATGTAACAATTTCCAGGGATATGAAGTGGAATGATCACATAGGTTCAATCATAGGTAAAGCAGGTGGTAGACAGGGAAAATGCTGTAAGTCTACAAAGGAGATCGCTTACAACCTTATAATACAGTTCAAGTGTTTGGGACCCACACCATGTAAGACTAACAAGGGGCACTGAATGAATATAAAGAATGGCATCAAGAATGGTCAATGGTTTGTTTGACTCATGTGAGAGAGTCACTGAGGTGCAAGAAAAGCTGAATTGACAGATACTTGTTGGTAGACACCAACTATGCTTCAAAACCATGTTTACACAGTTTGAGGGAATAGTATTAAGTGATGAATCTAGGTATATACTACAACCCATATGTATTGCTCCCACAGGTACCATGATTAGACTAATTACAGTGAGCACAGAGTCACTCAAACAAACGTTCTTACCATCTCCATGCATGAATCGAACAGGAACAAACTTTATTATATAGTAAAATGGGAAATACTCTCTGCCATGCACTTCATAGTTACAGTGGTTTGAATAGTAATGATATAGACACACATGGCACTATTGAGATGCAACATTACTATTATTTTTAAATTTGTGATCAGTTATTTTTGAAACAGTGGCAGACCTGAAATTGGCTAAGTAATTTATTTACAGTGTTTGAAGACACAGTGTTGTGAAAAAATAGAAATTTCTCATGAAGTTTAGTGTTGAATGTTTTTTTAACAATTTCATTTAGGCCTGACTTAGCAATAATGCCTACAATTACTTTAAGCAACTTTCGGTAATCAGTTTCCTCAGAAAAGACTGTCTACAGTTGCTTAGCAGGATCTGATTGTGGTCAAGGTTCCCTCAATGATGAATTTCTTGATGGTTGTTCACCGAAATCAGTTGTTATTCATAAAAATTTCATTGCTGGCCTATTGATTTGCACTGTATTACCTTGACAAGGGGAAACAAGAGTTGAGGGCCAGGAAAGGGAATCAGTGGTTGAGAAGGGAGGGAGACAGGGTTGTAGCATATCCCGATGTTATTCAATCTGTATGTTGAGCAAGCAGTAAAGGAAACAAAAGAAAAATTTGGAGTAGGATTAAAATCCATGGAAAAGAAATAAAAACTTTGAGGTTTGCCGATGACATTGGAATTCATCTGATGTGTTTCATAATGGCTGTGTTGTCACAGTGCATCGTCATCAGAATAACACATGCACTGCAATATCACATTGTAATCCTGTTAGAGACAGCAAAGGACCTGGAAGAGCAGCTGATTGGAATCAACAGTGTCTTGAAAGGAGGGTACAAGATGAACCTCAATGAAAGCAAAATGAGGATAATAGAATGTAAACAAATTAAATCAGGTGATGCTGAGGGAATTAGATTAGGAAATTAGACACTTAAAGTAGTAGATGAGTTTTGTTATTTGGGAAGTAAAATAACTGGTGATGGTCAAAGCAGAGAGGATATAAAATGTAGACTGGCTCTGGCAAGGAAAGCGTTTCTGAAGAAGAGAATGTCGAGTGTAGATTTAAGTGTCAGGAAGTCCTTTCTGAAAGCATTTGTATGGAGTGTTGCCATGTATGGCTGTGAAATGTGGACAATAAATAGTTTAGACAAGAAGAGAATAGAAGCTTTTGAAATGTGGTGCTATAGAAGAATGCTGAAGATTAGATGGGCAGGTCATGTAACTAATGAGGAGTTACTGAATAGAATTGGGGAGAAGAGAAATTCATGGCACAACTTGACAAGAAGAAGGGATCGGTTGGTAGAACACATTCTGAGGCATCAAGGCATCACCAATATAGTACTGGAGGGAAGTGTGGACTATAAAAATCATAGGGAGAGACCAAGAGATGAATACACTAAGAAAATTCAGAAGAATGTAGGTTGTAATAGTTACTTGGAGATGAGGCTTGCACAGGATAGAGTAGTGTAGAGAGCTGCTTAAAACCAGTCTCTGGAGTGAAGACCACAAAAACAACATACCTTGACAAATCCTATATCATTATGAGATGGTCCATGGATGAATAAAGATAAACAAATATGATTGCATTGGCATTTTTGCCTTACCATTAGCCAGAAGCATCCTTGCGTATTTTGAAGACTGCAGTATTACAATTGTACATGAATCTATATCCGTGAAGAAGATTTGTCCCCCTGGATATGCATAGTTTGACTGAAACTCAAAAACAATTTTGTGTCAGTTGGTGTAAGGAAATACTCAACACAAATGTGACTGATGAATTGCAAAATCCATATAATCCAGATCAAAGAACTGTTAATGGTGGCTGCTACACAATAACTGGCTTGCCACAAGTCATTCATGAAATCAGGAAAAACAACAGATAATATCAAATCATTCTGTGACAATGCTACCTGTCACCCAATTATTTGCCAGAGAAAAACATCATATTATTTCCTCATTGCCTGCATTCACCTGATTGATTGTCTACCAACTTATTTTTGTTTCATTAGACAATGATTTTCATTGCCATGCTGTTAAACGCTTCCAAAACCATGTTTTCAAGATATCAACAGCAAAGTGAAAAACTTTTTTCAGAACTGGTTCAGATGCATACAAATGTGTACAATTTTTAAAGATGAGTGACTTGGGAAAGAGTAAAATGATTTGTCATTTTTTCATGAAAACTTCAAAGGTAGCATTTGTAAAAGCTCTCTGTTTGTGAAGGGTATCTACTCTGGTTTGTAACTGGATTTAAAACTTCTAGGCAAACAAAACTGAGCATGTTATACTAGGTGAGGAGTCAGCCACAAATAATTTCAGGTTTGCCCAAGGGAAATGTGATGGTGCAACTGCTATTCATGATGTTTATTAAAATCTTAACAGACAGTTCTAGGTATGGTTTCAGACTTTTCACAAATGAACTGATTATCTGTGAGCAATCATCACCCAGTAAACATTGTAGCACTATCCAGTGTGATTTGGGCAACATACATGGAGTAACAGGTATAAGTTTGGATATTTATACTGGTGACAGAGGACAGTGTTCTGGACAATATTGCATCAGTATTTACTTCATTTGCAGGCTAATAATTATAGATATTAGGAGTAGTATGTTTTTAGTTTTGTTAGTACCTCCAAGTAAATGTGGCAAGAGCAAACCATTAATGCTTATTTTCCCCTGGATAGCAGGTCAGGTGTGGAAATGTGGATGAAAAATGGATTGTCTATACTGACATGCATAGTTACAAGCATGCAGAAAACATCAGGTTTGTGAAATGTTTGTGCGAAGACTGTTCAGTATCTACATATTAAGGTACCACAGATAAAAATATCTGCACATATACCCATTATATCCTGTGTAAACCTGATACAAAGATTGGCAACCAAACTCTTAATGTTGAGAGGAATAAAGTTATGTACTTTATTTTAAGTAAAAATGAAGCAGCTGTGGACTATAGCATTATGAGACCTGACTTGATTTAGCCAAGCCATACAAATATCTGGGAGTAAAAATATCTGAGAAGAAGAAGTGTATGGCCACACATGTCCAGCTGTAAGTAAAGCTGACACAAGATTTTATCAAACAATGTAAAATCCAGTATGGAATAATGACAATATTATGCAACTGATAGTTCACTACTCACCATACAGGGCAGACACTGAGTCACATACAGGTGCAACAAAAAGACTGCTACATTTAAGCTTTCAGCCAAAAGGCCTTCTTCTAAAATAGAAAATTCATAGACATTCACATGAGCACAACTCATACACACGTGACCACTGTTGCCACTGGCCAAATGCTTGAATATATACCAGTCTTTTTGTTGTGCTTGTTTGCAACTCTATGTCTCCTCTACATGTTGTATAACAGAGGGTTTTGATATATTAGTAGGATATTTGAAATTACAGTCTGTCTAAAAAACAGACTTATTGCCAAGTGTGTGTATAGCTCACATTAAAACACTGCTGGAATGTATATGATCCATATTGGGTCAGAATAACAGAAAACATTTGATACATAACAATAATGTCACTGCAAGTGATCATGCTTGTTTGCCGCTCAGGAGATGAATAATCTTATCTTAGCAGCCATAAACTACAAAAGTTGTCAAATATCTTCCAAAAACTTACTCAGAAAGTTCCAAGAACCAGTTTTTGGGATGAAATCTATGAGTATTCTGCAACTATCTACGTGTTGCTCCTATAGAGACCTCCAGTATAATGTGAAGTTATTAGAAGCACACAGTAATATAAGCAACCATTTTTTAAGCCCCCCACCCAGAATTGCACAGGAAGAAACCTGAATATTTAGTACAATAAAAAGTATCCCTACACACTCTTTATACCAAATTGTAGAGTAAATATGAAGACAATTGTCATGGAAAAATGGCATTCCTTATTATCTTGACAAGTGGAATAATTCCTTATAGCACGCAATTGTGAAATCATCAGACATTGTTATCGACATAAAAGTGATAAGGATGCAAAGGTTGGGTCCAACATGAGATCTCAGGCCATTTGACCATGATTAGACTTTCAGCATCACAGGCATGAAGCACATTATTTCTGAGATTTTGTGGACAATGGGTTTGTCATAGTTCACTGTGTCAGAGGTTTATCATGACAGCCTCAACTTCTTAAACCACTGCCACCAGTGTCAACTACTGAAACTGGCAACATGTGTGTTATAAAGGGTTATTCAACGTAATCTAGAAAAAATGTTTGTATTGAGGAAAGGTATTATATGAATATATTTAGAGAAACAGCAATTCAAGAAGTTATTTGTGTCATAGTCAACAAGTGAACCATTAGCTACATGGCATATGGCTAGTCTGTAGTTCAATTCTGCCCACACTCACCCTAAACTGTCCACATTGACATGAGTCACAGCTGCCTTTACAAAGGCACCTTGCTTCCATAAACTTCTGTACACACTCATAAATGAATCGTTACGATATATGGAGGCTTGTTAAATGTGATCCTAAACTTACAATGCCCCTCCCTTATGGACTTGCTCTTGCAAAACTCCATCATACGAAATGCCTTCTACATGAAGATGACTTGTTGGGTTGTGACAGGCACAACGAAAAGACTGTTACACATTTAGCTTTTGGCCAAAGCCGTCTTCAGAAAGAAAACACACACACATACGCAAATTCACACATGCAAGCACATCTTACACACACATGACTGCTATCTCCAACAACTCAGACTGGAGATAGCAGTAACGTCTGCATGAAGTGTGCTTGCTCATATGAATGTGTGTGTGTTTTGTTTTCTGAAGAAGGTTTTTTTTGCCAATAGTTACATGTATAATAGTCTTTTCATTGTGCCTGTCTGCATTTACTTTACGATGAGTAGCAATCTATCCTTTTCCTAATATTGTTGGTACTCCAAGTTGGAATTCTATTGTTTGAACATGACTTCTCTGCAACCATGTCCCTTGTTGCTACACACACACACACACACACACACACACACACACACACACACACACACCTAGAGTTGTTGTATCCATACACACAGAGACACTTCTGAGGCATCAAATTTACACATTCCACTCTTCATCAATTATTATGCCTATGAGTCATGGAATAAGTAACAATTAGAATTAAACTGAACTACAGGGCCATCAGTGGCTAGCTGAGAATGTAACAGTAGATCATTACACTAAACAACAGCAGATCACTCACTAACTTGATGCTGGGTAACAGCCAAAATGGACCATCTATTACAAGAGTAGCATCTTCTCATTATGGATACGAAAGCCATTCTCTTTGCTAACTGCATTTACAAGTGACAGATTTTAGTACAGGCACCGTGACTCATTGGTGGGTGCACCATAGGAAAAAGTTATCTGGAGTCAGAGACCTACAGTATTTACTCATGTGAGTATGTTAAAAATTAAACAAGTGATGGGTTCACCCCAAACTCTCCTTTGTTCTCATATTGTGTCAGGGAAAATTGAATCCGTGATGACAAAAAAAGTAAACATTGAGGTAATTAGAGATGGGCCATGAAAGCTGGGAAATCAGCCAAGCAGTTTTAAAAAGCATCACCTCAGCAATTTAGGGAAATCATGGAAAACATAAGTCAGGATTATCAGACTCCTGCTCCTCCTAGACCTGAGCCAGTGACGTAGTCAGTGTGTCAGTGCTCCTAGTTGCTCCCAGTATGGTTGCAAAATGCTTTCTCAGTCTCAACAGTTATGTAAGTAAGATGGATGTGCATGGATTGCAACAAGCCACTCTCTGAGAAATGGATTTCTGTTGAGTAGTCATCAGTCATAATGGCTCTCAAATACTTCCAGTGTCTTGTGAAGTCCTTGCAGTGATGAGAAGTCATCATCTCAGAAGAAACCGGAAGTGTTATGTATTACTAGAGTAAAGTGTCAGTTTATTCATTACTGTATGCATGCTTCACACTTTGCCATTAACATTGAGCTCAAAGAATATTCTAAAGTTGGCAAAATAAAATTATATCTGTATTCAGATTCTGTTTGGTATGAGCATGTTGAACAATGGGAGTTTTTAGAACACTGAAACAGTTACATGAAATGACAACATGGGGCAAGATACCTACAGGAAGACTGAGGGATAGATACATTGTGGGAATACCTCATAGTAGAGCATCAGGAAGAAGTGCAGGACATGGGTATAAGCCCACCATAATTACGTAAGTATTGTTGACAGGAAGAATGGGACCCACATTTTGTGGTTGTGTCGAAGACTTATGAGTAGGTAGGACTAACAAAATATATGATGAGTGCTTAAATGTAATACAATGTTCTCATTGGCATATTGATTACTTATGAAACTGTTTCCATACAAGGAAACCAAAGTGTTTACCAAGAATACACCTCTAATTGTATTACTGAGTGTGGCCCAGTAATTGCTGAAACAAATTTGACGAGAACTTAAGAAATCGACTCCTGGATTGGGAAATGGATGGATGTACAAGAAAGAACTTCAACACCACACAGACTATATTGTTGTATTGAAAAAGATTGGCAGAGACAAGCAGTATTTAGCACCAGAAGAAGGGCATCAGGAGTAAATGGGGATAGGTAAAGGAATCCACTGATAAAAGAGCTTATAGTTACCCTAAATATCTTATAAAAGGTGTTATGGAATGGGTTTTACTGACTGAAAACTCATGGCATGTATGGAGAGTAATTATAAAGTCCATGAAACATTTCTTAAAATTGGTATAGGTAAATGGCTAAACATAAAATAATAAATAATACATTACATGAAAGACAAACCTCAGAGTTTGCTTTACTGGCAAGTTAGTTTGTAAAACCACCTTCAGGGACTTCATGAACTATAGTTTCTGAAAATGGTGGTAAATTGGGTAGAAAAAGCATTTGTGTGCTAAACTTTACAAGTAGCCAATCAATGGTGAGTGTGCAAAGAGCTTCCCATGGCAAAGACACCATCAGTCTATAACAGCATAGTGAAGCGGTACAAAAAAATTGAGGAGACTGGTTGTCTGTGTGATGTATAATGTTTGTAGCAACCAGGCATTTTGAAACAGACAGTGACTCATGTGAGAGATGTAATGTTGCAAAGTCCCAGAAAATCTACATATCTGGGCTGGGAGATGTGTGGTAGCAAACTTTGTGACTACTGCTGTCAGGGAGGCAGAAACAAGTTAGTCTTTTATGTGTCATAAACAGCTGAGTTCATAGGAGGTGGTGCACTCTTGCAAAATTTGTACAAATCATTCAACATGTATGTTTCACATTTAGAGGTTTATGAATGCCTGGTCTACTATTTAGGTTATGTGGGTTTATCATTCATTCCATGCATTGGTTTTAGAACTCATGAGGTAATAAATGTTTTTCAGAGATGCTTGGTTTCTATTTGATATGATAAATCCTGCGTTCTATTCCACTTTTTTAAAGCCGAGTTTTTACTGGTCCTTCAACATGTCATTTCTTGGACCCCACACTGATTTTTCTTTGCAATATACCTAAATTTTTCTTTTTATCTTTCTTATTAAAATTTTCCTGCCCTTTCATTTCTGTTTTTGTTTCTACTTATATATATATATTAGCTCCAGTTCTTTTCCCATGGTCGATTCTTCTCTCATATTTGATACTTCATCTATCCTATTTGTGAAGGTGAAGATTTTAATCATGATTGTGATGTGATATTATCACCTCACTCATGTTGTGCTCTTTAACACGAGGAGCTAAGTGAAATTTCTCCATGTATTTCTTGCAACACCTGTTTGTGTCCCATTTAGTTTTAATTTGCTACTGAAGAAACTAATCAATCCAAAAATGTCTTGTTAATCAGTTGTTATGGTGCTACTTGAGTGACAAAAATGCATATGTTTTTTTATAAAATCTGAACACAGTTTATAATTTTATGACTTATTTATTTTATTCTATTACTAACTTTAACAATGAGTTGTACACTATAGATTAAGATTTTCATGTCGCAGCAAGACATAGAAATTATGAACATCATTGTTCAATATTTAGTTGCCTCTCACTAAATACAATATTTTATGTCTTATGTTATACAGCAGATTGGTTCGTTCCCATTTTTGTCGAACTATTTGAGCTCCAGGACAAATACACAAGATTTCCAATTTTTTATTCATATTTAATGTAATTTACCTTTGTGTGCCTTCAGTGTCATCACAGTATTACAGTTCAACAGGATGTTAAACAGAAGTTGAAAATAATGTGTACCTATAGTTGCAGAGCAGTCTCAGCTGCAAGAGCTGAGAAAATTAGTTGTAAAGCTATTTAAATATAAGTGAATACAACAGTGATGCCAGAACACAGGTAAAAAATTATGTGATGAAAAAATCTGTAGGCAGCTAATGGAGGAAAGTAGAAAACAACCGTAGATAGTTGAGTAGAGGATTCTACTGGTATATGGTTTGTAGTTATGGATCACAGATACCAACAAGTTTCTTCTACATCCACCATTATATAAGTATTGATGTTCTTTATGTAGGTGGTGTATGTGGCATGTTTTAGCTGGACTTTTACTCCTCCATACACATGTACCAGTAGCACTGCGTAGTTCAAAATTGTCAGTCTTGCAAAATCATTTATGATATAAAGTAAGGAATATAGTATTGGATTGTAGTAACATTCTAAAGTAGATATTAAAAACTTCTGCTACAAAAAATAATAATGATTGCACAACCATTCCCTTTGGATATCAAATACACTTTTTAAACAAATTTATGAGTATCTTCACATGCAGTACAAAGGCAAAACCTCATTCATCCCAGCCAAAAAAATAGCATCAAAAGTAAAAGTGACCTCTAATGGTACAAAAATATGTGCGATATTCATTAGTATTTGTTAACTGCCAAGACACATTTGGAGGTGTTTTGTATTCAGCCTCCACTTTCCTTAATCTATTTTTTATTCTCCATCACTCTATTTCTCCTCCCACCTCCTTTCTGTCACCAATCTTTATTTTATTCATAGCAGATGACAACAAGCATACCAATTTCCTTCCACAAAACTGATTATATTTCTCAGAGCACACAGAAATTTTTCAAGGATATACCATGATTTACACTTTTAATTGTGGAATCAGTCCTGCATAGAAAAAAATGACTGGATAATAGCAAAGGCATGGCAGGAAATTGAGACAGAAAAAAGAAATATCATCTGTTGATGACCATCAAAAATTCATATCTACTAGTTTTTTATTCAGTAGTTTAAACAAGTTATTCATGAGTGAATTGGATGGAATGGATGTGAAGCTGTATATGGAGCCCACAGTGTAACATTGATTTTAAGTAAATAAATGTCTTGTGACTAGGGCCTCCCGTCGGGTAGACCATTCGTCGGGGTGCAAGTCTTTCGATTTGACGCCACTTCGGTGACTTGCGTGTTGATGGGTATCTGCTCAGTGTGGATGTCGCAAGACACCCGTTTCAGTTCGTCATTGATCCATTAACTCAGTTTTTTTTATTACAGAGGGCAGCTAACCCTCTGACCAAGCTGTCCACTCAGCTTCCAGGGATGCACATTGATTTAAGTGAATGATACACTAAAGTGAATGTATTTTAGAATAAAGCACTGAAAAAAGTTTCACCTGTGCAGTCATCTTTCAAAAGCAGCAATTTAGTGCCATTTGCAATCATTAGACAATGTTTCGTAAGCATGCACGAACTGAAACCATTGAAATGGAAAATTGGAGAAAATAAAATACCAGTCTCTGTGTAACATAATCCAGCAAGGATTTGAAGGAACAAAAGTGACTTCTACAATGCAAAGCAAATGAATTAATAATAAGATAAGTGGTATATGGAATAACTGAAATCAATGCACATGCAATGTACAAAACTTTAAAACTGAGACATAAAGTGTGTGTGCCAGGATCACAGTGAAATGCTGAAGATCAAGCTCAGTGAATGCTGAAGCTTCCTGGGTTGTCAGAAGTGATTCTGAGTGAGAGAAAGGCCTCAAGATTTAACACTAGTTGAGGATAAATTCAGATGGCCAATTAATGTAATAAGATCCGATGGTGAATCAATATGCTGTGCTTAATATTTCTAAACAAAAGGTTGAACTAGTTACACAAAATATAAATTACACACAATAAAGCAACATCTTAACTCTTTTTCAATGTATGGGACAAATCTAACAACACATTACTTCCACTATTGTGGCAGTTTTCTTCTGGAACGTCAGACTTATTCATCTCAATCATGTAATGGTATGACCATGATTCTTAACCAGTTGTGATTCCTTCTAAGAAACTGTGTACTTCTGCAGCTTAAAGCATTTACTAATCTTGTATGTTATCCTTCCGCTAGTCTTTCAGTTTCCTTGGCACCCAGCACATGCAATGACTTCATGAAATTTTAGTCATCAGCGGCAATATTGTACACTATGATGTAGCATTAATGCATCACTCATAACGTTTATAGACAGCTCAACTACTTGTTCTAAGCTGCCCACTCAGTGGTTATGACAAACTTGCTTTCTGTCTAAAAAATCAACTAGACATCTTTGCTATTTACTTCTGGGAGATAGTAATATTTACAGACCCTTCATTCACTAGTTCATTCATTCACCATGAGCTAAATCTGATTGAAAAGATAATAGCTGTAGCATAAACTTGAAACTATATATTTGTAACATCTAAATGTGGCCGCACTACAGTAATATGTACATTATTTAGAGAACTCCTCTAATTTCAAGACACTGTGCTCCACAGCTGTGTCCTTTTTCACAACGTACAACATCCTTTCTTAGACCATAAGAATAAAGTGACGTCTATGACAAGCACTAAAATTTCATTACCAGCAATGGACAAATCGACAGTCTTCCTTATGTGATTATGTAGTGTTTCTCTTGAATTCTTTCAGTCACTTTCCTACACCAAATTTTCTTTATATTGTTCCAACCTAATTGTAGTTTACTTTATCACACAAAAGTAGTGGGTAATTGGTGGCACACATTGTAAGACAACTGTTGTTGATAAATTGGTACTAATTCACATTCTTATTTGCAGATGGTAAATGAAACATTAATGGATGAGGGTTTGCGAGTTGTCAAGGAGATGGTTGCTAATCAAAATAAGGAAAGTGTAAATACACAGTCAACCAATTTTGAAGATCCTTATCAGGAAAGCAAAGTGCAAGTATGTTTTCAGTGAAAAATGATAGATTAACTGAAAGTTATATTTTTATTTAATAAAAGTAGTTTGTGGATTTACTTTATAATTATGAAGTTATAAGTTAATACGAGAGGACAGTTACTTGTATATGTGTCCACCACCCTTCATCTTGCAGATGCTGTATTTGCTTTAAATGTTTGACTTCTTATTTCTCCTCTGTTCAACTGATTATCACTGTCAAATCATCTTATATTTTACTTAAATTAATGCCATTATATGACAAATACTGAACAAATGTGGTACATTAAGATATTAATTAATTATTTTTAGGGTGTATATAAATTATATTTTATTTACAGGTGATAGCATCCAGTGGAGGAAATATAATAGCAGTTGCGAACCCTGCACTTTCCATGTCTCCAGCCATTGCTGCTGATGCCGCTGAGGGGGCATTACTTCGTGGACCACTCATCCCTTTGCTAACACAAGAACATCAATCTGCAATATCAACTGTAACACCAGAAAAAATCACATGATGTGTGTGCCATGTGTCATTTTCTATAGATCTCAAAGTCTTATAGTGAATGTATAATGTCACTATTGTACTTCAGTAATATTGTATAAAAGAGGACTTGTTATTGAAAAATATCTTCTATGTGCTATAAAAACATTTTGAAGTGTTTTAATGAAAATGGTGCTTCATTACTAAGTATGGTGGCTTCATCTGTTCCTGGAATCTTTGCTTGATGAAAATTTATGAAGATGTATGTTAAAATACTCAATCCCAACAATAAATACACTGACTTTGATCATAAGATTAATTCACGAACTGCTCAAATGCTTTCTTCTTGTACTGTTTGCTGATAAAACAGAATAATATGGTTCCTGTTTACCATGTCTTCATAAAACAAAGAAGACTATACTGGCCCTGTCTGAAGAATATTCATGTTGAAATTGACTGTTCTCAAAAGGTTGACACGTTTTTGTACTAGTAACTGTTTAGTAGTATTGTGTTCAATCATTTGATATAAGTGCAGTTTTTACTTTTGTCCATATATTCATGTTGTTAATAACTGTTTTGGTTATGTGAACAATTGTAAGAACCATCAGTGCATTGTTCACTGGCCAGAAAAACCAGTTTTCCGTGCTGGCAGTTATAAACACAACCACTGCAAACATACAATCCAAAACTAATTCATATTTATTCTTTTTTATAATGAATGCAAACAGGACATGAGACTGTATATCAGTACCAAATTTAGTTCCTTGTTCAAAATAGGAATGGACCTTTCCAGATGTGAGATGCATTACAGATATTAAATAATTTGAACAGAAGGTTTACTTGACTTAAAAATACCATTGTTGGGATAGTTATGATAACTGATGTACATGTCTCTGTGTGATATAAAACCAAAACCAATTTGAAAGGTATGACTTGTTCTTATGATGTGCCAGTAAAATCATACATCAATTGCTCACATGCCTACAATCTAGCCAACTGCGGTCTCACAGAATAGTTAGCAACCAAACTGTCAATGTTAGTAATAGCCATGTTTATTTCTTGCATCAGGTAAAATAAAAAAGTGCCCATACTACATACAGTTTCTTTGACACACTGGCAAGAAATTCAGTTTGCCATCAGGTGTCAGCATATTCATTTGTGATAGTCTAACATCACTTGAAAGGATTAAAGGTATTATTTGCTACCAGCTTTTTTTCTGTTTTGTACAGCATGCTTACTTTTATCAACATAGCATTACATTCCCTATGTTTTCTTTACTTTGATGTGCTTTATCTGTGGACAGGTGGATGTACAGAAAACTTTATGAGGAATTCGAATGAATTTTTTCGATTTATATACTCCCATCATAGACCTAGAAACACTCATTGATATCAATGTTTTAAACTCTTAAGAGCTTTCAAGAAAGTTTCGGTCTGTGACTTTCAGGCTACAAGGTGTAATGATTATTATGGAAAATTTATTAGTTGAGCTTCTGAATTGGTAAAATTATGTCCAGAACGTTAATATGTGGTATCACTTGCAATATGATAATCCAGGGAAAAGGCAAGCTAGATGTAGCAAGCAAGGAATGATCACAGACACCAAAAGATAACAGGCTAAATTATATGGATAAAAGGAAAACAAATAAGTAATATTTATCAATTAAAAAAATAAAATGACTGACCATAGGTGAATAATAAGCAACTTATGTTTTAATATTTCTTTCAGTCATGGAGAATTTGTACAAAAAGTTGTCTTCATTTCTGAAATGAGATACCAATGACAGTTCTGTTCTTATTTCAAGCCACTCAACAGTAAAAGAAAATTGTTATGTTGCATTAAACAGAAAGTATCTGGTAATATACTGAATGAAATAAAAACAAATTGTTGTGAAGTGGTCAATAAAAGATAATATTTTTGATGTAACAATAAAACATGTTAACATATATAAAAAATGAGATCACAGGAAAAGAGAAAAAAAAACATGTTTTTAGATGCTCCATATTAAAATAAAAATTAAATATATCATGCCAGTATCCTGAAAAAATACCATTCCTTGGCCTTCCTCCACATTGCTCTTTGAGTGCTACCTAGTGTCTTTGAAACAATCATTATTGTACAGAATATGTTCACTGGAGTTATTAATAGTTTCCAGACTACTATGTTCGAATCCCCCATATTGGAGCACTGATCACTTTTGTCACAAGACTGTTATATGTTTAAGTTAAAACAGAATGACAATAGAATAAAATAATCTTTCAATTACAATACTATCTTTGTGAAAGTATGGTTTTATGCACTGAAGAATTTCCTTTTGTGCTCTAACAGAAGATGTAGTAAGAAACACTGGTTTCATACTTCTGTGTCTGTTGCCTCATGGGCTTTTGTCTTAAATAATCAGCAATATATTTACCAAACTAAAACCAGGTTACAACATAAAAGAACATTTCACTCCTGATAATATCGAAGTCTTTAAAAAAATGGAAGTATCAGCAAAAGGTTCCAGTCTAAAAATAAAGCATTACAAGTGCAATTTATTTAGATTGATTAAAGGTACATGTGTTTGGAGTCCATTATATTAAATCTGTAAATTTATAGAAGCGTACTGCTGTTTTGAATCTTTTAGACATGGTTTCGACATTGGAGACTGATCAACACCAGTCTGATGGAAAATATTTTCTGTAAGACAGAGAATTTGTTTGAAATATTATATGTACTTAATTACATTGGCAACAGAAAAATATGTTTTGCTTCATTCATATTTTATGTTGGAAGTGTCAATATTTAAATTCAGTATTAATATATTTTCATCCCAATAGTTTGTCAGCTTCTCTTAAATATTAAAAAGAACACAAAATAAAGGAAAGCGAAAGTTAACAATGCTTTTTTGTAGTTTCAGGTGGGAATAATATCAAAATGTTCTTACATTTTAGATGAAATGATAACAATTGTAAATTCTGTCAGAAGTGTTCAGAAAAATATTGTGAGGGCTTCTAGTGGAATCATCATTCTAATGGAATGAATTTATATTTGTACAATATGTACATAACAAATGAAGCAAAAATCAAATATTATTTGTCAAAGCTGTGATAACTGGTAGCATAAAAATTATTATTAACTTCTGTGTATGATTGAGATACTTTGCTGTATTTTGGTTTTGCACATATGTAAATAAAACTTGTGAAATATAAACTGTCAATGATTTTTTTGTGTTTATTTGTTTATTGCATATACAATAAGTGAGAAGTATGAGTAAATGAAGGGTAGAACATAAAAAAATCAACACAAAATTTGGAAACTGTTGTGCCACTTACTTTGCTTACATCCTCCACATGGAATTCACACAATTTCACAAAAGGCACACTGATTAAAACACTGGAATTGCTTTCAGAAGAACAGCTCGGCCATCCAGATTGAGGTTTTATGTGGTATCCTTAAAACACTTTAGGCAAATGCCAAGCTGTTCCTTTAAAAAGGCATGGCCAATTTCCTTCTCCCATCTGATCTTATGTTCTGTCTCTCATGACATGGCCATTGTCAGGACATAAATCCCTACTGTTCATTTATTTAGCTTTACAGAAATAAGAAAAATGGAGAAATATTTCAAAATATTTATATTCAAATAAGACATCTAGTTTCAAAGGACAGTATACTGCTTTCTTATAGGTATCAAATTTTCCTACTGCTGTGTTCCCTTGTATAAATATTATATGTACAAGGAGATGAAAAGAATAATAGTGATAGATTAATGATATCCTAAGAAAATTATTCTCAAATGAGAAGAATTAAAATGCATATGTGATTTCAAATGTGGATCAGTGACTACTTGGGACACAGCCTTTGAACTCAGCCCTTTAGATGGATGATAGAAGTTTGGTGCATGATATCAGGGTCTTTAGCACCCTAAAAAAGATCTTCAAAATGAGTGCAGTTAAAAGAAATCCATAACTAAGTCAAGCCAGTTCTGTAAAAATCAGTAATCAATAGCACAGTCTCTCTCTCTCTCTCTCTCTCTCACACACACACACACATACACACACACACACACACACACACTAAAACCAGTGCAATTGTGTATTTTAAAACACAAACAAAGAGAGAAAAGGCAATATGACACCGTTATTTACAATAAGAAGTAATGGATGAAACTAGTATCACTATGCAATGAAATTTTAAAATAATCAGCAAACTGACTTTAGATGCAACCTTAAGTATCTCTCAAACTAAAATAAAGTTTAAAGAAAGGTACTTTCATACAAACTGAGTTCAAGGTTAATGAATTACAAATGGAACTACTGGAATTATGAAAAATACCTGGCAGTAATAATACATGAGGTGCAAAGAATGTTGAAGATGGCCTGATTTGGTCAGGCAGCTTTGCTCGGTTCAGACACAGTGATAGGTCATGTGTAGGCTTGTCTTTGAACAGAACCCTTTTTAGGTCTTGGATGGCTGTCCCATGGGCCAGCCAACCATATCTGACCATCTAGTGCTGTCATGTCAGATGGCTCCACATTCATGCTGTGTGGGCTTCTAAAAGTGCGAAATCATAAATGAGCACATTGCTACATAGGTGTACAGAATCAAGAGCTTTACAAACTAGTAGCAAAAACAAAGGTAACAGAACATGACACTGGCACAACAAAGGAAAAAAAGAAATTAGAGAATATCAGGACTGCCTATAAGAGCAGCAGTCCCCGGCCCTGTGGAATCCTGCATTGTGTCAATAATGATACTCCACTGCATTCTGTCTCTTGCTGTTTCCTCCCAATTGACTACATTCAAAGCTTCCACACCTCTCTTTATGTCATCTTCCGATTATACTCCTTGGCCAGGGGTCTTTTTGTTATAATGTGTGAAACGAAAGGTTGCTTAAGAAGTCAGTTGTCCTAAAGTCCAGCTCTCTGAACCATAGAGGACAATGGAGCATATAACAGCGTTGTAAATATTGATTTTGACAGAATGTGATATGGTTTTAGACTTTAAGTAATCTCTGAGGGTACCGTATATAGACATCTGGAGCTTGCAAAATTTCTTTCATACACATCTAAGGGTATTTGATTAAAACAGTTGTATCAACTTCCCCGGTACTTCAGAGATCAAAGGACATGAATTTGTCTCCATAAACTGTGAACTGCTCTTGTTCATAGTTCTGACTACTTAAATATGTTCTGATTTCATCTGTTGATAAGTAGTTCTGCTTTACTTGCTGCTACGGTGAACCTTTCATACGTCTCTCCAAGATCTACTTCACTCTTGCTCACTAGCACTATTATCTGCATACGCAAATATCAGAAACCTGCCATCTTCCATTTGTGGTCCATTACATTCTTCAGTTTTGCTCTGTCTTATTACTTTCTCCAGGATGAGGTAAAACAGAATGCATGCCAGTGCATTCCCCAGTCTTAATCCAGTTCTTGTGGCGAAAGTTCTTACTACCGCTCTTGATTCACCCATGCATAATCTAATTAGTTCAATGAGTTTATATGGGATACTGAACACCTTCAAGGTTAATAGAGGCTATTTCAATTAATACTGTCGTAAGCTCTTTGAAAACCTATGAACAGTACATGAATTTTTCTCTCTCTTTCTCAATATTTCTCAAGAATTTGTCTAAGAGCAACACATTGTCAGTAGTTGAGCAGTTTTGATGGAATCCAGTTTGATTTCAGCTTTTCTAAAATTACTGTAACAAGGATCTTCTATGCCATGTTATGTAAGCCGATTCCTCAGTACTTAAAGCAATCTACTTAGCTTCCTTTCTCATATATTGGACAAATGACTGCTGTCTTCCAGTCTTCTGGCATCATCTCAGTCTCCCAAATGAGCTGAATGAGTTCGCACAGCTTGGTCTGTAGTCTGTCTTTTCCATACTGCAACATTTATGTACATGCACTTCATTGCTTTTCATCTTCCTTATGACTTTCTCAGTGTTATCCACCATGAAATAAATCTCTTGTCTCATTTGTTTCTTCTTGGTTTTCACTTAAATGTGGCTTCGTGCTAGGGCAGTCAAGAGCAGATTGTTGAAATATTCTATCTGTTGCTCTAAGACTGATTTAGCAACAATAATGTTGCCATTTATCCACTGATGTATTGACTTCTTGTGTGCAACCCTTTTTTTGCTGCTTTCACATGTTAGAAGAATCTCCTGTAATCCAGGTTTTGGCTATCCATTTCCATATTTTCAAAAATTTTTATTAGTAATTTTCTTTTTTCAGTTCTCAGTACTCTTGATGTCTCTTTGCATGCCTGTAGACATTTTATCCTCTGTGTTTCATTATCTGTATCCTGTAGCCGTAACTCACATGTGTTCTTTTATTTATTTTATCCTCTGTGTTTCATTCTCTGTATCCTGTAGCCGTAACTCACATGCATTCTTAGTTCTCTAAATTACATCTCTGCATTCCTCACTAAACCATCTTCTCTTTCCCTGTCTTTTCGTCTACTCAGCACATTATTTGGAGCATCTGTCTGTCTTTACAATGTGCTGCACTTTCTCCACATATTCTTCATGTGCATTTTGTAGTACGTTGAAATGATTATGTATTTCTAATTCAAACTCTTAACATTTTTCCTCATGCTTTAGTTTTGCCACATAAGACCCTGGGTTTCCATTTTTTTTTTTTAACAAATCAGAAATTTTCTAGTTCTAGTTTTTCTTGCACCAAGAAATGATCAAACCTACACTCTGCTCCTCTCCAGACTATGGCATCTTTCACTATTTGCGAGTTCTGTATGTCTGTCATTACATGTTGTATGTGACCGAGAGTTTTTCTATCTGGTGGGCACAACGTACTGAGATGAATTTTCTTATGTGAGAATTTTGTTGAGCTGATAACAATGTTATCTGTAAAGGCAAATGTAATTATCCTGAATGGTTTCTTCATGCAAGTTGTGCTTTCCTATGGTCAGAGCACAGATATTTTCCTTTCCTACTTTGGCTTTAAAATCACCTAAAAGTACATTTGTCTTTCTTTTTGGAACTTATTTGTACACACAGTCTAGTTCTTCATAAAACTGTTCTTTTTCATCAGTCTTGCTATCAGAAGGGGCATGGACGTTAATGAAGGTGACATCATGGCTTTCCTGCTTGAATGTTATGAACGACAAACTCTTGCTGACAGCTTTAAACTCCTTTACTTGGTTTGCCATGCTCTTACTGATGGCAAAACTCATCCCAAACTGCCTTCAGGTCCTTCGTCATAAAATATTATAGAGTTTCTACTTGCTTCGCATACTCCTTTGCCTATCCATCTTATTTGCTGCAAAGCCTCTACATCTACCTCACAATGTGTTATCTTCAACACTACTATTGCAGTAATCCCTGGATGGCTGAGGGTTTTGACACCCCGTTAGCTATGATGAAATCATTTTTTTTTTCATTTTCCCTTGCCAAGTTTGTCTTCCAGTTAAGCTATCTGATATCCAAGACTGATTTGTTGGCTTTTTAACTTGATTAAATTTTTCTGCTGTATGATCATCACTCCAATGACCAACTGCAACCTTGAGGACCAGGGACTCTTCTGTCAGGGTTGCCATACCCTAGTTTAAAAACCAATTTTAAGGTGTCAGTCATTCGCCCTCACCCTTTCCATCAAGGGATAGGATTTACTTCCTTCACACACAGCTACCACGTCTGCCAAAATCTTAAATTGAGTTTCAGCATTGATATAACCCTCAAAACTTGTGATCCAGTCATTTATTCTCCACCTTCCTCATAGAGGCTTTAGTCTGGCTATGGCCCCGTCCTGCATCATCTACACAGAAGACAGCTTTTGGCTATTGACGTTGCCCAGCTCCTACACCAGTGAAGTAGATGATGAAAGGGAAATCAGGGGATGGAAATGGAAAGGGAGCGGGACATTGTGAGGCCCACTTTGTCTGGCTCCTCTGCTGAGACCTGTCCACCTAAGTCAGACCTGCCAGTAGCTATGCTACTGCTGGCACAAGTCTGGGCTTCATAGGAACACAGAGACTCGCCTGCCTACACAGACAGTGCTATGATAAGGAAAATGGATATAGGAATGTAAAATGAGCATTGAGATATTGGTGTTTATTAGCAGAAATAATATTTTTTAGTCTTGGGCATTATTTTTGAAAGTATCTGTGGTGAAATTGCAGTGTCATATTTTAGATACGCACCAGTAACATCCCCCAACCCATTTCTTTAACACGTTCATGCCAGCAAGTTCAGCCAGTGGTCACACTTAATTCTAACAATTACGCTACCAGCAATACACTGATATATGATGTATTAGCCATCAGCCAGGCACAACAAACAACTGTTAATACAATTTTGTATGACCATTCAACAAGAGAGCTTTCTGAACATACGAGATACCACATAATTTGTGTTACTCTGGCGTAAAATAATTTTATGGATCTCCCTTTTTTCTTAAATAATGGACTCCTACTACTTTCAAAATAAAATGTCAATATATTAAAACAACAGCCTATGGCATTTCAATACCACTGCTGGCCCATTGTGAGAAACAGGAAAAACAGCTCCACTAGATGAAGGGAAGTGTGAATATATGCCACCCCACAGAAAGAAACACAGTTCTCAGTGCTGGTGTGAATGTTTTAAGGAATCAAACTCACAATGAAATGTTTTCGTTGTAGTGTGCTCCCATATCAGTTGGTCTCTGCGAACTATGAACCTAAAATCTCAAGTTGTGGAAGCGCATTTGGATTTGAAACTGTTGGCTTGTTAATTTATAAAAATTGTGGACACACAATATTATATTTCATTGGCAGTGTATTCCCACAACTTCTTCTGTTAAATACAGCTGCATGGTTAAATGCTCAGTACACAATTTCGTTTGTCTGCCATTGTCATTACATTAGTAACAGAGGTTTTGAGAATTCTGATAGTGTTGCTGCACAGTACACTTCACATCAGTCTTCAACATAGTCCATGCTTTCAAATGACTCTACACTACTTAACTTGACTGCAGCTGAACTTTCACTAATTTATAACTGCCTTATTCCGGCTCATGTCCAGCTATCTATAATCTTACCCTTTGGCAGGAATGCATCACTTCATGGTTCTAAGTGATTTACAAGAAAATCCTACATTAATTAATAGTATAAAAAGAGAGAAATTACACAGATAACAAGCCCAGATTTTTTGGACTTTTTACTTCATGTACTCAATGGTTTGTACCCTCATTCACAAGAACACACGGCACTGTTTTTTTGTACTATGGTGATGCTCAATAAAAATTCCACAGCTTCTAAGAGAGATGCCATTTATAATTTACTTAACAAAACTTTAAACTTTGACTATTTCCTTTAAAAATAAAAATATGGGAGATCTAAGAACATCACCAAGTGTGGAAATTTTCAGGCATCAATATTATTGGAGCAGATTTTGGAAAAATTGTTGGTGCCTATAAATCATACCTTAATTAATTAAAGGGTATGTGCAGTACATCTGCAATAATAAGAATATAAAATCCTTTACCAAGTGTGAATGTTGATGAATTCATTTACAGTTATGAAGCAATCATTTTATATTTGTGATGATGAGGGATGTCTATAGCATGATAAATGGTCGGGTTAAATATACTTTGTTTCAGCAGATATAAAACACCTTCAAATGTCTGATTATTTTACAAGCTAATGTGTTAAATATATGATGTTAAGCATATAAAACATTTTTGCTTGCAGATGAAAAACCATGATTACATTGGTTTTATTAGTTGGAAGTGCTCTCATTACATTGGTTCATAGTAGATTTTTTTGAAGACACCAAAGTAGACAGTCTTTATAGATTTTAATGCAAAGAATACAAATATCATGACTAAAATTGTCTTCCAGTTCAGGGTTACAAGTAAGTCGGGACTTTACATTTAACGTATATTACTACTATAACCAATAGAATGTGGACATTATCTGAACTTAACTAGTTTATTCACACTGTTTCTTTGCCTTGCTCTTGTGGGTGGTGCCTGGAGCATTTCTCTGTAGCATCCAGCAGAAATCAGCTGACAGTAGTAATACGCCCTCCTGTGTACCACTGATTGATGAGTGACGTGCTGCTGGAACCACTTCCTGCGCACATCACTGAATGCACCACAGTGGGAACACAATGAAGTAGGAATAAAGGAAATGCATTTTCAGGGTCATGTTGCAGCCATTGGCCTTATGAGCATAAACAAGTTCATCCACATTGTCCATTTAATTTTTGACTCTTCTGTTTCTCAAGAACGATGTTATCATGTTACAAAAATGATGCCTCAGATGCAGCTGATCATGGGTCAGAGTGGACTCAAAGTGTGTGGAGCTGGAATATCTGTGGACCACTGAATATCCTATTAGTAATCTTCTCTGTGCTGAGTCATGGAAACTTCCTACACCAACACAGCACGGAAATGCTTCTTCATTCCTGTCCACAGCCTTAACAAATGCTGTCATGAGTCCCAAAGTAATGTGCAGTGGTGGGAGAACAATTTTGTTTGAATTCACTAGAGGTTCTTTGGCAATATCTTTTTGATCCAGGCATCAGAGCTCTTTGTGGAGGCCATCAACTAAATGTGTAATGTTTTTCCCTTGCATGACTGTACAACTCACATAGGTAACAGCAATACTTAGTGTAACACCCATGCAAACCCAAAAGCATCACAATAGCTTTGAAATCTCCACATAACAGCTATTTGTTTTTATTGTAATGAACACAGTTTACAATTGACTTAATATGGCAGCATATGCGACAGGGATGGATGGCCATTCATTACTATTATGTAACACTACTGCCTTCAGGAGTGTTTTTGAGTCATCTATTAAGAGGTTACAGTACAGGACGCAGCATGTTATTCTCAATGGAGAGAAGTCTTCCGAAGTAAGAGTAATTTCAGGTGTGCCGCAGGGGAGTGTCATAGGACTGTTGCTGTTCGCAATATACATAAATGACCTGGTGGATGACATCGGAGGTTCACTGAGGCTTTTTGCAGATGATGCTGTGGTGTATCGAGAGGTTGTAACAATGGAAAATTGTACTGAAATGCAGGAGGATCTACAGCGAATTGACGCATGGTGCAGGGAATGGCAACTGAATCTCAATGTAGACAAGTGTAATGTGCTGCGAATACACAGAAAGATAGATCCTTTATCATTTAGCTACAAAATAGCAGGTCAGCAACTGGAAGCAGTTAATACCATAAATTATCTGGGAGTACGCATTAGGAGTGATTTAAAATGGAATGATCATATAATGTTGATTGTCGGTAAAGCAGATGCCAGACTGAGATTCATTGGAAGAATCCTAAGGAAATGCAATCCGAAAACAAAGGAAGTAGGTTACAGTACGTTTGTTCGCCCACTGCTTGAATACTGCTCAGCAGTGTGGGATCCGTACCAGATAGGGTTGATACAAGACATAGAGAAGATCCAACGGAGAGCAGCGCGCTTCGTTACAGGATCATTTAGTAATCGCGAAAGCGTTACGGAGATGATAGATAAACTCCAGTGGAAGACTCTGCAGGAGAGACGCTCAGTAGCTCGGTACGGGCTTTTGTCAAAGTTTCGAGAACATACCTTCACCGAAGAGTCAAGCAGTATATTGCTCCCTCCTACGTATATCTCGCGAAGAGACCATGAGGATAAAATCAGAGAGATTAGAGCCCACACAGAGGCATACCGACAATCCTTCTTTCCACGAACAATACGAGACTGGAATAGAAGGGAGAACCGATAGAGGTACTGAAGGTACCCTCCGCCACACACCGTCAGGTGGCTTGCGGAGTATTGATGTAGATGTAGATGTAGATGTAAGAGTCTCCACTCTTCTGGTTTGTATGTAATGTTCAGGTCTTCCAACAATCCATCAATACCACTGCAGAATGTAATGTTGTCTTCAGTCCTGAAATGACATTTGAGTTTTTTTCTGATGCTCCTGGAACACTGACACACACACTGTGTCAGTGAGGAGATTTCATTGTTGCAGTCATGGGGCCAAGGGTTCAGCTTTATGCTTTGAAAGATCTAAATCCTTTAGGGACCACTGAGTTCACACTGTGTGATCTAGTGTGGTTGACAATGTTGGTGTATCTATAGGGTCAGTATCACTGGTGGATAATCAGACTTTTTTGGCTTTATGTGTCAGTTCAGCACCAACACCATCATGCTTGATGGTGGTACATGTGGAGGAACATATGCCACAAGGTGAATGACAGATGGGATCTCAGGGTACTGAATATTCTTCCTCCTGATACTGACTCACTTCCTCAAGATAGGTACCATACAAAAATAGCACTCTGACACATGATTTGTGGATTCACATCAAACAGCAAGCATACCAAACCTCATGGAGATGCTTTTATCATGCTTCCAAGCATTACGTGTAGATGAACACAAGGTGCAACAGAAGTATGGAGCCCATGACTGAGCTTGGTCTCCAAATCGACACTTGAAATACAAGCTGTATGCTTTTTTTACTGCTTCGCTCAATGGTTGCCTTCTTGAACCATAAATAATTTCTATACAAATATAACAAAAATTATCAGATTTGTTATTGCAGGTGTGTGGCATTTTATGAAAGCATACATTTACACACTAACACAATTCTTCAATTACACAATTCTTCAATTCCAACACTTTACCTCACATACATTCACTGCCAATTGCCACGATGCTCATTCCAGTAACAAAACTAATGCTGCTCAAGAGCATACAATTGTGATCAATGGTAATTAAAATCGTGGCTGGTTTCTGCGTTCAACAATGCTTAAGTGGGACGATGTCCACACGAATCATCTTGTAAAGCAGTGTTGCCCAATTGAAAGCATCCAACTCATTCACTTACAGCAAAAGAACCCTTGTCGCCAATGCCTTGCAAATAGCTCTTATAATGTCCCATACATGTGACAGTGAAACATGAACATCTTACTTTCTTATAACCCTGAGCTAGGAGACAATTTTAACCTTGTTATTCATGTTCAGTATAACTAAATGTATAAATAACAGCTGCTTTTGTACCTGTAAAATCTGTGTTTTTTCATCATCTTCCAAACTGTACATGCTCTGAGCACCACTGCATTAATGGTCTCATCTTTGCACAACACACAGCTGCCTAAGTGCAGACTGTTGGTGCATCTCATGCCACAAGTTCTCCCTCATAATAATCAATCTCCCCTACCCCTCTACCATTATCCCAACATGTCCAGTCTCCCTTCATTCATTACGTCCACTGTTCCCTCTTTTCGGTTCATATTTGTGGGTATTTTTATGTTTTTGTGCATATCTTTGAGTATCTAAAGAGTGTTTTATGAGTCTTTTCCTGTTATCCAGCTCGCTTCACAATGCCTTCATTTGCTCATTTACTACATCATTTCCCATTATCATCCCTGCTACAATGGAATCCTACTCCATCTTTCTGCACCAGTTCAGGGAAGTATCCCTTTCCCTGGCTAAAACCCAGTCCCACATTCCGTTCTTTAAGTGATGCCTGAGCCATGGGATTCCCCCCCCCCCCCCTCACTCCCCCAACAGCCTAGCCCTAAAAATTCCTTTCTCTGGATCTCACCCCTCCTTTCACAATGACTTTCAAATTTTCAGATTCCACCAGCCCGTGGCCCTCACAAATATTACCATGTTTTGCAAGAACACATCTCCATGGCATAAGAAACCCAGAATTATCTCTGTTCCCTCTGCAAGATACTGTCACTGAGCAATCCCTACAACTTATGTCACATCTCTAAAACTTGAAACCCTTGCACTGCAGCACCTAGAATAGCATTGAATAGCATTCCAGACACCATCTCCATAAATTATCCAGCCTGCAAACATCCTGTTACCACCTTGGAGTAGAACTATCCTAATCTTTTCATCCTCCTCAATCCTCATAGCACCCAGACCCAGCCTAGCTGACCTTCTCAGCTTGCCACTCCCCTCAAAACTCCCTTCCAACACAACACTAAATCCAAAGTAGACACAATCTCAGAACACTGTTGTTAACCTTTCCATCAAATTCCTTGGCCTCAAAGAAGTTTCAGACCTATCCAAATGCCTCACCTTCAGCCCTACACCAAATTTTAACCATATTGGTCTTGTAAAAGACACACTTTCCTTCTCCCAATCTCTGCAATTGGAACACTTCTTTGCTACCAGTCCCTCCAGTCAAAGCCAACCTAATTACAACAATGAACCCTACCTCTCCCAGTCCATATGACCTTCCAGCTGTGTGCCCCCCTCCAATCTAAGAACTCACACGTCACTGTAGAAGAATTCTTTACCTCCAACATGATATCACCCCCACTCAACAGGTCCTTCCCTAACGACACCAATATTTCTCAAAACAGATCCTGATCTAATCGCTAACCATTCTACCTGCAGACAAAGGTTCTACCAATGTCGTTATTAGTCACGGTGACTACCTGCGAGAAGGCTTCCAGTAATTCTCAAGTGATCCCATTTCAAAAGTCAAAACATAACCACTAATCACTGCTTAAAGTGTCAGGCCCTTCCCAGAACCTCTCCCCTGAATCAATTTACTTCTCACCCCTATGACAGCCTGTACATCCACTTTTTACATGCTCCCCAAAATCCACAAACCTAACAACCACAGGCACCCCATTGTAGCTTGTTACTGTGCTCCCACTGAAAGAATTTCAGCCCTCATTGACCAACACTTCCAATCTACTGCCATAAATCTAGTCTCCCACATCAAAGATATCAACCACTTACTTCACAGACTCTCTACTATCTCAACCCCTTTACTTCCTAGATCACAGCTCATCACTGTTGATAGCACTTTCCTGTAACCAACATCCCTCATGCCCACAGTCTTGCTGCTATTGAACACTGTCACTCCCAAACTCCTTCAGCCCCAACCTACTACCTCATTTCTCATACACCTCAGTGACTGTATCCTAAAACACATGACTTCTCCTTTGAATGGAAGGTATACAGACAAATCCACTGCACAGTCATGGACACCTGCATAATACCCTCCTATGCCAACTTGTCTAAAGGCCATAAAGGAAACCTTTCTAGCTTCCTAGAACCTGAAACCTCTCATCTGCTCCAGATTTACTGATGATATCTTCATGATCTGGAATCAGGGCCAGGATACCCTACCCTCATTCCTTCGCAACCTCAACAACTTCTCTCCCATCCACTTCAGTTGGTCCTCCTCAACACAGTGCGCCACCCTCCTGAACATTTACCTCTTCTCTGATAGCTTCATCCACACCACTGTCCACATTAAACAAACCAACCACCAATAGTATCTGCATTTTGACAGTTGACATCTCTTCCACACCAAACAATCCCCCCCCCCCATACATACAGACCACCACAGAATGGCATATCTGCAGTGATGGGAGCTCTGTAGCCCAGCATGCAGAAGGTCTCACAAGGTGTTTTGCAGCAGCCACTATCACCTCACATCTAGTCTGCAAACAAATTTCCTGTGCCATATCCCAACACATCTCCAATCCTCCCACTATCCTCAAGAAACAGTTACAAAAGACTGCAACAACTGAACCACTTGCTTAGTCAGTGCTTTGATTACCTATTATCATATCCTGAAATTTGGGGCATCCTACCCAATATCCTTTGCACACCTCCTAGAGTGGTGTTCCAACCCCATCAAACCTCATACACACATCCCAGTCCATCCCAATCTGCATCTCGCCACAGCGATCATGTCTCAATGGAAGACCCAGATGCAAGAATTACCCACCCAGAACTTTTTATTCCAGTCCTGTCATGGGTTAATCCTAACCTATAAGAGGCCAGGTCATATGTGAAAGCAACCATGTCACATACTAGCGATGTGGCAATCATGGTTCAGCTTTTTATGTTAATGTAACAACCAACTGTCCAGCAGGATGAATGGCCACTGGCGAACTATGGCCAGTTGAAAAGTGGACCAATCTGTGGCACAACAGGCAGCTGAACATAACATGCTTGGTTTCAGTGTCTGATTCACAATCTGAACTATCTGAATCCCTCCCTCCACCGTCAGCATTTCTGAACCACACAGAAGTCAGTTGTCTTTACAACACATTCTTCGCTCCCCAAATTATCCCGGCCTCAACCTACAGTAACCTACTGTCCCCACATCCTCCACCCAACTATTTCCGTTCCCTCCTCATAATTTACTCCCACACCCTCATTTTGGCTCCCTGTTTTCCTCCCTCCCCCTCCCCCATAACCTCCCGATGTTCCATCTGGCAGCCCTGTCTTGCCACCTCTAGCCCTGCACACACCACCAGGCAGCAACAATTTCATTTCCTGACCCATACCCTGCTATCCCTCCCCCTTCCCCTCCATTCCAGATTGCTGCTCCCCTTCAAAGCATTTCACTTGGATTCTGGTGGGAGCGAACAGAGATAGCAGTCATGAGGGGTGTGTGTGAGGTTTGCTTGCTGGTATGAATGTTTGTGCATTTTTCTTTTCTGAAGAAGGCTTTGGCCTAAAGCTTATGTCAAACAGTCTTTTCATTGTGCCTGCCTGCAACTCAAGGTGCCATCTTTACAGTGAGTACCAATCTATTCTTTTCATAATATTGTAGATATTCCAATCTGGACTTTCCACTGATTATAATCAATAACTTCCTGTGCCTCCTATTCAGTATGTACAAAAAAAATCCAATTTGCAGAGCCATGTACTTCCCAGTACATCTAGCCCAGAGTCAACATCTAAACTACAATCATTATCATTCAGTGACATAGATACTGTTACACTCAAATCTTTATAACCTACCTCGCAACACATACTCATTTACCCAGTGCAGCAGCACACTCTTTGTCTGGTAGTAAGGCCACTTCAGACTCCTCATTACCTCAAGATACTGGAGCTGATTATCCCTTACAGATAAGGCTGCCAAGGAGGGGAAGAAATCCAGTGTGCACTCTATGTGCATAGCAAGAGGAGTCATTCCAGATGCGGAAAGAGTGCTTCTGGATGCCATGAAGAGTACAGAGTGCAGCTACCTGCAGGTGGCAGTTCATGTTGGTACTAATGATGTGTGTCATTCTGAATCAGAAGAGATTCTCTCCGGTTTCAGGCAGCTGGCTGAAGTGGTAAAGACTGCCAGTCTTGCTTACGAGATGAGGGCAGAGCTGACCATCTGTCACATCATCGACAGAACCAACTGAGGTCCTTTGGTGTAGAACAGAGTGGAGGGTCTTTGAGGCTCAGATGGTTCTGCAATCATGTAGGCCATAGATTCCTTGACTTGCACCATATGGAGATGGTATCTGGGTTTTGGTTAACAGGATAGGAGGTCCACTATGCACAGTAAGTGGTAACATGGGGTAGCATGAGCTGTGTGGAGGTGGTGGCTGGTTTTTTAGGTTGGACAGTCTCAGGAAACTACAGAAGGGCATCATTCTAAAAGGGTGTAGAGCAAATAAAGAAAGAAGGGAGAGCTAGCAACATTTAGAGTTGTAGTTGTATGCTGTTTTAGCTGTGTTGGGAGAGACTCAGACCTCCAAGCGCCGAGAGAAAGCACGGGAGTTAAAACTGTTATAGGTACAGAAAGCTGGCTAACAAGTGAGATACATTCAGCTGACATTTTTACAAAGGACCTAACTGTGTTCAGATAGGTTACATTAAATACAGTTGGTGGTCAGTGTTTGTTGGTGTCAGAAGTAGTTTACCTTAAAGCGAAATTGAAGGTGATAATCCTGTGAGTTTGTATGGGTAAAGGTAATGCTCAACAACCAGAATAAGTTCATAATTGGCTCCTTTTACCAACCATGTGACTCACATAATAGAGTTGCTGAACAGTTCAAAGAAAACTTGAGTCTCATTACAAACAGAAACCCCACTCATACAATTATAGTTGGTGCTGACTTCAATACATCCTTGAGATGTTGGTGAAAATACATGTTTAAAGTCAGTGGTAGGGATACAGTGTTTTGCAGTTATCGTACTGAGTGCTTTCTCAGAAAATTATTTTGAACACATAGTCCAGAAGCCCAGTCAAAGTGTAAATGGTTGCAAAAACATAGTTGAGCTCTTAGCAACAAATAATCCTGAGCAAATAGGGAGCATTGTGATGGATACAGGAATTAGTGATGACAAGGTCACTGTAACAAGACTGAATACCATTACATCCAAGCCCACCAAAAACAAACGAAAAATACATACATTTAAAAATGCAGGTAAAAATTCACTTGATGCCTTTCTAAGACACAGTCTCTACTCCTTCAGATTTGATTTAGGAGGCACAGGCCAAATGTGGTTTAAATTCAATGAAATAGTACTGACAGCAGTTTAGAGATATGTTGTTGTTGTGGTCCTCAGTCCAGAGACTGGTTTGATGCAGCTCTCCACGCTACTCAATTCTGTGCAAGCTTCTTCATCTCCAAGTAACTACTGCAACCTACATCCTTCTGGATCTGCTTCGTGCTTTTGTTGATGTTCATTTTATATCCTTCTTTCAAGACACTGTCCATTCCATTCAACTGCTCTTCCAGATCCTTTGCTGTCTCTGAGAGAGTTACAATGTCATCACCAGACCTCAATATGTACCAAATAAATTAATAAGAGATGGTACTGATACCCCATGGTACAAAAAAAGGTCACAATCCTGTTGTAGAAGCAATGAAAAAAAGCATTCCAAATTTAGAAGAATGCAAAATCCCTATTAACAGCTCCATAATGAAACTCTGCCTAAAAAACTAGCTAAAACCCAAAGTGACTCTGGTTGTACATAAAGTATACCAGCAGCAAGATGCAATCAATATCTTCACTGCACAATAACAATGGTGATGTTACTGATGACAATGTCATTAACAGAGTTACTAAATGAGGTCTTCCAAAACTCCTTCATAAACAATGTGAGGTAAATATTCCAGAATTCGAATCAAGAACAACTGCCAACATGAATAACTTAGAAGCAGATTTCCTCTGTGTGGTGAAGCACCTTAAATCACATAATAAAGACAAGGCCTCCACTCCAGATTGTACACCAGTCAGGTTCCTTTCAGAGTTAAGCTGATAGAAGAGCACCATATTTAGCAATCTTTTACAATGCCTCGCTCGGCAAAAGATCCACACCTAAAGCTTGAAAAGCTGCACAAGTCACACCAATATCCAAGAAAGGAATCTGCTGAATTATATTCTCACATCACTAATTTCCTATCCTGGAGATTGTTAGTGATACAGGAGGTGACCTTAAGGAAAAGATTAAATAACTCTACAGTCAGGGTCTGGAGCATCAGAAGTCTGAACTTGGTAGAGAAGCTAGAAAAGCTGAAGAGAGAAATGCAAAGGGTCAATCTAGGTATTGTGGGGTTCAGTGAAATGAAATGGAAAGAAGACAGGGATTTCTGGTCAGATGAGTATAAGGTAATATGAACAGTAGCAGGAAATGGCAGAACAGTAGTAGGATTAGTTATGAATAGGAAGGTAGGGTACAGATTGTGTTGCTGTGAAGAGTTCTGTGATAGTATTGCTGTCATTAGAATTGACAGCAAACCACACTGAAAATGATAGTTCACGTCTATCTAACGGTCTGACAACTTTAAGTGTGAGTGTGGGTCTGGGTTATATTGATTTATTTCCCCAAACCACATTCCACTTCTTTACACTTTCCACTTCTTTACTTGGAATTTTACAGCCCCTCTTCTTCACGGGATAGTCGGCTGCTTGAAAATCTCGACTTCTCCTCTGTTGAATAGCGCTAGGTACAGGAACTTTTAAGCCTCTTTCTACTTATAAAACGAGTAGCCACACAAACTTTCCTTTTTGTCAGTTAACAATGTATTTGACTTTCATGCACAATATAATTCACACTTTCAACACACATATGTAACTTTCTGTAAGTACCTCGTACCGTTGAACATCAGAAACAAAATGAGTTACAGTTATGAGAAAGTTGGCTTGACTACCGTGACTTCCTTAAAATGAATCAGAAAATTCATACTGTCTCTACCAAGACTGAATCAAGAGTCTACAAGAGTACTTTTTCAACTGTTCTTATTTCACATAACAATAGTCAATGACACAGTAAGCACAGAGCGGCATAAAAACTCCATGGCTCTTCCTTACACACGCACTAAAACCTCTATGGAATGCCTGACAGGTACTTGTCGGTGGCGTTTGACCGCAGCATCTACTTTCTTCCCGCGACTGATTTTAAACCTGCACACACAAACATGTGACGTGCAGTAGGTAGGATTTTACCGTCCCAGAGTCGTATCTAGGATATCATGTGTTTGAAACAGTAGAAGGCTGAGTGGTTCCAGAATTTACACAGAAATTCTCAAATCACTACATGTACATGCCAATGTCGCAAGCTGAAGATGAAGAGATAGAAGAAATATGAGGATATTGAATGAGTAATTCAGAATGTAAAGGGAGACAAAAATCTAACAGTCATGGGGTACTGGGATGCAGTTATAGGAGGAGCAGAAGAATGGGTTAGGAAGAATATGGGCTTGGTACTAGGTATGAGAGAGGAGAAAGACTAATTGAGTTCTGCAGTAAATTTCAGCAAGTAATAGTGAAAACTCTGTTTAAGAATCACAAGAGGAGGAGGTATGCTTGGAAAAGGCCGGGTGATACGGGAAGATTTCAGCTAGATTACATTATGGTCAGGCAGAGATTCCAAAATCTGGTACTGGATTTAAGGAGTACCCAGGAGCAGCTATGGACTCAGATCACAAATCAGCAGTGTTGAAGAGTAGACTGAGATTTAAGAGATTAGTCAGGAAGAATCAGTATGCAAAGAAGTGGGGTATGGAAGTACTAAAGAGTGAAGAGAAATGGTTGTTGTTCTCTAAGGCTATAGATACTGTGATAAGGAATAGCTGCATAGTCAGTTCAGTTGAAGAGGACGCTCTAAAAAGGGCAATCACAGAAGTCAGAATAAAAAATATAGGTTCAAATACGATAATTGTGAAGAAACCAAGGGTAATAGAAGAAATACTTTAGTTGATCAATGAGAGAATGAAGTACAAAGATGTTCAACAATATATAAATACAAGCTGCTTAATAATGAAATAAGCAGCAAGTGCAGGGGAGATAAGGTGAAATGACTGCATGAAAAATGTGAAGAAATAGAAAATGAAGTGAAGAAATTACTCAGCATATAGAAAAGTAAAAAAAAAACTTCTGTCGCACTAAAAGCGAGGGTGCTAACAGGGAGGCAGGCAGGCAGCAGTAGCCAGTTGAGACACAAGCAGCAACAGGGAAGTAACCAATGTTGTGACTTTTACGAGTTCCTAACCAGGAGTGAATTTTATAATATCATCTGTATGCTTTAATAGTTTAGTTTCTTGAGTTTCTGCATGTTAATTTAATATATAATAGCCACAGTTCTCGCATTTTTGTTTGCGTCAGAAAGTAAACCGTTTTCGTGACATATTACAAGTTCCTAATCAAGGGCGAATTATTTAGTTTCACCTGAGTGCTTCAGTAGTTAGGTTTTTGAATCTCTGCATATTAATCTAATTTATTAGACACAGTTCCTGCATTTTTGTCAGGGTCTACAGTAGAGTTGCACAGCATGTGCCGACATTTCGTTTATCTGCATAGTTTAGTTTTCCACGGTCTTTAGTATGGACAGGGACTGTAATTGTTGTGAGAGTTTGTGACACTTTGCTCTCAGCTTCAGGCTGCGATGGCTTCAGTTAGACAGCTTGAGGCTGCAGTGGATGGGCATCGCTGTTGTAGGACAGCCAGTGGGATCCAACGGATGTCCAGCACGTCTGAGTCCTCCAATTGGTCCTCATCAGTGGCCAGCCCAGTCACTGCTTGCACTGAGGTTGACCCCTTACCTGTGGTTGAGTGGAAGGCCACCCCAGGGCATAGCAGGCAGCGAAAGACTTCCCTGCATGTAAGGCCTCCTCAGTTTGTCTGACAAACAGGTTCCAGGTGCTGTCTGTGGCTGACACTGTCACTGAGCCAGATGCTGTCGCCTGTCCTGTTTCAGAGGAAACCCCTCAACCTGCAAGATCAGGACAATCACAGAGGGTGAGATTATTGATTGTTGGGAGCTCCACCATTAGGCAAGTTATGGGGCCCCTAAGAGACATGGCTGTCAAGAAGGGAAAGAAAACCAATGTGCACTCTGTGTGCATACCAGGTTGAGTCGTTCCAGATGTGAAACGGGTCCTGCCAGATGCTATGAAGAGCACAGGGTGCAGCCAACTGCAGGTGGTTGCTCACGTTGGTACCAATGATGTGTGTCACTTTGAATCAGAAGAGATTCTCTTTGGTTTTGAGTGGCTAACAGAAGTGGTAAAGGCTGCCAGTCTTGCTTGCAAGATGAAAGCAGAGCTGACTATTTGCAGCATAGTTGACAGGACTTATCACAGACCTCGTACAGAGCCGAGTGTAGGGTCTGAATCAAAGCCTCAGATGGTTCTGCGACCATGTAGGCTGCAGATTCCTCTCCTTGCGCCAAAGGGTGGTTGTATTTTAGGTTCTGTTGAATAGGTCAGGTGTCCACTATAGGCAGTAGGCAGCTATATGGGCAGGAGGGTCAGTGGCGTGGACTGGGCATTTTTTTAGGCTAGAGGAAGGGCCTCAGTCACAAAGGGTGCAGGCCGAACAAAGGAAGAACGTAGATACAGGAACCATCAGTATAACAGTTGTAAATTGTCGTAGCCGAGTCGGGATGGTAGCAGAGCTACAAGCACTAATAGAAAGCACTGATGATCAAATAGTTAAGGCACTGGCTAAATCCAGATATAAGCTCAGCTGAAATTTTTGCGTGGAACCTAATGGTGTTCTGAAAGGACAGGCTAAACACAGTTGGCGGTTGTGTGTTTGTTGCTGTTAGAAGTAGTTCATCTTGTTGCAAAATTGAAGTTGACACTTCCTGTGAGTTAGTATGGACAGAGGTTATTGTTAGCAACCAGAATAAAATAATAACTGGATCCTTTTACTGACCTCCCAATCCAGATGATAGAGTTGCTGAAAGGTTCAAAGGAAACTTGAGTTTGATTGCGAACACATACCCAACTCATACAATTATAGTTGGTTGTGACTTTAATTTACCCACAATATGTTGGCGAAAATACATGTTTAATTCCACACATACCCAACTCATACAATTATAGTTGGTTGTGACTTTAATTTACCCACAATATGTTGGCGAAAATACATGTTTAATTCCAGAGGTACGCATAAAACATCATTTGAAATTGTGCTAAATGCATTCTCTGAAAATTATTTTGAGCAGTTAGTTCATGAGCCACACTTGACCTCTTAGCAACAAATAATCCGGAGTTAATAATGAGCATCTAAATGGATACAGGGATTAGTGAACACAGGGTTGTCATAGCAAGACTTAATACTGTGACCTCCAAATTGTTCAAATATAAATGAAAAATACACCTATTCAAAAAATCAGATAAAAATTCATTTGACGCCTTCCTGGGAGACACTCTACACATCTTCCAAATTAATAATGTAAGTGTAGACCAGATGTGGTTTGAATTCAAAGAAATAGTATCGGCAGCAATTGAGAGATTTATACCAAATAAATGAACAAACAATGGAGCTGATCATCCTTGGTACACAAAACGAGTCAGAACACTGTTGTAGAAACAATGACACAAACATGCCAAATTTAAACAGATGCAAAATCCCCAAGATTTGCGATCTTTCACAGAAGCTCGAAATTTAGTGCGGACTTCAATGAGAGAAGCTTACAATGGTTTCCACAGCTAAACTTTGTCTCAAACCTGACAGAAAATCCAAAGAGATTCTGGTTGTATGTGAAGTATGTTAGCGGCAAGAAACAATCAATACCTTCTCTGAGCGATAGCAATGGAGATACTATCGAAGACAGTGCTGCAAAAGAAGAGTTACTGAAGAAAGCCTTCCGAAATGCCTTCACAAAAGAAGACGAAGCAAATATTCCAGAATTCAAATCAAGAACATCTGCCAACATGTGTAGCGTGGAAGTAAATATCGTTAGAGTAGTGAAGCAACTTAAACCACTTAATAAAGTAAAATCTTCTGGTCTAGACTGTATACCAATTAGGTTCCTTTCAGAGTATGCTGATGCATTAGCTCTATACTTAACAATCACATACAACCGTTCACTCGACGATAGATCCATACCCAAAGACAGGAAAGTTGCACAGGTAACACCAATATTCAAGAAAGGTAGTAGGAGCAATCCACTTAATTATAGGCCCATATCACTGATGTTGATATGTAGCAGGATCTTGGAACATATATTGTGTTCGAACATTATGAATTACCTCAAAGAAAATGGTCTAGTGACAACAGTAAACATGGGTTTAGTAAACATCGTTCTAGTGAAACACAACTAGCTCTTTATTCACTTGAAGTGTTGAGTGCTACTGACAAGGGATTTCAGATCGATTCTGTATTTCTGGAAGGCTTTTGACACTGTACCACACAAGCGGCTTGTAGTGAAATTGGAATACTGTAACAGTTATGTGACTGGATTTGTGATTTCCTGTCAGAGAGGTCACAGTTCATAGTAATTGATGGAAAGTCATTGAACAAAACAGAAGTGATTTCCGGCATTCCCCAAGGTAGTGTTATAGGCCCTTTGCTGTTCCTTACCTATATAAGCAATTTGGGAGACAAATTAGGTTGTTTGCAGAGGATACTGTCGCTCATCAACTAATCAAGTCATCAGAATATCAAAACAAATTGCAAAATGATTTAGTAAAGGGATCTGAAAGGGCCAAAAATTGGCAGTTGACCCTAAATAACAAAAAGTGTGTGGTCATCCACATGAGTGCTAAAAGGAATTCATTAAACTTTGATTACATGATAAATCAGTCTAATCTAAAGGCCATAAATTCATCTGAATACCTTGGAATTACAATTATGAACAACTTATATTGGAAGAAAAACATAGAAAATGTTGTGAGGAAGGCTAACCAAAGACTACATTTTATTGACAGGACACTTAGAAAATGTAACAGATCTACTACGGAGCCTGCCTACAGTACTCTTGTCCGTCCTCTTTTAGAATACTGCTGCGCATTGTGTAAGAACCTTAGCAGATGGAACTGATGGAGTACATCGAAAAAGTTCAAAGAAGGGCAGAATATTTTGTGTTATCGCAAAATATGGGAGAGAGTGTCACTGAAATAATACAGGATTTGGGCTGGACATCATTAAAAGAAAGACGTTTTTCGTTGTGATAGAATCTTCTCATGAAATTCCAATCACTAACTCTCTTCACTGAATGCGAAAATATTTTGTTGACTGCGGCCTACTTATTGAGAAACAATCAACACGATAAAATTAGGGAAATCAGAGCTCATACAGAAAGATATAGGTGTTCGTTCTTTCTTTGTGCTATACGAGGTTGGAATAATAGAGAATAGTGAAGGTGATTTGATGAACCCTCTGTCAGCCACTTAAATGTGATTTGCAGAGTATTGATGTAGAGGTAGATTAAATCTGCAATGGGAATTCCACCATTAAATACAGAGGAGAGAGCAGATAGGTAAAAAAGAGTATATTCAAGGCCTCTATGAGGGGGAAGACTTGTCTGATGTGATTGAAGAAGAAACAGGAGTCGATATAGAAGAGATAGGGAATACAGTATTAGAATTAGAATTTAAAAGAACTTTGGAAGGTTTAAGATCAAATAAGGTAGAAGAATTACAAAACATTCCATCAAAATTTCTAAAATCATTCGGGGAAGTGGCCACAAAATGACTGTTCATGTAGATGTGTAGAATGTATGAGTCTGGCAGTATACCATCTGATTTCTGGAAAAATATCATCCACACTCAATTCTGAACACTGCAAGAGCTGAGAAGTGTGAGAATTATTGCACATCAGTTTAACAGCTCTGGAAAAGTTCCTCATAGGAATAATAAATAGAAGAATGGAAAAGAAAATTAAGGATTTTTCAGATGACAGTTTGGCTTTGGGAAAGGTAAAGGCACAAGAGAGGCAGTTCTGACACTGTAGCTGATAATGGAAGCAAATTAAAGAAAAATCAAGACATTTTCCTAGGATTTTCTGACCTTGGAAAGTGTACAAGAATGTCAAATTGTGCAACATGTTTGAAACTCTAAGGAAAATACAACTATGCTATAGAGAGAGATAGGTAATGTACAACATGTGCAAGATCCAAGAGGAGATGACAAGACTGGAAGACCACGATTGCAGTGCTCAAATTAAAAAGAGCATAAGACATGGAGGTAGGCTTTTGTCTCCACTGTTCAGTTTACACAATGAAGAAGCAATGGTGGAAATAAAACAAAGGTACAAGAGCGGAATTAAAATTCAGGGTGAAAGGACGTCAGTGACAAGATTTGTTGATGACATTGATATCCTCAGATTACAGGATCTTCTGAACGGAATGAACAATCTAATGAGTACAGAATATGGATTGACAGAATATCAAAGAAAGATGAAAACAATGAGAAGCACCAGAAATCAGAACAGCAAGAAACTTAACACCAGTATTGATGGTCGTGAAGTAGATGTTAAGGAACTCTACTATCTACGCTGCAAAATAACCCATGATGGACAGAGCAAGGTGAATGTCAAAAGCTGACAAGCAATGGCAAAAAGAGCATTCCTGGTCAAGAAAAATCTACTAGTACCAAGCATATGCCTTAATATGAGGAAGACATTTCTGAGAATGTAAGTTTGGAGCATGCTAGTGAAACTGTGAGAAAACCAGAACAGAAGAGAGTTGAAACATTTAAGATTGGTGCTACAGACAAAGGTTGAAAATTATGTGGACTGATTAGGTAAGGAATGAGGAGGTTCTGTACAGAATTGGAGGGGAAAGGAATATATGGATAACACTGACAAGAAGAAGGGATGGGTTGATAGGACATCTGTTGAGACAACAGGGAATAACTTCCATGGTACTAGAGGGAGCTGCAGAGAGTAAAAACTGCTGAGGAAGACAGAGACTGGAGTATATCCAACAAATAATTGAGGATGTAAGTTGCAAGTGCTACTCTGAGCTCTGAGATGAAGGGATTGGCACAGGGGAGGAATTTGTGGTAGGCCGCACCAAACCAGTCAGATGACTCATGATGGGAAAAAAAGTTACTGTGTTTGAACATTATGAACTATCTTGAAGAAAACAATTGATAAATAGTCAAAACATATTAAGGAAATATTGTTCTTGTGATACACAACTAGCTCTTTATTCTCATGAAGTAATGAGTGCTATAGACAGAGGATGTCATATGGATACTATATTTCTGGATTTCCAGAAAGCTTATGACACTGTGCCCCACAACCCACTTATAATCAAATTGTTTGCCTATGGAGCATCATCCCAATTGTGCCATTGGATTCATGATTTCCTGTCTGAAAGGTCACAGTTTGTAGTAACTGATGGAAAGTCATTGAGTAAAACAGAAGTAATATCTGGTGTTCCCAAAAGAAGTACTACAGGCTGTCTGCTACTCCTGATATACATAAATGATCTACGACACAATCTGAGCAGCTCTCTTGGATTGTTTGCAGATGATGCTGTGAGTTACTGTCCTGTAAAGTCATCAGATGATCAAAAACATTTGCAAACTAGTTTACACAAGATATCTGCACGGCGCAAAAAGTGGCAGTTGACTCATAATAATTCTGAAGTCATCCACATAAGTGCTAAAAGGATTACAGGATACGTCAGACAAATCTAGGATGTCAGTTCAACAAAATACCTAAGAATTATAGTTATGAATGATTTAAATTGGAATGATTATGTAGATAATGTTGTGTGGGAACCAAACCAAAGACTGTTGTGTTACTGGCAGAACACTTAAGAGATGCAACATGTCTACTCGAGAGACTACCTAATGTAGGCAGCTGAAATGTGCTAGCAGTCTGGAGATGGTGACTTGCTGATCCATGCTGACTTGTAGGCTGTTGTAGGTTACCCCCTCCCCGAACAGAATTGGTGATTGGCAAACTACAATGCCTCTGTGTAGAATTCAGAAATATTTATACCGGCTTGGCCCATCTTTCTTTTGCTAAAGCTTCGCTTTCTGTTCAGTAAGTCACAAAAGAGCTGTGGCTTGGGTGTGAAGCAGTCAGGGCACTGACACCTCAGCGGCTCTGTCATTCCGCTATGAAAATGCCATTGCACCTCTGCTTGGTTGTAGCAGGTGGTAACTGTCTCAAAGCCTCTGAGGCAATATTTGTCATCAGCAGAGAGCTCCTGATGTAACTTTTCCTGGCCAGCCTGAATTGACCGACATTTGTGGAATATAACAGTAGCTGTCAAAGGGGTCTCAGTTTTACTCAGTCATGTCCAGTAGGTTATTTGTGGCACAACAGAATTTTATCCTCCACCATTCTCTGCACAAGTCCTACCCATCATATTCGTTGTGATTTGGCAAATTTTATTACCTCCCTTCCTTGTATTAATGCTTGTTGCTCAGTGTTACAACACATTCTCCAAACTTCTTCCTCTCCTACTGGGCCAGAAATTTTGGGTAGTACTTTTGCTCAAAGGTTCTTAAAGTATTTTTGTCATCATCTTTCAATGTCCAGACATCTGACCCTTATCTGATCACTGGATGAATGAGGCAGTTACATACAAAGACTTTAATATTTTTTGTAACATGGTTGTTTCTGAAGAGCTGTACATTTACAAAGTAAGCTCTGTTCTCTGCTTGTATATTTTCCCCTATATCCCTTCCAATGCTGTTATCATCTGATATTAAAGCTCCTAGATAGCTAAAAGAGGAAACTTCTGTAAAGCATTTACCATTTATATTTTGATCTTTAGGGGTTCTTGTGGCCCAAGGGTGTGACATTACAACATTTATCATTTTACTTTCAATTACTATGAGGCTGATTTTTATGCTTTTCTTTTCATTACCAGGTATGTTGCATTAAGCGTGTTACTATTTCTTCCTACTATTGCACTGTCATCAGTGTATCCAAATGTCTGGCTAAATATTGTGCCCCATTTATTATTTTATTCACTATGTTGTGCAGTGCTATACTGAATAAGACACTGAAGAAACTACCAGCTTGCTTCACTCTTTTATTAATTCTAACTTGGAAAAGGCTTTATAATAACCAGGGCAGCTAGGAAAAGCCTATCAGAATTTGAACCTAATAATGAAAAAATGTCTACGTATAGAATATGAAGTAAATTTTGGAACGTATCGACAGCAAATATACAAGCCACGAAGGAATTATCTCAAATGGACAGAAATCAGTAGATGTGATGTACATGCACTGACAAAACAAATGGTTACAGTTTCAGAAAAACTAGATGATTTATTCAAGGAAAGAGCTTCACAAATTGAGCAAATCAAGAATGCATTGGTCCACTTCTGGCCCTTATGCAGGCAGTTATTTTGTCCTGGCACTGACAAGAGATGCTGGATCTTCTCCTGAGGAATATAATGCCAAATTCTGTCCAGTTGGCATGTTAAGATTGCCAAAATCCTGAGCAATCAGAGGACCCTGCCCATAATGCTCCAAATTTTATCAATTGGATGGAGCTCTGGCAACCTTGCTGGTCAAGGTAAGGTTTGGCAAGCATGAAGACAAGCAGTAGAAACTCTCACCATGTTCGGGTGGGCATTATCTTGCTGCAATGTAAGCCCAGGATGGGTTACCCTGAAGGGCACCAGAATAGGGCATAGAATATCATTGACATATGCTGTAAGAGTGCTGCAGATGACAATCAAAGGAGTCCTGATTTGAAGAGAATGGAACCACAGACCATCAGTCCTGGCTGTTGACCCTGTAACATCCACGAGATAAATTTTAGCTACAGTGCAATGAGAGGAAATTATGCCTGTAACAGTTATAAACATTATCTATTTGACATATGAAAATATAGTGAAAACAATGATAAATATTAATTATTTATATAATATTCTATGATGTAATTGGACATTTCAATGTGTATCGACAATGATAATTGTAAATTCCTTTTATGATCTGCGTTTGTCTTCCTTTGTTTTTACCTTTTGTTGGTTGGCTTTTGTAGGTTGTGGACACATATCAAACTGAGGTCTGTTAAGAAACTGTAATTATTTGTTAATTATTACTTGAAAATAGAGTTCAATATTATTATAAATATGAGTGAATAATTATTTGTAACTTTAATTCCTCTCTCAGTAAGCATTATCTGTGTTAATTAATTTTAATTATTTCTTTCCACTGCAACGAGCGCAGCCATTGATGATAGCGATCTGTATCGCGCTTTTGTCTGTGTTTTCCTTAGAAACAAATCAAATGTTTGCTTGATGAAGTCTAAATAGTGCACAATACAAAAGTAGAGTTTATAGAGTTTAATAAGCATTTCAAATACTTACTTATTTGGTCTAACAATAGAAAGTCTCTATCAATTGCCTGCCGCCCTCTTAACAATTATCTCAGCGGCAAATTCAAATTACGCAACTCTGCAGACATAAATGCCGAACGTAATGCAAATGTGTAAAAATAAATGTGCACCGGTGGTCCCGAACTCATTTTAATGAAAATAATTCGAATCAGATTGGTTCTTTAAAAACAGTGCTCATAGCACGATCGTTATAACAAACTTTTCTAGCTGATGTATGGAGCTGAAATTGATTATGCACGAGTTGCGAAGAATATTGTTTCAGGTAACATACGTCAGTGTTGTGCGCGGCTGATATTTGGTGGTTTTAATGATCATTTTGCTGAAGATAACTGTTTCCATCATAATCCATAGTTGTATAGAATCTGTTGTATGAACTGTGATTTAGTGACACTTACACAACCTACAGACAACACTTTAACACGGCGTTAACTTGGAGTTCTTTAGCAACTTGACCAATTCTTTAGCCGGGAGAAAATTTATTTAGTAATTACTCAATGTAATAAAATAAGATTATCATTTTCATTTACAAATTAGTTAAATACCAAACCACTGAATAACACAGCGAACGCCACACTGGTGCCCAGCGTGGGGCTACCAATGCACATTTATTCATTTTAATAATTGAAATTGTGATCTATTATAGGTACGGGAATCCAAAACAAACTATTAATCATTGTTTACTTACTTGTTTCATGAGCATTGACACCTTCCTACCGAAGTGCTGTACGAATCTGTATCTGCGCCGGTGCGACAATAACTACATATAAGAAGTGCAGTCCACCACTCTCAATCAATACAGGTAGGAACAGATGTTCATGTTCAGTAATTACATAGCAGCACACGATCAACAATCGCTGTGTGTGCAATTTTAAATTAAATTCAGTACCTACAGCCATAAGTAGTAATAATTGGATATTCTGGCTGCGAGAATAATATTTTTAAGTGTTATTTGTGTATATGTGTTAGTTATAAGATCATTTTGTGTCAATTGGTGCTTGTCAGTGATTTATATATTTGTTGTGCTATATTGGTGATAGAATGGTTAAACAAAAGAAAAATAAACCCAATGAGCATACTGATGCAGAGATGACATCAGAGTCTCAGGTCAAACAATCTACCCATATTTCTGTCAAATTATTAGAAAATTTAATTATGAATGATAATTTAGTAACTGATGTTCCGAATGATAGTAAAACTGAGGAGTTGCCAAAACAAACTGACGCTCCTGCATTCAACCAGTTAGGAATTAATGACAATATTTGCTCTGGGCAAGGGGCAGAAGTTAGCAGTGCATATACAGGATATGCTAACAGCATTTTTTGAAAAGTTTACTATTAAAGAGCAGGCGCATGAAAGACGTCAGCAGGAAAAGGAAAAATGTAGACAGGAAAAGCTTATAGAAAAACAGCAACAGGAGCTCAGGGACCAAGAAAAGGAAAAGAAATTTATGGAAAATATAAACAATATTTTTCTGGAAAGAGGAAAAGAAATTGTCCGTAGGATAAATCAAGTGTTGGTTGATCAAGATAATGCTATTGCTACCCATTTAAAGTAGGAGATTGAAGCAGTAAAATCCACTATTGAACCGTTAGCAAACATTCCAGTTCAGGTCAATAGTCTTCAAACTGAAGTAGATAGACTAGAGAACCAATTCAAAGCCTTGGCTACCACTGTGGAAAAAATGCAGGAGGACATTTCCTCGGAAATCCAAAAGCAAGTCCGAACAGAAGTAGCCAGGGTGCTGAGCTCTGAAAATCAAAACTTAGAAAATCCGACAGTATGCAGTAATGACAACACTGGTACTGACAGGCAAAAGATCGCAGATAATCTAACGGCGAATTTTAATGCACCACAAGGAAGACCAAATTTTGGTAATCAACCTATATTACCAGAGCAATATGTGACACCAAGAAACAATAATAGTGGAATAGAATGTACTTGTAATTAAGTAACCACACCACCTGCGAATGATAGTAATTCCATGCACTTAACTACTTTGATGTATGAAGAAAGCCTGATTAAGCATAGACAGTTCCAAATATTTAACAAAGAAAGCAAGAAAAACATACATCCAGTAGTTTTCATTCGAAACTTCAAAAGTGTTCTTCCAAAATCATGGTCAGAAGAACAGAAAATACAGTTTGTGGTTTCACATATTACTGGTGATGCGTCGCTCTGGGAATTACATGCAGCAGAAACTTGCAAGACTTTCCACGACTTTGAGAAGGCGTTCCTTGATCAATTCAGGTCAGCGTCTACTCAAGAGCGACTCTGTAAAGTTGTTTACAATGCAGAAATGTACAATCCGAAGTCAGGTTCCTTAAGAAAGCACTTTGAAAAATATATTAACATGACCCAGTACTGGGATGAGCCAGTAACCACCAGAGACTTATTGCGAGTGTTAAAAGCTACATTACCCATACATATTAGAGAAAAATTACACTCCTGGAAATGGAAAAAAGAACACATTGACACCGGTGTGTCAGACCCACCATACTTGCTCCAGACACTGCGAGAGGGCTGTACAAGCAATGATCACACGCACGGCACAGCGGACACACCAGGAACCGCGGTGTTGGCCGTCGAATGGCGCTAGCTGCACAGCATTTGTGCACCACCGCCGTCAGTGTCAGCCAGTTTGCCGTGGCATACGGAGCTCCATCGCAGTCTTTAACACTGGTAGCATGCCGCGACAGTGTGGACGTGAACCATATGTGCAGTTGACGGACTTTGAGCGAGGGCGTATAGTGGGCATGTGGGAGGCCGGGTGGACGTACCGCCGAATTGCTCAACACGTGGGGCGTGAGGTCGCCACAGTACATCGATGTTGTCGCCAGTGATCGGCGGAAGGTGCACGTGCCCGTCGACCTGGGACCGGACCGCAGCGACGCACGGATGCACGCCAAGACCGTAGGATCCTACGCAGTGCCGTAGGGGACCGCACCGCCACTTCCCAGCAAATTAGGGACACTGTTGCTCCTGGGGTATTGGCGAGGACCATTCGCAACCGTCTCCATGAAGCTGGGCTACGGTCCCGCACACCATTAGGCTGTCTTCCGCTCACGCCCCAACATCGTGCAGCCCGCCTCCAGTGGTGTCGCGACAGGTGTGAATGGAGGGACGAATGGAGACGTGTCGTCTTCAGCGATGAGAGTCGCTTCTGCCTTGGTGCCAATGATGGTCGTATGCGTGTTTGGCGCCGTGCAGGTGAGCGCCACAATCAGGACTGCATACGACCGAGGCACACAGGGCCAACACCCGGCATCATGGTGTGGGGAGCGATCTCCTACACTGGCCGTACACCACTGGTGATCGTCGAGGGGACACTGAATAGTGCACAGTACATCCAAACCGTCATCGAACCCATCGTTCTACCATTCCTAGACCGGCAAGGGAACTTGCTGTTCCAACAGGACAATGCACGTCCGCATGTATCCCGTGCCACCCAACGTGCTCTAGAAGGCGTAAGTCAACTACCCTGGCCAGCAAGATCTCCGGATCTGTCCCCCATTGAGCATGTTTGGGACTGGATGAAGCGTCGTCTCACGCGGTCTGCACGTCCAGCACGAACGCTGGTCCAACTGAGGCGCCAGGTGGAAATGGCATGGCAAGCCGTTCCACAGGACTACATCCAGCATCTCTACGATCGTCTCCATGGGAGAATAGCAGCCTGCATTGCTGCGAAAGGTGGATATACACTGTACTAGTGCCGACATTGTGCATGCTCTGTTGCCTGTGTCTATGTGCCTGTGGTTCTGTCAGTGTGATCATGCGATGTATCTGACCCCAGGAATGTGTCAATAAAGTTTCCCCTTCCTGGGACAATGAATTCACGGTGTTCTTATTTCAATTTCCAGGAGTGTATTTAATGTTACAGACACCGATCTGAAAGAATTTCTGTCTGTAATTGATTCTCTGGATCTAGTGCAAGAAGACAGCAGAAAAAATTCTGATGTGATCAGCAATAATAATAGTCCTAATAGAAAAAATTCATGGAATGGAAATAATGGAAATAGGTGCGAAGGTAGTCCAAAGAAAAATCAAAATAAAGCGAATAGTAATGGAAAATACAACAATAATAATAGTAGTAGGAATCCATACAACCAAAATTTTGGTTATCCTAATAATAATAACAGTAATTATCAAACGGCTGAAGAACACCAACAACCGAATGGTAATCAGAGGCAGTACCACAACAAAAACCCAAACAATAACAATAGCAACCGAAAGAGATGAAATGACAACAGGTCAGACAGTCCATATAAAGACAAGCCTAAAAATATGCGGGGTGACAGTGAATATTGGCGACAGCCAGGGCCAAGTCATTGGCAGCCACACCAAAATTCTATCAATTCAGGTCAGCCAATAAATTATGTACAGGCTATACCTATACCAAGCAATCAATATCCACTGTGGTGGGATCCAAGCAGGTCTCCTCAGACTGAAAACTCACAAAATGTTGCCCGCGAAAGGCAAAGGTCCCGAGTTCGAGTCTTGGTCGGGCACACAGTTTTAATCTGCCAGAACGTTTCATATCAGCGCACACTCCGCTGCAGAGTGAAAATCTCATTCTGGAAACATCCCCCAGGCTGTGGCTAAGCCATGTCTCCGCAGTATCCTTTCTTTCGGGAGTGCTAGTTTTGCAAGGTTCGCAGGAGAGCTTCTGTAAAGTTTGGAAGGTAGGAGACGAGGTACTGGCAGAAGTAAAGCTGTGAGTACCGGACGTGAGTCGTGCTTCGGTAGCTCAGATGGTAGATCACTTGCCCGCGAAAGGCAAAGGTCCCGAGTTCGAGTCTCGGTCGGGCACACAGTTTTAATCTGCCAGGAAGTAACAGTTATATACATTATCTATTCGACATATGAAAATATAGTGAAAATTATGATAAATATTAATTATTTATATAATATTCTATGATATAATTGGACATATCAATGTGTATCATACACATCGACAATGATAATTGTAAATTCCTTTTATGATCTGCGTTTGTCTTCCTTTGTTTTTACCTTTTGTTGGTTGGCTTTTGTAGGTTGTGGACACATATCAAACTGAGGTCTGTTAAGAAACTGTAATTATTTGTTAATTATTACTTGAAAATAGAGTTCAATATTATTATAAATATGAGTGAATAATTATTTGTAACTTTAATTCCTCTCTCAGTAAGCATTATCTGTGTTAATTAATTTTAATTATTTCTTTCCACTGCAACGAGCGCAGCCATTGATGATAGCGATCTGTATCGCGCTTTTGTCTGTGTTTTCCTTAGAAACAAATCAAATGTTTGCTTGATGAAGTCTAAATAGTGCACAATACAAAAGTAGAGTTTATAGAGTTTAATAAGCATTTCAAATACTTACTTATTTGGTCTAACAATAGAAAGTCTCTATCAATTGCCTGCCGCCCTCTTAACAATTATCTCAGCGGCAAATTCAAATTACGCAACTCTGCAGACATAAATGCCGAACGTAATGCAAATGTGTAAAAATAAATGTGCACCGGTGGTCCCGAACTCATTTTAATGAAAATAATTCGAATCAGATTGGTTCTTTAAAAACAGTGCTCATAGCACGATCGTTATAACAAACTTTTCTAGCTGATGTATGGAGCTGAAATTGATTATGCACGAGTTGCGAAGAATATTGTTTCAGGTAACATACGTCAGTGTTGTGCGCGGCTGATATTTGGTGGTTTTAATGATCATTTTGCTGAAGATAACTGTTTCCATCATAATCCATAGTTGTATAGAATCTGTTGTATGAACTGTGATTTAGTGACACTTACACAACCTACAGACAACACTTTAACACGGCGTTAACTTGGAGTTCTTTAGCAACTTGACCAATTCTTTAGCCGGGAGAAAATTTATTTAGTAATTACTCAATGTAATAAAATAAGATTATCATTTTCATTTACAAATTAGTTAAATACCAAACCACTGAATAACACAGCGAACGTCACAACCCGTTGTAGCAGGTGAAAGGCAGGGTAGAAACCCACCACTGTGTGGGGCATCTCTGGACACATCTTTCATCTGTAATCTCATTGCCTGTAGTAGAACTGTCTTCAGTGAAGAGTTCTGCTTCGATCTGAGCCCCAATGACCAGCAAAGATGTGTGTGAAGACATTGCAATCAGGAGTGTGATAACAACCTCACTGTCATCCACCATATGGCCTGACAACCAGGAGTGATGGTCTGGGGTGCCATTTCATTTCATAGCAGGAACTCATTTTGATTATCATTGATGGCACCCTTACAGCACAGCACTACACTGACAGTATTCTACTCAGAACAGTTCTATGAACATCTGTAAAAAGTATGCTACAAAGTACCTAATTATGATTTGACGTTGGAAGTAGGAGATTTTAATGTAAAAGTAGGGAGAGTTTTTGAAAAACATTTCATTGTATGAGATTGGAACTTTATACTACCAGTTCACAGCATAGAAGAATATGATAATCAAGAGCATATTTTCCTACACAAAAGTGTTCATCTGGGTACATCATCTCAATTACAAACATACAGAGCTGCAGAAGATAATTTGTGACTAAGATTACTTTGAGGTAACATCAGTCTTGAGAGAGAAACTATGAGTATCATTAATAAGTTGCAACAGAACAGAAAAAGGATGAATTGGAATATACACAATTCCTAATGAAATAAAAAAAATAGCAGCTAACAATATGAAGGGAACTGACTACCGTGCAGTCACCAGCACATGCCGATGAAAGTGAAGTAGGATTCAAAACGCCATTAAGGAGGTTCCAGAAGAAATAATAACTGTGAGAGGAAGCAAAAGAATCCCAGAATTGTTCGAGGAAGATTGCAGGTTAGCAACAGAGGAAAAAAATAGGGAAAGAACAGTACTGTTACAAAGAGAAACCAGAAATAATGTGGAGCAGCATAGAGAATTTGTGGTAGGAGCTAACAGACTGCTTAAGATGAAGAAAAGAGAGTGGATTAAGTAAAGAAATTCAAGTTGTAGAAGAGCTAAAGGAACAGAATGAAAAAGAAAATTCTGTCATGCCGGAGACAAAATAAGGAGTATATTGCAGCCAAAAATAAAGGCATGCTTAAGTACAGAGGTGAAAATGATAAAGGGAGGAAACACAGACAGTAGGCAGAATGCTCATACTTCAGAGACACACTAAGCACCAGCCTAGAAGAAGAACAGACTGCCTCACAGGAAGAAAGAGGAGAGCTGGAAGCAGGCAGTGCTGCAAAAAAGCCCACTCCACAAGAGATTTCTCCAGTCATCCACAAGATGAGAAACAATTGAGCCCCTATTGAAGATGGCATAATCTCTAAATTGATAAAATGTGGTGGAGATGCTGTTAAAAAGGAACCGCACACACTAATAACAGACATGCCAGAAACAGAAACAATGTAGGGTAACTATCAAAATAATCTCCATTTATAAGAAAGAAGACAGAACAGAATGTGAAAATTTCAGAGGTACAACAATACTAAGCTTGGTTTATAAGAACTTCACAAGCGTACTAAATGAAAGGATACAGAAGTGTGCTGAAGACATCCTCGAGAAACATCAGTGTGGTACTTGAACAGACAGAGGAGCAACTGAACAAATTTTTGTAATCGGACAAATGATGAAAAACTTCTATTAATATAATAGAGGTATGCACTTTCTATTCATCAATTATATACAAGCCTTAGACAGCATAAATCAGCAAGAATTATATAAAATTCTAATAGAAGTTGGTATATATGCTAAAATAATAAATCTAATCAGAATGATAATGACAGATACAAGAGCATATTCAATAGAACAAGTAAGTTTTGTTTTTTTTTAAGACAAAATTTAATTACATAGCTTTATTTCTTGAAGATGTTAATTACAACTTTATGACAATCCCTCACAAGTTATGGTTCATTCTCAAATGTGGCACCACACTGTAACAAGGACACATTAATGTAAGGTTTTGATTGTACACTAATCAGCTGCAACATTTTTCAAATTCTCTGTAACATTCCTCAAATCCTCCACATTGCTCACAGCTATGGATACAGAGTGGAAGGAAACATCTGTTCCATTCTGTTGTATCTTGTGCAATCATATTAAATTACAACAGCACAACTGAGCCCTATTACTTAGTGTACATCTTTGCTGCTTTGTCATGCTTCAGTACATGCATGACATATATTTCCTAATAAACTGTAGTACTAAATGAAAAAAAAGAAAGAAAAATAGCCACAATTTAGTATTGAGTGAATCAATATTCCTCATAAAAATAGCACTAACATGAAATATAATTTCCAACCATGAAACTGTGCCAGAACATTCATTAATAAGTAAATTCAGAACAGAGAAATAAAGGCATGATCCTTCACACATTTTACAGAAAAAAAACACCCTCTTATTCAGAATTAACATACTTCAATAAATACAATAACAACTATTAAAAAATTGTATTAAGTAAAAAATGAATATGTATTTAAAACACAAGCTTGTTCATGAACAACATTTCTTAACTGAATCTCTTGTAAATATCATAAAAAACACACGATAGTCAATAGTTATGTGAATCTGAAATACTTTTCAAAATGAGTAAGAAACTGAAAGTAGATGGCACAGAGTTTGGCTGCTTTTAGAATTCTTCAACTAGTTGTGGATTAAACATTGGTTTTCCATTTGTTATCTCTTTGGCTCCATATCAATTTTATGTAAATACATGTCTTTCAAGTAGTAAATCACGTTTAATGATATTACTGCAGTTGCCTTATCAATGTGAGAAATCACACCATGAGTTTCTTCATTTCTGTTTCATTCATGTCCACATGACTTTTTTGCATGTGCCACTGTCTTTATTGTTCATTTCGTCCTACAAAATTAAGAACATTACATTAGCACAATGATAACCAAACAAATTTGGTGAAATAAATATGGGTTTGATAACAACCTCAAGAAAAATATTAGATGTATGAAAGTACACATATGTAACTTCATACCTGGCCTTTAAATTTTGAACTGGAACTTCAAGAAATATTTCTGATAACTCAGTGTTGGTATTTCCTGTATTAACATCTCAGTCACTATTCAAAAAGTACTTGACAAAAAAATCAAGTAATATGAATCTCCAGTGTTACTTGAGTTGATATGATAAAGCTTTTTCATTACAATCTGGTGGTGAAAACCAAGGTTGCCTATTGGTTTACATTTAAATATCATAGTTCCATTCTAACACAATAACTAATCTAGTGATAACAGTGTCAGATGCTTTTTAATTTATGTTATTGTAATGCATAATTTCACAACTATTTTGCTTCAAAACAAAATGACTCAATAAAGACTAGTTAATGTGATACAAATAATACTGAGAAAAAATACCAGTAATCATGGAGAAAGCTATCAGCATTGTAGAAGGTACTGAATTATTTGTGTTTTATTTTGTGTATTGATAAAAATGGACATTTATGAAGAAAAAGCATTAAATAAATAATATTATTTCATTATTTATAACATCAAATTATACTTCTCACCACCAAAAGGTTGGTCTAAAGGATGAAGTGCTACTTTAAGGAAATATTAGTTTAAACAGGGATTTATTACTTCTTATGTGTTTAATGTTTCTTGGTAGTTAAGTGAATATTTCAGAACCAGCATTATCCCCCCCCCCCCCCCCCCCCCCCCCCCGAATCAGCCAACAAATTCCAGATGCTGCCTTCCACTGAAATCAAACCTCAGCCAGTGAGACTCACTTCACCCGTTGGGAAATTTGTTGTGTCCTATGTTAAGAGGAGGCAAATGCAAAAGGGTAAGAGTCTATTAATTGTAGGCAGTTCAACATATGGTAAATAATGGTACCCCTTAGCAAAATGGCAACAAAGAATGGAAAAGAACACCAGGTGCAGTCAGTGTGTATGCTTGGCACCTATTTCAACATGTTGAAGAGGCTATTCAGGTACCCATTTAGGGAACAAGTGTCATATATCAGAATGGAACTCAAAACATTTAGCTCCAGAGAGCAGCATGTGGAACAACTGTGGCTCAGGTTTAGAAGGATAGTTGACCTTGCAATTGATAAGATATGCAGGGATCCAACATGTCATACACTCCCTGTAAAGAAATTTCCAAAGGAACAGAGGATAGTGTGACAACAAAAGCTTAGTTCCTTGGCTAGTGAGATGCTGAAAAAATGTGTTTAGCTCTGAAAAGGGTATTCCGGGTGTATACGGGGATGAGGAAAAAAAATTCCCGGATTTTTCCCGGATTTCCCGGTTAAAAATACACTTTCTCCCGGATGAAAATACACTTTTTCTGTGTT